>NC_133452.1:62999797-63720422 GCF_048565385.1 Saimiri boliviensis
ATTCACCTGTCTCGGCCTCCCAAAGTGCTGTGATCACATGCATGAGCCACTGTGCCCAGACAATATTTTTATTTTCATGCTAGGCAAAAAATGACAAGGGAATTATATCTTTTTTCATATACATTATATAAAGACTCACATTAAATAGTAATTTTTTTCTATTTTGAAGCAATTTTTGGTCTTGTGACACAATCAAATCAACAAAATCAACATTTTATCAAGACCTTGGCCCACTGAGAGTGACATCAACAAGATGGCCAACTAGAGTTGCCTAGCTTTCATCTACCCAACACCAAAGAAACCAAAACAATGAATAAACAGCTATATTCTGACTGGGGTGACTGAGGAAGTGTGCTGGAGAACACCAGGAAAATCACAAAACTCCTTTGGATCACAGAAGACCACAACAGCTCACTTCATAGGAAGGGGATCAAGGAATCGTGCCTCTGCCACACTGTCTCCTCACTGGGATCAGGTCAGAGCTGGAGGGACCTCTTATGGGAAAAAGTAAGCTGCAGACCCTTGGCAGTCTCCACACTGCCACAGACTCCAGGAGTCATTGCTGCAGGAGGGTCCCCAGTTCTTATAGGCTCTAAGTCCAGTGTGAACAGTTGCTGAGAGTCTAAATAGCTGCATTACCCAGAGCAAGAACTCCCTTGACACCTTCCACCTCCAGGATCTAAGCAGCTACAGCACACCATTTTGAAACTGGACCCACATTTGGAGTGTGTCCTGCCAGGAGCCACCAATCCATCCCTGACACCTTGCCTTCATGCCTCTAAGTTCTCACAGGTGCCTGCAATACCCGTATCCCAGCAGCCCAGAACCTAGGCCCAAAAGAACAACTGAGATACCCATGCCCAAATCCATGAAGCATCTTATCACCCAGGGGCACAAGCCAATTGTGCAGTAGTGGGGATTCCATGTGCAGATATCAGGCCCACAGGCACCCACCATCTGCCTGACAGCTGACCTGAAGTCAGTCCACTCCACCAGAGAGAGTCGTGTACAGCCCCTGGCCTGCAAGCACCTGCCCCAGGATTGATAGCTGGCAAGGCAGTACCACCCCACCATAGAAGGCTACCAGCAGCAGCTACCCACATGTGCCTGTCCTAGGCCTTCTGGCCAGTCCCACCCCCCACCAGAGACAGTTGTGCACAACTGCTGGCCATTTACCCACTCCTGGTTTGACAGCTAGCTTGGAGGTGGCCCTGTACCACAGGAAGAGATCTTGTGCAACAACCAGGCCATCGATGTCTTCCCTGGCATGACAGCAAGCCTAGAGGGGACCCCACCCCACTGGAGAGAACTCTCAGCTGCACAACCTATACACACCTGATCCAAACCTGACAGCACAGTGGTGACCATGCCATTAAGGAGAGTCCACCACATTATCTGCTGGCCTGCCGCACCTGCACACATCCAGCCAACAACCAGCTTAGTGCCCCTGACCCCAGCAAAACCATACCACCACAGTCACAGACTGCAGTCTGGGACACTGAGCTAACCAGAGACATTGCAGGTAAGGATTACAGCTGAAGAATCCTTATGAAGGCCACACTACTGAGTCCACCCACTCAGAGCCAAAGCCAATGACTATTCCCAACAAACACCCTAGGACCCAAGCATAAGAAAAAACTTCTTCCTACAAAAGCTACTCCATAAAATTGGAAAAAGCAACTGTATTACTAGCTGGACAGGTATCAATGTAGGAACACAAGAAACAAAAAAGCAAGGGGCCGGGTGCGGTGGCTCACGCCTGTAATCCCAGCACTTTGGGAGGCCGAGGTGGGCGAATCACGAGGTCAAGAGATCGAGACCATCCTGGCCAACATGGTGAAACCCTATCTTACTAAAAATACAAAAAAATTAGCTGGGCGTGGTGGCACGTGCCTGTAGTCCCAGCTGCTCGGGAGGCTGAGGCAGAATTGCTTGAACCCGGGAGGTGGAGGTTGCAGTGAGCCGAGGTCGTGCCACTGCACTCCAGCCTGGCACCTGGTGATGGAGTGAGATTCTGTCTCAAAGAAAACAAAAAAGCAAAAAATAAATAAATAAATAAATAAAAGCAAGGAAAGATGTCACTTTCCCCAAAACACAGTAAGTCTCCATTAACAGAACCTCCCAAGAATGATATTTATGAAATGCCTGAAAAAGAATTCAAAATGATGATCTTAAGGAAACTCAGTGAAATATAAGCGAATACAACAAACAATTCAATGAAAGCAGGAAATCAATTCGTGATCTGTATGAGAAATTCAACAAAAAGATACCATAAAAAAGAAGCAAACAGAAATCTTGGAGCTGAAGCATTCAATGAAAAAAAAAAACAATGAAGAAAAAATACAGCAATTGTGGCTTCTATTGAGGAATAAATGAAAATAAAAAATACAATTGAGAGCTTCAACAACAGACTAGGTCAAAGAGAAGAAAGAATTTCTGAACTTGAAGACAGGTCTCTTGAAATAACTCATCCAGATGAAAGAAAAAAACTAAGCATAAAAAAAAATGAAGAAAGCTTATGGGATTTATGGGGCACCATTAAGCGAACAAATATTTGTGTTATAGGAGTGTCATAGAATGAAGAAATGGAGAAAGGCAAAAAAGAAAAAAAACAAAAACCTATTTAACAAAATAATACTGAAAACTTCCTAAGTCTTGGGAGAGATCCAGGAAGCTCAAAAGTCTTTATGAGATTCAACAAACCCCACCCCCCCCACCTCAAAACTGTCTCTGGGGGACATTATAATCAAATTGTCAGAAGTCAAAGACAAAGAGAGAATTCTAAAGGCTGCATGAGAAGAATATCAAGTTACATATAAGGAAATCTTTATTAGCCTATCAGCAGATTTTTCAGCAGAAACCTTACAGGGCAGGAGAGAATGAGATGATGTAAAATTCTGGGGGGAAAAGAAAACTGTCAGCCAAAAATGCTATATGCAAAAGAGCTATTCTTCAGAAATGAAGAAAAATCAAAGAACTTCTCAGACAAGCAAAAATGAAGAGAACTCATCACCACTAGACCAGTCTTACAAAGAATGCTTAAAGGAATGCTAAAATAGGAAACAGGCCAGGTGCAATGGCTCACGCCTGTAATCCTAGCACTTTGGGAGGCCGAGGTGGGTGGATCACCTGAGGTCAAGAGTTCAAGACCAGCCTGACCAACATGGTGAAATCCCATCGTAAAAAAAAAAAAAAAAAGGAAACAAATGGGTGATAGTATCATGAAAACACATGGAAGTACAAAACTCATCAATATAAGTAAATCCATATCCATACTCAGAATACCCCAGTGCTGTAATGGCACTATGTAATTTTTTAAATTCTCTAGTAGAAAAGTTTAAAGTCAAAAAGGTAAAAAACATCAACAGCTATAATAAGTGGCTAAAAAACACATAAAAGATAAAGATGTAAATTAAGCAAACAAAATGCAAAAAGGTGGGGGAAAAGCCTAGAGTGTTTTAAAGTTAAGTTGTTAACTGCTTAAAATAGTCTATTATAATTACAAGACTTTTTATGTTAACCCCATGGTAATCACACCTACACACATTTCAATAGATACACAAACAAGAAAGAGAAAGGAAACAAAGCTAAGTACTTCAGAAAACTACCAAGTCACCAAGGTAAACAACAAAAAGAGAAAGAAAAGAATAAAGAATCTACAAAAAAAAAAAAAACACACACACACACAAAACAGAAACCAATTAACAAAATGACAGGAGTAAGTCCTTACCTATCAATAATAACCTTGAATATAAATGGATTAAATTCTCCAGCTAAAAGATATAGAGTGACTGAATGGATAAAAAACAAGACCTAACAATACGTTGCCTATAAGAGATGAATCTCACCATTAAAGGCAAACATAGACTGAAAGTAAAAGGATGGAAAAAGATTCCATGCAAATGGAAACCAAAGTGAATAAGAGTAGCCATACTTATATCAGATAAATTGCACATTAAGTCAAAAACTGTGAAAGGAGGGAAAGAAGATCATTATATAATGATAAAGGGATTGAGTCAACAAGAAGATGTAACTATTGTATATACATACACCTCCAATACCAGAGAAATACATAAAGCAAAGCTTACAGATCTAAAGGAGAGATAGATTGCAGTACAGTAATCGTAGCCGGCTTCAACACCATACTTTCAACAACGGACAGACCATCTAGACAGAAAATCAACAAACTATGTCACAGACCAAATTGACCTAACAGACACTTACAGACCATTCCATCCAATAGCTGCAAAATACACATTTTTCTCAACCACACATAGAATATTCTTCAGGATAGATCATCACATGTTAGGCCACAAAACAAGTCTTGAAAATTTTAAGAAGATATAACATTTTCAGACCACAATGGTGTAAAACTAGACGTCAAGAAGAAAAACTTTGGAAACCTTATAAATTCATAAAAATTAAATAACATGTGTCAGGTCTCCATATGCAAGCCTGGAGCCTGAAAGACTCAAGTCCTGCTTGCCTGGGCTGATGTCTCCCACCCCCTGCCTCTGTTCACCATTGTCCCTGATTGCTTCCCCGGAAAAGCCCCTCACCCAACCCTGCCATCTTAACTGTTCTTATGATAATGTAAATACCTCTCACCCAACCCTGCCATTGTAACTGAACTTGTGGTCATGTATACTCCTTGCCCCCTACCCCCCACCACTGTAACTGATCTTACTCTGCAACACCCCCACCCCCACCCCCCCAAAAAGTACCCAAACCTATAAAACCAACTCCTGTCCCACTGCCCTTTGCTAACGCCCTTTTTGGCCTTAGCCCACCTGCACTCAGGTGAATAAACAGCCATGTTGCTCACACAAAGCCTGTTTGAAACGCCTCTTCATTCAAAGCACAAGTTTTTTCAACAACATATTCTTTAGTAATCAGTGGGTCAATGAAGAAATTATAAAGAAAATTTAAAAGTTTCTTTAGGCAAATGAGAATGAAAGCACATCAAATCAAAACCTATGGGACACAGCAAAAGCAGTTCTAAGAGGGAAGTTCATAGCATTAAATACCTGCAACAAAAAGAAGGAAGATTTCCAATAAACCTAACTACGCAGAGTGAACTAGAAAAACAGAACCAAATAAACCCAAAATTGGTAGAAGAAGGGAAATGAGGGCAGCATTACCCTGATTCCAAAACCAGACAGAAACTGTGAAAAAAAAAAGCAAACTACAGGTCAGTATTCCTGGTGAATGCACACACAAAAATTTTCAACAAGATATTTGCAAACCAAATTCAACAGCAATTGAAAATATCCACTATGACCAAGTGGATTCATCCCAGGGATGCAAGGATAGCTCAACATGCACAAATCAATACATGTAACATACCACATTAACAAAAAGACAAAAACTATTTCAAGAGATTTAGAAAAAGCAGTTGACAAATGTAACATCCCTTGATGATACAAACTCTCAACAAATTAGATATAGAAGGTATGTACTGCAACACAATAAAGACCATATATGACAAACCCACAGCTGACATCATACTGAATGTATGAAATACTAATCATAAACAAGACAAGGATGCTCACTTTCACCACTCTTATTGAACATAATACTGGAAATCTTAGCTAGAGCAATTAGACAAGAGAAAAAATAAAAAGCATCTAAATTGGAAAGGAGGAAGCTAAATTGTCCTTGTTTACAGATGATGTGATCTTATATTTAGAATAATGAATCCATACCAAAGTAATTCAGTTAAGTCATGGGACACAAAATCAACATAGAAAAATCAGTAGCATTTCTATTTAATATATGCCAACAGCAAGCTATCTGGAAAAGAAATCAAGAAAACAATTCTGTTTATAATAGCTACAAAAAGTTAAGATATCTAGGAAAAAATTTAACCAAGGAAGTAAAAAATCTTGACACTAAAAACTATAAAACATTGATTAAAGAAATTGAAGAACGGCCAGGCGCGGTGGCTCAAGCCTGCAATCCTAGCACTTTGGGAAGCTGAGGTGGGTGGATCACGAGGTCAAGAGATCGATACCATCCTGGTCAATATGGTGAAACCCCATCTCTACTAAAAATACAAAAAAAATTAGCTGGGCATGGTGGTGCGTGCCTGTAATCCCAGGTACTCAAGAGGCTGAGGCAGGAGAATTGCCTGAACCCAGGAAGCAGAGGTTGCAGTGAGCCGAGATCGCACCATTGCACTCCAGCCTGGGTAACAAGAGCGAAACTCTGTCTCAATTAAAAAAAAAAAAAAAAAAAAGGAAATTGAAGAACACAAATGGAAATGGAAAATTATCTTCTATTCATGGATTGGGAGAAATAATATTGTTAAAATGGCCATACTACCCAAAGCAATCTACAGATTTAATGCAATCACTATACCAATGACAGTCATAGACATAAAAAAAATTTCTTTTATGAAACAGGGTCTTGCTCTGTTGCACAGGCTAGAGTGCAGTAGCTTCATTACAACTCACTGCAGGCTTGAACTGCTGGTCTCAAGCAATCCTCCCACCTCTGCCTCCTGAATGGCTGGAACCACAGGGACACAGCATCACACCCAGCTAATTTTTTTTTTTTTTTTTTTTTGGTCATATTGTAGAGATGAGGTCTCACTACGTTGCCTAGGCTGGTCTCAAACTCTTAGGCTCAAATGATCCTCCCATTTTGGCCTCTCAGTTCTAGGATTACAGTTATGAGCCACCACACCCAGCCAAAAAAAAAAAAAAAAATCTACAATTTATATGGAACCACAAAAGACCCTGAATAGCCAAAGTAATCTTAAGCAAGGAGAACAAAGCTGGGCCAGGTGCTGTGGCTCACGCCTATAATCCCCAGACTTTGGGAGGCCAAGGCCGGAAAGCCACTCAAGGCCAGGAGTTTGAGACCAGCCTGGGCAACACGGCAAGATTCTATCTCCACAAAAAAGAAAAAAAATTAGCTGGGTATGGTGGTGCATGCCTATAGTCCCAGTTACTCAGAAGGCTGAGGTTGGAGGATTGCTTGAGCCCAAGAGTTCGAGGTTGCAGGGAGCTATGATCACACTACTGCACTCTAGCCTGGGTGGCAAGGCTTAGGTGAGTATCTTGCCTCTAAACAAACAAAGAACAAAGGTGGAGGCATCCCACTACATGACTTCAAAATATAATACACAGCTATGGTAGCCAAAACAGCATGGTATTGGCATAAAATATAGACACGTAAACCAATGGAACAAAATATAGTGATCCCTCAAAATCTGTGCATCTACAGCTAACTGATTTTCAATAAAGGTGATAAGAACACACATTTGGGAAAAGTCTCTTCAATAAATGGTGCTGGAAAAATTGAACAGACACATACAGAAAAATGAGACTAGATTTCTACCTCTCACTCACAATATGCAAAAATCAACTCAAAATGAATTAGACACTTAAATGTAAAATCCAAAACTATGAACCTACTGGAAGAAAATGTAGGGAAAATGCTTTACGACATTAGGCTGGGCAAGGATTTTTAAAATAAGATTTTAAAAATAAAAAACTTAACAACAAATAAACAAATCACCTGATTTAAAAATGGGCAAATGACCTTAATAGACGTTTCCCAAAAGAAGTCATATAAATGACCAACAGGCTTATGAAAAAATGTTCAACACTGGTATTCATCAGGGAAATAGAAATCAAAACCGCAATGAGGGATCATCTCATTCCAGTTGGAATGGCTATCACCAAAAAAATAAAAAGAAAACAAGTGTTGTCAAGAATGCGGAGAAAAGGGAACACTTCTACCCTGTTGATGGGATTATAAATTAGTACAGCCACTATGGAAAACAATATAGAGATTCCTCAAAAAGTTAAAAATAGAATTACCATATGATCCAGCAATCCCATTACTGGGTATATATTCCAAAATAAATGAAATTAGTATCTGTACTCCCATGGTTATTGCAACACTATTAACAATAGCCAAAACACGAAATCAACTCTAATGTCCAACAATGAAAGAGTAAAGAAAATGCAGTGTATGTATACACAATGGAATACTATGCAGCCATAAAAAGAATGAAATCCTGTCATTTGAGGCAATGTGGATGGACCTGGAAGATGTCACATTAAGTAACACAAGCCAAGTGCCAGGACAAATGTCACATGACCTCACTTATGTGTGAATCTAAAACAAAAAAAAAGACTTGATAACATAGAAGCTGAGAGTATCGGAGGATTGGAGGTGAATGGGAAGAGATTAGTCAGCAGGTACAAAGTAACAATTAGAAAAAATAAGTTCTCATGTATTATTGCACAGTAGGGTGACGTTAATAGTAAGGTGCTATATATTACAAAATAGCTAGAAGAGAGGCTTTTGAATGTTCTCATCACAAAGAAATTATAAATGCATGAAGTGATGAATATGCTAACTACCCTGATTTAATCAGTATACAGCATACATTGAAACAACAAATGATACCCCATAAATATGTACAATTACAATGCATCAATTAAAAAAAAAAATTTAAGGCCGGGCGCGGTGGCTCAAGCCTGTAATCCCAGCACTTTGGGAGGCCGAGGCAGGTGGATCACGAGGTCAAGAGATCGAGACCATCCTGGTCAACATGGTGAAACCCCCGTCTCTACTAAAAATACAAAAAATTAGCTGGGCATGGTGGCGCGTGCCTGTAATCCCAGCTACTCAGGAAGCTGAGGCAGGAGAATTGCCTGAACCCAGGAGGCGGAGGTTGCGGTGAGCCGAGATAGCGCCATTGCACTCCAGCCTGGGTAACAAGAGCGAAACTCCGTCTCAAAAAAAAAAAAAAAAAAAAAAATTTAAGATGCTTGGCCCAAAAATATTTGTGATAGGAAGAATTCTAAGATGAATCCCAGATTCCCGTTCCCTGTTGTACTTTCCCTGTGTAAATACATCCCTTTACAGGACCTGTGAATAGGATGGATGACACTCCCATAATCAGGTTATATTCCTCAGCAAAGGTGTAGGGATTCTTGCAGATGAAATTACTCCCTAATGAGTTGACTTGGAGTACTCAAAAGGGAGATTATCCTGAGTAGGCCTGACCTAATTAAGTGAGCCCTTTGAAAGAGGTAGATTTGAAGCATCACAGACTAAGTTGCTGTGAGTTCTACAGCCTCAAGGAGATGGATTCTGCCAACAAATATGTGAGGTTGGAAGAGGACCCCAAGCCTCAGAGGAAACTGCAGCCCCAGCTGACACCTTGACTGAAGCCTTGTAAGACCTTGTGCAGAGGACCCAGCTAAGCCTTGTTTAGACTCTGGACCCGTGGAAACTGAGATACAAGTATGTGTTGTTTTCAGCTGCTAAATTTATGATCATCTGTTACGCAGCAACAGAAAACTAATCCATTATTCAACAAATATATATTTGCCACTCTATGGTCTGGGCATTTTAGTATATTTTACATAGGATTTTTTAAAAGTATAAGGATTAGTTCATGCATATGAGGAACATTAATCCACTGGGAACCATAATATAGGCACCTGATGATAAAACAAAGCATCATGTATCTGTATGAGTCCTATCAACCAAGAATTTTAGAAAGGTGAAGAAAGAAAGAGCAACTGTGAAGAGAGAGGACTTTATGAAAGTGGCGGCCCCAGCTAGGGTTTAAATAGTTTTCTTAGGCAGAAACGGAAGGATCAACTTCCCAGGCAAAGAGAAGAGCATGAGCAAAGTGAAGATGGAAAAGTGCACCGTCTATTCAGGGAGGTAGCAGTCGAGCGGCTGAGACAGAGGGCTCCCAAAGGGGATGGCTGGGGCTTAATCCGGCGGTCAACAGGCAGATTGAATAGATTGGGAGAGACACATTTGTACATTAACAAAGGCAGCAAGCGTATGCATTTCCTTCTGGGTTCCTGACAAAGTTGATCGCCTTCTTGCTACAGAAGAGGATAAGAGGAAGTCCTTTGCTTTGCTCTCTCTGCTTTCTTAGATGTTGGTATCACAGTTCTCTTCTTCCTGCTTCTTGGGAATCTTCAGGCTATGCAGCAAACATTAGATTTTTTTTTTTTCCCCAGTGCTATCCCAGGTGCTTTATTTACTAACAGGAAATTTTACTTTTTGCAACAAAACACTAACTGTATCCATTTCTGCAGGGAGTGGGTTTCAGTGGGGTGGCAGGCGACAGCATAAATCTCTACTGCTGTCCTCCATTTAAGAGAACCACATCTAAGAATTTGATGATGCTAAAAAGATAATAGTTTCAAAATCCTCTGTGCATTTTAGTGGATATAGGCCTAAAATAAAATGGCCCTTGGCTTAGCAGAGAAAATTTTAAAATATTTATGTATTTAAAGGCCAGGTGCGGTGGCTCAAGCCTGTAATCCCAGCACTTTGGGAGGCCGAGGCAGGTGGATCACGAGGTCAAGAGATCGAGACCATCCTGGTCAACATGGTGAAACCCCGTCTTTACTAAAAAAAAAAAAAAAAAAAAAAAATACAAAAATTAGCTGGGCATGGTGGCGCATGCCTGTAATCCCAACTACTCAGGAGGCTGAGGCAGGAGAATTGCCTGAACCCAGGAGGCGGAGGTTGCGGTGAGCCGTGATCGCGCCATTGCACTCCAGCCTGGGTAACAAGAGCGAAACTCCATCTCAAAAAAAAAAAAAAAATTATGTATTTAAAATTAATCCCAGTCAGAGTAGGAAGTAGAGATCTTCACAAAATAAAATGAGAATTTAGAGGATTGAAGACTGGTCTCTAGAAATAGCAGGAAGTTGGAACTTAAAGACTAGTGAGAAATTCCCAGTGTGTGGAATAGCTGAGGAAACCTTATCAACAGCAGGGACCAAAATGCAATTTTCAGCTGTCTACTATACTGTGTCAAGCCCTCAGTAAAAGTTGACTGTGCATGAGTGTGGTAAGGTACTGGTGCTTTAAAGAAATTAAGCACCAGTTTCATGACTGGTGTTTCATGACTGCAAGGGAGACAGAGTGGCCCTCAGAGAAGACTCAAAGCTAGAGATGACAGGCCAAGAGACAGGGGAGGACTTTGGCTCTGCCTAGCATGTGGAATGCGGGTACTCTCATACGGTTGGAGGTCTTGGGGGTGGGGGGACACACCAGGAAACGGATATTTCTATTATAGTTTATAAGTTGCGATCATAAAGGTTACTGGGTCTCATACGTTTTGCTAAGCACTTCGTATCCATAAGCTCATTGAATCTGTGGAAGTACAAATGATTGCCCCATTTTAGAAATGAGGAAGCGAGTTCAGGGAAGGTGAGTAACTTGCTCAAGGGTGCAGAATTCCGCAGTGCCCAGGTTCAAGCCCAGGGCTGTTGGACTCCACATGTTCGTAGCCACCCTTTTGAATTGCCAGCTGCCACCACGCTGCTCAGCCACAAACCATTCTGTTGCTCTGAGATCCCTTATGAGTTCTCTCACAACCTTCTTACCTTCCACTTATCGATTTTCCTTTTTACTTTGCCCCCACCTCCAATGCAGTATCTGCTGTCCCGTGGAGGTGCCCTGCCATCTTCTGAGGGCCTCTCCCTACGTTTCGATGCCATAGACACCATGTCGCATTCATTTTACTAATCAGATCCTCAGCCTCAAAATGTTAAATGTAGAATTACCGTAAGATCCAGTTTTATGAGCTAATGTTTGTATCACTCCAAAATTCTTATGCTGAAGGCTTAACTCCCAGCCAGATGCTATTTGGAGGTGGGGCCTTTGGGAGGTAATTAGGTTTAGAACAGGTCATGAGCGTTGGCCCTTGAGATGAGACTGTAAGAAATGTCAGCCAGGCGCGGTGGCTCAAGCCTGTAATCCCAGCACTTTGGGAGGCTGAGGCGGGTGGATCACGAGGTCAAGAGATCGAGACCATCCTAGTCAACATGGTGAAACCCCGTCTTTACTAAAAATACAAAAAATTAGCTGGACATGGTGGCGTGTGCCTGTAATCCCAACTACTCAGGAGGTTGAGGCAGGAGAATTGCCTGAACCCAGGAGGCGGAGGTTGCGGTGAGCCGAGATCGCGCCATTGCACTCCAGCCTGGGTAACAAGAGTGAAACTCTGTCTCAAAAAAAAAATAAAAGAAAAAAAAAAAGAAATAAATGTCTGTTGTATAAGCCACTCTGTTTATGGTATTTTGTCATAGCAGCCCAAGCTAAGACACCCAGAAATCCCATTCTCGGGTGTATGTTCAAGAGAATTGAATAATATGTGTCCATACAAAAACTTGTACATAAATGTTCATAGCAGTATTATTCATAATAGTCAAAGACGGAAACAATGCAAATGTTCAACTGATGAATAGATAAAATGTGGCATTTTTGGCTATAAAAAGGAATAAAGTACTGAAGCATGCTACAACATGGAAGAACCCTGAAAACATTATGCTAAGTGAAAGAACCCAGACACAAAAAGCCACACATTGTATCATTCCACGCAGAATCAGTGGAAGCCCTGAGCTTCTTTTCCTGAAAGTAGATGGTCCCAGCTGGGGGTCATGGACAGTGACAGATCATCAGACATTAGATTCTCTTAAGGAGCGTGCATTCTAGATCCCGTGCATGCACAGTTCAAGATAGGGTTTGTGCTCCTATGAGAATCTAATGCCGTCGCCGATCTGACGGGCAGTGGAGCTCAGGCGGTAATGCAAGTGATGGGGTGTGGCTGGAAATACAGATGAAGCTTCGCTTGCTTGCCCATCGCTCACCTGCTGTGCAGCCCAGTTCCTAACAGGTCATGGGCTGGTACTGCTCTGTGGCCCAGGGGTTGGGGGCCCCTGATCTATAGTACTGTGGTTGGTTTTCAGAGTAGAAGGTATGTGGCACTTACATGTGTTCTATAAAAAAAGGTACATTGGGATAGAAAATACGTTAGATGTGGACACACTTTCCATTGATTTGTGTGCCGCCAAAGGTCACACTGTCTTTAGCAGATGTGTAAGAGGAACAGGCATTGCCCCACATAACAATTACTTTCAGCACAAGATTTTATAATTCAATGTGTGCATCAGTTTCTAGAAATTAGCTGTCATCAGTCTCAGCTCAAACCACAGTTTAACTGGCTTTGATTACAAACATAATTGGAATTAAGGTTTACAAGAAGAGATAAGATAGATCTAATCTTCACACAAAAGGATAATACATACACGCTCATTATTTTCTTTTTAATTTTTGTGCGCCCTCGTTATTGAACAGTTTTTATGTGGTGTGTAGATCTAACCCAACAAGATTGAAGGATGTGAAGGATTATCCTGAAATCTTCTCAACCTGAAGGAGCAGTGGTGGAAACCAACATCCCTCCCTAGCTGATCTCACCCACTCACATCCCAGCTTAGGGGCACAGTCTGGCACTTGTACTGACATCTGGCTCCTCGCCAGAGAGAACAGCAGCCAAGCCCTCCTCCTTTGTACCGGGACAGGAACTTCAGCTGAGCCTTCCTCTGCCCTCCGGCAATGGAAGTGGCGCCTGGGCACACGCCTCCCAAGCAGTCGCAGTTCTGTGAGATCCTTTAGAAAGGAAGAGAACCTTCACACCCGCTTCTGATGAACCCCACAAAAATGGCTCCTTCTCAGAAACAGAGAGCTAATTCAGGAAAATCTGGGTAGAAAGTCATTTGCCAATAGGGCAAGAGTCTGAAAAAGGGTCTGGGGCCACAGAAGGAACCGTTGTTCATGGCTCTCCTTTTTTCCTTCTTTGGCTATTTGGTCACAGCTCAGATCACCAGGGGTAACTGAGAGAGAAATGTTTTGCTAGGAGTTTTCTAAGGCTCAAATACATGAAGTTTAATTTGAAATAGTAGTAGGTAATTCATTAACTATGGGCTGAAGACCATCCTCAGTTTGTTATCTAAGATGAAGCAGGTTGAATAGAACTATTCCTAAAAACCCTGATGTGTTGCTTCAGCTAAACATGACATTTTAGTTCCTTGAACCACAGTGGAGTTTTCCCCTAGTAAACATTCTTTAAATCGATATTCACTGTCTACTGAAAGCACAAAGCAAACATGAGAACTACTTCCTGCATGCCTCTAAACCTCCTCTTCTGCCTCTAAACCTCCTCTTTCTGAACTTTTCTGTAGAACATTCCTCCTTTAAAGTATGTACCCCATACAGACTAGACATTTAATATATTTATGTTTAGTAAGATGCAAATAGGATAAATCAATGATTAAAACATCATCTTTGTGGCTTTGGAATTACAATGGGACAAATACCAAAACACATTACTAAAACTGCTGAACTGATCTTGAAAAAGAAATGTTGGGTTCACATCATTATGCCTACAACTCTACGTGCCAGGGTGCTTTTCTAAATAAATATTTTTTGGGGGTTCAATAATAATAAGAATACCACATAGTTATGCTGGGTGGTATTTTAAGTACTTTACATGTAATAAGCATGTTTAATCCTCACAGTGACCTGATGAGGTGGATGAGCAAACTGAAGGTTTAGTAACTAGCCCAAGGTAGATGAGTAAACAGCAAGGTTTAGTAACTAGCCCAAGGTCACACAGCTATCAAGCAGCAGTGCTAGGATTTGAACCTGAGCAGATGTGACTTTAAAATCCATGCTTTAAACCAATTCGCCATACTCTTTCTTAGTCTTTTCCAAGGTGTGTATGGTTCTATACTGGGAACTGGTCTTACTTCATGTCCCTCATGGGCAGTCCCTAAAAAATTCACAAAGAGAATATGATCTCCTGAATTATATTTATAAGCTAACCTATTTTTTTTTTTTTGAGACAGAGTTTCGCTCTTGTTACCCAGGCTGGAGTGCAATGGCGCAATCTCGACTCACCGCAACCTCCGCCTCCTGGGTTCAGGCAATTCTCCTGCCTCAGCCTCCGGAGTAGCTGGGATTACAGGCACGCACCACCATGCCCAGCTAATTTTTTGCACCTTTAGTAGAGATGGGGTTTCACCATGTTGACCAGGATGGTCTCGATCTCTTGACCTCATGATCCACCCACCTCGGCCTCCCAAAGTGCTGGGATTACAGGTTTGAGCCACCGCGCCCGGCAAGCTAACCTATTTTTAATAGTGATTCATGGGGAGGAGGAATATAATTTCACATACCAAATGACCTCAATAACCCTGATACAAAATCTAGCATTTGAAAAATCTCCACCTCAAGTTTCCCACGAATTAATCATAGATAAGTCCATAGCTGTGTCATTCCTTAGTATCATAGCTGCCAGGAAATTTAACCAAAGAGTCTGAGTCAAAGTGTATTTAGAAATCTATTTTATTAAATGCTCTTTTGGTGTTAGATCTAACTTATATAATGATAGAATGTTAGAGCTGAAGAGGGCCTTGGCATTTATAGAATTTTATCTCCTTAAATGAGGCTGTCCAAGAAGGATGAATGAATTGCCCAGATCCTAGAGCCAGTCAGAAGAAGGATCATCCTGAGGACAAACTCACAGACTGCCCAGTGTCCAGTGCCTTTGTCCACTTTACCACGCTGCTCACCCCACCTATGTGACATCTACATGGAAAACATAACATGCTCTTATTACCTGGGGCTAAGGACACGTCCCTGTGCTCTGTACAGACAAGGTTAAGATAATTATATTCCACAGGTTGAATTTTGGAAATATACTTGATCTACTTCAAATATGAGTTAGGTGGTGCTTACTTTTCTTCATTTAGAGAAACAACATCATCAGACACTAAGTGGACATGAAATATGAGTGTGGTAAGTGGTAAATGTGTAATATTTTATACACTACTTACATAGGTACTCATTTTCTATTCTATTCTGTTTCATCATCTATCATTTGTTCACAGTGGAAATTGTTGCTGAGATCTTTGAAAACCACTAGATGGAATTTTAAGTTCTGTAAAAGAGGAAACATGTCTCTCATTAAAATGTCAGATCCTTGGCCTCTTCTCTGGTCCACGAGCTCAGGAATCCCCTGGTCTGCCTGCCTCTCGTTTCCCTCTGCCAGTTTGTCTAAGGAAAGCCATTTATTTGTTCTGTCCAAATCACAGATTTAATCCTACCATCTGTATCTCAAACACCTTCAAAAAAAAAAAAAAAAAAGAGTATCACTGTTTCAAGTCCCTCTCAGCTGAGGGAGCAAGGAAATGTGTGTGTGTATACTAACCACTGTATAGACTAATATATCTCAATAGTTCTATCTGTAACTATCTGCATCTATATTAAATTAAACATGAGCTCATACTGATGCTGGAACCGGCTTTTAATCCAGTGTGGAGTGACGTGGGATGGGAGAGTTGGGAAGGTAGAGAGGAAACAAGATTGCCCAGAAGGCGGCAGCTGTTGAAACTGGATGATATATAAAGTAAAGTGGGGTGGGTGGTGGTTTATTTCTATTCCCTCCATTCTTCAGTGACTATCCACTTTCTTTAGGATAAAGCTCCAACTCTCAAAGCCTTAAACAGAGACAGCGCTATATATCTTACAAGTCATCCTGCCTTTATATACCCACACGGACTGTCCACTCTAACCCAATTAGTACGTTCACCCGAACACATACAGTGCTCGCCTCTGTCTTTATCTTTGCCCACATGACTTCTCCATCCCAAATATCACCTCATCTGCCTGGGACAATACAACTCTGATTCACACGGCAAAGCCCAGCCCAGGAGGCCTCTCTGACTACCCAGGCTTACTGAAATCCTCTCTTAAAGCATTTATCACTAGCAACACTGATTTCATATTTGCTGCTCTGCTTTAATTTTTTTATTACCTATGTCTTACCCTCCCATTTAGTTTATACATTCATTTAGAGCAAGGGACATTTCTTAGACTAAAAATATGTCCTCTGTGCCTCCAACACATAAACAACTAAGTTTCAGTTAGCTGATTATTTAGTTATCCCTCTCCTCCCCCATACTCTCCTTGAAGAGCTGGCATTTAAAACACTTTGAGTGACTTCTATATATTTATTCTAAAAACCTAAAAGTTTACGGAATATATCTTTAGGTAGAAGCTTTTATCATGGTTAAATTCAAAGATAACATTATAAATTCATGGTTAAATTCAAAGATAACATAACAGAGCATTTATCAAAAGGTTAAAAGAATTAAACTAGGAACAGATGAGTCCAATCTTTTTCATTTTATTTTTTAAAAATCTACCCGTTAGGGCCAGGCGCAGTAGCTCACGCCTGTAATTCCAGCACTTTGGGAGGCTGAGGTGGGTGGATCACCTTAGGTCAGGAGTTGCAAACCAGCCTGGTCAACATAGTGAAACCCTGTCTCTAGTCTCTACTAAAAGCACAATTAGCTGGGCATGGTGGCATGTGCCTGTAATCCCAGCTACCTGGAAGGCTGAGGCAGGAAAATCGCTTGAACCTGGGAGGTGGAGGTTGCAGTGAGCTGAGATCATGCCATTGCATTCCAGCCTGGGCAATAAGAGTGAGATTCCGTGTCAAAAAAAAATTTTTTTTTAAGCAACAGCTGGGGGCTGCAAAAAAAGAAAAAGTATAAAAAATAAATAAATAAAATAAAACTGCCTGTTTCCTCCCAACATTGGTGGCAAAAGGGAAATAAGAATATAAGTGAAGGGCCGGGCGCAGTGGCTCAATCCTGTAATCCCAGCACTTTGGGAGGCCGAGGCGGGTGGATCACGAGGTCGAGATATCGAGACCATCCTGGTCAACATGGTGAAACCCCACCTCTACTAAAAATGCAAAAAAGTAGCTGGGCATGGTGGCGCGTGCCTGTAATCCCAGCTACTCAGGAGGCTGAGGCAGGAGAATTGCCTGAACCCAGGAGGCGGAGGTTGTGGTGAGCCAAGATCGCGCCATTGCACTCCAGCCTGGATAACAAGAGCGAAACTCCGTCTCAAAAAAAAAAAAAAAAAAAAAAAAAAAAAGTAAGGACACTCTTCCCTGGATCTAAGAAAGATACTGAACTATTCTTTTTCACTTCTTCATATAAATTCCCATATGTAAAATACCAAATAGAAAGTAAAACCTTTATGACTTAAAAAATCAATTAAGCCTTTAAAAGAAGTTTCTTCTTGGCCGGGCGCGGTGGCTCAAGCCTTTAATCCCAGCACTTTGGGAGGCTGAGGCGGGTGGATCACGAGATCAAGAGATCGAGACCATCCTGGTCAACATGGTGAAACCCCGTCTCTACTAAAAATACAAAAAATTAGCTGGGCATGGTGGCACGTGCCTGTAATCCCAGCTACTCAGGAGGCTGAGGCAGGAGAATTGCCTGAACCCAGGAGGCAGAGGTTGCGGTGAGCCGAGATCGCGCCATTGCACTCCAGCCTGGGTAACAAGAGCGAAACTGCGTCTCAAAAAATAAAAAAATAAAAAAAGAAGTTTCTTCTTAAAGCACGCAAAAGAGAAACATAATTATACAAATTTGCAGATTAATATACACTATAATAATTCTCAACAAAATACTGATTATTATCTTTTAGAGACAGGTCTTTGTCGCACAAGCTGGGCATAGTGGCTCAAGTCTGTAATCCCAACACTTTGGGAGGCCGAGGAGGGTGGATCACAAGGTCAAGCGATTGAGACCATCCTGGCCAACATGATGAAACCCCGTCTCTACTAAAAATACAAAAGTTAGCTGGGCGTGGTTGTTGCACGCCTGTAGTCCCAGCTACTCGGGAGGCTGAGGCAGGAGAATTGCTTGAACCCGGGAGGCGGGGGTTGCAGTGAGTAGAGATTGTGTCACGGCCCTCCAGCCTGGAGCCTGGTTACAGAGTGAGACTCTGTCTCAAAAAAAAAGTACATGATCATAGCTCACTGTAGCCTCAAACTCTTGGCCTGAAGCCAACCCCCCATCTCAGCCTCCTGAGTAGCACATGCCACCATGCCCAGCAAAATACTGATGTTTTAACAGCAAGATGGTTTGTATCAAAAACACACTGGCAAAAGTGTAACAGTCACTGTTGACAATATCTGAACTTTACTTTTTTTTTTTTTTTTTTTTTAAAGACTACAGATACATTGCTTAATCAACAGCAAAAAAGTTTCTTTTGTTTTTCCAATTCTGTTCTAAGTTACCTTCTGAGTCATAGTTTAGTTTGGCAAATGTAAGCATATTCTCCAACCTAAGCAAGTAGTGTTCTTCTTATAAAGATATAATCATATGCAAACTCTTTATACATTGGATTCCAGTGAGTAAGTAAATGTTTATCTCAGTTTATGTAGGACAAGTCTATTTCACAGTTAGCTCAGATGACAATAGATCAACATGTTTTGAAATTACACGACCAGAAAATTATCTCATGTGCCACAGAAGTCAGAAAATAGTTGAGAAGGAGGGCTTACTCTTATCCTCATACTTGAGAGTTGGCATTAAGAGTAGATAAGGAGTTCGAGAAAGGAATGGCAAAACAGATATCATATAAGTCAGAGGTTAACATCCCTGGAGCACAAAATATTGTTAGTGGCATTCTCTCTATAGTGTATATATCTTCCCCCTACCCCCACCCCGCTGCTACCATGGTCTCCTCTCTTTCTGATTCACTGTGCTGTGTCCATCACCTGATTCTCTCTTTAAGAGTATCACTGTTGGTCAGGCGCAGTGGCTCACACCCGTAATCCCAGCACCTGGGGAGGCAGAGGTGGGTGGATCACCTGAGGTCAGGGGTCCAGACCAGCCTGGTAAACATGGTGAAACCCCATCTCTACTAAAAATACAAAAATTAGCTGTGTGCCTGTAGTCTCAGCTACACAGGAGGCTGAGACAGGAGAATCTCTTGAACTTGGGAGGTGGAGGTTGCAGTGAGCTGAGATCGTGCCACTGCATGCCAGCCTGGGCAACAAAAAGGAAAAAAAAAAAAAAGAGTATCACTGTTTCAAGTCCCTCCCAGCTGAGGGAGCAAGGAAATATGTGTGTGTATACTAACCACTGTATAGACTAATATATCTCAATAGTTCTATCTGTAACTATCTGCATCTATATTAAATTAAACATAAGCTCATACTGATGCTGGAACCGGCTTTTAATCCAGCTGTGGAGTGACATGGGATGGGAGAGTTGGGAAGGTAGAGAGGAAATAAGATTGCTCAGAAGAAGGCAGCTGTTGAAACTCGGTGATGTATAAAGTGGGGGTGGGTGAGACTTTATATTCTATTCCCTCTATTTTGTGTATGTTTCAAAGTTTCTATAATAATAAGGAAAAAATTACAGTTGGAATTGGAGAGGGCATCTTTGGCCTCACTCCAAGCCCATTTTACTCTTCCTTTATAGAACAGCCTAACGAGCACTGTTAGCTAATTTCCAAACACAACACTAATCACAACCTCAAGATCTGAAAGGGTACATGCTGACAAAAGGAAGAAATGACAGGTAACAAGAGAGAAACTTTGGAAAAAGTCTATTAAAAATCACACAGAAATATAATTTACTGTAATATCAAAATATAATTTTTTTAAAAAAGGTTTGAGACAGGGTCTCCCTCTGTAGCCCAAGCTGGTGTGCAGTGGCACAATCTCGGCTCCATCTCCCAGGCTCAAGTGAGCCTCTCACTTCAGCCTCCCAAGTAGCTGGGACTACAGGCACACACCATCACATCCAGCTTTTTTTTTTAATTTTTTTTTAATTTTTACTATTTTGTGGAGATGAGGTTTCATCTTGTTGGCCAGGTTGGTTTCAAACTCCTGGGATCAACCAATCTGCCCGCGTTGGCCTTCCAGAGGGTTGGGATTATAGGCATGAGCCACTGTGCCTGGCCAGAATATACTTTTCAATAAGCTCTCAATAAACATTACTGTAATTCCATAAAGAGCTTTTTCTACAAGAATAATAATAATGAATTATCAAGAAAAAGCCAAAAAAATCTTTAGTATGCTGTTTTTTTAAAAAAGGTAAGTAGGCCGGGCACGGTGGCTCAAGCCTGTAATCCCAGCACTTTGGGAGGCCGAGGCGGGTGGATCACGAGGTCAAGAGATCGAGACCATCCTGGTCAACATGGTGAAACCCCGTCTCTACTAAAAATACAAAAAAATTAGCTGGGCATGGTGGCGCGTGCCTGTAATCCCAGCTACTCAGGAGGCTGAGGCAGGAGAATCGCCTGAACCCAGGAGGTGGAGGTTGCGGTGAGCCGAGATCGCGCCATCGCACTCCAGCCTGGGTAACAAGAGTGAAACTCTGTCTCAAAAAAAAAAAAAAAAAAAAAAAAGTAAACACATCTTTAGATAGTTTTTATTCAAAATGATAAATTTTAAAGTTTTTAACCTATGAAGATATACATTATGCCATCTACAAAACTCGACTGTTTTAAAAAACTCATTACCCAAGGTTCTAGATAGTCAAGTGTTATACTTCATCTATAGACATCCAATTCTTCAAAATATTTAACTCATATTTCCATAAAAAAACATACATTTTGTGTTCAGAAGAGTCTCAGATTTAATTTCGGAAAAAAATTCAACAAAATCAGTTTCTACTTTAATAGCTTTGTGAAGAAAAATAATATATATATTTTTCCTAAATTCTACTTCTGATTAAAAACATAAAACAGATAACAGTTTATATTTGCAAAAATCTTAATAGGATACTGTGATATTTTTCTCTCTGTAAAAGAGAAGCTAAAACCAGGTTGATATGCACAGTGCTCAGAGAATACGTATGCTTTGCTTACAAATATATCTCAATCGGTGTTTTTGCTAGTCATCTCAATCTGTTGAAAGAAATGTTTCTATAGTTACTATTAAACTTATCTCCCTAAATCAGACCACAGATGAGAGATGGGGGGTAAAATATTCTCTTTTTCTTTTTGTCTACAGCATACCAATAAATAAGACTCTTAATTCTTTTTATTTTTCTTTTCTTTAACTGTCTGGCATAAAGAATGCTTAATACAGCGAAAACACCCTTTGGGGTGGGGCAGAGGGTAGGGGTGGAGAGGCTTGGAGAATGGAAATAGCCCAAAGGCTGCCACCTTACTGTCAGGATGACCCACACTCACTTCCATGATGACCCACTCTCCACCTATCACCTGGTTGTTAATGCTGCAGCCTGCTTGGGAGAGTAACTTGTATTTAAAAAAATTGTACCAAGCACTCTCCTAAAAGCATTCTTCTTGGAGTGTAATGTTTCAGAAATTAATCCCCAGTGACTTCTTTACCCATCTGATACAGAAAGGCTTCTGGGCTCATTTGAATAATTTATAGAGAAGACTAGAATAGATATGATCGTGAATAGGAGAAACCAGACCAGCATCACCTATCATCAAACTAGGCAGCTGCCTCTGAAATGCTTGCACAGAAGACCCACACATTGGTGTACATGTGTTCTTTCTATTTTCACAGATCTATATGTACTTGGGCTGGAGTATTTCCTTTACGGATAAAACTTGTCTGTTCTTTTCTTCTGGGATTTACCAGAAGCATTCTGGAAGGGAAGGTAAGTTGCATGTTCAGCCTGCAGACTAGAATCATTCTCAAGAAACCTAGCTTAGGTGGCCTCCTAAAGACCAGAAATCATGCGATGTATTTCCCCTCCATTTCACCATGCCATCCTCCTCCTTGCCCTCCACAGTCCGTCTCCTCCAGCCCTCCAACATGCCAAACAGAGAGCAGTCTCCTTTCATGTAGAAAACCACAGGGTGGGGCTTAAATACTGCAAGAACAATGTGTATTTGGGTTATTTCCACTTGGTTGTCTACGATAATATATTGACTCCACAGTGCCAGAAACCCAAGTTCAGACTAAGAGTCAGAAATTCCAGGATTCTTTACCGAGCCCAGCAACACACTGCTTAGAGTCTAGGCACCCACACCCTTGGTTTTCCTTGTTTGCAAAGCAGGGATAATGATACCCAACTCAGGGGCTCATGTAATTAATGATTGCACAGTGCCAACTCTAAAGACGCTTCATGGTACAGGCAGGCGATGTGCCCTTTAAGAGTGATACACATGGCTGGGTGCGGTGGCTCACGCCTGTAATCCCAGCGCTTTGGGAAGCCAGGGTGGTCAGATCACGAGGTCAAGAGATCGAGACAATTCCAGCCAACATGGTGAAACCCCATCTGTACTAAAAATACAAAAATTAGCTGGGCGTGGTGGCACGCACCTGTAGTCCCAGCTATTTGGGAGGCTGAGGCAGGAGAATTGCTTGAACCTGGGAGGTGGAGGTTGCAGTGAGCCGAGATTGCACCACTGCACTCCAGCCTGGCACCTGGCGACAGAGCAAGACTCTGTCAAAAAAAAAAAAAAAAAAAAAGAGATACACATTAATTAAACCGTGTTAGAGCACAGAGCATCTGTGTCAATTACTTTGAGAAAGGGGGGTCTAAGTAGATCTACCTTTCTTCATTTTTATGATTATATACTTGCTTTCATGTTCCTACTCTAGACTCATTTTTTTTATAGTATGGAAGTATTATTTTTCTCTTTTTTTTTTTTTGAGATGGAGTCCCACTCTGTCACCTAGGCTGGAGCACAGTGGCATGATCTCGGCTCACTGCAAACTCCGCCTCCCAGGTTCAAGCAATTCTCTGCTTCAGCCTCCTGAGTAGCTGGGATTACAGGTGCCCTCCACCACGTCTGGCTAATTTTTATTCATATTTTAGATATAGCCAATTTTGCGTCAGTCCAGTGAAGGCATGGCAGGCCAAGAGTTGTTTTGGTTTTGAGATAGGGTTCCATTCTGTTGCCCAGGCTGGAGTGCTGTAGTGTGAACATGGCTCATTGCAACCTTGACCTCCTGGGGCTCAAGTGATCCTCCCTACTCAGCCTCCCAAAGTATTGGGATTATAGGCATGAGCCACTGCGCCTGGCCCTGAGAATGATTTAAAATTCTTCTGGGTGTGTCTCAGAACCTTGTGTTTACCAGGTTATTGCTGGGCAGATTGGAGAGGAGTGACTGCACCCACACCTCGGGGACCAAAGGGCGAAGAGCAGCGCCCTGTCCCAGAGGACAAGTCAGGCTTGGCCTGGCAGCCTGAATGCTCAGCAGAGGCACTGCACTCCCCACCCCCACTCTGCCAGCACAAGTGACATAAATGAGCTCTCCTACTCCTCTGCCTGCAACTCTCCAAGGTCTTCCCATTATACTGAGTCTTCATGGGCCTTGGGGCAGAGTTGCCAAAGCTGTTGGTTACAAAACTGGGTCCTAACAAAAAGAACGACTTCCTGTTACGTAAGATAGCTACAGAGAAATTTTTTTTTTTTTTTTCTTTTAATGCCATTAAGTGGAGCAGCGGATGGGAAGATTGTGCCACAAGGGAACAAAACAGGTTTTGGACTTGACTGCCCAGGAATGGTTAATACCGATTACAAAACTATAGAAAAGAGAAGCGGTGTCCTCTATTTACTGTGTCAAACTGAAATCAATAAATCAAACCAAATCAAAAAATCGAACAAATTCATGAATACCTACTAAGTATTAAGTAGTCCTTGAAAAACAAAATTAAGGAAATTAAGTTGAAAATAAAAGGTACAGAGAAAACATTTCTTCATTCAAGAAATATTTACCAAGCACCTAATATGTGCCAGACCCTGAAGTAGAAATGGGGATACAGCAATCAACAAGAGACAAAAATCTCTGCTTCATGGAATTTATGCTGTAGAAGGGAAACACAATAAACAAGCAAGCAGGAAAACATCGTACACTAATGTGTACTATGCAGGCATGTGTTACTCATGTAGGTTGAGGCAGTCCTGTCTGAGCAGCTTTTCTACAGAGGTGACCTTCAGCAGACGTGAAGGATAAGAAGGAATCAGTTTTGTGAGGATGGAGGCACGTGCATTCTAGGCCGAGCCGACAGGTAATACCACATTCCTAAGGCAAGAAAGGGCTCTGCATGTTCAAGTAACTGCTTCCCTGTGGCTGGGCAGAGTGAGGGGCGAGTGGTGGGGCAGGGGCAGGAGCCAGGCCTTGCAGGGCCTGTAAACCCACAGAGACATGGAACTCTCTCTTCCAAATGTGTGAGAGCACTGGGAGAATTACGCGCAGAGGAGTAGTCGGATCTGATTTATCCTACAAAAAGATAAAAAGATGGCTGCTCTGTGCACAAAGCAGCATAGGGAGTAAGAATATAAAAGAAGGGGGCAGGGAGACTAATTAGGAGACCCTTACGATGTCGTGTTTTGTCTTTAAATGGCTCTGGAATCACTACTTGCACATTATTGGGAAAGATAATGACAAATGATTTTTCGTGTGTATTTCGTATATCACATCTACATGTTTGCTGGGAGAATAAAAAGATGCCACTTTTCAATTTAATTTTATTATTATTTTTGGAGACAAGGTCTCACTCTATCACTCAGGCTGGAGTGCAGTGGCCCCATCATGGCTCACTGCAGCCTCCACCTAGTGGGTTCAATCGATTCTCCTACTTCAGCCCCGCTGGTAGCTGAGACTACAGATGCATGCCACCATGCCCAGCTAATTCACATTTTTGTGGATTGGGAAGTTTTAGATTGTGTTAAAGAAGAAGACAGTCATGGCCAAATAGTACTTTGCACACATCTGGATTTTAGATTTATGATGTTTAATTCATCCTGCCCATCCATTTCCTGGTGACTTCCCACCAGCTTCTAAGACTGCCTAGTTTGTCCCATCTTAACATGCGGCCCTTCCCTTAACTGTGCTGCCCCGTGGACAGCCATTAACCTTTCCCTTCCCAGAATTTGCCTATTTCAACCTGTACATAAATCTCGGGCTCCTGCTCCAGTTCCTATTGCTTATCTTCCTTGACTCCCAAACCGTCAACAGCTGGACAGATTCAAAAAATAGCCTTCATTAGCTATTTCTTCATTAGCTATTTCTTGAATTTCCTCTTTTACTTTCTATTAGTGTATCATGTTTCTCTTTTTTCAGTTTATCATTTATTCTACTGTCATCATTTATTCAACACTTACGGATGACCCCCAGTTATGTGTGATTCTGTAAGGCTCCCACATTTAAGACCCTCTCTCTGCCACTCTTTCTCTAAACCTACTTCAGGTCCACAATACCTGGTGAAAAGCTCTCTGGGGCCAGAAGTATTTAAAAAGTAGGAATATTCAGATTTTGGAAATGTAGTATATGCATATATCATTTATCAATAGTTCTGCAGCAAAATGTGGAACCTTTAGGTGGGACAATTAAAGGCAATAAACTATATCATATCAGTTGAGATTAGATTTTGCTGACAAATGAATTTTGATGTTAATTTACAAACAAAAAAAAAAAAGTAAAAGAAAAAGCTTTGAAAGTCTTCTCTAATTTGTTCTGACGATATTCTAAATCTATTTCTCTGTACTGCTCTGTTATTCTTAAAACTTTCGACCTGGTTTTCAAGTTACTATTCAAAGTCAATATTTTCTTAAAAGAATAGATGGATTTGTCCTTGCAAGCAGGTTCCCTTTATAAAGAATTTCTAGGCCGGGCGCGGTGGCTCAAGCCTGTAATCCCAGCACTTTGGGAGGCCGAGGCGGGTGGATCACAAGGTCAAGAGATCGAGACCATCCTGGTCAACATGGTGAAACCCCGTCTCTACTAAAAATACAAAAAATGAGCTGGGCATGGTGGCTCGTGCCTGTAATCCCAGCTACTCAGGAGGCTGAGGCAGGAGAATTGCCTGAACCCAGGAGGCGGAGGTTGCGGTGAGCCGAGATCGCGCCATTGCACTCCAGCCTGGGTAACAAGAGCGAAACTCCGTCTCACAAAAAAAAAAAAAAAAAAAAAAAAAAAAAAAGAATTTCTTTTCTTTTTCTTTTTTGAGACATGGTCTTACTCTGTCACTCAGGCTGGAGTGCAGTGGCATGATCAGGGCTCACTGCAGCCTCAGCTTCCTGTGCCCAAGCAATCCTCCTGCCTCAGAGGTCCCAGTAGCCTGTGTAGCTGGGACCATAGGTGCGTACCACCACATCAGGCTAATTTTTTAATTTTTTGGAGAGACAAGATCTCTCCAAAATCAGCATGTTGCTCATGCTGGTCATGAACTCCTGGGCTAAAGCGATTCTCCTGCCTCAGCTTCCCAAAGTGCTGATATTATAAACATAAGCTACTGTGCTCAGTCAGGAATTTCATCTGTTACCGGAAACACCATTCTTCTGGCTTCCTAAACTAAAATATTAAAATCTTTTTGTTCTATCCACTTTTGCTCCTACATGTAATTTATCATGAAATCTTTTGACTTCATCCCGTCAACAGCCTCTATCTTAATACAAGCCCATACTGCTTCAGCAGCCCCTCGGTTTCTGAGATTTCAGTTCCCATCTGCTTTCAAAGCTTTTTATTTCTATATACCCAACTCTTCCATCATGTCAGAAATACTCATGCCCTGTTTCTGAAATATTTCATTTTTCACAAATATGTCTTTGCTCAAGATCTTGCAGCAATTTCTTTGAATTTAAAGATTGGGCTCTAGCGCACACTTTCTCCTAAAAAAAAAAATTCTTCCTAAGGTTCCTTTCTGTACCATTCTCTGTAGCTAAACACCTTCTACTTAACTTGTTCTCTTATGTCTTCAACTGGTTGGTACTTTAGTTCTGATACCTTTCCTAATGTGAGACAGAAAAAACACAGTATTAAATGCAACTAAATACACTTTTTTATTCGTAAGTAAAATTAGTTTATTTTTCATTTCTAAAGGCTTGGTTTTGATTAAGTTGTTGGTAATTTATGTAATGAAGTCAGTCAATGTACTTGCAACAATTCCCTTTTCATTCCCTTCCACTTTTGCTGAAAGAAGAAACTCCCAAGGCACCTCATTAGCAAGCACGAAGTGAATAAATAAACAGCACATGTAGCAAACATAAGGAACAAAGGATAAGCCACAGGCAGAATGTTAACATTAAAATTGTAGAAGCACTGGGGACTTTCAGTGAGCTTTGAATGAATGCTGAGCACATGGTACATGAATCCCTTTCCTTATTTATATACTTTGACCTTCTGGCGCTCCATTCTGTTTCTCCTGTAATCCACCTACTAATTCCTTCATTACTATTTATGCTGTGAAAACATGGGAGGCTGCACTTAGTACTTTGGGTGAGAGCCACTGAATATTTATTCATAGCTTTGAAAATATTTGCTATTTCAAATATTCTTTTTTAAAAAACATGAAGGTAGAGAAGACAACTCATTTGCAAGATCAGCTAGCAAGACAGGAAGGTCAGAATACTAACTTGTTCAAATACCCCTGCCCCAAGTATTTTCAACTTGAATATCATTCTATTCAGTGACTTTACAAATGACTGGAAAGAAGGGATAAATCTAGATATTTAAGGTTGCTAATGCACAGATAGAAAAGAATAAAATTCAAAACAATTTATTAAATTTGACTGATTCTACAAACTAAAGGAAACGCAATAGGGATGGGCAGTTTGTTCAGGTTTAAAGAATAATCACAAGATATAAAAAAACAAGCTGGCTAAGTAAAAAAAGAGCAAAAAAAAGAGACCTGTATTTGAGAGAGTGGGGTATAAATAACAAGTTAATGATAGCAATGTGATAAAGTTTCCTTTAAAAAGCAACACAATAATGAGAGAAATAAAACTGTTACATAAAATCATAGAGGTAGAAGAATATTATATACATAATCTAGTCCAGTTGCTTTTAAGATTTTTTTTCAGCAGCACATTTTATTCCAAAGAAATAGAAGAGATGAGAGATGTAGATGTAGATGTGTAGATGAGAGATGAGTTTCTCTGAGAGGAGACATGGCATAGAGTTTGCAAGCCTGAGTTCCACTCCCATCAGCTTCCTCCTTCCTCCTGTTGTAGCCCTGAGTTACCTGAGAGGGATGCCTAGAGCACTATCTAATCCAATTTCCATTCCCCTTTTCATAGATACACAAGCTGATGCCCAGAAAGGATGAATGACTTAATCTTTTTTTTTTTTTTTTTTTTTTCTGAGACGGAGTTTCGCTCTTGTGACCCAGGCTGGAGTGCAATGGCGTGATCTCGGCTCACCGCAACCTCCGCCTCCTGGGTTCAGGCAATTCTCCTGCCTCAGCCTCCCGAGTAGCTGGGATTATAGGCACGCGCCACCATGCCCAGCTAATTTTTTGTATTTTTAGTAGAGACAGGGTTTCACCATGTTGACCAGGTTGGTCTCGATCTCTCGACCTTGTGATCCACCCGCCTCGGCCTCCCAAAGTGCTGGGATTACAGGCTTGAGCCACCACGCCCGGCCATGAATGACTTAATCTAAGACATCACAGGCCGTCTGGAGAAGAGCTGAAATCAGAGCTGTTGTCTTTTGGCCATATTCAGTGCTTTATACTTCAGTTTTACAGTCTTCTATATGTCAGGCACAGTAATAGGTGTGAATAAGATGCTAATTCCCTGCCCTAGAGAAGCGAATGGTCTCGAAGCAAAGAGACATAATTTCTAAATAATAATGTGGATAAATTACAATAATAATGTGGATAAATAGAGATATTACAAAATTCCATGAGAAGACTGGAGATGTCAGACTATGCCAGCTGGAAATTAGGGTAACTTTGCAAATAAGATAATATTTAATCAGAGTTTTAAAGATGAATAAATATTGATCAGGTATATTTTTTGTATTCACAGATCCTTATTGGATTACCACTGCCAGTTTGGATTAGTGCAGTTTTAAAATAAAATAGAAAAGCAAAGATATGTTAAGGGTATTTTTTATTTTTATGATGTATATTGTCATTTTGTAAAATATATGAACAAATTCAGTATTTTGAGTTAACATACATATTTTGGTGAAAAATCACTTAATTCTCTAAACTCTTAGAAGTTAATTCTTAGAAGAAGTATTTTGATATTTTTTTTAGTTATCTGAGGCAAAGGTTATGAAAGAAAGCCAAGGGCAAAGTCCTCTGCACATTTAAATGCTTTAAATTGGAAGTTACAGCATCAATGCTCAAAATGGTACCTACTTCTCCCTTTTTTTAAGTTGGGAAATCTTCATTTTAAGATTCCAGTGAAACAAAATCAAATAGGAAAAAGCTCTCATTATTTAAGGATCTTATTCAGTGAATAGCACGTCACCTTTCAGATTTCTAAGACCTTTGTTTGAAGTCAAGCAGGGTATTCGATTCAACAGGTCCAGTGTTTACTGAGAAGACCCAGGTTGCCTTGCAGTTGTTCATGTTGGTTGTGTTTGTCATATTGAGAGCTATCTCATAACCACAAGTTGTCACAAAGACTCTAAACATTTAAGTTACAGTTGTCCATTCGTCCTGCACTCACAAATTTTAGTTTTTCCCCATGTTCTTCTGGAGATTTCTTCCATGTGACTGAAAATTCTTTAAAATATATATGGTAGCTGATAATTAACCAATAATTAGCAATGGACATGAATCTATGCATAGTGACTTTTTGGCCTCTCTACAGCTGGTATTTGACTACAGCTTCTAAAAGAAAGAGTCATCACACACAATGGCAGAGTGACAAGAAAGGTCCCCTAACAGAAAATGACAGTAAAATCAGCAGTCATGGGAATAAACAGAATAACTAAAATACTAAATCTCTTTCTTGCAGTCTTAAATGCAAGAGACAACCACAGACTTCATCTGACTATACGATCAACAAACTGCCAACATCAAATATTTTATTCCATCTCCAACTATGACTTCAGCATTCAGATGTTTTTCAAAAGTGTGCTTTTGTGTGTGTGTGTAGATACAAACACATATCTATACACATACAAACACATGTATTTAAAATCAGTTACCAATTTCATTAAATTATGGGTTATATGATAATCAGCACCCTAAGAGGGAAAATAAAGAATAGATCATAAGTTTACAGGGCACGCTTTTTCCTAAAGCACATTACAAAACTTGGGTGATATGCATTCTATACATTCCATTCAATAGCTTCAAAGGCATCATGTGCAAAACAAAGCAAACATACGCTATTGCAAGTGGAGAAGAGAGGGAAAAACAAGCATCAAGGTGAGTTCACACTGGTGGTGATGGCCACCTCCCATTTTACAGAGGAGCACAGAAGATTTAATACTAAAACAGCACACTGGCTTGTTTTGTTCTGTTTTTCAGATACAAGGTTGTGCTCTGCCACCCAGGCTGGAGTGCACTGGTGCCATTCTAGCTCGCTGCAACCTTGAACCCCTGGGCTCAAGAGATCCTTCTGCCTGAGCCTCCCAAACAGCCAGGACTGCAGGCATGTCCCACCTTGCCTGGCTAATTTTTAAAATTTTCTGTAGAGATAGGGTCTTGCTTATTGCCTAAGCTGGTTTCAAACTCCTGGCCTCAAGCAATCCTCTCACTTTGGCTTCCCAAACTGCTGAGATTACAGGTGTGAGCCACTGAGCCTGGCCACATTAGCTTTTACAAACAGGAATTGGGGATAATGAGTAAAGTCTGGGTTAAGACCTTGATTCACCACTCAATCTTAAGAAAACATCACCTGTCAAGTCCAGCATACACAGAGCATTTATGAGCTGTTGATGCAGAATCTTAAACTAATTATTCCACTTCTCAAAGCATCTTTATGTGATTTATCACGATCTGATTCAAATAAGAACTTGGTATGCTGCAAATGAGCCCAGCCCAGAGGAAAGTGGCTTTTGAGAGAATAAAAAGTAGCTTGGCTCTTTCTCCAGCACTAGAGGTTCTGAAAAACTTGGTGTAAAACAGGGCTAAATCTCAGAGAACGTAACCCAGCAGGAACTACTTTTACTTACTTTGCTAGTTATTAAACTCTAACCAATTGCAAAAACACTGCTTAACATTCAGGAAAAAAAAAAAAAAGAATAGCTAAATGAGTATCTTAGTAGATAGTTGCCAGGATATTTTCAAACATATGAGACTGAAATATCTTGTTAGCCTTGCATAATAGTAGTACATGCTGATTCACAATCATATACTTCATACTCAAACATCACTAAAGAAATATTGGACAAATCAATGACTCAGAATTTCCTCAGCAAGGACTTACCTCAAGATCCCGGTCATTGTACCTGTTTCTGGGATTTTCACATCTATTCCAGGAGTCAGGACGCCTAAGCCGAGAGTCAAGGTTCCTGCTGCGATTGTTAGCACACCCATTGCACCTGCCACAGCCACAGCCACAGCCACACCCACAGCAGGTTGAACCCCCCATGGAGGTTCTGGATTGGATCAGCTTTCCAATTTTTCTCAAGAGAGAATAGAAAGTATTATAGGAGAGCTGGAGTGTCCGGAGCTACATGCGCGGCCCAATATGGTGCCAATAGTCCCAAATGCAGTCACTGCAGCCAGTGGCCTTTTTTCTTGGCAACAGAAGGGAACCCCAGTGACAGATTTCTGACCAAAACAAATATTCTAGCACTATTAGGAAAGACCCTATATCAACTCAAAAGAAGACAAACCCCCAATTTTTCATCTCTCCAGCCAAAATGATGACATGATCCTCTCTCAAAGGCCTCAGGAACACAAATGAGCATCACTGGCCAGTGACTCCTCTTTATTACGGGGATGATGTCACCAGAGCTTTAATTTGCTCCTGTACTACATTTGCTGGAAGGAACTCAGCTTGAAATGTAAGGATGTCAGAGAACAATAACAGTAATTACCACTTACATAGAGCTTTGCATTTGCCCCATGGTTTAGAATCATTAGCAATTCCTTACGTCAAGATGGGCAGCTGGTGAGGGTGATCACCACTCAAGCATTTCTGGAGGAAAAGGACCTGTCTTGATTGGAGCTGGAAATAGGATCCCAAAGGATTTAAGTGTTTTCAGCTCCTGATGCTTTAAATCAAAGGCAGTTGTAAATATTTTTTATGTTAAGTCCAAGAAATTCACTTTAACAAAGGGATTGAAGGCCAGATGCAGTGGCTCACACCTGTAATCCCAGAACTTTGGGAGGCCCAGGTGGGTGGATCACTTGAGGTCAGGAGTTAGAGACCAGCCTGGCCAACATGACAAAACCCCGTCTCTACTAAAAACACGAAAATTAGCCAGGCGTGGTCACAGGCACCTATAATCCCAGCTATTTGGGAAGCTGAGACAGGAGAATTGCCTGAACTTGGGAGGCAGAGGTTGCAGTGAGCCAAGACCATGACACTGCACTCTAGCCTGGGCGACACAGCAAGACTCTCTCTCAAGAAAACAAACAAAATGAAAACAAAAAGAAAAAGATTGAAAGTCGCAGGCGCAGAACTGGAGTGAGAGGGAAGAGCATTTTAGTTACTCTTCTGAGACATTCACTTAGTTCAATTGCATGTGAGTAACCACAAAACACGATTTCAAAAGCCCCACTCTTGCCCTCATTTCTGGATATCCCCACTAGAGTAAGGACACAGCAGCATTCTGGGTTTTTCATTACAGTTTTTATCCCTCACAAGCCCCTAGCCCCATAAACACACAACCAATTTAAATCCTGATTGGATAACAGAACACTAAGACATTTAAAAAAAAATTAAAAAGAAGATAAAAATGTCCCATATAAAAATATAATTTTTTTTTTTTTTTTGAGATGGAGTTTCGCTCTTGTTACCCAGGCTGGAGTGCAATGGCGCGATCTCGGCTCACCGCAACCTCCGCCTCCCGGGTTCAGGCAATTCTCCTGCCTCAGCCTCCTGAGTAGCTGGGATTACAGGCACGTGCCACCATGCCCAGCTAATTTTTTGTATTTTTAGTAGAGACGGGGTTTCACCATGTGGACCAGGATGGTCTCGATCTCTCGACCTCGTGATCCACCCGCCTCGGCCTCCCAAAGTGCTGGGATTACAAGCTTGAGCCACCGCGCCCGGCCGTAAAAATATAATTTTGATCAACTCTGAATACCAGTGATTATCACTTTAGCACAATATCTTCGGCAAGGTAAACAACCAACACAAGAATGAACAAAGAACATGGAAGAATAATTCAGTGAAGAAATACAAATGGCCAACAAATGTACAAAAGAGCTCAGACTCATTCTTAGTTGAAGAACTGCAAATTTGAATAATGAGCTACCAACAGATTGGCAAAATGAAAAAATTTATCATATATAACATTCATAAAGTGGTGGGAAAATAAACATGTTTACTGTTGGAAGTGTAAGTTGATAAACCTTTTTCAATGGGCAGTTTGATAGTGTCTATAACACTTTAAAACAAACTTTTGATTCAAGAATTCTACTTCTAGGGAATATATCTCGCAAAAATAACTGACGGAAAAAAGCATAGAGATGGTGCTGTTTATAAAAGTAAAAAAAATGTAGAAGCAACTCAAATGTTCACAAACAAAGATCGGTAAACTATGCAATAGTTTACCAGTCTTTGGTAAAGATCATATTATACATATGGACCACTACTCAGCAATTCTAAAGAGGTATATTTATAGAGACTGGCTTGGAAAGATGATCACAAAGATTTCTGAGTTAAAAAAAAAAAACAAACCCACAAATGGACTAACTCTGTTTAGTTCATTTAGACTCTTTTCTCTCTTCAGCCTGAGAGGCACACCAAAATAGTTACCTCTCGGGGTGAGGAGAGAATTAAAGTCTTTATTTTACATGTTTCAGTATTCTTGGAATTTTTTTGCATCAAGCAAATATAATATTTAAAAAAAAATAAACATATTACTATGCTCTTTTAAAAAAAACACCCTACAATAGATAAAGCCTTCTAATTTGAGTTAGTACAGGAAATGGACTGGCTGCTGTGTATTTATATGTTTATTTATACATATGTAAATACATAGCACCCACAGTCAGTGCCTCAAAGGAAGACAACACATTACTTGTGGTAGAAGGCAAAACATCACTCACTGAGCTTTCCTGTTACATCCTGGTGACTGTGATACCTTCAAATGAAAACATTCCAAATAGATACATAGAAAACCTGGATTTTTCCAAAGCTGGCTATACATAAGCAACCAATCTTCTTCTTTTTTTTTTTTTTTTTGGTTCTGCAATTTATTTAACCAGAGAGTCATTTAGGTTGTAACTTTATATATATATACACATTTCATTGCACTTTAGGTTCTGGGGTACATGTGCAGAACATGCAGGATTGTTGCATAGGTAAATACATGGCAATGTGGTTTGCTGCCTCCATCCCCCCATCACCTATATCTGGCATTTCTCCGCATGTTATCCCTTCCCAACCTCCATATCCCTTGCTGTCCCTCCCCTGTTCCCCCCTAACAGACCCCAGTGTGTGATGCTCCCCTCCCTGTGTCCATGTGTTCTCATTATTCAACACCTGCCTATGAGTGAGAACACGTGGTGTTTGATTTTCTGTTCTTGTGTCAGTTTGCTGAGAATGATGGTTTCCAGATTCATCCATGTCCCTACAAAGGACATGAACTCATTGTTTTTTTTTTTTTTTTTTACGACTGCATAGTATTCCATGGTGTATATGTGCCACATTTTTCTTGTCCAGTTTATCACTGATGGGCATTTGGGTTGGTTCCAGGTCTTTGCTAGTGTAAACAGTGCCACAATGAACATACGTGTGCATGTGTCTTTATAATAGAACAATTTATAATTCTTTTGGATATATACTCAGTAATGGGATTGCTGGGTCAAATGGAATTTCTATTTCATGACTAAAACACCAAAAGCATTGGCAACAAAAGCCAAAATAGACAAATGGGATCTAATTAAACTCCAGAGAGGTTGGGCGCGGTGGCTCAAGCCTGTAATCCCAGCACTTTGAGAGGCCGAGGCGGGTGGATCACGAGGTCAAGAGATCAAGACCATCCTGGTCAACATGGTGAAACCTCATCTCTACTAAAAATACAAAAAATTAGCTGGGCATGGTGGCGCGTGCCTATAATCCCGGCTACTCAGGAGGCTGAGGCAGGAGAATTGCCTGAACCCAGGAGGCGGTGAGCCAAGATTGTGCCATTGCACTCCAGCCTGGGTAACAAGCTCGAAACTCCGTCTCAAAAAAAAAAAACAAAAAAACAAAAAAAACAAAAAAAAACAAACTCCAGAGCTTCTGTACAGCAAAAGAAACAATCATTAGAGTGAACTGGCAACGAACAGAATGGAAAAAATTTTTTGCAGTCTACCCATCTGACAAAGGGCTAATATCCAGAATCTGTGAAGAACTAAAACAGATTTACAAGAAACAAACAAACAAACCCATTCAAAAGTGGACGAAGGACATGAACAGACACTTTTCAAAAGAAGACATATATGATGCCAACTAACATGAAAAAATGTTCATCATCACTGGTCATTAGAGAAATGCTAATCAAAACTACATTGAGATACCATCTCACGCCAGTTAAAATGGCGAACATTTAAAAATCTGGAGACAACGGATGCTAGAGAGGATGTGGAGAAAAAGGAAGACTTTCACACTGTTGGGAGTGTAAATTAGCGCAACCAATTTTTTTCATACAATATGAGATATTTAGCTTTTATGAGACAAAGTAGTGTGCCATATCCCAGTCTATAATGCCATACTTAGGATGCCAAAGCAGTATCTTGCACCTAGAGAATGCCCAACTTGTGAACCTGTGTGTGTACAGAAAGGCAGCTCTTGCCGCATTCAGTAATATCAGGCTTTTCTGGAGACAAGAATTGTTTTCTATGCCACTGTGCTCTGCGTTCACCTCCATCTTGGCAACTCTACACCCCAAGTGTGGGAGAAGGGTGGTATCACGCTCTGGAAACTGCCTCATTCTCTTTCTGCTGCATACACCAGGCTTATGGATTTGTATTTGGTGAGATTTCCTGCTCCACCTTTGGAAGTCTAAACAAGTAAAATCCATACCAGAGCTGAAATGCTGTGCATTTGTTACAGCAGTATTTTCTACTTTTAAAAACACTGTGAATCTATACATTTCATTCATGAAAAATTTATAAATAATGTTACAGTCATATAAATGCAGTCTGATCCTTAGGGCTTCCTAGTCTGGTAAGGAAGAAGACTTGTAAATCAGTACAATAAGTACTGAGTTCAAGGCACATTCAAGGTAACTGGCAACACAGAGGAAAATACACAACTTTCCCGGGGCAGAGATCACAAAAAAGGAGCTGTTTGAGCAGGATCTTAAAGGATGAGTAGAAGTCTGGGGCTCCACAAAAAATGCAAACACTTTCCAGGCAGGGGAAACAGTCTATGCAAAAAGAGGAGAATGGCCCCCCGCTAAGGTAACTCAGAAACAACAGTAGCCTTCTGACAACACAGGACTGGTGCAGTTTACGGCACATCGGAAAGTCATAAAAAAATTGGACATGGAGGCCGGGCGTGGTGGCTCAAGCCTGTAATCCCAGCACTTTGGGAGGCCGAGGCGGGTGGATCACGAGGTCAAGAGATCGAGACCATCCTGGTCAACATGGTGAAACCCCGTCTCTACTAAAAATACAAAAAAAATTAGCTGGGCATGGTGGCGCGTGCCTGTAATCCCAGCTACTCAGGAGGCTGAGGCAGGAGAATTGCCTGAACCCAGGAGGCGGAGGTTGCGGTGAGCCGAGATCGCGCCATTGCACTCCAGCCTGGGTAACAAGAGCGAAACTCCGTCTCAAAAAAAAAAAAATTGGACATGGATACCTAAACCATTTCAACTGAACTTTAGTCGCGATGCAACTTAAATCACTCCTCCATCTTCAGAAAATTTCTACATAGGCAATACTTTCACATAGCTCAAAATAAAAATATTAAAAAGTACACAGTAAAAGGCTTGTGTTTCCTAAGTTCATGTCTCCTAACCCTTATCACCCTACTGCAGCTAATTATTAGTTTTTAATGTATGCTTCCATAGTTTTTTAATGCATCTACACACACACACACACACGTATGTATACACACAGTATTCTCCCACTGTTTTACAAAAAAATAACATGCTATATACATTGCTTTCTATCTTACATTTTTTCCCCTAAGTGTATTTGGCCTTTTAGATGAGCACTAATAGAGCACAGAGGGACTCCTACTATGCAGACACTATGGAAAGGCTGAGAGATCGAGCTAGGTACTAGATTTACCCATGTAGATAGAACAGGTTCCAGAGTGGAGTGGAGTGAAATGAATGCAAGATCTGACTGCTGATGAAAACAGAGATTTGGGGCAAGGTAGGTCCAGGGGCTCAGCAATCTCTAATCATACCAGATGGCACAGGTCATTTAAAATGACATACCAGGCCGGACATGGTGTCTCACACCTATAACATAATCCCAGCACTTTGGGAGGCCGAGGCGGGCGAATCATGAGGTCAAGAGATCGAAACCATCCTGGCCAACATGGCGAAACCCTGTCTCTACTAAAAAATACAAAACTTCACTGGGCATGGTGGCACATGCCTGTAGTCTTGGGAGGCTGAGGCAGGAGAATCGCTTGAACCCGGGAGGTGGAGTTGCAGTGAGTCGAGATAGTGCCACTGCACTCTGGCCTGGTGACAGAGCAAGACTCTGTCTTATAAAAAAAAAAAAGACATCCCAATAGAAGACAGAATATAGTGATATAGTGTGGGGGTATTTAGATGAATGACACTAATAAGTCCTTCAAGTAAGTCACTATGGAGAAGTCTAACCTTAGTTAGTGCTATGGTTTAAACATCTGTCCCCTCCAAAACTCAGGTTGAAATTTAAACTCCAATGTGGTAATACTGAGAGGTGGGGCCTTTAAGAGGTGATTGGGTGGTGAGGACTCTGCCCTTATGAATGGACTAATTCATTCAGGGATTAATGAACTAATGGGTTAATTGGTTAATAAATTATCATGGGAGGGGAACCGGTGGTATTAAAAGAAAAGGCAGAGAGACCTGAGCTAGCACATTAGCATTTTCAGTCACCTCTCCAAGTAATACTCTGCTCTGCCCTGTGAGTCTGTAGAGTCCCCACCAGCAAGAAGGCTCTCACCAGACGTGGCCCCTCAAACTACGATGTAGCCTCCTGAATTGTAAGAAATGAATTCCCTTTTCTTATAAATTACCCCGTTTTAGATAGTCTTTTATAAGCAACAGAAAATAGACTAAAACAGTTAGCAAATGTCCGAGTCTCAGAGTTGTGGGTTGGACATCAAGATTTGGAAAGGCCTTACTTCTTGTAGGATGACTTTAGAACTGTGCTTGGTGAGATTAGCAGCCTAGGTGACCGAGGACGCAATGTGGGAGGCCCAAGACAATGCTGATGTATTGTGTCCTAGGCCCGCCCAACAGTGGAGGAGTCACAATACATGGCCCATGGGATGGGCAGGTTTGCGGTGAGGTCAATGAGTCTGAAGCCCCTTAAATACTTTGTATTTTGGTTTAGTCTAAGAAATGAGGTGAAATTGGGGATCGGGCATTGAGAGAAACACCACTGAACTTTTGTGGAACAGGTATGAAGAGAGAGAAGAGGAAATAATGGGAGCGGGAAGGAAAATGGAACAGAGGAATAGATCACCTGTCAAAGTGGCCATCGACCTGGGAAACATGAAAAATGAAAGGATTAGAAAATGTTTTTTCCTCTCTGCTACCTCAACAAATGCTTGAACTGAATTGCTGTACTTAATTGACTGAATTAGAAAAGCCAGGCTAGAAATTGGCAAACACACCACCTCAACAATTAAAAGATTAATTGGGCAATGAAAAATGCTGTTAAGACCTGGCGTGGTGGCTCATGCCTGTAATCCCGGCACTGTAGGAGGCTGAGGCAGGCAGATTATTTGAGGTCAGGAGTTCAACACCAGCCTGGTCGAGATGGTGAAAACCCATCTCTACTAAAAATATAAAAAAATTAGCAAGGCATTGTGGCACATGCCTATAATCGCAGCTCCTAGTGGGGCTGAGGCAGGAGAATTGCTTGAACCTGGGAGGCAGAGGTTACATACAGTGAGCTGAGATCGTGCCACTGCACTCCAGCCCAGGCGACAGAGTGAGACCTCATCTCAAAAAACAAAACCAAAAACAAGCTGTCAAAAACTATTGTGGTTTGAACAGTCTCTGAGATCTTTGAGAATAAAGCAGATTCTTTTCTGTTTTGGATGATTTGGGAGCATCCCAATCTCAAGAGTGAGATTAAAGATTCACAGATGTCTCCTGAATAATGGGGCGGACAAGCATCACCAAGAACTAGGATTCAGACAAGTGACTTATAAAGGAGCGGCACTGACTCGGCAATAGTCTATAGATCATAGTTACTTTCATTTTGCATGGGGAAAAAGAGGCTTATTTTTCTTCCTAAAAAGTACACACACAAACTTCTACACATGCACACACATGCACTAGTAGAAAATGGGAACCAGCAGCTTTATTCAGGCCACCAAGAAGGAAAAGATCCAAATGGTTAAAGCAAAAAAAAAAGCTTTTTTTGCTTGAATTAATAATTACCATTTATTCCGTTTCACTTGTTTGAATGTGACCAGAATAATTGAAAATATGACAATTTTATTTATAATCAGTATAGTCACATACAGTTTCTAGATGAAAATAAGTGATTAGAATTGAAGGGGGATTAAAATATTTTTATGCTAGAAATCCTTGAAATTCTCATTAAGGCAAGTGCCCTCTTTGAAGATGTTATAATTAATAATACATTACTCAATATTCTTATTCCATTTTTTTAAAGAGAAACTTTTTTTTTTTTTGAGACGGAGTTTTGCTCTTGTTACCCAGGCTGGAGTGCAATGGCACAATCTTGGCTCACCGCAACCTCCACCTCCTGGGTTCAGGCAATTCTCTTGCCTTAGCCTCCTGAGTAGCTCAGATTACAGGCATGTGCCACCATGCCCAGCTACTTTTTTGTATTTTTAGTAGAGACGGGGTTTCACCATATTGACCAGGATGGTCTCGATCTCTTGACCTGGTGATCCACCCTCCTCGGCCTCCCAAAGTGCTGGGATTACAGGCTTGAGCCACCGCGCCCGGCAAGAGAAACATTTTAATTCATAAAGGGTGTTTGTTCATGTCCTGGAAATACCTCCACATAGTGGAATCAAGACATTTCATTTCCAAAATGAGTTAAGCAGTAAATATAACATGATAAATACGAGTAGACTTATAAAATGAAATACAACAAAACACATAATAATCTACAATGTTAATTCTTTTTCTTTTTTTTTTTTGAGATGGAGTCTTGCACTGTCGCCAAGACATGGAGGGCAATGGCACGATCTTGGCTCACTGCAACCTCCACCTTCCAGGTTGAAGAGATTCTCCTGCCTCAGCCTCCCTGTTAATTCATTCTTAAATGCAAAGAAAGAGTTATTCAATTCATGTTTGTCCCATAATATATAATATGTTTTTATTTAATGATACCACTTCCCTATGCTTTTCTCTTATGTGAAAAAAAATGGTGTTAGAAATAGAAATATTTTAAATAAACACGACTTCTACGCTAAAACCAACTAAATATTTAATGCAATTGTTTAAAGGAAAACTTGTTTTGTATAAATAAATGTACAATCCCTGATGATTTTTCTCAGTTAAGATTTAAATTCTAGCAATATTCTTTTTTTTTTTTTTTTTGAGATGGAGTTTCACTCTTGTTACCCAGGCTGGAGTGCAATGGCGCGATCTCGGCTCACCGCAACCTCCGCCTCCTGGGTTCAGGCAATTCTCCTGCCTCAGCCTCCTGAGTAGCTGGGATTACAGGCACGCGCCACCATGTCCAGCCAATTTTTTGCATCTTTAGTAGAGACGGGGTTTCACCATGTTGACCAGGATGGTCTCGATCTCTTGACCTCGTGATCCACCCACCTCAGCCTCCCAAAGTGCTGGGATTACAGGCGTGAGCCACCGCGCCTGGCTATTCTAGCAATATTCTAATTTGTAGTTACATTTTTTCCCCTAGTTGTTGTATATATAAGTTTGAGAGGCAATACTGTATATGTAATTATAAACCTACATTTCAATTTATACAAGCAGGTATAGTAAATGTCTTTTTTAAGGCTAGTCAAGTGAGGCAGTGGGAGTGAAGAAGGAACAAAGAAATCTGTAATTGGTCGTGATCAATTAGTTATAAATAGCACTGCCCTCGGACCAGTCTGCTTTCTCATTTAATTGAAAGATTCAATATAGCATTGTCAACTTTAAAAATTGTTACAATGTGTTAAAAATAATAAATAACAATAACATAAAACATATAGAACAGATGTAAAAATGAATAAATTCTGGTTGTTTTGGAAAATGTAAATTGCTTAGCTTTAATACAAATTAAAAATGTGAGCATTCAATTGAATAAATAGATATAATTTATTCTGCCTAGTAAAGAAGGCCGGCCGGGCGCGGTGGCTCAAGCCTGTAATCCCAGCACTTTGGGAGGCCGAGGCGGGTGGATCACAAGGTCGAGAGATCGAGACCAACCTGGTCAACATGGTGAAACCCCGTCTCTACTAAAAATACAAAAAATTAGCTGGGCATGGTGGCGCGTGCCTATAATCCCAGCTACTCAGGAGGCTGAGGCAGGAGAATTGCCTGAACCCAGGAGGCGGAGGTTGCGGTGAGCCGAGATCGCGCCATTGCACTCCAGCCTGGGTAACAAGAGCGAAACTCCGTCTCAAAAAAAAAATAAATAAATAAATAAAAAAGAAGGCCATTGGTGGTCCTAGGTATAATTCCCTCAGCAAATCTGCTGAATCTTACAGGAAATGCCCAGGATCACGGGGGAGAGTGGATTAAGAGGAGGGTAATTTGGAATGTACGGGAGGTGCCCCTGGCACCCTAGAACTCACTGTCAGTATAAACTATTCAGAATCTAAGAGGAGTTAACGTTTGTTTCCCAATAATACTGGCCAGGGTGGTGGTGGGGGGGGGGATGTGTGGGTGGGGGTGGGGGTGGGTCCCGCAATTCTAACAGTCCAATAAACCTCTTAGCCATGAACTCAGGAGACAGAGTTTAAAACACATCAGTGGGGAAGAGAAAGGCTGTTATACTGCCTCTTGCCTCCTCCCAGCCTTGGTATGATATGCAGAGTGAGAAAGATGAAGAGAACCAGGGCCCAAGACAGCATGAGAGAGGAGAGAAGGGATGACAGAGAGGGAGAGAGAGGGAGACAACAGGCAGATAAGAAGTGGATCCCAACCTAATTTTCTGTTGTAGAGATTTTGAGCATCTCTGAGGGGAAGGGTGTGGTGCAGCCAGGAGAGTGTAGAGACAGTGCCTGGCTGACCAGTGATGCTTAGAGACAGTGTCGCCTGAACCACACTCTGCCTCTGCTTGTTCTCTCAAGTTCCTGCCCTTCTTCTCCCTGCTCTGGCTCCATCCCTACACTGGGATCCCAGTTCATCTGTGGCTTCCAGCCTCTGCCTTTCCCAGGAGTACCAACTGGCCTCCTCCCTTCCCTGTGCTCTTTGGCTTGGCCTTAGGACTGCTTCTGTGGGTAGCCCAGTGCCCAGAGCTTTTTGCAAGGGAGGAGGCCACAGCAGACCCTTCCTTGCCACCTACCTCGAGGAACTTATTTTTTGCCCCAATTCTGAACACTGCCATGAATTGTTTCCTGGACTTCAGCAAACATTATAGGATATTTAATTGCATTGTGCTCAAATAATTATTTTTGTTTTATATTATAAAAGGTATACTTACTAAAGGACAAATATAGAAAACAACTTGAAACTCTGGCTAGGGCTGATAATTGGGTTTATCAGGTATGTTTTTTTTTTCTAGTTATAAATTATTTCTTATAAAGAGAAAAGAATAAAATGTGAAACAAATTTGAAAGTAAGTATCAAGTACAGTAAGCCAGTTTACTTAATTTTTAAATCTAAATTTGATTTTTAAATTCAATCTTATAAAATGTTTTATATTTCTGGTATGAGATTATGCTATTTTGAGTTAGAAGGCATTCTGTATTGAATTTCATGACCTACTTTTGTCATGTTCTAATGAAATATAAAACATAAGCTAATAATCTCATCATGTTCTTCTTACTGCTTTCCATCACTAAGTAAACTTTAAAAATTTTTAATTGTGGTAAAATACACATAACAAAATCTACCATCTTAACCATTTTTAACTACGTGGAATTATACAGATCAATATATTAAATATACTTAACAATCATTTAAATACATTCACATCATTGTGCAGCCAATCTCCAGAACTCTATCTTGCACTAAGTAATTTTTTTAACCCTTAATATGCGGCATTACTAAAGCAAATCTCTTTTGGGATGGAGGAGAGAATTACTTTCATGACAAATACATTTCAGTATTAACCCTCAGTGGTCTTATAATAAGTTATAACAAGAAACATACAACCTTCAGGCCTGGCAGCTAAACTAACTCACGCTTACTCTGTGACTAAAGATATCATTCTACTTTCCCATCCTAAAGACAAGGAAGTGCATGAGTAATGTCTTTCCACAAGTGAAGGAATGCAGTCAACACGACTACATTTTTCTCTCTCCCACCCTGGAGAAAACGTTTCTTTTAAGGCAATATAATTAAGTTGGAACTTTCTGTACAAGCATCTAGATATTAAGAAGTAACTACTGATAAAATAAAACACACTACAGTAGGAAAAAGCATAAATGCTTTTTATAGGAAAGAACAATTAATTCCAAATACTGATGTCATATTATTCTGTATGCCTTCGAGTTAAAACACAGTTTGTATAAAAGGAAAAAGCGTGGGCAAAAGGCACCTATGAAAAGGAGAAAGACACCTGAAGGCAGCAAAAAGCAAAGAGTCAGTTCATTCATTAAGCTCATTCTTTTTTTTTTTTTTTTTTTTGAGACAGTCTCACTTTGTCGCTCAGGTTGGAGTACGGTGGTGTGATCTCAGTTCACCACAACCTCCGCCTACTGGGTTTAAGCGATTCTCCTCTCTTAGCCTCCAGAGTAGAAGGGATTACAGGTGCCCACCATCACACCCAGCTAATTTTGTGTATATATATCTTTTTCAGTAGAGTCAGGGTTTCATCATGGTGGTCAGGCTGGTCTCAAACTCCTGACCTCAAGCCATCTGCCCACCTCGGCCTCCCAAAGTGCTGGGATTACTGGTGTGAGCCAACATGCCTGGCCAAGCTCATTCTTTATTATGGTGCTTTGACATATAATGTTATCTATGATATATATAATAATTATATAAAATACATTATATAAGTTATGTTGTTAAATATAATTATATAGAAAATTATAGAATACATATAACATATCACATATGATATTTATGATATATAATATATACCATTACTTTGAAGTATGTTTCTTAGACAGGTTATCTTACAGTGCTTTAAGTTTTTAAAGGGTTTATTCCTGGGAGTCAAACATTAGAAATGAAGCATTACCTTTTTAAATATTCCGGACTCTAGAAGTAAGGAACCAAGCACCTCACTGGTGGTGTGAAAGAACTGGGATTCCCCACAGTGCAGTGTAAATTCCTGGGACTCTCCAACCACATGTCTTCCATCTACTACCTCCAAAGCTCTGTGAAGAATGGAAACAGTCATGTCAATAGGCTATGAACAATGCCAAAATCTCAGCAAACCCAAAGGCAGGTGTCCCCAAACTACGGCCCGTGGGCCACATGCGGCCCCCTGAGGCCATTTATCCGCCCCCCTGCCGCACTTCAGGAAGGGGCACCTCTTTCATTGGTGGTCAGTGAGAGGAGCACAGTATGTGGCGGCCCTCCAACGGTCTGAGGGACAGTGAACTGGCCCCCTGTGTAAAAAGTTTGGGGACACCTGCCCAAAGGCATATTTCTCCATGTAGTAACATACTTCCAGTCAGACCAAATAGTGAAGCATTCTTCCAAACCTATACAGCATTGTAGATAATTTGGTGCTCTCATAGCACATGTATACATAAACCTGGATGACTTCACACCATCCCTAACTGAATTCTTTTAAATCCTAGGCAGAAAACAAATTAGAGATAGGTAGACAGATAACTAGATGGATAGACAGATTTTGGCATGAAAGCAATCCAATTTCATTTTGCAATTTCCTGGTTGTTCTATGTCATGGCTCTGAAGAAATAACAAAAAGAAATTTCTAAGTTTCCCGAACATTGGAAATAAAGTGAAAACTGAATCCCAGTTAGAGAAACGATCTAGGCTATGCCAGGAAAAGGGAACTGTTCTTAGGACTGTACTATTTAGCAGATTCAAAAGGGATGGAAACTAACAAAGGCAGAAAGAATGTTTTACAGACTCTGATGGTTGCCTATGCCAAAGCCGTTTCCTTTATCCAACCCTCCAATGTCCTCCCGCCCCCGCCCCCCATTCACACTGCCTTTGCTAATAACTCTAAATTTGTTCAGTGATTCATTCTCCGCATACCTCAGGGGAAGCTGCTTCCAGCCCTAGCAGTCAGTCAAGATTGCTCTAATCCTGGTATCCAGTTCCCCTCACCAGTAACTGATTTAAGCAAATGCCCATACATATCTCTCTTGCTGATATTACCACATGATTTACGTCTCCCTGACCCTCTAAAATGTTCACACTTTGCCCTACTTATCTGGCGCAAGTCTGACCAATGAGATGTGAGAGGTGTCTGCTGAAGGAATCAGGAATAGGTCTTTTACAGAAGAAAAAGTTTCCCTTTCCTGCAGGCCAGGGTCATGCCTGTATGTGATGAATATGATAGAACATCTTGGGACCACGTGCAGCATTAGCCTAAGGAGACTTGGTTGAGGAAAAAGTGGAGAGGAAATATGAGAGCTACTTGAGTCTTTAAGTACCTTGTTGAGCCACAGAATTACCCATCCCAGACCTGCCCTATCTCTGGAGTTCTTGTTGTGTTAGATAATGAATATCCTGTTCTTTAAGGCATTTTGACTTGGGTGTTCTTTGTTGTCTGCAGTTGAGCATCATACCTGATCCAAGGTTTGGTAGATTTGGTAAGCACAGGAATAAAGATGCCAGAGCAGAATGAGAGCTTTGAATGAAGAATGCCAGTGAAGTAGAAAGAGAACTAAAAATGCCAGACCTCAGCATTTCACAGAAGAAACAAGCATTTGTGGGATTTCTACAATGTTCCAAGGATAAAAAGATGAACAGAGCAAAGTGTTAAGACTTTAGAGGGGCAGGAATATACAATCAGTATGATAATATCAGCAAGGGAGATATAGATTGGTATAATGTGTGGAACTCTATTGTGTACTTTTTATTTATTTATTTATTTATTTTGAGACAGAGTCTTGCTTTGCCCAGGCTGGAGTACAGTGGCATGATCTCAGCTCACGGTAACCTCCAACTCTCAGGTTCAAGTGATTCTCCTGCCTCAGCCTCCTGAGTATCTGAGATTACAGGTGCATGCCATCACATCCAGCTAATTTTTTTTGGTATTTTTAGTAGAGACAGGTTTTCACCATGTTAGCCAGGCTAATCCTGAACTACGTACCTAAAGTGAGCCACTTGTCTCGGCCTCCCAAGGTGCTGGGATTACAGGCATAAGCCACCACGCTTGGCCCCTGTACATAATTTTTTTTTTTTTACACAAAACCATTATTGTTTGCATTGTATAAAATGTGAAGGTATATCAGCAGCATTTTTTTTTTTTTGTTTTTCCTTCAGTTTCATACTATAGAAGTAATGCTTGTATATAGTAAAGACAATTGAATCAGTATGGAAGGAAATGGCAATAAAAAAAGAATCTCTAGCTGTACCACAATCTCATTCTACACAAGCAGCCACTCTAACTGGTTTTCTTCTTGCAATATATTATGCCACATATAAATACATATAAAAATATATTTCTACCTGTGAGGCAGATATCTTCTTAGGAATTTTAACACAGCATTTTTAAAGGGAAAGAGAAACACGGATAGCTCAAGAGAATTTAAGTAACAACTGAAAAATACCTTAAAGTTGAAATGCTGTCGTTTTCTTAGCGTCAGTGTGTCTTACATCAAGACCTACTTTTACTAATTGTTCCAGTGACCCTAAGTCACAGTGTTCACCTTGTCCTTCCGCTCACAAATATGCCGAAGGAGCAGCAAACAATAGAAGACCCCTAAAACTTGAAAGCTTATACCAATACTGTGGACTTACACATTGTCTGCCATCCAAATACTCACCAGGCCCAACCCTGCTGAGCTTCCGAGATCAGACCAGATCAGGTGCGTTCAGGGTGGTACGGCCATAGATTGGGCTTACGCATTGTCAAAGTCAACCAGAAATGATAGGCAGTCTGCTCCCCTTAATATTTTTCCTTTTTAGAAAAACACGTATGTGCCCCTTGATTGACTCCAAGTGACAGCAGAGATAAAAGCCATCTATGTGTGCTTCCTAAGCTTTACATTGTCAGAGGCGGACACCCCCAGAAAGACCCGTCTCTTCTTCCTACTTATGTATCACAGAATTAAAAGCTGGCAAGAGTAGCCTTTTCTAAAGATTTTGCTCGTGAGACAATCCCTGCTTAAAACATAGGATCTTTTTGTCTGCAAATAACAGTCCAAGTCACAGAAGACTGATTAAAAACAACATGTATTATCACATATAAAACAAAAGGAGTCGCTTGAGTTGGTTTAACCAGTTTATTCCTTTGCGACTGAATTCAGTCACCGCTACAGTTCTAGCTGTTACACAGAGGTCTGATAATTCCTTCCTGCATAACTTGCTTAGAAGTGGGGGAAATCTTTTCTAGAAGCCACCCAGCAGACTTCTTTTCATACCTGCACGAAACTGAGCACTGGACCTAACCCTTTGAGGCTGAGACCTGAAGGACACTACTGCATAAATCAGGCACCTGAGGAAACTGAGGTTCGGTCAGGAAAAAAGGACTAGGAAGAGGGTGGAAAGGGATGTTGATATGCATTCTGTCCTCTCCCTAGCTTTGTCTTGAAATATGTTACCTATGCTTTGGGAGAGGTGGAGATGATATATATATTTAAGATTGAATTTGAGCTATCAGAGTAGGAACTTTCATAATTTGGGCCTCACAGCGTGTTGAACCCTGTGCATCTGCCTGCCCTCCTGATTTGGGGGTAAACTAAGTCAACACGTGTACTATCCGAGTCAGTTCTCTATGCTTGGCGTCATGATCTCTCAGATGTGAGGGTGCACATGGCCCTGGGGGAAGGCTTAGTTTTTCAGTGGCTAGAGGAGGTGAGGATTATCACAGAGAGTTCCAGGGCAGGCCCTTGCTTCATCGCAATTCTAAAACAGGAACTGCTCAGTGTGTGTGGCAAAGCCAATCACCTTTGCTTCCCTTTGAGAGGAGAATGATGAGGTGTTGGCTAAATTCCCTTTCCTTGGGACCCAGATCCAGACAGTGCTGCTGTGCACCTGGCCATGGATGCCAATGTCATGATTTCACAGTTTGCTCCAGGACTTGAATGGGGGTGAGTCAAGGTCACTGGATGTGTGGGCTGAGAGGGCTTCGCAAACACAGCTCTGCTTCAGGGCACCTTCTCCCCCAGCCCCAGAAACTCAGGCCGGCCCCTGGAGCATGTTCTTCTTCCTCTCTAGAGTCCATCACAGACCTTCTACTCCTCGCAAGCTTACTGGACAAGTTCGTCTCCTGAACACAACCTTCACAATGTATTACACAGACATAATCGACTTGAAATCATGCCAAGAGGTTTCTAAGACCTAAAGGAACTTTGTAACACTAACTAGCATTCATTCTCTAGAGGTCTCTAAGACTTAAAGGAACTTTGTAACACTAACTAGCATTTATTCGCTAAAGGTCTCTAAGACTTAAAGGAACTTTGTAACACTAACTAGCATTCATTCTTTCAGCATTTTCCAGATCTTCCATGATACCTTATATGTCAAAGCACACAAAGGTGAACCACTCCCTGCCCTCAAGGATGTTAAGGTCTAGTAAACATAGGGGCTTATCGAATGGCCAGCAATATTTTCAATTCTGAATAATGGTTACCTCTGGAACTACACATAGATAAGTTTCCCTGGTCTCAAAGCCAACCTTCCTCCATGTTTGCAACAGGAAAGAACAATTGGAAAGTTTGTTCATTTTTCTTTTCCAAAGGGTAAATTTTTTACTATTATTCATTTTTGTAGGTACATAGTAGGTATATATTTTGTACATGAGGTACAAGCATCCAAAGTGTAATAATCACATCTTTGCGAATGGGGCATTCATCCCCTCCAGCATTTAATCCTTTTTGTGACAAACAATCCAACTGTATTCTTTTAGTTATTTTTAAATGTGCAACTAAATTATTATCACTACAGTCACCCTGGTGTGCCATCAAATATTGGGTCTTATTCATTCTATTATTTTTTTACCCAAAGGGTAAATTTCAGTTTTACTCCTGATGAATAGGCTGTCGGTAGTTACAAGAGAGGCTAAGCTTGGCTCCCTGATGAGAAATCTATGTGCAAATGGAAGCACAGTTTACTTTTTTTTTTTTGAGACGGAGTTTTGCTCTTGTTACCCAGGCTGGAGTGCAATGGCCCGATCTCGGCTCACCGCAACCTCCGCCTCCTGGGTTCAGGCAATTCTCCTGACTCAGCCTCCTGAGTAGCTGGGATTACAGGCACGCGCCACCATGCCCAGCTAATTTTTTGTATTTTTAGTAGAGACGGGGTTTCACCATGTTGACCAGGATGGTCTCAATCTCTTGACCTCGTGATCCACCCACCTCAGCCTCCCAAAGTGCTGGGATTACAAGTGTGAGCCACCGTGCCCGGCTCACAGTTTACTTTGTGAGTAGTCACAAATGGTCATTTATTAAGGAAAAGAACCCCTTGGGTAAACAAAATAAAACAATCCCCCAAAATGCTATCATATTGGTCTTATAGTCTTAGCAGAGGATAATTTATTAATTTGTTAATTATAATCCTCTGTACTTCCCCTTTTTAAGCACAGATAGATATTATACTGCCAGAGTGAAAGTTTCAGGGTTAAGTATGGTACTTGATTTTACGCAGACTTACAAGTAAGTGGAACATTTGCCAGTTCATTCAATTATGTTTCCTTTTCATTTGGCTTACTTTTAAAAATCAGACTGCTCCTCTCCCTGGAGATTAAGTTGGTAGCAAAATTAATAATGGCAAGACTGTTTTCCCTTTCCCAAGTTAAAAGAGCCACATGGCTTTCTCAGACAAATCCCAGAGTTGTGAGACCCAAAGCTTATGTAAGATGGGTGGGCAGGGATCCTCTTTAATAGAAAGAAAACACAATCTCTTACTTTCTCAAGATTGACAGTACTAGGGCCTCTCCAAAAGCCTTGAAAGTGGCCCCAATAAATCTACTTCGAGTTTTCCTAATGTTGGTCTACCTCACCAAGTTGTTCCTTAAGCATTTAAATATGTATAGCCTAATATAAGGCAAGTTAAATAAGTTTCTTTAATAATTCTTGTTTTACAGATAATGTACATGCAAAATAAAATGTAGCATAAAAGTTCAGGTTTAACTATAGGTTGTAAGTCATAAATTGATGCTGTACTGCCATCTATTGTCTATCCAAAGAATTATTACTGTGTTCGACAGCCTCAGAGTTGTGATTTCAAAGTTACCGAAAGGTACCACCACCTGCATTGAATTATCTCCTCAAGAGAACTTAAGACACCAGATAATAGAACCACTCTTCTGAATTAAGGCATTGGTTGTAAAGCTGCGTACATTTCCTGGCCACAAAGGAGGGAGAAAACTTAATTCACTAACAAACAGCACTAAACAGTGTGCATAGTGTTTCCCTACTGCAACTGCTAAATGGTAGAGAGCAACCATTTACTGAGCAACCTCTTTCCTGCTAACATTAGACCCTGTATTAGATTACGGACACATACCATCAGATAACGCGAGACCTGAAAAGATCCCTCATGATTACCTGGTTTAGTCACTTCGTTGCAGATTTGAAAAGACATTGTTCCTGAGAAACCATGTGACTAACAGTGTTCGTCCTGCTGGTTACCCATGTACATGGTACTGGATGCCCAGTCTCACAGAAGCATCTGATGACAGTGTGAGGATAGAGCCATGCAAATCTCTCCCATCTCCAGAAACAAAACAAAACCCCAAAATCTATTTCCTTTGGAAAACCAAGGGCTTTGGATTTACAAAATGAGTTTTTTTCTTCAGAAGCAGTGTTGTCTTCAAATTTACATTTTTCTCAGCTGAATAAAGGATCAAATATAGCAATGTATACACACAGATTGCAGAGTCATACCAGCCTGGCCATTAGCTATGTGATCTTGAGCTAGTTACTTCTTTAAGCCTCAGTTTCTTCATCTGAAAAATGGGAGTGATAAATTGTTAAGAGAATTGAATTAGGCAAAACTTCTAAAAATGCTTGGCCTAGTACTGCCATATAGTAGATTCTCAATAAGTATCACCTATTGTAATTACACAATGAATGTCAGTTGACATTTCCTGAACAATAATTTATAAGGTGTCATATAGATGGTACTTTGCAGTAGCATATTTACCAGGCTCAAACATGAAAGGAGAATGTCTGAGTTGGAAGATCCCTTAGAGATAATCTAATGACCCAACCATACCATTTTTCAGATAAGTTCATTGAGGCCCGAGATATTCATTGTTCAAAGTCACATGGCTAACGGCCGACAGAGATAGGAGTAGACAACCTACCCAACTCCTCACTCAAGAGACTAATTTTAAATTCTCAGTAGATGAGTTTCATGATCACAAAATTCCAAGTTGGGCGGGGAAATGAAAACAATTCGCTATGTTCATTCGAGTTTTTAAAATACAAAACATCCTCAAAGTTGCAGCTATACAAAGAATGCTACACCACTGCTCCAGGTACTCAGTGTTGCCAATGGTAACGCAATGCAGAAACTCTGCCATCTAGTGGTTGCAGAGGAATATCCTTTTTAGCAGTGCTTTTGTGAAAACAACACTCCTCGGTCCGGTCAGCCTCTACTTCCGGATTGCATTCACCTTCCTGGGCACTTTGATGGTCTTTGTTTGTTTCATTGGTTTCTGTAAAGACGGGGTCTCCTGGCCTCAAATGATTCTCTTGCCCCAGCCTCCCAAAGCTCTAGGATTACAGGCCCGAGCCACCAAGTATTTTAAATGGCAGCCTGAAGTCTGGGAGCCATCTTCCCATGTGCTCTGTGATGCAGAAATGTCTAAGTTCCCCTCACATCTGATCAATGGAATGCAAATGGTCTCTCCAACAAAGGCTGGAAATGTTTGCCTTAATACTTCCATCTTGTGAAATCGTGGCTTTGGGTGGTACAGAGTCTGTGGAAGTTAAGCAAGTTACCTCAGGACCACTAGTATGTTGATTTTGATCATTTTGGATCACCCCACATGATTAATGAACCATGACACCCAGCCAGAACCAGGCTAGGTTCAACAAGGTTTGGCTTTATTAGCATTGGTCCCAGAGGAAGAAATGATTTCATTCTGGGCACAAGCAAAGAGAAGCCAAGGCCAAGGACCAAACAACCAGGGGAATTGTTGTACAAATCCCCAGGAGAATTGAGGAACTGAGGTCTGTGTCTTAAGGAAAGGCTTGGGTTTATCAAGAGTCTTGTGTTTCATGCGTGATTGCACATGCTCTCATTTAGAGAAGCCGAAGATCGTGGCATTTTTTTCAGCTTCTCTTTGTAGTGGTCAAGGTGGACGAGTTTTGTTTTCAGTTGTCAAAATACAAAAGAAGGTTTCTTTGCTGGAATTTTCCTTTTAAGGCAATTCAAATTCTTATCATCTAATGACAGAGGAGAGAAAATGTAGCTTTTATTTTGATAGTGTATATACTCTCCGAAGAAAGACTAATGATCTTACTAAGCTCATGAATAACATATTAATAATGCAAAAGAGGGTATTTTCAATTGTTATTCTTTGTAGTACCAAAGACACTGATGATATTACTGTGGAGCAGCCCAGGAGGAAAAAAACCTGGCAGAATAAGGTTATATTAAAGGATACAAAAATACAGTTAGAATGAATGAGATCTAGTATTTGAAAGCACAACAGGGTGACTACAGTCAACAATAATTTATTGTAAATTTAACAAAACTAAAAGAAAATAATTGGATTGTTTGTAATACAAAGGATAAATGCTTGAGGTGACACCCCATTTACCTCGATGTGATGATTACACATTGCATGTCTGTATCAAAATACCTCACGTACTCCATAAATATATACACTTACTATGTACCCACAAAACTAAAAATGAAAAAATAAAAACCACAACTATGCGGTTATAGGCAAAAGGATAAAGAAATCATCCTAAATTACCAAGGGCAATTCTGAGGGGTCATCCTTGAGCTCTTCTGCTCCAATCAACCCACCTCTGATCACTCATCAAGGGGTCCTTTGTCATTGCATTTGAGGTTGGTTTGAGGGACACTGTAAGATACAGCCACGTAGAACTCTTGGCTGGACATATTGCAGGGATGCTGAGAAGGATGTTAGGTACCATCTCACTTAATATCCTCTCTATGGAGACTGAAGGGAGAGATTTATCTCATTCTGAAATGCCAAGAAAAGCTTTTCTTTTTCTCACCTCTTGTCCTTTAGACAATGAGGTCCATGTACTTGATCATGAATCAATTTAAACAATTATATAGAACTTTATGAATGTGTGTTTCTGTAAAGCAATTGTTTCTCTTATCACACTATCACTCTTTTAGTTTTCTGATCTGTATTTATTTGCATTGTTAATCTGATGCAAACTACTATAAATCTTTTAGAGGAAAAAGTGACAGGGAGGCAGTTATAAATACATGAAAACTGTTTCTTCCACCTCACCAGTATGATATCCTTTACCCTTGTGCACTCCAACCACCACTATCCTAATTCTAAATTTCATTATGTCTTCAATTTAGTAAGATTCCAGTTATTCTCTGATACTGAGTCTCTCCTGCAGCCTTTAACCCATTCTAACTTTACAAATAGATTGATCTTCCTGATGTACTTGCCTGTTTGGAAACCATCAGATAGTTCAGCACTATCTACAGAATAGAGCCCTAACTTCACTGTCTGGTATTCAAGTACTTTCACCTTCTGTACCCAGTCTAACTTTTCAAATGTAGCTCCCTTACATACCCTATATTCCGGGCAATTTTGTTATATTTCATCTTACTTAGCAGTGATGGCTGTTTCTTTCATCTTATCTCTTTAAGGGGCTCCTGGGTATAAGTCCCTTTGTTTCTGCCACAGCATATAACAACATCTGTCACATTACAGATTCTCAGTGAGTTTACTGGCTGAGTGAATACAAAGCCCTTTCTGCAAAGGTGGTTTGATTCATTACACAGCAGCTGCTTGTAGAGCCTGTTGCTGTTTATGGTTGTTTCAAATAATGTCAATATAAAGCTTTGGTTCAAAAGCACCTCCTCTTAACCACGATAGTTACATGCAAAACTGGTCTGTTCGTTATTATTTTCCAGAAGTCTGTGGTGATGTCACATACTTTGAAGTTAACTTTATAGCATCTTTAATATGCATCGTCTGCCTATTTTGTTTACCATTGCCCCACCTTGGCTGACTAGTCCAAAACTCATGTCAGCAACAATTAGTAAGAGTCTCTTAAACTCTGGGGTCCCTACACAAACTGGAATGAAACTTGTCTGCCTTAGTTAATCCTTCCAGGCATTCAAAGAATTATCCTGAGCTTTGATAGCACTTACACTGCTGCAATCATCATTACTTCATGGCATTTCTAGAAGCAATAAAGTTTCAAGAGAAACTGTGTAACTGTTGCTTGTATCAAACATTTTTTAGCATTTATTGTACTTTCTGAACTCACAAACACCTACTTTTCTTATAGATCATATACACTCAACTTTCTCACAGCAATAATTCAGAGGTTTCAAGGCTCTGTTCAATATATTCTTTCATATGGTGGTCTATATATCTTTATAAACCTAAAAGTGAGAATTGAGTTTTTAAAGGTTACTTGCAAGACCTCTAAACCATTCCTACACATAATAGGGTACTTATACTAAATGTCTTTTGATAATAATATAAAACTAAAGAAATCATTTTCAATATGAGAGTTTCTTTATCTTTTTAGTTTTTCAAAATAATTCTTATGTAGGTTCATTTTTTACATTAATTTTTCTGTCAGTTTCATCATATTCCACTTGCTCAGTTTCCAAACACCTGTTAGTGGTTTGATGATTTTAAAAAATGATCAGTATTTAGTACATAATTCATAATTGTCCGAATCATACCTTTTGCTTCTCTCACCCACCTGCATCAGGCGAGTAAACTCCACAAGGGACCAAAGTGGCTTTAAGGCTTCCTAGATACATCCTTATATAGCAACTAGAATTGTCAATTAACTGGTGTTAATGCTGCAAAAGAGAACTCGAATTAAAAATTATTTCTCATGAAAAATCCTTGTGTATTATCAACACATCAGGGACACAGATTTGCTGACTGAAGTCAATGGAACGGCTATGAAGCTGAATCTGAGCTGGACTGATATTCATCACTTCAGCTCTCATGAATAGGAATTGCCTAAGGTGCAGAGGCAAGAAGGGGTTATCACAGTGTGCCTACTCTCCATCTATCTGAATAAAGTTGTCCTTGCAAAGATGCTAGTCACAAGGTCCAAATGTCAGCTTCAAAGTCCCACCCTAAGGGTATTCCAATACCACTGTAACCTCTTTCTCCCCTCCCTCCACCTCAGACTTCCAGTTGTGGTCAGAGATTTGTTTGCCCTTCCCATACATACAGCTTGCTTCAGTATTTATATGTCTTTGCTTGGGTTTTCTATTAATGCTTTTGCCTCTCCTCTTTGTAATCTTTGGCTATCAAATTCCATCAAGTCTAATTTCAAAATTTACTTCCTCCAAGATTTCTCTGATTGTAATAAATCCTGTGTTTCCTTACCCCTTATTCAGTTTGTACTAAAGGAAATCTCAACTTACAAAAAGCTGTGTTCCAAAACTTTTTTTTAAGGTAACTGATTGATTGTCTTGTAAGTATGTTACAAATGGTGGTTTGATTCCCAGATAAGCCTCTAAAAGTCAATTTCTTGTAGCTGAAATATTACACAATAGCGAAAAGAAAAGAATGTCATTATGAATCACAGAACTGTTTCAATATTGGTTCTTAAAAAGAACAAGAAAGCAACAAAATGGTGTGAGAAATAGTGTTTCTTTTTTCTCAAGTGTAGACTATTCTAAGAATAAGGATTATTGAGAAAGACTGGTTTAATCAGAAAGAGATGGTGGGTGGAGAATTTTTCAGAGACTATAGCATGATGACAGAGCTTTTGTTGTTACCAGATGTTGATGATTATTATTTCTAATTTCACATCAAAATTGATGGTCTTTCCCTTTCCTTCATACAAATGCATCAATCACTAGCTTTACTTTTAGGCTTTACAGCCATCAACTGAGGGATAGTGATTTAAATGGAATATAAGGAGAAACAAAGAATGGAAAGAAAAAAAGAAAGGGGCTGGGTGCAGTGGCTCACACCTGGAATCCCAGCACTTTGGGAAGCTGAGGTGGGTGGATCACTTGAGCTCAGAGGTTGGAGACCAGCCTGGGCAACATAATGAAACCCCATCTTGATCAAAATATACAAAAATTAGCTGGGCATGGTGGTGTGCGCCTATAGCCTCCCAGCTACTCAGGAGGCTGAGGCAGGAGACTTGCTTGAACCTGGGAGGCAGAGGTTGCAGTGAGCCAAGATCATGCCACTGCACTCCAGCCTGGGTGACACAGAGAGACTCTGTCTCAATGAAAAAAAAAAAAAAAAAAAAGAAGAAGAAAGTGTTTCAAATAAGGTGAGGACATGCTTTGGAGGAAGGAAAATTCTATATGTGGAAATAATGTAGCTGGGGGATCATAGAGGGCAGAAGGAGAGATGCCGCATAGCAGGTGCATAACCCTGGAAGGGGAAAGCCACCAGCCCCACATCTTCTCTGGGCTAGGCACTGGGACTGCCAGGCTTAGCACAGGCCTCGTGTACAGCTCTTGACACAGAGGACTGAAGGATGTGCAAAATGCAGGGGAGGGAAAGTAAGCGGTTTTAAACTTTGAGGTTGAACATTACGAAATACCATTTCTGTGGGTTCAAACCAGTCAAATATGGCAACTGCATATAGTTGGACCTAGTATTATTTGGTAAGTATCCATCTAGGTTTTCTATGAACATATATCAGTTTCTGAACTTAATCATAGGCTTTTTAGGAGCTAAGAACCGTATCACCTGCTGTCTCTATAACCTGTACTCTGTGGGTATAAAATAATTTTTTTTTTTCAGTCAGGACTGATATAAAACAAGTTTTTTCTTGTGCCACCAGCTTAGGCTTCCAGTACAGACAGAGAGTTGAGTCACTAAACCACAAAGCATTCTGTCCCAAGAAAATATTTATTTTGTTTAACAGGATTTTAAATTAGGGAGTGTTATCAGGTAGAATGAGGACTCATGAATCAACAATCTCTGCACACAGGAGATTTTTATTTCTGCAGTCAAGACAAAGGTAGAAGCTTTCATTTTGTGAAAACTGGGCACAATCTAACAGAAAGAACTGCTGAATCCATATTCGTCAGTTAAAAATATCTTCATATTGTCTTTGCACCACATTTTTAAAAATAATAATTCAAAAAGGAGACAAATTTGTTTTTTACAAACTGGATAATGGTAGGATGTATAAAAAATGCTTCTAAAAATGAGTAATTCATAAAATTAAAAAGGAGATAAATAACTTTTATTCAATCTTTTTATTTCACACATTGTTTAAAATGGAAGAAAAAAGGCTAGTGGTATTTTTTCTAGCTTTGACGATTGCTTTTTACTGAAAAGGATCAAAATGTTTTATTAGCAAAATTAATTTCCCAATCTGTCATTCCTTCTTTTCTTTAAAAGAAGAGCATTCTTAGGTTTTCCTCATATGAGAAATATAAAAGTATTTCTCTCTCTCTCTCTTTTTTTTTTTTTTTTTTTTCATTTTGTAGTAAGTTGAGACCAGGTCTCATTGTGTTGCCCAGGCTAGTTTCAAACACCTGGGCTCAGGTGATCCTCCTGCCTCAGTTTCCCAGTGTTGGGATTACAGGCATGAGCCACTGTGCCTGGCCGTATTTGTCTCTTATTACCAAATTTAATGGTTAACAACTTATGTCACTAAACTTTAAATATGAGAAAATCACATAACTGCAATTACTATTAATTTATATATTTTTGAAAACTGAAAAGATTTGACATCAAACCATTACATGAATCATTCCAATGGATCATTCATTTCGTCCTTTCACTTTCCTATCGATGGTTTATCTGTTTTACTGATAGAAAAGGAAGCTATTGATCAATCTAAGAAATACCATACGAAAACCTCAATTCTCTGCTTAAAATGTAAGCAAGGTATGGGAAGGCAAAACACACATGGATTTACTATTTATGTGTTTATAGAAGAAGCCACACACAGTCACAGGGAAGGCCACATGACAGCGGAGGCAGAGACTGGAGTGAACCAGTGGCAACCCGGTGAGAACACCAAGGATTGATTGCTGGCAACCACCGGAAGCTAAGAAGAGCAAGGAGGGATCCTGTCCTAGAACCTTGAGAAGAAGTACGGTCCGCTGACACTCTGACTTTGGACTTGTAGCCCCCAGATTGAGAAAGAAAAAACGGTTGTTTTAAGTGACTGTGTTTATGGCAACCCTAGGAAACTAATATACTGTGCTACCCCAACATGAATGTGCATTTTAAAAGATGACTTCAGGAGAGGCAATGTTTAACACAGAGATGAAATAACAGGTATTTCTGGCATCAGTAATAACTCAGAGGAAGAGATCTTCTTAGGGACCTTGGCCTTCAGAGTAGTTTTTAAATGAAGTTTGGCATGTACCAGTCTCTTCCAGGGAGGCGCAGGCCAGTCTGTGTCTGAGTAAAACACTCTACTAAGCCCAGAAGGGAAGAAAGATAAATAAAAAGATGTACATGCCCCTTGTCATTCAGGCACTCCAAAGACACCCAAAGTCCCAAGATCAAAAAGTGCTGTCTCAAAAAATAAGAAACCTTGAAATAAAATCAAGGCGTATTGAGAGAGAATCTCTGAGCTAAAGAGAACTGTGTATCTCCGTATCATCCATTCCATTAAATCCCAGCCAACTTACACCATATCAAAGATAATTCCTGGTGGCTAAGGAATTAAATGCAGAAACATCAAATCATAAAGATTAGAAACATACATGGCATATTAGAGGGGAAGGAAAACAACTTCCTCAGATTAAAAACAATGAGAGAAATAAAAAAGAAAGGCTACGTACAGTAGCTCATGTCTGTAATCCTAGGACTGTGGAAGGTCAAAGCAGGAGGATCACTTGAGTCCAAGAGTTCAACACTGGCCTGAGCAATGTAGCAACACTCTGTTTCTACAAAACAAACAAAAATCAGCTGAGTGTGGTGGTACTTGCCAGTAGTCCTAGCTACCCAAGAGTCTGGGGCACAAGGATTGCTTGAGCTCAGGAATTTGAGGTTACAGTGAGTGAAGATTTCACCACTGCATTCCAGCAGCCTGGGTGACAGAGCGAGACTCTATCTCAAAAAAAAGAAAAGAAAAAGAAAAAGAAAAAAAGAAAAAAAAAAAGGAGAGAAAGAAGAAAAATATTGATTGTTTTATTATGCAAAAATAAAAATTTCCATACATTAAAAAAACTAAAGGCTGTAGCAAGCCAAGAAAATACTTTCAACTTGATGATTAAGAAACATACTAAAGAAACTATGTAAACAGGTAAGAAAAATTCTAGCATACCCAATGAGATGAACAAGGGAAATGAAAAGAAAGCATTTGAAGAAATAAAGGTTAACAAAAATATTTTTCCAATCTCACTATATGCAAATTAAAGTAACAATAAGATACAATTTTATTTGTTTTGTTTTTAGAGAAGGGGTCTCTCTGTTGCCCAGGCTGGAGTGCAGTCTTTATGCACAGGTGCAATCATAGTGCACTGCAGTCTCAAAATCCTGGCCTCAAGTGATCCTCCTGCCAATGACCTTCTTCACAGAACTGGAAAAAAACACCTTAAACTTCATATGGAACCAAAAGAGAGCCCGCATAGCCAAGTCAATTCTAAGCAAAAAGAACAAAGCAGGAGGCATCACACTACCGGACTTCAAACTATACTACAAGGCTACAGTAATCAAAACAGCATGGTACTGGTACCAAAACAGAGATATAGACCAATGGAACAGAACAGAGGTCTCAGAGGAAATGCAACATACCCACAACCATCTGCTCTTCAACAAACCTGACAAAAACAAGCAATGGGGAAAGGACTCCCTGTTTAATAAATGGTGTTGGGAAAACTGGCTAGCCATCTGCAGAAAGCAGAAACAGGACCCCTTCCTGACACCTTACACCAAAATTAACTCCAGATGGATTAAAGACTTAAACATCAGACCTAATACCATAAAAACCTTAGAAGAAAATCTAGGCAAAACCATTCAGGACATAGGTGTAGGCAAGGACTTCATGACCAAAACACCAAAAGCAATGGCAACAAAAGCCAAAATAGACAAATGGGACCTAATCAAACTCCACAGCTTCTGCACGGCAAAAGAAACAGTCAGTAGAGTGAATCGGCAACCAACAGAATGGGAAAAAATTTTTGCAGCCTACCCATCTGACAAGGGGCTGATATCCAGAATTTACAAAGAACTAAAGCAGATCTACAAGAAAAAAACAAACAAGCCTATTCAAAAATGGGCGAAGGATATGAACAGATACTTTACAAAAGAAGACATACAGGAGGCCAACAAACATATGAAAAAATGCTCATCATCACTGGTCATCAGAGAAGTGCAAATCAAAACCACATTGAGATACCATCTCACACCAATTAGAATGGTGATCATTAAAAAATCGGGAAACAACAGATGCTGGAGAGGATGTGGAGAAATAGGAACACTTTTACACTGTTGGTGGAAGTGTAAATTAATTCAACCATTGTGGAAGACAGTGTGGCGATTCCTCAAGGACCTAAAAATAGAAATCCCATTGGACCCAGCAATCCCATTACTGGGTATATATCCAAAGGATTATAAATCATTCTACTACAAGGACACGTGCACACGAATGTTCATTGCAGCACTGTTTACAATAGCAAAGACCTGGAACCAACCCAAATGCCCAACGATGATAGACTGGATAGGGAAAATGTGGTACATATACACCATGGAATATTACGCAGCCATCAAAAACGATGAGTTCACGTCCTTTGTAGGGACATGGATGAACCTGGAAACCATCATTCTCAGCAAACTGACACAAGAGCAGAAAATCAAACACCATATATTCTCACTCATAGGTGGGTGTTGAACAAATGAGAACACATGGACACAGGGAGGGGAGCACTACACACTGGGGTCCGTTGGGGGGAAATGGGGGAGGGGTGGGGGGTGGGGAGGTGGGAAGAGATAGCATGGGGAGAAATGACAGATACAGGTGAGGGGACGGAAGGCAGCAAACCACACTGCCAAGTGTACCTATTCAAAAATCTTGCATGTTCATCACATGTACCCCAAAACCTAAAATGCAATAAAAAAAATAAAAATAAAAAAATAAAAATAATCTGGTCTGCTCAAATAAAAAAAAAAAAGAAAAAAGAAAAAAAAAAGGAGAGAAAGAAGAAAAATATTGGTTTTATTATGCAAAAATAAAAATTTCCATACATTAAAAAAACTAAAGGCTGTAGCAAGCCAAGAAAATACATTCAACTTGATGATTAAGAAACATACTAAAGAAACTATGTAAACAGATAAGAAAAATTCTAGCATACCCAATGAAATGAACAAGGGAAATGAAAAGAAAGCATTTGAAGAAATAAAGATTAACAAAAATATTTTTCCAATCTCACTATATGCAAATTAAAGTAACAATAAGATACAATTTTATTTGTTTTGTTTTTAGAGAAGGGGTCTCTCTGTTGCCCAGGCTGGAGTGCAGTCTTTATGCACAGGTGCAATCATAGTGCACTGCAGTCTCAAAATCCTGGCCTCAAGTGATCCTCCTGCCTCAGCCTCCTAAGTAGTTGGGACTACAATTGTGCACCACGATATCCAGCTCAGGATACAATTTTAAAATTGATAATGTTCAACGGTTTAACATACTACTGAAGGGGGGTGTTATATTAATTGCTACAGTTTTTTAGTAAGCAATTTATTCATTCTTATCAAGAGACTTAAAATGCTACTATACCTACCTCTTATAACTACTTTTAGGAAATGATTTGAAGAAAATAATTTTCAAAGCATTCAAAAATCTATTTACAATGATGCTTATGGTATATTATTTATGATAACAAAATTTGCAAACAACTCAACCCATTCAGGTAATGACTAAGTATATTATTACATACCCATATTATGGAATGCCATTTATCCTTTAAGTCATAGGGGCAAAGCTTGTGGTTGAATTGGTGAGTAGAAAAGTAGAATAAGAAATTGCACGTCAACTATGTTACATATCTAAGAGCATGCTGAAAAGAAATACACTAAAATCTTTTTTTTTTTTTTTTTTTGAGACGGAGTTTCACTCTTGTTACCCAGGCTCGAGTGCAATGGCACGATCTCGGCTCACTGCAACCTCTGCCTCCTGAGTTCAGGCAATTCTCCTGCCTCAGCCTCCAGAGTAGCTGGGATAATAGGCACGCACCACCATGCCCAGCTAATTTTTTGTATTTTTAGTAGAGACGGGGTTTCACCATGTTGACCAGGATAGTCTCGATCTCTTGACCTCGTGATCCACCCGCCTCGGCCTCCCAAAGTGCTGGGATTACAGGCTTGAGCCACCGCGCCCAGCCACACTAAAATCTTAACAGGAATCACGTGTGGCTGGTTGGATCATGAGTGATTTCTGTTCTTTCTGAATTTTCCAAAATTGACATTCATTCTCTTATAATAAGAAAAATATTTAATAAACATGTTTTAAAACTCCTAATAGGTTCCTCAGGGAAATTTAAATAAGGATTTTGAGTGGCAGTGATAGAAAGTAAAACTCTGATGACGGAACAGACCTTTTTACATAATTTAATAGAATATTAATGCATAGATTTTGCCTGCCAGTCTTAATTCCTTTTTCCCAATTTTTTAGGCCAATAATTCCCAATCTAGACCTTGGAATAATAACCCAGATTATTGTCAATTATCTCATCAGAGTCACAGATTTTTTCTTGGATGGTTTCCAAGACACCATTTGTTTTTAAAATTTTCAAGGGCCGGGTGTGGTGGCTCACATCTATAATCCCAGCAAAGTGCTTAAGGTCAGGAATTAGAGACCAGCCTGGCCAAACTGGTGAAACCCATCTCTACAAAAAATACAAAAATTAGCTGGGCATGGTGGCAGGTACCTGTAATCCCAACTACTTGAGAGGCTGAGGTGGGGGAATCACTTGAACTCCGGGACGTGGAGGTTGCAGCGAGCCATGATCGGGTCACTGCACTCCAGCCTGAGTGACAGGATGAGACTTCATCTCAAAATAAACAAACAAACAAACAAACAAACAAAATTTGCAAGGAAAACAATACTGCAAAGAAATTCACTCTGTATAATGCAGTTAACATCTGTTTTGACATTTGTCAGAGAATTAAAAAGCAATCGTTACAAACGATGGTAATGTAATTTTGTAGGTTGGGGGCAGTGACTCATATCTGTAATTCCAAAACTTTGGGAGGCCAAGGCAGGAGCTTTGCTTCAACCCAGGAATTCAACACTAACCTGGGCAACATAGTCAGGCCCTATCGCTACAAAAATTTAAAACATTAGCCAGGTGTGGTGACCCCTGTACTCCTGGCTTCTTGGGAGGCTGAGGTGGGAGGAGGTTGACTTGAGCTGAGGAGTTTGAGGCTGCAGTAAGTTATAATCACAACAGCCTGGGTGACAGAGGGAGATCCTGTACTCCCCACCCGCCCCCCCCCCCCAAAAAAAAACACAACTTTGTAGTGCTGGCAGCTAGACTGAGGTGTGTGGACAGGAGGACACAGAAATTAACAGGAGAATAGCTTTGCTTTGCTTTGTTTCCTGTTATGCATAATTTCAAAATCATTTATTCTACCTAAACAGGGGACAGGGAACAAATAATGAAGGGGCACCCTGATTCCATTCATTGCTGCATTTTTCAGTGATCTGTATCTTTTCATTTACCCTACAGCTTCTTTTTGTTATCCATACACATTTTACAGGACAAATAAATCCATAAACTGAAACTGGTAGAGATTTATGAGAAAATCTTTCCCCTTGCAAACTGATCCAGGATAAAATCTTCTTATTTATTATTCTCTTTTTCTTTTTTTTTTTTTTTGAGACGGAGTTTCGCTCTTGTTACCCAGGCTGGAGTGCAATGGCGTGATCTCGGCTCACTGCAACCTCCGCCTCCTGGGTTCAGGCAATTCTCCTGCCTCAGCCTCCTGAGTAGCTGGGATTACAGTCACACGCCACCATGCCCAGCTAATTTTTTTCTGTATTTTTAGTAGAGACGGGGTTTCACAATGTTGACTGGGATGGTCTCGAGCTCTTGACCTCGTGATCCACCCGCTTTGGCCTCCCAAAGTGCTGGGATTACATGCTTGAGCCACAGCGCCCGGCTTATTATTCTCTAGTTTTTACTTTACATTAGGGGTTAGCACACTATGGCCTGCAGGCCAACACCAGCACACTACCTGTTTTGGTAAATAGAAGTGGTTTTTTTTTTGAGACAGAGTCTCGCACTGTCACCCAGGCTGTAGTGCAGTGACGTGATCTTGGCTCACTGCAATCTCCACCTCCTGGGTTCAAGCAATTCTCCTGCCTCAGCCTCCCAAGTAGCTGGGACTACAGGTGTGTGCTGCCACGCCCAGCTAATTTTTTTTTTTTTTAATTTTTAGTAGAGATGGAGTTTCACCGTGTTGGCCCAGGTGGTCTTGATCTCCTGACCTTGTGATCCACCCACCTCTGCCTCCAAAGTGCTGGGATTACAGGCGTGAGCCAGCGCAACCAGCCGTAAACTCCAGAGTTTTATCGGAAGAGCCACATAGTGACTGTAACGCAGCCGTTTCCATGGGCTTTAGTGCTACAATGGGAGAAAGCTGAGCAGTTGCAATATAGACTATGCGGCTGACGGTGCCGAAAATAGTTTTCCAATCCCTGTTTTAGAAATCTAGAGGCTTGCTTGACACAGTGTCTTTTTTTTTTTTTTTTTTTTTTTTTTTTTTTTTTTTTTGAGAAGGAGTTTCGCTCTTGTTACCCAGGCTGGAGTGCAATGGCGCGATCTCGGCTCACCGCAACCTCCGCGTCCTGGGTTCAGGCAATTCTCCTGCCTCAGCCTCCTGAGTAGCTGGGATTACAGGCACGCGCCACCATGCCCAGCTAATGTTTTGTATTTTTAGTAGAGACGGGGTTTCACCATGTTGACCAGGATGGTCTCGATCTCTCGACCTCGTGATCCACCCGCCTCGGCCTCCCAAAGTGCTGGGATTGCAGGCTTGAGCCACCGCGCCCGGCTTGACACAGTGTCTTCTTAATGCACTTTTTAACCTTCACTGAAGAGGAATAAGCACTCCTAAAATGCTAATCAGTATTATCTGATCATTATATTACAACACAAGCTCAAGTTTATCGATTCCTGGGTAAACTTAAGGACAGGAAAAATTGCCACATTCTTAAATGCAATTCAAAATCTGAATAATTCTGAAATTTACTTTTCTTGACTACTGTGTAGCTGTCCTCCAAAACGTCCCACATGATCCTCACCTCCTGGTATTTATGCCTGTGTATAGTTCTCTCTTACACAGAAGTGGTGATACCTCACTTCTAAGACTAGTAATGACAGTGTGCCCCTCTTCTGTCTCTCTCTCTCTTTCACCTTCAGATGACTACAGCGCTCATTGACAGCTTGACGACAACCTAAGACAGAACCTGAGCTGCAACCAATCAGCTAAGCTGCTCCTCAATTCCTGACCTGCCCAAACTGAGAGAATAATGTTTGTTGTTTTGACACTAAATTTTGGGGTAATTTGTTACATGACAATAGATAATTGATGTCTTTGCCTCTGCCACTACCACAGCATGTGTGTGTGTGCGTGCGTGTGTGTGTGTGTGTGTGTGTTTATCCTAGTTTCTAGCAATTAAAAGCAAACAAAAACTGTTGGACACAATCCTTTCCTTCAAATAGACTGTAAATTAGATCTGACCCAGGTCTCAAGCCCAGAAATAGCATGAACTTCATACCAACCGGAGACTTTCCTCTATACTATAACAATTCTAATATCAGCCATTAAAGCAGTCTCAATGACTCCACTCTACTGCAATAGTGACACTAGTCAAAGAATTAAATCCCAAGTAATATGGGGGCACTGGAATCAACACAACATTCACCCCAAGAGGACTGATAACCCACAGGAACATACTGACAACCCCAATCCCAAAGTACAGAGAAACCAGAGCTCAAACATCTCAGGCTTCCAAATAGCTCCCAGTCTTTCTTCTCCACTTTGACCTGAAGAGGTGCGCAGTGTGAAGAATGCCTCATATTTGCGTAGTGCTTTATAATTTGAAAAGCAGTGCTTTCATGTATATTATCTCTTTGTCTTCACAGCAACCCTGACTTGCTGGTTTAAAATAAGAGTCATTTTATTTTTTGTAAAAATAAAGAAAGAGCGATAATATTAGTGTAAGAATAGAAAATAGCATCTGGTTATTTCTGTGAAGTATTAGGATGTTTTACAAAGAATGTGTAACCCCAGGAGTTTAATGGAGGGGCCTCAAAGGCCGAATCAGGGGTCAATGGGGACAGGCTGAGGTGTACATGGTGGGCCTCACTGCCAACAGTCTACCAGAGAACTCCATTTTTTTGCACCTGTTTAGCATAGCCAGGTACACTCACCAGCGTAACTCCTATGTCTGGGTTAGAGGTTTGCATCCTTAACTCTCAATTGTTCAAACCCTCCAATAACCTAACGATTTTCCTTAGAACATACTTAACTCCCTGGAGGGTAGGTACTGGGTCATCTTTCCTCTTTGTACCTATAACAGCATGTAGGACAATGAATTCATATAGAAGGCCCTCAACAGATGTCTGCGAAGGGAAGGAAGGGAGGAAATGAGAAAGGGGGTGAACAGCAGGTTTGAAGTACAATATGGTTTTCTTCAAACTACATAATCTATTGTATTACAAAGCATTTCAAACAAAGTTGTATAATTTCTCTTGATGGACCTCCTTCCATTTAAAATTTCTGAAGTGAGCAAAGTCATGCAGAAAACATTAACGCAAGTACAAAGTAGGTTGGAAAAACTCCTCTTTGCATTAACAGTGATTCATCTCCCAAGGAATCTAGGTTATGAGGTACAATTAAGAGACTTGTTATTTGAATATTTCACTCTCAAAGAGCTTCAGGAGACAAGAGGCATTTAGAAGACAGCAATGATTTTGCCAGGCTAGAATTAATATTCCGATCACTAAGAACATAATCGGTATTTAGAGCAATGTTTTCAATAAAACAGGGCCCTACTCACAAGCATTTATAATCGAATTGATGCCTAAGTAAACAATGTAAAGAAGCCCCTCCATGTCAGCATAGTCTTGTGGGTGGCAAATTAATCACGTCATTTGCACCTGATGATGATATCTGGTTCCATGAAGCCAGAGTGGGCCCATACCAGATCTTGGCCTTGACAGAATCCCCAGAGAGCCAGCTGGCCCTCTGTACGGTGGGCGCTGGAAGGTACAGAAACATTCCAAAAGGGCCCCTTTCTTACTTCTGCAGGCAAGTCTCATGACAAACTACTTAAGGTGTTCAATAACAAAACTACGGCACATTACAAAACAGAGTGGCCATTTCTTCAGGCCTCTTCCCCCCTCATAGGGTAGTCTGTCCACCTACAGGCAGAATAAGTCAGTCAGTAAGACAGAACCCAGTGACTTTTTTTCAGGTTGATGTATTTGTTTAACTGGAACAAGCAATGTATTTGCCCATATAGGTTTATAATCTCATCTTATTTTTTTCTCTTTTTTTCAACTTTTATTTTAGAATCAGGGGGACTTGTGCAGGCCTGTCCCAAAGGTATATTGCATGATGCTGAATAATGTTCTTATTTTAGAGTGTAACTCAGACACGGTTCTCAAGATGGTTTAGAATCTAAATGCTTTAGTTTAAAAAGACTGCGTGAAGAAAGAATCGGCACTCAATGAAAGATTAAAGTGTCCAGCTAAGAATGTATTTATGCCACACTTAAGCAGGTTGTTGACTATTTTGAGAGAGTTTTATTCCAAAGCTGGATTTAGGACACTATATGGCAGAAGACTGGTGAATTTATTTTCAGGAGCCTGTGGTAACTTGTCTCCAAAAACAGTCCCTACACTGGGTGTGGTGGCTCACACCTGTAATCCCAGCAATTTGGGAGGCCGAGGCAGGTGGATCACTCGAGGTCAGGAGTTTGAGACCAGCCTGGCTGATGTGGTGAAATTCCATCTCTACTAAACATATAAAAATTAGCCAGGCATGGTGGTGCATACCTGTAGTCCCAGCAACTCGAGAGTCTGAGGCAGGAGAATCACTTGAACCCAGGAGACGGAGGTTGCAGTGTGCCAAGATCACATCACTGCACTGCAGCCTGGGTGACAGAGCGAGGCTCCATCTCAAAACAAAAACAAAGACAAAGACAGCCCCGACAATTGCCCCATTTCTGTACCATATGCTGCTCTTCACTTCGAAGCATAGTTATTTTCCTATCTTCAGCTGCATATAAGAGGTGCAGCTACCCCACTGCCGAGGCCCCACATGAGATAATACGAGAAGAAACTTCAAACCCAACAGATAAGAAAAACTGAAGCCCCACACGTGTGACCCCGGTGGAGTGGCTCAGCCAGCTCCTACTATTCAAGCCGCCCTAAATGATGCATCAGGCATTTGACTGAAGGAGCCATGTTACATGATCCCACCTCAGAAAGCCCCGGATGCACAGAATCATTACAAACAATAAAGAATCATTACTTTAGTTCACCAAATTTGGGGGTAGATGTTATCCAGCAATAGATAACCGAAGCAGGCTAAAGCCACATAGCTTTATGCTAAACTCCTTTTTCTTTTTTCTTTTTCTTTTTGAGACAGGGTCTTGCTCTGTTGTCCAGGCTGGAGTGTAGTGGCCCATCATGGCTCACTGCAGCAATCCTCCTGCCTCAGCCTCCCAAGCAGCTGGGATCACAGGCGTGAGCCACCACACCCAGCTAAGTTTTAAATTTTTCCGTAGAGATGGGGGTCTTGCTGTGTTCCCCAGACTGGTCTCAAATTCCTGGACTCAAGTGATCCTCCTGCCTTGGCCTCCCAGAGTGCTGGGATGACAGGCGTGAGCCACCACGCTCAGCCTAAAATCCATTTTTAATAAAAATATTACACTGGGTCATTTCTTATGAACATCACCCATAGAAAATCCAGTTGTTCTAAGCCTTTATTAGAAGGAAACTGAAATCCAAATATATTTTAGAAATGATGGATAGATTCAAAGAGGATTTTTAAAAAATAATATACAATATATTTCTGAATTGATCTTTTACTATTTTAAATGAACAGGGCAGTAGGAGAGGGCAAATAAAGAATCAACTCAATAGTACTAAGCACCTTGACAATTCTAGTTTAATAGTAATAACTACCTTTTATCCAGTGATTGCTGTAGCCCCAGTACTGTGCTAAGTATGTACTTTACATCTGTTACCTCATTTCATACTAACAACAAAGCTGTGAGATAGGTGTTATTACTGGCATTTTATGCAGAGGGGGACACTGAGGCTAAAAGAGGTTAAGTAACAGCCCTATAGTCACACAGGAAGTGGTGGAGCTGGGATCTGAACCTGACCAGCGTTTAACTATTTACTGTGCTAAAAGGCCTCCGCCATTTTTTTTTTTTTTTTAAATTTCAAAGGCTAGTCAAGTGAAGCAGTGGGAGTGGAGAAGAACAAAGAAATCTGTAACTGGTTGTGATCAATTAGTTGTAAACACCACTGCACTCGGACCAGCCGGCCTCCACCTTTAATAATAAAATGGTTTCATTATTTGGTTACTTTCATGCTCAGAGAGGAATATATTCCATAGCAATATTATCTAAAAATAAAAGCCATATTTGGTCTAGAGTAAGTGACTTAAAATATTTTGTATGCAATTTGGCATCCTTTTGCATTTAAACTATGGTATTTGGTCAGTATCATCTCATGCCACATAGTTCCTCTAAGCAAATATATATATATAACTCTCTCTCTCTAGAGAAGGATGTAGGAGAGGCCGGGCGTGGTGGCTCAAGCCTGTAATCCCAGCACTTTGGGAGGCCGAGGCGGGTGGATCACGAGGTCAAGAGATCGAGACCATCCTGGTCAACATGGTGAAACCCCGTCTCTACTAAAAATACAAAAAATTAGCTGGGCATGGTGGTGTGTGCCTGTAATCCCAGCTACTCAGGAGGCTGAGGCAGGAGAATTGCCTGAACCCAGGAGGCGGAGGTTGCGGTGAGCTGAGATCGTGCCATTGCACTCCAGCCCGGGTAACAAGAGCGAAACTCCGTCTCAAAAAAAAAAAAAGAAGGATGTAGGAGAAATTCTCATATGCAGCATGGACATGTGTCCTTTTGTTAGTTTATTTTACAGTCCCTAAAAGAGCATTTGTCATATAAGAGGGAGAACTGAGGCACAACACCTTATTCCCAGATCAATGCCCGCCCCCACTCAAGTACATGTCATCCTTTCCTTACTCAGAGAGGGCATAACCCTGATTAGCAAGGCTATAAACGGCAATATATTCCACATAGAGATGGAAAATAGAAGGAAATGAAAGGAAAATAATTTTGCCAAAATGTAAAATTTTCAGGTCATCAACTCTGCCAGCCTTACAGATTAGTTTTATCTATTTCAAAGAGTCTAAAACACTGTAAAAATCTCCATAAAGAGAAGCTGTTCTAATACCAAGTGAAAAGCTACCTTGTGTTGTTTCTAGAACTTCAATGGGCAACTTGCATTCACAAAAGATCAAGGGAAAGGATACTCTGGTTTATCTGATAAAAAGTTGGAGGAGCAGCCTCAACTGAGAACACCTGATCTGTTACTGCCACAAAGCTCCTTCACAGCCTCTTAGCTGTGCCAAATTATGCTAGAATTTGGGGTGATGCTTTGATGCACAGAAAGGACAATGAACTGAAGGACTGAAACGCTTGCCTTATGCCAAATATTTTCTTTGTGTCCCTAGTGTAAAAGAAGAATCTGATCTGGTATCAGAAGACCTTATATAAATTCCATCTCTGCCACGTCTAACTGTGTCAAGACACTTTATCTCTCTGACTTGAAGATTCTTTACCTGTAGAATAAGGATGACCATATGACATGTCACAGGGTTGTTAGAGGACTTAAATGAGATAGTACATGTGATTGCACTTTGTCAACTGCCAACCTTATCACATATTTTGATTCTTATAAGAGTCCCAGAAACATTTTACTATGTATCACATAAGTATACTGCCTTCAACTTTCCAAAGAAAACATAGCAGATCTGAAAGTCTAATCAATTAAAAAAAAAAAAAAGAAAAGTAAAATATACCAGATACTATGATTCATATATATTTTTTCAAATGGAGTCTCACTCTGTCACCCAGGCTGGAGTGCAATGGTGTGATATTGGCTCACTGCAACCTCTGTCTCCTAGGTTCAAGTGATTCTCCTGCCTCAGCCTCCTGAGTAGCTGGGATTACAGGCTCATGCCACCATGTCCAGTTAATTTTTGTATTTTTAGTAGAGATGGGGGTTTCACCACGTTGGTCAGACTGGTCTCGAACTCCTGACTTGTGATCTGTCCTCCTCGGCCTCCTAAAGTGCTGGGATTACAGATGTGAGCCACCATGGTCAGCCTCATCATATTGATTGTTTACATAAGACATAAAAAGGTGAGAAGAGTGGAGATATTTAATTTTCAGTGCCTGACCAATTTCTAATATACTACGTCCAATTCAATAGAAATATTAATTAATTCACTCAACAAAAAAGTTTTTGTGTGTCTTACCACAGTGAATAAAATACCCTCAGGGAGCTTACATTTTGAATGAGAGAGACATAGAATAAACACAAAAGGAAGCCAACAATTATTATGTCAGGTAACACATTTGATGGGTTCTACAAAGAAAAATGAAGTGGCATCAGAGGACAAAGTGATGAAAGATACTGTCTTAAGGGCAGTTGAACAGAGGTTTCTCAGGAGGAAAATGTTTGAACAGAGACTTAAAGAATGTGAGGGGGATGAGCCAAGCACACACCTGGGGAAGAGCATTACCATACAGAGGGAACAGCAAGCACAGAGGCTTGAGCTCAATGTGGTCCAGAAAGTGAAAAAGACCAAGTATGCCTGGGAGGGCTGTGAGAGGCAGACGGAGGCAGGAGGTGATGCAGCTAGGGACCGGGCCATGAGTCAGGTAGCCTTGGATTTTATTCCAAGCGTGATGAGAAAGCACTGAAGGGTTTTCAGCAGGGGAAAAACACCATTACATTTAGGTTTTCCAAGAATCCTCTGGAAAAAAAATTTTTAATTCAAAAAAAAAAAAAAAAGAATCTCTCCAGCTAATATGTAGAGAACTGACTTCAGTGGGGAGAGCGGGCGGCAAGAGACAAAAGACAAAGACCACAGGCTGCGGTTTGAATCATCCAAGTGAGACATCACAACAGGATGGGCTAGGGTGACAGCAGCTGGGACAGAGCTAAGAAGTGTGGTCGGATTCCAGACACATTTTAATGACAGAATGATACTGACAGAATAAAGGCGGGGTGGAAGAAGAAGAAAGGTTTCCAAGATGATTCCAAGATTTGGGGGCCTGAAATACTGAATTATTTCAATTTACTGAGATGGAGAATGTTCGGGAAGGAGCAGGTTTTGGGAGATAATTAATCAAGAGTTGGGTTTTGGACCTATTATCTAATATGTTACAAAAGCATTAGACATTCAAGATGAGAGGCTGGGAAGGCTGTTGGATACATGCGTTTGGGATGCAGTGAGTTGGGTATTAGAGATATTAATGTGGTGTCAGAATTATACAGATGATTTAAAGCTGTGAGCCTAAATAGATCATCTAGAAAGCAAAACGCAGAGAGAAAGGAGCTCCAAGAACTGAGCCCTGAGGCCCTTTCACATTTCAAAGTTGGGAAGAGGAGGAATAACCAGCAGAAGAGACAGAAAGTGATTTCATGAAGATAGGAAAATGAGAAGGGCCTAGTGTCACAGGACACCAGTGACAAAAGGAAACCTGGAGGCGTTGCAAGATGCTGCTGATAATTTGAGCAACTGAGGTCTAGGAATTCATTACTGAATTTGGCAGCATGGAAGTAAATGACAGCCTGTAAATCTGATGTTTGCTTCCACGTGGAAGGAATTCATTTAGCGACTCTCGGCCCCTCTTCCCACTCTTCCTCTGTGGAGACAGTGACTTCTCTGGTTGAAAAACCTGGGTAGAATTAACAAGCATGCCTGGGTGCACTCCTCCTCCTCTTAGGAGCCAGCTGCCTGCAGGGAACAGGCATTCTTCTCTGCTTCTCCAGGGGAAGACTCTGCCCATTGGGGACACCTGAGCTTTCCTAATCTGTCTGGAACCCAGGCAAGAAAATAGTATTATTCTGATATTGACTGTGGGTTTGGAAAAAAAAAAAACCCACAGAGTGTTATTAATTAGGCATCCCTCTGAGACCTCAAGAGCCTCATAGACTGTTTCAGGTGAGCCCAATTGGAGTGGGTTCCAATCAGAAAGGGAAAGAACGTAGGATAAGAAGAAATGAAAATAGAAAGTATAAACACTCTTTTGTGGGGTTTTTTTCTGTAAAGAAGATCAGATAAATGAATAGCTGTGGGGTCTAGGAAAGCGTGTGTGTGTAAGATATATATTACGGAGCTCTGTACATTGATAGGAACCACCAGTAGAGACAGGAAGAATAATGACGTGGGAAGGAGGGAACTTTGAGTAGGAAAGAAGGGATGGGGTCAGGAGCTGCCTGTCCCACCCCCGACACACTCCCTGTTACCTTGTCATTATCAGCAGTTTCACGACCTCCAAAACCTCAATTTGTCCTACTCCTTGACTTTACTTTCTATAGGTGCAACTAATTCCCTTCAGTATAGGGGTTTTGGTCCATTATCATCATGCCTTTGCATACGACCTCAGCTCCCTCACCCCTTCACTTACTATAGTCATCTGGGAAAACTCCAATACTGATATAGGCAGTTTGTCTCAAATTGTCTCAAAAAAAGAAAAAAAAAAAAAAGAGAGAGGAGGTGGGTAATTGGCTCTCTGGGTAGCCTCCTTCTGGGGCTGGTCCTTCAGGCCAAATGCAGTAGGGAGGGAAGACGAGTAAAATGTTCACGTGAGTAAAATGGTCTTGTGTCATTATTAGGTTTTTATTGAAATATACATTGTTAATAATGTTTGTATTTTTGTTTGAAAGCTTAGGAAAAGCCAACTGACTGATTAATTATCCTTCAAACAGGGTAACAAATAGAAGAAAAAATACATTTTATTGTACTTTGTTCCATGAGTTCCCGAGAATCAAAGGTGCAAGGATGGGTCCTCTACTTGGATACTGAAATCACTACCAGCAGTGATGGAAGGAGAGAGGGTGGCTCAGGTGTTACTCCTCATTGAATGAGGGGGAGCACCCAGGAGGACCAGAGTGTAGCAAGGATGGCATGTACCTAGAAGGAGCTGAGGAGGCAGGCAGGACAAGAGTCTGGAAAGAGCCAGGAGGAGCAAGGAGAATCGCTCCTCCTCCACTGGGTGAGAGGCAGAGCAGAGAAAGCAAAGCCAGCCAACGCCGGTGCTGGCAAGGGAGGCAAGAAAGGTAACTTCCTCAGGCAGGTCCAGGTTTTGCTCAGAGAAAGGAGGCACCTCAGAGAGTCTGGGGGATTTTCCTGGTGATGCACCCCATGTGTTCCAGAGGACACAGTGGAGGGACTTAGCGGTGGGGCAGAGGTGACGAGTCTCCAGAAACTATAGGGTGAAGATGCCAATGACAAGGAGTAATCAGAAAGTCTGGATTTCTGTGGCGATGGGCAGACAGGACTGGTAGTGTTAGCCCTTATGATCTTTCAAGAGGAGGTGGGTAAGCCAGGTGTGGTGGCTTACGCCTGTAATCCCAGCATTTTGGAAGGTAGAGGCAGGCGGATCTCCTGAGGTCAGGAGTTTGAGACCAACCAGCCTGGCCAATGTGGTGAAACTCCATCTCTACTAAAAATATAAAAATCAGTGGGGCATAATGGTGGGTGTCTGTAATCTCAGCTACTCAGGAAGCTGAGGCAGGAGAATCGCTTGAACCCAGGAGGCAAAGCTTGCAGTGAGCTAAGATCATGCCATTTCACGCCAGCCTGGGCAACAAGAGCAAAAATCATCTCCAAAAAAAAAAAAAAAAAGAGGAGGTGGGTAATCAGTTCTCTCGGTAGCCTGCTTCTAGGGCTGGTCCTTCAGGTCATATGAAGTGGGAAGGGAGGACAGATAAAATGCTGATGTGAGTAAATGGTCTTGCGTCAGCATTAGGTTTTTATTGAAATATACATTGTTAATAATGTTTGTATTTTTGTTTGAAAGCTTCAGAAAAGCCAATTGATTATTATCCTTCTTTTGATTTATTGATTTATTATTCTTCTTTGAAGAAGGTGCCACATAGGAGAAAAAAATATATTTTGTTGTATTTTGTACTATGAGTTCCTAGAAAAGTAGTTTGGATATGAAATTTTATCAACCAAACATTTTTTATGGCTTGCTAGTTAAAAAAAGTTAAATTGCTTCAAAAAGTGGAGACCCTTTGTAATGCAAACAACCCTTTGCTTTGTTTCTAATATTTTGCCTTCCGTATATTAGGTTATCTTAAATCATGAGAAAGAGAGAGAAGGAAGAAAAGGAGGGGGAGGCTGGGCACAGTGGCTCATACCTATAATCTCAGCACTTTGGGAGGCCAAGGCAAGCAGATTACTTGAGCCCAGGAGTTTGATACCACCCTGGGCAACATGGCAAAACCCTGTCTCTACAAAAAATACAAAAATTAGCGAGGCCTGGTGGTTTGGGCCTGTAGTTCCAGCTACTGGGGGCTGAACCAGGAGGATCACTTGAACCCAGGTGATTGAGGCTTCAGTGAGCCATGATCACACCATTGCACTCCAGCCTTGGTGACAGAGACCCTGTCTCAAAAAAAAAAAAAAAAAATTAAAAATTAAAAAAAATTTTTAAAGGGAGGATTGGAGGGCTGGAGGAGGAGATTTAAAAAGTAAAAGTGAATTAAATCCTTTAGTATTTAAAAATTAGTACCTGTATCTCCATAGTTCAACTGGAAAAGGTGACTAGAGCCAAATTATATCATTCTAGTGCTTCAATGCTTCTCTTATATTGACATAAATAGCATAAATGTTATGCTTCTATCTATAACACAGGTAAAAATGTTTCTGCTGCAGTTTTACATGGAAATTGCTCTACAGATCAAACTTTTTTAATCTACCGAATTAATCTAAGAAAGATAAAGGAAGATTTTTTTTTTTTAAATTCTGTGACTCTAGCCAATGCAAAGGAAGATTTTAAAGTTGAATAGCTGAACTGTGGCTGGGAGGTAACTTAGAAAAATGTATTGGTTAATGAAAAGGTCTTATTGATAGTGTGAATGCACGCATACACACACACACACACACACACACACACACACACACACACACAACCAACTCTAGCACTTACTTTGATGAGGCAAGTTTCTTCTAGTCTGCAAGTGATATTAATCCTGGTAATATTTCAACCCAGCTATGATTCTCTAAAGTCAATTCATTATTTTCTGTAGATCAAGGGGTCATTCATTAAAAGGTAAGTGCATTCTTTCCACATCACCAAGAAGTAACTACATCAAGACAGCAAATGACCAAATGGTGGTCTGATAACCTCCAAGACTTTGTGGAACTTATCTACAGGAGCAATTCACTTCCAGAGTATTTAAACCACTGTCCATCTCCAAAGGCCTTTAAAACATAGCTACTTTTAACCTGCTTTACCATCACAATGTCATCTCTGAAATGAAGCTGCTGAAAAGGGTGATAATGTCACTCACACTAGTTTTGGGCATCTAATCGTGCTCCCAGGGCGCCTTGTTGATAGCACGATCACTTCCTTATCCAGCTGTTGATTCCGTTCCATTACTTGAAAAGAACCCCTTCAGGGCAGGAACCATTTTTCAACATCCCCCAAATAAACACTATGGAATGAGTGAGTAAACGAAGGCATGCAACATGAATTGTCCCAAGTCACAGTAGCAGAAGATGAATAAAATATGTGTTTTAAAATTCTTGAATGAATAGGCCAGATGTGGTGGCCCATACTCATGATCCCAGCACTTTGGGAGGCTGGGGCAGGAGGATTGCTTGAGGCCAGAAGTTCACTATCGGCCTGGGCAATATGGGGACACCCTCTATCTAAAAAAAATACACAAAAATTAGCTGGGCATGGTGGCTCACACCTGTAGGCCCAGCTATTGGGAGGCTGAGGTGGGAGGACTACCTGAGCCTAGGGAGGTTGAGACTGCAGTGATACATGATGGTGCCACTGCACTCCAGCCTGGGCAACAGAGTGAGACCCTCTCTAAAAAATAAAAATAAATAAAAACAAACAAAACCCTTTTGGGATTTTGATTAGAAAGGCATTAAACCAAGATCCCTGCACTCAAGAATTTACCAACCACTTGGTCGTGTGAAGACTAAGTTCTAACAGGGTTGTGGCCTTAAAGAAAATATGTGTGGATAGACTGCAGGAATCCAAAAGGGAGTCACCAATTCTAATGAGAAGAGGTCAGAAAAAAACCCACAAACTGACATCAAGGTCCAGAACACTGAAAGAAACCTGAATCTGGGGTTGATAGGTTTGGCTCTGTGTCCCCACCCAAATCTCATCTTATAGCTCCCATAATTCCCATGTGTTGTGGGAAGGCCCTGGTGGGAGATGACTGAATCATGGGGGCAGGTCTCTCCCAAGCTGTTCTCCTGATAGTGAATGGGTCTCAGGAGATGTGATGGTTTTAAAAACGGAAATTTCCCTGCAGAAGCTCTTTTTTTTTTTTTTTTTTTGCCTGCTGCCATCCACGTAAAATGTGACTTGCTCCTCCTTGCCTTCCACCATGATTATAGGCCTCCCCAGCAATGTGGAACTGTGAGTTCTCCATTAAACCTCTTTCCTTTGTAAGTTGCCCAGTCTCAGGTATGCCTTTATCAGCAGCACAAAAATGGACTGATACAGGGGTGGATGCAGAAAGCTGAAACCACAGGAATGCTGAGATCCTAGCCCATAGATTAACAGGACAAAACTGAGTCACATGAGACAGGGTCCAAATGACATTCATGCAAAGCCCTCTGCTTTGGGGGGCCCCATGGAGAGGCCCTACTCGCTAGGCTCAGCTCTAGTGCTCAGCTAAGAGCACTCTGAACCCAATTCCTAAAGAGCTAATCCACGTAGAGACCTCAACCATCTTAAACTCAACGTATGTAAAATGCTATGGCTTCCACAACCCCATCTTCCCCACTGCCAAAAATGATTTTACATCAAGTTCCGCTAAGGGTATGGCAAAGGTAATGCATCACCCAGACTTAAAACCTTGGAACTGCTTTCCACTCTTCTATTTCCGTGTCACTTACATCCAGCCAACTGCTGCCTCGCCAGGATTCTCCCTCCATTCTTATGCTTGTATCTGACTCTTGTTTTCTACTGCCTTTGTTGCCTCCTAAATCCAGGATCTTAGACCCTGAGGCTTGAATAGTGACAATCATCTCATCTGTTCACCTTCCTTGGCCTCAAGTACACTGCCCTCCAGTCTTCTGAGTGTGTTGACTGCCTCAGTTTCTCAGAGTGGCATGGCTTCCTGTCTCCATTCCAGCCCAGACCCACACCCTCAGGGAGCTTCCCCACAATCCCAGGAAGCTCAGAGGTCTCTCCCATTTGCACAGGTCCTGGGTTCTTATTCTCCTCGCTGCTCTGTTGCCACATTTCACTCTTACCCTGACTCCTCTGGTATTTGGTATTATCAGCAATTGAGGCTCTACCCATACGTGGATGTACTAGAAAATAGAAGCTTACCAAAAAAGCTCAAACTATTTTTCTATCTATCTATCTATCTATCTATCTATCTATCTATCTATCAGCTAGTCAAGTAAAGTAGTAGGAATGGAGAAGGCACAAGAAAATCTGTAACTGGTTGTGATCACTTAGTTGTAAGCACCATTGCTCAGACCAGCCAGACTGCTGACACAAATGCACAAAATTAAGTTGGCAACATTAAGGAAAATCACCTGGACACAGGGCACAAGGGCCATCTGGCCTCTTTTCCTCCCTGGAGCCAGCCCAGCTGGGATTCGCAGTGTCTCTGCTGGGAGGCTTCTCTGCTTTCAGCTACGGGTGGGTGAAGCCAAAGCCTCCTGGTGAGCCGTCCGCCCCTCCCTGCCCCTCCAGGCAGTGTCCACACTTGCACTGGCTGTGCTGACTGCGTCAAGCCAGAGTCTGGGCTTAGCCTCCCCTACCTGGTGCCCACCTGGAATGCCTCCCCTATCCAAGGTCAGCTCAAGATGACCCAAAGCTCACCTCCTGATTACCCCAACCAGAAGTGGCCTCCCCTCCAGGACCCGGAGCTCAGGATTCCTGCCGTCTCTGGGCCTCATCTTCAGCCTTGGTGTCCCTTTGCTACTGCCTCGGCCACACTGCAGGTGGGCGAAGTGTCCGGCTTCCATGGCTTCCTCTCACTCCCCCTCTGCCATCTCTCAGAAGAGCGTCGGCTCCTCCGGGACACCCTGAGTTTCCAGACTGGACTCCCTCTGTCAGAGGCAGAATCCCCCATGCACCCTGCCTCTCCCACACCTCTGCCATCAGCTCAAAGACAAGGTCTAGAAAAGGCAGAGCCTGGCATAGGACAGACGGCCACCAGGACTCCTCAGACCGAGCCTGCTCTGGCAAGTGAGTGAGGAGCAGACAGTACGGCGTCCCTCCTAAGGCCAGCTGGGTGGTGACTTTGCCCACAGGCCTGCCCCTGGCCTCTGATCCTGCCTCGGTTTTTGGCCACTAAGGCTGGAGGCAGCCATACATATCTCGTTTGGCACCCAAGGGCCAGAAAGACAGGGGCTGTCCCACGTGGGCTCCCAGGAGTCCTGAGCCTCTGAGGGTGACTGAGAGGGCTGCTTCTTGGTGCCAGGGGAGCCATGGTGGACCGGAGGTATCTAGACCAAACTTGTCCAACCCGCAGCCCAGGACAGCTTTGCTTTAAAAAAAAACAAAACAAAAAAACCCCACCATTTTGACAGAAATTTTTGCCAAAAGGATTATGTGCTTCTTTGCCCTCATAGTAGGTTGAATGTACTTCATCTTTTCCTTCTGTGAAGAAATATAGACTCTCAGGATCCCAAATTCACTATGCCAAAGGAAAGTTAAGCTTGGGAACTGAGTCATGCAAAATGTGCTTTCCTTTTGTTCCCAAACAGACAGCTGTAACTTCACAACCTCCTGTCATGGCTTCATTCCCTCTACTCCCTTTTTGCACATGTTTATCTTATGTAAAATGTAGATTTACTGGACACAGACAATGCGTACTTTTTCCTCCATTCCTCTGTTTACATGTAAAATGTAGATTTACTGAGCCTAATCAGAGCCTGCAAGAATGTACTCATCTGCCTTATGATCCTCTCTTTTTTCCCCTCCAGATTGCTCTTTCCCCTTTAAATACTGAAGTTCCCAAAGCCTGCTTTAGAAAAAACACAGGTCACCAATGCTCTTGCATGCTTATATTTTTCCCTGGGTGTGTCTTCAACCTTGGCTAAATAAACTTGTATTCGTTTTGAGACCTGCCTCAGTCACTTTTTGGTTTACATTTCAATACTCGGAATTATATCAAAATGTATAAAATGACTGCATTGCACAGTCAGAGCCTACTGGGAGGACTTCTATAGGGCTCATTCCTTGTTGTAAGTTGATATTAAAGGTTGTTCAGCTGCTAGATTTAAGAAGAATCACAGAATTAATCAGAGAACTAAGTTTATTAGCTCAGTGACTTTATAGATACACAATTTGAAATCAATATCATCTGGCCTAGGGACAGCTTCAGCTTTCTATATGGAAAGGAATAGAGACTTCAAAACAGCTATATTTGCCTGCTCAGATGATTTTTTTCCTGCCTCAAGATTCTTGATTATAAGTCAGAGTGGAGCTTGCTAGAGGCTATCTTTTGAGTGAGTGGCATAACAGAACATTTCTGTATTTAAATTCTCTGGTATGACCCCCTAATCACTTTAAAACTTGGAAGGAGGCCTGGTGAGGTAGCTCATACCTGTAATCCCAGCACTTTGGTAGGCCAAGTTTTGAGGTTCACTTTAGCCCAAGAGTTTGAGACCAGCCTAGGCAACATAGTGAGACCCCATCTCTACGAAAAAATTTTAAGAATTCACCTTGGCACAGTGATGTGTGCCTGTAGTCCCAGCTAATCAGGGGGCTGATGTAGGAAGACTGCTTGAGCCCAGGAGGTTGAGGCTGCAGTGAGCCGCGATGGTACCATTGCACTCCAGCCTGGGTGACAGAGCTCCTGTCTCAAAAACCAAAAAACAAAACTTAGAAGTGTTAGGTTTCATTACTATATTTCTTTCTCTTTCTCATGGTGACATAGGAGTTAAAAAGAAATTAGGCAGATAGTAAGGGTAAGGAAGTCCTTGTAAGGTTTCCTTTTAATGAAAAGCAGCCCTCAAATAATTTCTTGCAAAGAGCAACCTGTAAAACTGGACTGTATGCATAGATAAGCAAGCTAGAAGCTTGCACAGGTGAATGCCAGCAGCTGTTCCAGTACGGAAAGGCTACCTGGGGGTTAGGCATGTTCGACATGGTGGCTCCATCTTCCCTTTACTTTGTCAACTATGTGTACAGTAAGGAGCAGACAACATGGCACTGGACAGGTTAAAAAAAAAAAAACCCATTTATGTAATAAAAGATTAGGGTAGGGCGGCCAGCTTCATGTACTATGTAAACATCATGCCTGGTCCGACCAATCTTTGGGCCCTATGTAAATGAGACACTGCCTCCTCAAGCCAGTCTGTAAAACCCCGTGCCCTTCACCACAGGTCCAGAAGACCTACTCGGGTGCTCCTCTCTGCAGGAGAGAGACCTATTCTCTTTTTTCTTTCCTTCACTTATTAAACCTCTACTCTTAACTTCACCATACATGTGTCCATGTCCTTGATTTCCTTGGCATGAGGCAACGAACCTCAGGTATTACCCCTGAGCAATGACATTGCTTCAGTGTACAATGCTTACTGTATACATGTAACAAATATCTACTGAATCTACAATTATGAACCCAAGTCATTGCCAAGACACCTGTGATGATGGCAAGTTAACAGGTTGGAAAAATCATTGTAAGTTGATGGTAAGGTTGTTCAGGCTAAAACAATAGTGGAGTTTGATAAAGGAATTAAATGGTCCGAACATTAGAGTTGTTAACAGTAAAGAACTGATAATGATAGCAACAAGAGTCTGCCAAATGCCTAGGCAGATAGGGGCGGGTCCCTGGTAAAACTCCACCTTCAAGCCAAAAAATTGCTAGTCCCAGATGAAACCTGTGACACACGGTGAGAACTTTTGTTGCTGTTTGCCTGACCTGTTCCAATTGATTCTTTCTGAATAATGCTTTTTAACCAATTGAATGTTGCCTGTTCCAATACTAGCTGGTCTGCCCCTCCCCTATTCTAAGCCCATAAAAGCACCAGACTCAGCCACACTAGGGGGACTTTTCCACTTTTGGGTAAGGGAACCACTCCTGGGTCCCCTTTCTGCAGAAAGCTGTTTTGTCATGAGATGAAACTCCTGCCTTGCTCACTATTTTATTGTCAGCATATCCTCATTCTTCTTGGACGTTGGACAAAAGCTCAGGTCCCACCCAGTTCAGGTACCCAAAAAGGCTGTCACACTGACATTTTGCCCTCACTGGCAGGTGCAGCCACTCCACGTGATATGGCCAGGGTCAACTGAGCTGCCAACACACTGCCATCCATTGAGCTGTGGATGGTGGAACTAAAAGAGCTAATTAGCACACTAACACCCCTGGGGCTGAAGCACTGGGGTCACAGGCACCTTTGCCTGGGCAACACCACATTCCCCTCAAGGTGACACACCTGGTCTGGCTGCAGGCCCCACACAGAGCTTACTACTGTGTTGGTGCCTGGAGTGGCCAGCTGGCTCCTGCACTCACTCTCTCACATGCTCCCTCCCACAAGGGGCTGAGTGTGGCAGGCCAAGTAGACAGGATGCCCCTGCTGTGAGTCTGGCAAAGGGGCTGAGAGAAAATTCCTGTCAATAAGAGATTCATTTTTATCCCTAACCTCTGAAAGAAGATAAAGCAGAGAGCAAGGGTAGGTGCCTTGATTATCTTTACAGAAACGAGACTTTGGGAGACATCCAAATCTTTGCATCTGGGGTCGCAGTCTGTGTGGACAGAGTACTACCTTCCACATATCGTTCTTTTGGTTTCTTTTCAACAAGGCTAGGAATAGCGCGAATCAAGAGAGGCATCTAAGGTGCAAATGTAACGTAGCCTTCACCCTCAGGTCACTTGCCTCAGGTCATTTGCACAACTTGAGAGTTACATCATATGCCTTAGATACTTCTCTTGTCTCTCCCAGCTCAGCTGCCACATTCTCTTCCTCCCTTTTCAATAGCTCACCTGCCAGTCTGTAGCCTTGCTTTTTAACTTTTTTTAAATATAGAAATTAAATTTTAGTGGGACCATGTCTCAACAACAACAAAAAAAAAAATTAACTGAGTATGGTGGTACATGTCTGTAGTCCTAGCTACTCAGGAGGCTGAGGCAGGAGGATTGAGCCAGGGAAGTCAAGACTGCAGTGAGATGTGATTGTGCCACTGTACTCCAACCTGGGCAACAGAGCCAGACTCTATCTCAAAAAAATAAAATAAAATAAAAGTAAATCTCATCATTGCCTTTCTGTGATTAAAGTAAAACAAACTCAATGTAAAACAATTCAAAAAACACAAAAAGCAGCTGGAAAATAAAATCCCCATAATGTTACACCTAGAGATCCCATATTTTTCAGTGTCCCTTCCCACATGGTTTTCAATCAAAATGAGATTAGACTACACACTGTTCTTTTTAAAATGTAGTAACAGTATATCACAAGTAATTTTTATGTCAACAAACACATAATGCATATAATGAATACTACAATTTGTTCAGCAAATCCTTGATTAAAGGCCTTTTAGGATGGTTCCAGTTTTTCACTTTTATAAATCACTCTGAGATAAACATTCATTCATGTATTCAAACATTTACACCTTTCCTCCTCGTTTCAAAATTTCAGCCAAAGCTCTACATTGGAGAACACTGGGCAATATATTCTGCAGAAAGCTATTGGAAAAATCTGTGCCAGAGTTACTAAAATACAGCGGAACCAGCCTAGCAACTGTCAAGCCCCATTTTTAACCTCAGGCTTATCTAGAACAAAACTGGAAATAAGGACTGAAGACTGCCATCGAAGCAAAGCTCACGCTTGGGTGCCTCCCCTCTCCCATGGGGGAACAGTGAATCCTTCTCTCCCTGCTGCTGCAAACCAAGTGAGGGACGCCCCCAAAAAACCTAATACAGAAATGAGGAATGCTGGCAAGAAAGAAAAATAGAACTTCCTCCCCATGCACATTCACCACACTATGGACTCTGGGCCCTGGAGCTGCCATGGTCCGCGGTGGGAGTGGTATTGAGAGAGTTTGGCCAGTAGGTTCTGGAATCTGGGGACAAAGACAGACACAGAGGGCAGTACTGGCTTCCCACCAGGAGAACTTCGAAAGCTGTGGGGCCAAGCAAGGGGGCAGTGGAGGGAACAGTCTTGGGTGAGGGGAACAGAATAGATAAATTCTGCAGGAGTTTTTCTAGATGGGCACTGCAAAGCTGGCAGGCTTATGCTTTCTTGACTGGGGCCCCCCAAGAGACCTGCCTGCTCAAGCAAGGGGAACTGGGCACTGATAAAGAGGCATAGGGTGGCCTGGCAGGCAGAGCTCAGGGAAGGCATCTGAAGAGGAGAGGCACATCGCTGCCCACATCAGGAAATGTTACAGGAGAGAAGCCCTTGTGTGTCATCCCAAGAGAAAGACAGACTGCATTTGAATGCCTGTCATACATACAGGTCAAGAGAAGACAGTCAAAGTGCACCAACTAAGCAGAAATACATACATACATATGTGTATACACACACACACACACACACACACACACACACACGTTTTTGAGACAGGGTCTCACTCTGTCACCCAGGCTGGAGCGCAGCAGTATGATCATGGCTCACTGCAACCTCCGCCTCCCAGGTTCAAGCAATCCTCCCACCTCAGCCTCCTGAGTAGCTGGTTCTACAGGTATGTACCACGATGCCCAGCTAATTTTTGTGTTTTTCTGTAGAGATAGGATTTTTCCATGTTACCCAGGCTGGTCTCAAACCCCTCACTCAAGTAATCTGCCTGCTGCAGCCTCCCAAAGTGCTGGGATTACAGGCATGAGCCTACTAAGCAGGCCACCATGCCTGGCCTACTAAGCAGAAAGACTTTTGTTCTTTTTCCTGCAACCCCTCTCCTCCCTGCCCAACTTTTAGGGCAGAGGTAGAGAAAGAGTGCTGGAGATTTCTTTTATATAAACAGACTTATTAAAGGCACTTTTTACACAGAATTACATAATTCACTATTATTTCTATGCAAAAGCAAAATAACGGCCACTCCCTAAAAACAAATACATCTAAAATGACTAAACATGATATTCATAAGATATTATTATTATTATTATTGAGACAGAGTCTCACTCTATTGCCCAGGCTGGAGTGCAATGGCATAATCCCAGCTCACTGTAACTTCCACCTCCCAGGTTCAAGTGATTCTTCTGCCTCAGCCTCCAGAGTAGCTGGGATTACAGGCACATGCCACCACACCTGCTAATTTTTGTACTTTTTAGTAGAGACAGGGTTTTGGCATGTTGGCCAGGCTGGTCTCAAACCCCTAACCTCAAGCAATCCACCCGCCTCAGCCTCCCAAAGTGCTAGGATTACAAGCATGCACTACCACGCCTGGCTGAAACATATTATTTCATTCTCGTAAGAAGCTGAAATCACAAGATAGACTTTGACATTCTATCAATTTTGACTTTGCATATTAATGACAACCATAAGTAAAAGCCTGGATTCATAAAGAGTGTAGGAGCAGGTAAAATTAGAGCTCCCATCTCTTACTTTGTCAGATAAAGACATTTATGTGAAAAGAAAATGAGGCTTTCTTCAAAATTCTTCCAGTTGAATGCATTTGCATTATTTATTTTGTTCTCAAGTTAATGAGGTCATCTTTAGTAGGGTTTGTGTCCCTGAAGTAGCTTCTATCAGAAAAGAAGGGATTATAAATCTCCTTTGAATTTGGAAGTCACATGGATTGAAAAGTACCTTTCAAAAGAGTTTGATACAGTTTCTGGGCGATTTTTGCCTGCAGAGAAAGTGACAAAGAGCCTGCCTCAACACCTCCTCCACTTCTGCAAACTGCATATAGTTGTACTCCTCCAATTTCTTCTTCCACCCTCACCATGTCCTTCTCTGGTCCAGGATGCTTAAGTAAGCATCCTTACTTAACATTGCCTACAGGATTTTGAATAATAAGGTTCATATCACCGATAAAGCCAAAAATACGCACCAAGCAAGCCAAGACAAACATTGACCACTCCTAGCCTACTTGCTGAGTGAACTTTTCTTACCTCTCTCTCTCAAAAAGAAAGTCAACATTTTGATAAACCTCAAACATGTCTTCCAGAGTAAGTGATCTCCTTTGTCATAGAGAAACACTTGATAGTCTGCCTCCAATTCTTGGGGGAACTTCTCAAAAAGGAGGTAATTCCAGGCTGTGGCTTTGCAGGAGTAGACAGCAGTAGACAAGATTTCCTCTGGCCAAGGCCAATCCATGCCAACGCAGAAGTCAAAGGGCCATCTTCCTTGTGGAGCTGCTTTCACCCAAAGGAGCAAACCCGATTTGTTGCTAAGCATCAGAGGAGTTCTCCGGGAGCACAGAAGGTCAAGATTTCACTTGAAGCATTGTTTGGAATGGTAATTTTTCACTCTTTCAAAGACAACAGAAATCTTTGAAGTATCCAAAAGGGGCTCACACAACAGAAATTCTTATCAGGTGGAACCACTTGCATAGGATGAAGGAAAACCAGGAGCTTGCTGTACTGAGAGGTGTCAGTAATTTCACTGAGTCAGATGCTAAAGGAAATGAAATAATTGCCAATTTCCTTAAAATATGCTTTTAAAACTAGAAGAAACATCAGCAACTCTGGAATTAATGTAATATGACAGAGAGTCTGGTACAATTGTTCCTTTTGCGACAAACCCTAAAACTAAATTTTAGATCACACAGCTTCACCATCATCTGTTCAGTTGTATGTGGCTTCTTTTACGCAGCAGGGCAATAAAAAATTTCAGAATGTTTAAAAACAGGGCTTTTGTGATGGAGCAAATCCAAATTTTGGTAGCTAAATCCTTTAAACAGTCACCCTCTTCTCATGACAAAAATCTGTTTTGTCTGTAGTGAACATCTGTTGACTTTTTTTTTTTTTTTTTTTGAGACATAGTCTTGTTCTGTCACCCAGGCTTGAGTGCAGTGCTGCTATCTCAGCTCACTGCAACCTCTGCCGCCCAGGTTCAGGTGATTCTCCTGCCTCAGCCTCCCGAGCAGCTGGGAGTACAGGTGTGCACCACCATGCCCAGCTAGTCAGTAATGTTTGTATTTTTAGTAGAGATGGAGTTTCACCATATTGGTCACCTGGTCTCAAACTCCTGACCTTGTGATCCACCTGCCTTGGCCTCCCAAAGTGCTAGGATTACAGGCATGAGCCACTGTGCCCAGGCTGTCCACTTTTTTTTTTTTTTTTTTTTTTTTTTTTTTTTTTTTTGAGACAGAGTCTCATTTTTGTCATTGAGGCTGGAGCACAATGGTGCAATCTGGGCTCACTGCAACCTCTGCCTCCCAAGTTCAAGCAATTCTCCTGCCTCACACTCCCAAGTAACTGGGATTACAGGTGCATGCCACCACTCTGGGCTAATTTTTGTTTTTTTTTAGTAGAGACAGGGTTTCACCATGTTGTTCAGGCTGCTCTCAAACTCCTGACCTCAGGCGACCCACCCATCTCAGCCTCCCAATGTGCTGGGAATACAGGTGTTAGCCAGCATACCCAGCCAACATCTGTCTACTTTTGCTGTCCTAGAATTTTATCCACTTTTCTTCCAGTTACAGTACAGTGATTTTTCTTTGTAGAATCACTCCTACCTGCTCTGACTGTGATTCTGCTGGGACAAACCAGTGCCCAGTGCCAGGGCTGGGCACAATCACTGCAGCCAAGAAGGTGAAACATACTAATTTCACAAGCATAGACACATAACCCAAACCAGAGAAATTTTCTTTCTTCAGGAACTGCTGGCTATGGGGGTGATAGAAAACGACAGTTGAGGAGGTCACTTCATGGCAGAGGGTGGGAGCATACTTAACTAAGAATGTCATTCTCACAGGAAAACAAAGCAGATGACAAATGACCCTCTGGACTCAGTCATTCTTATAGCCAGGACCACCTTGAAATTTTCAGATAGGTAAGCCAAAAGCTTTTTTTTTTTTTTTTTTTTTTTTTTTTTAAGAATTTGTGTTGGATTTCTGTATTGACAGATGCCTCAGTAACCATGTCCAATGTTCAATTTACTTTCCCCTGGACAGATAGAAGGCACTCCTTCCGCTTTGTCTACGGGTGTCCACTGGTAAGAAATCTGCCACACAAGAAAGCAGTGACATTTGGAGCCTCATCAGGTTCAGAGTTGAAAGTGAAACGAAGGATAATAATCTTTGTCTATTTTCTTTGTTTTAACGTTTCCCAACTGATGTTAGGCCAATGTCAACAAAGACAGATGTCCCTAATAGGAATTGCAGGACATGTGGTTTCTCACTCCTATCAGTGACAAACTACTCTAGACATCATAACCTGGCAACAATGACCAGCACACCCTTCAGTAACGATCCATGCCACCTACACATGTGTGGCATAAAACAGTCATGTAATTACACATGTTTTTCCTTAACAAAGTCAGATTTTTAAAGTAATAGAAAGTTCTTTCATTGAGATGATAAAATGAAGTATTCAAGAAGTCTCTCTCCTCTCCAAATGCATAGAAAATCTAGATAATTTATAATAAAATATTTAAAATACTTAATTACAGTCAAAAGCAAGAAAGAATTTTAAAATGGCAAAAGAAGAGGAAACTCAAGCCTCACATCAGGCAGCATGTGAGGCAGCCTGGCATAGTACTGGGGACAAATACATTCATTCAAGCTGGGTCTTTAATGTCAGCACCAGGGTGGTGGCCCACAGTGAGGAAGGTGAAACTGGGCTTCCCATACAAATGCCAGCGTTGAAAAACAGTCCTATCTGTGAATAAGGATGCAATGGCTAATACCAGGTATCAATTTGACTGGATTGAGAGATGCCTAGATGGCTTGTGAAGCATTGCTTCTGGGTGTGTTTGTGAGGGTGTTGCCAGAGGAGACTGACATTTGAGTCAGCCAACAGGGAGTGGAAGACCCATCCTCAATGTGAGTGGACACCATCCAATCAGCTGCCAGCACAGCTAGAATAAAGCAGGTGGAAGAAAAGGGAGAAGCAGCTTGCTAGGTCCTCTTGATCTCTCTGTCTTCCTGTGCCAGACATTTGCTTCCTCTCCTCCTGCTCTTGGACATCCAACTCCAGGATCTTTCATCTTTGTACTCTGGGACTTGAATCAGCAGCCCCCGCCCCCGCGGGGTCTCAGGCCATTGGCCACAGATTGAGGGCTGCACTGTTGGCTTCCCTGGTTTTGAGGGTTTCAGATTGGAGCCACTACCGGCGTCTCTCTCCCCAGCTTGCAGACGGCCTATTGCGGGACTTCACTGTGTAATCCAGTGAGCCAATTCTCCCTAATAAACTCACTTTAATATTTACATATATTCTATTGGTTTTGTCCCTCTGGAAAATCCTGACTAATACAAAGGACTAGAAGAATTTCACCTGCAAGCCTGGTGACAAAGTGTGAAGTGACAAAAATAATAATTTAAAACCCAAGATCCAAAGCCTATGTAGATATAAATATGTGACTCTAAGCTAAGAAACTAAATTAATCAAAATTGCCAAGTCCTGATGAAAACAGTAGGCAGAAGCTAAGCTGCCTGTAGGTATACCCCCACAGACCACAGAGCACACGAGACTCCCATGGAAATCAACCCCTGCTAAAGACAAGCTCGAATCAGACAAGTTTTCCCATTCAAAAGTAGGTCAATATTAGTCTAACATTTTATTATGGTCCCCAAAGCCAATTTCCTCTAGAAACCCAGCAGCCTGTGGTAGAAAGCATGTTTCAAATGCCTTTTATTACCTTACTTCGGCATACCAGATGCTTTTTGATTATGTACAAACATTACTTATTAACCACACTTTATTATTTTTTAACCCAGTTCATAAGATTAAAATCAATCTCCCAGGGGTTTTCTACCACTAGTATTTTTACGATGAATACATTTCTAATTCTTTTTTTAATTATTATTATACCATAGGTTCTGGGATACATGCACAGAACATACAGGTTTGTTACATAGGTATACCCATGCCACGGTGGTTTGCTGCACCCATCAACCCGTCATCTACATTACGTATTTCTCCTAACGCTCAACCCTATCCTAGACCCCCAACCCATGACAGGCCCCAGTGTGTGATATTTCCTTCCTGTGTCCATGTGTTCTCATTGTTCAACTCCCACTTATGATTGAGAACATGCAGTGTTTGGTTTTCTGTTTCTGTGTTAGTTTGCTGAGAATGATGGTTTCTAGCTTTATCCGCATCCCTGCAAAGGACATGAACGCATCCTTTCTATGGCTGCATAGTATTCCATGGTGTATATGTGCCACATTTTCTTTATATAGTCTATCATTGATGGGCATTTGGGTTGGTTCCAAGTCTTTGCTATTGTGATTAATGTTGCAATAAACATACGTATGCATGTGTTTTTACAGTAGAATGACTTATAATCCTTTGGGTATATACCCAATAATAGGATTGCTGGGTGAAATGATATTTCTGGTTCTAGACCCCTGAGGAATCGCCACACTTCTTCCCAATGGTTGAACTAATAATTTATACTCCCACCAACACTGTAAAAGTGTTCCTATTTCTCCACATCCTCTCTGGCATCCGTTGTTTCCTGACTTTTTAATGATCACCATTCTAACTGGCATGAGATGGTATCTCAGTGGGGTTTTGACTTGCATTTCTCTAATGACCAGTGATGATGAGCTTTTTTTGATGTTTGCTGGCGGCACAAATGTCCTCTTTTGAGAAGTCTCTGTTCATATCCTTCACTCACTTTTTGATGATTTTTTTTTTTGTAAATTTGTTTAAGTTCCTTATAGAGTCTGGATATTAGCCCTTTGTCAGATGGATAAATTGCAAAAATTTTCCCCCATTCTGTAGGTTGCCAGTTCATTCTGATGGTAGTTTCTTTTGCTGTGCATTAGCTCTTTAGTTTAATTAGATCCCATTTATCCATGTTGGCTTTTGTTGCTTTTGATGTTTTAGTCATGAAGTCTTTGCCCATACCTGTATCCTGAATGGTATTGCTTAGGTTTTCTTCCAGGGCTTTTATGGTTTTAAGTCTTACATTTAAGTCTTTAATCCATCTTGAGTTAATTTTTGTATAAGGTGTAAGGAAGGGGTCCAGTTTCAGTTGTCTGCATATGGCTAACCAGTTTTCCCAATACCCTTTATTAAATAGGGAATCCTTTCCTCATTGCTGGTTTTTGTCTGGTTTGTCAAAGATCAGATGGTTATAGATGTGTGGCATTATTTCTGAGGCCTCTGTTCTGTTCCATTGGTCTATATATCTGTTTTGGTACCAGTACCATGCTGTTTTGGTTACTGTTACCTTGTAGTATAGTTTGAAATCAGGTAGCACGATGCCTCCAACTTTGTTCCTTTTGCTTAGGATTGTCTTGGCTATATGAGCTCTTTTTATGGTTCTATATGAAATTTAAAGTAGTTTTTTTTTCTAATCCTGTGAAGAAAGCCAAAGTCAAATAGCTTGATGAGGATAGCATTGAATCCATAAATTACTTTGGGCAGTATGGCCATTTTCACAATATTGATTATTCCTATTCATGACTGTGGAATGTTTTTCCATTTGTTTGTGTCCCCTCTTATTTCCTTGAGCAGTGGTTTGCAGCTCTCCTTGAAGAGGTCCTTCACATCTTTTGTAAGTTGTATTCCTAGGTATTTTATTCTCTTTGTAGCAATTGTGAATGGGAGTTCACTTATGATTTGGCTGTTTGGCTATTATCAGTGTATAGATATGCTTGTGATTTTTGCACATTGATTTTGTATCCTGAGACTTTGCTGAAGTTGCTTATCAGCTTAAGGAGATTTTGGGCTGAGACAATGGGGTTTTTTAAGTATACGATCATGTCATCTGCAAATAGAGAAAATTTTACTTTCTCTCTTCCTATTTGAATACACTTTATTTCTTTCTCTTGCCTGATTGCCCTGGCCAGAACTTCCAATACTATGTTGAATACGAGTGGTGAGAGCATCCTTCTCTTGTGCCAGTTTTCAAAGGGAACGCTTCCAGCTTTTGCCCATTCAGTGTGATATTGGCGGTGGGTTTGTCATAAATAGCCTCTTATTATTTTGAGATATGTTACATTTTTTTTTTTTTTTTTTTTTTTTTTTTTTTTTTTTAGAGGGAGTCTTCCTCTGCCACCAGGCTGGAGTGCAGTGGCGCAATCTCGGCCCACTGCAACCTCTGCTTTCTGGGTTCAAGGCATTCTCCTGACTCAGCCTCCCAAGTAACTGGGATTATAGGTGTGTGCCACCACGCCCAGCTGATTTTTGTAGTTTTAGTAGAGATGGGGTTTCACCATGCTGGCCAGGATGGTCTCAATCTCTTGACCTCGGGATCCCACCTCAGCCTCCCAAAGTGCTGGGATTATAGGCTTGAGCCACTGCACCCGGCCTCTTCCATCAATATCTAGCTTATTGAGAGTTTTTAGCATGAAGGGTTATTGAATTTTATCGAAGGCCTTTTCTGCATCTATTCAGATAATCATGTGGTTCTTTTCATTGGTTCTGTTTATGTGATGGATTACATTTATTGATTTGCGTACGTTGAACCAGCCTTGCATCCCAGGGATGAAGCTGACTTGCTCATGATCCATCAGCTTTTTGATGTGCTGCTTCATTCAGTCCACCAGTATTTTATTGAGCCTTTTTTCATCAATGTTCATCAGGGATATTGGCCTGAAATTTTTTTGTTGTTGTATCTCTGCCAGGTTTTGGTATCAGGATGACACTGGCCTCATAAAAATGAGTTAGGGAGGAGTCCCTCTTTTTCTATTGTTTGGAATAGTTTCAGGAGAAATGGTACCAGCTCCTCTTTGCACCTCTGGTAGAATTTGGCTGTGAATCCCTCTGGTCCTGGGCTTTTTGTTTGGTTGGTAGGCTATTAATTATTGCCTCGACTTCAGAACTTGTTATTGGTCTATTCAGGGATTTGACTTCTTCCTCCTGGTTTAGTCTTGGGAGGGTGTATATGTCCAGGAACTTATCCATTTTTTTTAGAATTTCTAGTTTTTTTTGTGTAGAAGTGTTTATGGTATTCTCTGATACTAGTTCATATCTCTATGGGATCAGTGGTGATATCCCCTTTCTCATTTTTTATTGTGTCTATTAGATTTTTCTCTCTTTTCTTTTTTTAGTATTCCAAGTAACTCTCTTTTCTTCTTTTTTAGTCTGGCTAGTGTTCTATTTTTTTTTTTTTTTTTGTTAATCTTTTCAAAAAACCAGCTCCTGGATTCATTGATTTTTCAAAGGGCTTTTCGTGTCTCTATCTCCTTCAGTTCTGCTCTGATCTTAGTTATTTCTTGTCTTCTGCTAGGTTTTGAGTGTTTTTGATCTTGCTCCTCTAGCTCTTTCAATTTTGATGACAGGGTTTCAGTTTCAGATCTTTCCTTGCTTCTCATGTGGGCATTATGTAATGCCCTTGTCTTTTTAAATCTTTGTTGGTTTAAAATCTGTTTTATCAGAGACTAGGATTGCAACCCCTGCTTTTTTTTTCCTTTCCATTTGCTTGATAAATATTCCTCTATCCCTTTATTTTGAGGCCATGTGTACCTTTGCACGTGAGATGGGTCCCCTGAATACAGCACGATGATGGGTTTTGACTCTTTACCCAATATGTGTCTTTCAACTGGAGCACTAAGCCTATTTACATTTAAGGTTAATATTGCTAAGTGTGAATTTGATCCTGTCATTATGATGCTAGCTGGTTATTTTGCTCATTAGTTGATGCAGATTCTTCATAGTGTCAATGGTCTTTACAATTTGGTATGTTTTTGCAGTGGCTGGTACCTGTTTTTCCTTTCCATATTTAGTGCTTCCTTCAGGAGCTGTTGCAAGGCAGGCCTGGTGGTAACAAAATCTCTCAGCATTTGGTTGTCTGTAAAGGATTTTATTTCTCCATCATTTACAAAGCTTAGTTAGGCTGGATATTAAATTCCGAGTTGAAAATTATTTTCTTTAAGAATGTTGAATATTGGTCCCCACTCTCTTCTGGTTTGCAGAGTTTCTGCAGAGAGATCCGCTGTTAGTCTGATGGGCTTCCCTTTGTGGGTATCCTGGCTTTTCTCTCTGGCTGCCCTTGACACTTTTTTCCTTCATTTCAATCTTGGTGAATCTGGTGATTATGTGTTGTGGGGTTGCTCTTCTCGAGGTGTATCTTTGTGGTGTTGACTGTGTTTCCTGAATTTTTATATTGGCCCATTTTGCTAGGTTGGGGACGTTCTCCTGGATAATATCCTGAAGAGTGTTTTTGTGTTTTCCAGCTTGGTTCCATTCTCCCTGTCACTTTCAGGTACTCCAATCAAACATAGGTTTGGTCTTTACACATAATCCCATATTTCTTAGAGGTTTTGTTTGTTCCTGTTCATTCTTTTCTCTCTAATCTTGTCTTCATGCTTTATTTCATTAAGTTGATTTTTAATCTCTGATATCCTTTCTTTCACTTGATTGATTCTGCTATTGATACTTGTGTATGCTTCACAAAGTTCTCATTCTGTGTTTTTCAGCTTCATCAGGTAATTTATGTTCTTCTCTAAACTGGTTAGTCTAGTTAGCAATTCCTCTAATCTTTTTTCAAGATTCTTAGCTTCCTTGCATTGGGTTAGAACATGTTCTTTTAGCTTGGAGGAGTTTGTTATTACCCACCTTCTGATGCCTGCTTGTGTCAATTTGTGAAACTTATTCTCTGTCCAGTTTTGTTCCCTTGCTGGCAAGGAGTTGTGATCCTTTGGAGAAGAGGTATGCTGGTTTTTGGAATTTTCAGCCTTTTTGTGCTGGGTTTTTCCTCAGCTTTGTGGATTTATCTACCTTTGTTCTTTGAAGTTGGTGACCTTCATATGGGGTCTCTGTGTGGACATCCTTTTTGTTGATGTTGATGCTATTCCTTTCTGTTTGTTAGTTTTCCTTCTAACAATCAGGCCTCTCTGCTGCAGGTCTGCTGGAGTTTACTGGAGGTCCATTCCCAACCCTGTTTGCCTGACTATCGCTAGCAGAGGCTGCAGAACAGCAAAGATTGCTACCTGTTTCTTCTTCTGGAAGCTGCATCTCAGAGGAGCACCCGCCAGATGCCAGCCTCCTGTATGAGGTGTCTGTCAACCTCTGCTGGGAGGTATCTCCCCATCAAGAGGCATAGGTATCAGGGACATGCTTGAGAAAGCAGTCTATCCCTTAGCAGAGCTCAAGCACTGTGCTGGGAGATCTGCTGCTCTCTTCAGAGGCAGCAGGCAAGGACGTTTAAGTCTGCTGAAGCTGTGCCCATAGCTGCCCCTTGCCCCAGGTGCTCTGTTCCAGGGAGATGGGAGTTTTATCTACAAGTCCCTGACTGGGGCTGCTGACTTTCTTTCAGAGATGCCCTGTAGAGGAGGAATCTAGAGAGGCAGTCTGGCTACAGTGGCTTTGTTGAGATGCAGGGATCCGCCCAGTTTGAACGTTCCAGCAGCTTTGTTTACATTGTGAGGAGAAAAACCACCTACTCAAGGCTCAGTAATGATGGACACTCCTCCTCTCACCAAGCTCAAGTGTCCCGGGTTGACCTCATACTTCTGTGCTAGCAGCAAGAATTTCAAGCCAGTGGATCTTAGTTTGCTGAGCTCCATGGGGGGTGGGATCCACTGAGCTAGACCACTTGGCTCCCCATTTTCAACCCCCTTTCCAGGGAAGTGAACAGTTCTGTCATACTGGCATTCCAGGCACCACCGGGGTATGAAAAAAATCTCCTGCAGCTAGCTTGGTATCTGCCCAAATGGCCGCCCAGTTTTGTGCTTGAAACCCAGGGCTCTGGTGGCATAGGCGCTGGAGTGAATCTCCTGGTCTGCAGATTGCGAAGACCGTGGGAAAAGCATGGTATCTGGGCCAGAGCACACTGTTCCTCACTGCACAGTCCATCAGGGCTTCCCTGGGCTAGGGGAAGGATTTCCCCAACCCCTGTGCTTCCTGGGTGAGGCAATGCCCCACCCTGCTTCTGCCTGCCCTCCACGGGCTGCACCCACTGCCTAACCAGTCCCAATGAGATGAGCTGATCTCGCTAGGAGCTACAGACCAGAGCTGTTCCTATTCAGCCATCTTGCCAGCCCCCCGCATTTCTAATTCTTACTCTCCCACTCTTTCAGCCAAGATATCAGTAAAGATATTATGTGACTGAGATGTGGATGTTCAGATATAATCTTTCTTGTTATGAAACAGATGAAATATTATGTTACTAGATTCCTGAAGAAATTCATGGACCTCGGTTTTAATTTTAATACTGAATCAGTTACATGATATTAGGGGTAGAACCCTTAGTGTTCCAGCACAGAAATGTTTACGTGCTGAAATGCTGTGTTGTCATTTTGTAATCCTAATTAATTTTTCATGCATATGTATGAAACAGTGCAAAACAATGGGAAGATTGCCAGACCAGCGATAAGGAAGCCTGGAAGCTAGCCCTGGTCTGTCCTCTTCCTAGGCATCTAACTTTGCAGTAAGTCACCTCCCAACTTCAGTTTCTAGATTTATAAGATGATCATAACACCACCAAGCTTCTGTGACCCATAGCTTGCTGTAAAAAGCACTAACAGCAGAGGCTGAAAGCAACCAGGGAAAGATCACAGATGTCTGAGAAATCTGGGCAGAGTCCTCTTCTGATAGGACTCCCATGTCCCCTGAGCAAGTTTACTTTACTTTGATACTTTTCAGCTGGATTCTAGAATGCCTAACATCCTTTCTACACTCAACCTCCTCTCATGAGTTCCCTTTCTCAAATTCCTAGCATCTTCCTAAATTTCCATTTTGCACATTGTTTTTAAGCCACCATGTTTTAACCTTTCTTAGATCACCTCAAGTTGTTATTTTTAATTACTTAATGCACATAACCTTCACCATTAGAATATCCATTCCTCTATAGGAGTGTTTTTCACACCATACTTGTGACTCATGAGTCATACTGATTTTGACCACTACTTTTTACAAATATCAAATAGGACAGAAAAAAATGGAGCACATCACGCTTAGTATGACTACCCACTGTTAATACAAAAGTATTTCAGGTATGTGTGTATATATGTGTGCCTTACTAGGTTACAATATAAAATGTGTTTCTCACTGTTGGTTACAATCAAAAAGGTGGAAAGTCGTGCTCCACACTGTAGAACAATCCAGTTGCCACCCCCTTGCTTAGAATCCTTTAATGATGACCCATGGTAGAGGACAAAGCCTACTACCTTTAATGTGAACTACAGGGCCTTGCATGACCCTGCCTTTCAGAATCATGTTATTCCACATGGCCCCTTGCTCTCTGTGTCCCCGTTACGAATGTATCTTTTATTTATTCATGTATTTTCTCTGGGACTGGGTCTTGCTCTGTCAGCCAAACTGGAGCACAGTACTACCATCATAGCTCACTGCAGCCTTGGGTTCAACCTCCCACCTCAGCTTCCTGAGTAGCTGGGACTACAGGCACATGCTGCTGTGCCCAGTTTGTTTGTTGTTTGTTTATAAGAGAAGGTGTCTGGCTTTGGTGCCCAGGCTGGCCTCAAACTTCTGGCCTCAAGCAATCCTTTCCCGCCTTGGCCTCCCAAGGTGTGATTACAGGTGTAGGCCACTGTACCCAGCCCAAACCTTTTAAATTCCTCCTCAACAAACATCTTTTTATTAAGTAGCCACTGTGCTTTAATGTTCTAGGTACATGAGACAGTCTTGAGAACAAGACAGACCAGTTTCCTGCCCTCATAGAGCTTACATTTCAGTCCTTAAATACAGCATGTGCCATGCCATCAGAGGGAGTGCTCATCACACGGCTGCGTTCTTCCCCCGCCCTCCCCTCACTCATCCTGCACACTGCTGAGCTAATGATCACTCCTACTTCAGGCCATAGATCAAGGGCTCAGCTGTCATTTCCTCAGGGTCACCTTCCCTTACATGTCTCCACAATTCACTGAATGATCCTAAGTGACTCTCAAAGAATCACTCAGCAAGCAAGAAAATAAAGATATCACTAATAACAGAACATAAGTCTCAAAATTCTCAGAATCGAAATGAAGGTTATATTCTCTCTGCAGTAGATAATACATACAAAATATAAGTGAAGTCCGAAAGCATTCAGCAGTTCTTACTTTAGAGTCACCTGTTAAAAATGAATCCAACTCTATTATTTGCTCTGCAGGTTGAAAACAGGTAAGAGGACCTTGATCATTTTAGATTTAGTATCAAGAAGAGTGACAATCTTCCTTTTGCTCCTCTTTTTATCTGAAAATTCAATTATGAACAAAAGGTCATTAGATGGTATGGGAGCTTGGAGGAGGAAGTGTAGCGTCTGCTGGACACTGTCTCATCACAGCATAGGACACTAGGCCACTGACCAATGTCTCAACTAGCTGGCAAGAAAGATGGCTTCCCAAAGCCCGTGCACTTTCATAGCTCTGGTCACGTTGGCTTCTCTGCTTGAAGTACTCTTCCTCTTACCCTCCTCTCCATGGCAAAATCTTGCACCTACTTTGTGACTTACTTCACATGTGTCTTTTGGGAAACTTCTGACTTTCCTTTAAAGAACTGACGACCCCGTCTGTATCCTCATCAACACCATTGGTGCTATAATTTTCTTCTGGCATTTTAAATAGTGTCTGTCTACCTCACTAGCTTATGAGGTCCCAGTAGGCAGGAATTGTATTCTATTCATTTTTTCCCTACTTCTGATATGGTGCCTGACACTTACTAGGATTTATTCTGTATGCTATGAAAATTTATTCAATATTTATAGAGTCTCCCTTTAAAAGGCTGTTGAGTCATTCTGTTTCCTCCAACACCAAGACAAATCTTTCCATAACACTTATAAACATTCTGCCCACTCTCTGACCAAGCTTCCATTGTTTTTTTTTCTATTCTTATCTTTCTGAAATATTTTCTTCTTCCATTGCTGAGATCCAATAAGGTAAAGGCAAAGATGAAGAAAACATAAGCACAATTACACTACTACTAACAATGAGGTAAAAAGGGCATTGCCTCAAATGAGATTTGACAATGTCTATTGTTATATGTGTAGGCAAACATATTTAATTAATATTGCATCTTTTTTTTTTTAGATGAGGTTTCACCATATTAGTCAGGCTAGTCTCAAACTCCTGACCTCAGGTGATCCACCTGCCTCAGCCTCCCAAAGTGCTAGGATTACAGGCGTGAGCCACCATGCCCAGCTAATACTGCATTTTAAAGGGCAGATCTGGATGGGGCTTTGTGGCTCACACTTGTAATCTCGATACTTTGGGAGGCCAAGGTGGGAGGACTACTTGACCCCAGGAGTTTGAGACCTGGGGTCTCAAACTGAGCAACATGGGAAGACCTTCTCTCTCTTTTTCTTTCCCCCCTGAGATAGAGTCTCACTCTTTTCACCCAGGCTAGAGTGCAGTGGTGTGATCTCAGCTCACTGCAACCTCTGCCTCCTGAGTTCAAGTGATTCTCCCACTTCAGTCTCCTGAGTAGCTAGGATTACAGGTGTGTACCACAATGCCTCACTAATTTTTGTATTTTTTTTTTTTTTTTTTTTTTTTGAGACGGAGTTTCGCTCTTGTTACCCAGGCTGGAGTGCAATGGCGCGATCTCGGCTCACCACAACCTCCACCTCCTGGGTTCAAGCAATTCTCCTGCCTCCGCCTCCCTAGTAGCTGGGACTACAGGCATGCGCCACCATGCCCAGCTAATTTTTGTATTCTTAGTAGAGACGGGGTTTCACCATGTTGACCAGGATGATCTCGATCTCTTGACCTCGTGATCCACCCGCCTCGGCCTCCCAAAGTGCTGGGATTACAGGCTTGAGCTACTGCGCCTGGCCTAATTTTTGTATTTTTAGTAGAGACAGGTTTTACCATGTTGGCCAGGCCGGTCTCAAACTCCTGACCTCAAGTGATCCACCTGCCTCAGCCTCCCAAAGTGCTAGGATTACAGGCGTGAGCAGCTAGAGCCCTTTTCTCTCAAAAAGTAAAAGCTGGAGATCTTTTCTCTACAAAAAGTAAAAGAATTAGCTGGGCATGGTGGTGTGTGTCTGTGGCCCCAGCTACTCAGGAAGCCGAGGTGGCAGGATGCCTTACGCTCAGGAGTTTGAGGCTATAGTAAGCCATGTTCACATCACTGCACCCCAGGCTGGGCAACAGAGTGAGACCCTGTCTCAGGAAAAAAGAAAAGAAAAGAAAAGAAAGACAGATCTGGAAAACCCAGACTGCAGTTATCACAGAGAACACGTCTTACTAAACCTTAAGAGAATACTGCAAGTTTCCTTCACTAGGTCCATATGGTCTTTAAAATGATTAACATACCTATGTCACACATCCAAAAAGTTGTTCAAGTGGATACTCTTGGCAAGTTCAACACCAACAGAGACATGAACTTAAGCTCTTCACAATTAATGGTTGGGATATAACAAGGGCACCAAGTAAGTTATAAAGTAGTGCTGAGTTATTTTTTTGCCATAGAAAAGTTAGAAGGGCAAACTAAAGCATGAGACACATGATAACTTATAGAGTGGAAAGTTGAAATTTCTTTTCTGCAGTTTGAAAAAACCGACTATAATGTTAGATTTATTGGCTCATGTCAGGATTTTCTGCATAAAAATTTACTGAAGGGCTGACCAGAAGGTTTTTCTGAGGCAAAGAGGTTTTGACAGGAAGTGAAAAGGTGATTCATCAGGCTTCTTCAATGGCTGAAATTAAGTTGGGAATTTCCAAGTGCCAGTATGCATTTGTTATCTTCTTTTCTTTTTTTTCCTTATTTTTTTAGAGACTTCTCGCTCTATCACTAGGCTGGAGGGCAGTGGTGTGATCTCGGCTCACTGCAACCTCTGACTCCACAATTCTCCTGCCTCAGCCTCCCGAGTAGCTAGGATTACAGGCACGTGCCACCATGCCCATCTAATTTTTGTATCTCCAGTAGAGATAGGGTTTCACCATGTTGGCCAGGACGGTCTTGATCTCTTGACCTCGTGATCCACCTGCCTCCACCTCCCAAAGTGCTGGGATTACAGGTGTGAGCCACCACGCTGGGCCCTGTTTGTTTTCTTCTACTATACAAAATAAAATGGCTTTTTGTGCAAACTTCCTCACTGAGAGGGTTTAATGGAAAGGTGAACTGTAGTTCTTAATAGCATGTTGATTAAAAAGCACTTAAGGCATATTTCACCAGAGGACTACCTCCTAGCCTTCATTTGTTTACTCAACAAATCTTTATGGGAAACGTACTATGTGCCACATGTCATGCAAGGCACCAGGGATAAAAGGATGGCAGTTGTCTTTAGGGAACTTATGCTCTGGTGGAGAGAAACAGGGGTATAAACAAACAGGAAAGAAAGCATTATGAGAGTTGTGGTGGAGAGATTAGGAAGTTATAAGGAGAAGAAAGGGGTTTATTTTGCTTTCAAAAATGAACCCCCTAAACTAAAAAGACTTCATAGAAAACATGACATTGAAAAGATAACATTCTAGCAACTGAGAAAATGGAGAATGAAATGAATGAATAAGAGTTCAAGACAGTGTAGAGGTTAGAAAATAGGCCTCCTAACAAAAGTGTTTGAATATTTGGGGGAACTTCTTATTCAAAAGAATGTACTTCCTGTATATTTTATAGAAAATAGATTTTTTGCTGCTAATTGCTGAAATGACCTTTGAGTTCACCAGTTGTTGGTTTGTTGGATTTTATTTATGTATGTATTTTTTGAGACAAGGTATGGCTCTGTCACCCAGGCTGGAGTACAGCAGCACGATTTCAGCTCACTGTAACCTCTGCCTCCCAGGCTGAAGCGCTCTTCCCATCTCAGCCTCTTTGCCACGTTGCCCAGGTTGATCTTGAACCCATGAGCTCTAGCCATCCTCCCGCCTTGGACTCCCAAAGTGTTGGAATTACAGGCGTGAGCCACTGTGCCCGGCCATTTTGCTGGGTTTTGAAATTATTTTTATTCGGTTCTCTCCATTTCGTATGCCCACGTCTGGTAGGTCTGAGAATCTTTAAAAGCAGAGAAGATGGGCAAGGCTTCAATCTATATATTGCACTTCAAAACTTCTTGGAGAAAAAAAAATGAAAGCAATTGTGTGTGATAGCTCGATGAGAGTATTTTGGTACTCATTGTGTCATATTTTGGTACTGAATGTATTTTGGTACTTACTGGTAAACTATAAGATGAGTACCTCTCTTGATAACACTGAAAGCTAGAAAAGGTGGGACCATATAAATTTGACACAGAGATAGTCAATATCCAAAATTTCCATTGACACTGAGACACGGCAGCTCAAATTTCCACATTTATACCAGCAAAAGGTAAAAATATAGGATTTCTTGGAAGCATACAAGGAATAGGTGACCATTGCAGTTATCTCCAGATAATCTCCTTGTTAGAAACATTCCAAATGCAGAGATTATCACTCAGTGGTCGTGGAGTTAGTGGTGATACGCCCAACTGGTTTCACAGAGGTAAATATGGCAGTAGCCTTTCACTGACCCTAAACCATCTCAGTCCAGAATAATGTGCTGACTACTGAACTCTGTGTTCCTTGATCACACCCTGTCCTTCATCAGAGATGAGGGGCCTAAAGCTGGGGATTACAGAAAGATTATGCTGAAGCACTGAACTGAACCAAGCTCATTAAAAGTACCCAACCCATAAAGCTCCTAAACTCTTACTTCATGTTTGTCTTATTTGAGGCAATTTCTAAAACAATGATTCCAAGTTCTCTTTAAGTCTATAGTCACACACATATTAAAAATAAAATGGTTTCAGCTATGCAGGATGAATAAGCTCTAGAGATCTAATTCATTATAGTAAGCATGGTGACTACAATTAATAGTGCTATACCTCATACTTGAAGTTTGCTAAGGCAGAAGCTCTTCTATGTGGTGATAAATACGCTAATTAGCTTGACTGCGGTAATCATTTCACAACATATACTTGTATCAAAACACCATGTTGTGTACCTTAAATATATATAATTTTTATTTGCCAATTACACTTCAGTAAAGCTTGGGGAAAGAAGGAAGAATTGGTAAAAATCACTTGGAAAAATACAGCTCTTAATACTATGATTTCATGTAATGTCACAGCAACTTTAGTTTGGATGTTTCTGCCTAACGTGATGTAATCAATCAAAAATGTCCGTGTTTCAAATAGCAGGTGTTGCCCTGAGGTCTTGTTTTTCTGGTAGAACAGGGCCTCAGAAAGTCCACAATCTGTACATGTGGTCAAGAGGTAATACCATTAAACTTGACCTTTCCACTTAATCCATGCTACGAGTGGTATGCCAGAGATTTTAGGTGCTGGTTTTTCTGTCTCTGGTGCTAAGTTTGTCAGAAAGAATAAATAGGTCCTTCTTGAAATGTTAGAAATAAAATTACATATTCCAGCAAAAGTTGTAGAATTTTTCTTTGTTAGAGGTTGGTGAAGTCATACACACAGAAGATAACACTGTAATTACATGATGTTTAAATATGGAAGAACTTGCTTTCCACTGAATTTATAGGTTCATTTAATGTTTACACTGAAACAGCAGTTCACATACTGTTTGGAAAGGATGCTGGGAGACTAATCAGTGGTCGATACTCTTTCACTATAAACAAGAAATGTGAAATAAAACACAATACATTAACATTCATAACTGAGTTCATAGGAAAAAAATTACCCTGGCCTCCAAGATAAAATACTCAGGGCTAAGCAATGCGTATCCAAGGTGGCACCTAGGCATTGTAGCAAAATAGCAGATCCAGAAATAAGTTCTTATACCTGGGACTAGGACTTCAACGCCTATGAAGGGATCAGAGACACAGCCCCGGGATACTGCAAGGCAGAGAGCTGGAGATGAGACCCTTTCATACAGCTGGATCCATTTCATCTCCTCCATGAAAATGGAAGCAGAAACATGACCAATGGCCCAGGTAAGTATTGTCATCTGCCTAGAGCTTGTGATTTGCCTAGAACTCAGGGTAAGGAAGAATTCTCCAACAAAAAACAAAATGCCAAAGAGTGATTTAGATCCCAAATGTGTGTGTGTGTGTGTGTGTGTGTGTGTGTGTGTGTAGTCTGAATGTATAGTATCTTTGTAATGTAATAACAAACTGAGGATTAATAGAAAAATTGTTTTGGAATAGATGAGACTCCTGCAGGGATGGCATAATCACTGCCTAAGGAAATAAACCAAAAAAATCCTATGCTTCTGAAAATCTATAATCTCACTTCTAAATTATTCATGGTCCAAGTAGAAATCATAATTAAAATTGTAAAATAGAATTCAACAACAATAAAAATACTATATAACAAAAGTAAAGGTAAGCAGATAAAGCAGTAGCTAGAAGATACAGCATTAAAATATATATATACATATTTATTTGAAAAACAAATATATGTAAAATATAAAAAAACTGAAAATTAATGAACTAAGCATTCACTCAAAAAACTACAAAAATGGCATAAATTCAAACAAATGAGGTATAAAACAAATGAGCAAGTATAAAGATCAGAAATTAATAAAATAGAAAAAGAAATAGTAGAGAGGAAAATAAAATGAAAAACAAGAATAGAGAAGCCTAACTATAAAAACAGAAGTTTTAATTTTTTTAAATTAATTTTTTTAATAGAGGTGGGGTTTTACCATGTTGCCCAGGCTGGTCTCAAACTTCTAAGCTCAAGTGATCTGCCCACCTCAGCCTCCCAAAGTGCTAAGATTATAGGCATGAGCCACTGTACCCAGCCTAGAAGCAGTTTTTTAAATAATACAATATTACATTAATATATTTGAAAATTGAAAGATGGGAGAAGCTTTTATAAAAAATACTATATACACTTCTGAGTGCAGTGGCTCATGCCTGTAATCCCAGCTACTTGGGAAGCTGAGATAGGGGAATTGCTGGAACCCAGAAGGTGGAGGTTGCAGTGAGCTGAGATTGCACCACTGCACTCCAGCCTGGGTGATAGAACGAGACGCTGTCACCAAAAAAAAAAAAAAATCTGCTGTGTGCATTTAACATACTATTGTTAAAACCTCCCTAAGGCACTGCACTACCTACTGAGGGATATTCTTTTTTTCTTCTTTGAAAGATTAAGCCTGTCAAATTTTCTTCAGTGTTTGTGTTCTAACATCCATAAGCAGAAGTTACGTGGTTCATTTAACTCCAATGCGCTGTTATGAAACAAACTTAACTTGTTTAGAAACTGTGTCACCTTCAAAAACAAGCTTATATTTCAGGAACAACTTTTAGAATCACTTTATTCCTTTCTTAACAATGCCAGGAATAAAAGTCAAGGTGTCCTAATGTTCAGTTTACTAAGAATTCGCCTCTAAAACAATCCCCTAATAACAACTTTAAGATAATTCTACAAGAACATTAGAGAAGCTTGGAGATGTGCAAGAAAACGTGTTTTTACAATAAATTCTTAGTTATATGTGATAAATGGAAATGAACATGACAAGAAAATACAGACATTAATTAAGCATTGACAGGGCACTCATAAATGTAAGACACTGTTTTATATGTATTGTAAGAAAGAAAAATGAAATATGTTCCTTCAGAGCCTTTGGAAAACATGAGAATAAAAGGGTAAAGAGGATAAAGATCAACGATGTTAGAGACACCTACTAAGCTATATTCAGAGATGCCAAAGAAATATGATGTCAGAGCTCCTGAATCAAGTGTGCCTAAAGGTTTGCAGCCTAGATAAACTTTAAATACGTGGATTAGAAGTGACACGACTATTCTAGGCTGTGCTGAAATCCAGTATTGGCTGTATATCCTTTTATTCAATTTCTGATAAAAGTGCTATTGATCAGCAGTCTAAAGGCAGGAAAAAACAAAAAAGGAAGAGGAGGCAGGGTATGATGGTTCACACCTTAATCCCAGCTCTTTGGGAGGCTGAAGCGGGTGGATTACCCGACATCAGGAGTTCGAAACCAGCCTGGCTAACATGGCGAAACCCTGTCTCTACTAAAAATACAAAAATTGGCTCGGTGCAGCAGTTCACGCCTGTAATCCCAGCACTTTGGGAGGCCAAGGTGGGCAGATCACCTAAGGTCGGGAGTTCAAGACCAGCCTGACCAACATGAAGAAACCCCGTCCCTACTAAAAACACAAAATTAGCCAGGCGTGGTGGGCGTATGCTAATTTTTTAGAATTAGAGAATTGCTTGAACCCAGGATGCACAGGTTGCGGTGAGCCAAGATCTTGCCATTGCACTCCAGCCTGGGCAACAAGAGTGAAACTCGGTCTCAAAAAATAAAAAAATATATATAGCTGGGCATGGTGATACATGCCTATAGTCCCAGCTTGGGAGGCTGAGGCAGGAAAACTGCTTGAACCTGGGAGGCAGAGGTTGCAGTGAGCCGAGATCACACCACTGTCCTCCAGCCTGGGAAAGAGAGTGAGACTCCAACACAAAAAAAAAAAAAAAAAAAAAAAAAAAAGAAGAGGAAACAAAGAAACAGAGTAAGGAGCTATCACACAACCTTATGAATGCACAAATGGAAGAAGTCCCACCTCAGCCTCCTGAGTAGCTGGGATTATAGGCACGCGCCACCATGCCCAGCTAATTTTTTGTATTTTTAGTAGAGACAGGGTTTCACCATGTTGACCAGGATGGTCTCGATCTCTCGACCTCGTGATCCACCCGCCTCGGCCTCCCAAAGTGCTGGGATTACAAAGAATCATACATCTTTAAAGTTGAGAGTGGTGGTAATAGTCAAAATATTTAACAGAGGTCATGACTGTGCGCCATCCAATCTCTGCCCATGCAAGGATCAGACACTGCTTGGAAGTACCACCTGCAGTGCAAGCCCAAGGAAGGTCAGGAGGATCTGGGAAGCTGGGCTGTGGGAGGAATGCCCAGGGAACTTCAAACAGCGCCTATTTGCTCACCACTATGTTAGTGTAACAACCCTTTGACAATGGTGAGGCTGCACAGGTTCATACTGGTCAATGCCAGCTTTCCTAATGAGATGGTCTTTAGAGAGCACAACAGCCATTCTCCCTGGCTCCCTGTGCAGCATTGGTTCATGTCACCTGGCCTTCTCTTTTTAGACAAAGGTACCACAGCTCCTCCCTGCTCCATCTCAGAACACCGATGAGCTAGCCCAATGTTGACAATATAGAAACCAACAGTATGTTCTAGGACTAAAACAAGACTTGTGCATAAACAATATTCTAGTACAGAGGTTTTATTGTTTTGAAATCTAAAAACTGTGTGACCAGGTGTGGTGGCTCACACCTATAATCCCAGCACTTTGAGAGGCCAAGATGAGCAGATCGCTTGAGGTCAGGAGCTCGAGACCAGCCTGGCCAACATGGTGAATCCCATGTCTCCAAAAAAATACACACATTAGCCAAGTGTGGTGGCAGACACCTATAATTCTAGCTACTGGAAGGTGGCGGTTACAGTGAACTGGGATCATTCCACTGCACTCTAGCCTTTGCAACACAGCAAAACTCTGTCTCAAAAAAAAAAAATATATATATATATATATATATACACACACATATATATACATACATACATACATACACATATTCCTGTTTCAAATAACCAAAAATTCTGACAGCCATTAGTGGGGTTGTCCTTTGCACAATGGTAAAATGTATTTATGGAAGGTCTCATTGCCATAATTCCTTTACTTCCATCCTCCTATTTTACATTAGAGAAAAAATTAATCTTAACTAAACACATTGCTTAATTTTCAGAACTTCAAGACGGTATTGGTCCCATCAGATCTCCCTCTACCATCTCTCTCCTATGTCCCACTCTCCCCTCTTACCACTGGCCTTTTCACCTCCTGATTCTCATTTGCCTTCTCTGGGCCTCCCTAAGTCCTACCTCTAGCCTACTGTCTCTTTACTCTGATTCGTTATTTGCCTTTTTATGTTTCTGTCCTGACATAAGAGAGAGGATGAGAAATGACAGCAAAGAGATAATACATGAGGAGAGCGGGAGATTCCCATTTTTATGCGGTTGCCATTTTCAAGACAATGGGGTAGCTTCCCTCTCTCACTATTGTGTATGTGGCAGGGGAGGAGCAGGCTTGAGGAGCAAAGGGCAGTTTATACACCGAACAAGCCAAAGGGTTTGGGTAAAGAGCTCAGTTTATTCCCCAACCCCTCCCATAGCCTATCATAACTCCCACAGCATAGCCATACAGATTTGCAGAGACTAAATCTCATTGCACTGAGAGCCTTTTTTGAATTCCCTAAGGTGGCAATCAGCTAATACGATGAACTTATTTGAATGTTCACAGCTGCTCATGTTTTCCTGAAGGAAGATTAACTCCTTGCTTTCTTCCTCTTTCCAGGAAACACACACACACAGACACACACACACACACACATAGACACACACACACACACACACACACACTTTAAACAATGGAATTCTGGAAACAACTCTACTTTTGTGATCTAGTCAGTGGGAGTGCTGGTAATGCCAAGAATTTGGAGTGCGAGAACGAAGCAAGTGTGGTGTGCTGGTAGAGCTGAGGGGAGCTCTGCCCCTTGGCTTCAGTCTGGTTTATATCAGGCACCAAAGCCATTGTGTATTTCTTTTCCCTGGGCCCAGAGCCAGCCAGGGCCCCTCGCTCTCCCCTCACTGCATGTGGCCAAAAAGCACCAGACAAATAAGGCAATCCTTTAAGAAGATCATGACATGTAATTTGAAAATGGAATATTTGCTATACAGAATGCCTATAAATCAATAATGTAAAAAGAAGACTGATGGTTCAGTTTCTAAAATGGGCAAAATATTTGAACAGGCACTTCACAACAAAAGTATATCAAATGGCCAATAGATTTCTGAAAAATTGTCCAACATCATTAGTCATTAGGAAACTACAAATTAAAACCACAATGAGGTATGTTACCAACTAGCGCTGGACATCAGAACAGTTAAAATTAAAAGAACTGACTGGGCACAGTGGCTCACACCTATAATCCCAGCACTTTGCAAAGCCTAGGTGGGCAGAACACCTGAGGTCAAGAACTTGAGACCAGCTTGGCCAATATGATGAAACCCTGTCTCTACTAAAAATACAAAAATTATCTGGGTGTGGTGGTGCATGCCTATAATCCCAGCTACTTGGGAGGCTGAGGCACAAGGATTGCTTTAACCTAGGAGGCCAAGATCACGCCAGTGTACTCCAGCCTGGGTGACTGAGTGAGATTCCATCTCAAAAAAAATTTAAAAAATGGAGCTGACAAGCAACTGGAACTCTTCACTAACTGTTGGTAGGAGTATACACTGATACAATCACTTCAGAAAACAGTTTGAAAGTATCTACTAAATGAAGCATATGTTTGCCCATGTCCCAAGCAATTCAAATTCTGTGTATATACCCAGCTGTGTATATGTTCACCAAAAGACACACATGAAAATGTTCACAGGACCATTTCTAATAATACTGTAGTGAAAAACTAGAAATAACCCAAATATCCAGTGGCAACAGAATGTATAAAATAAACTGTAATGTAGTCATAAAACTGTAATAAAATAAAATATTACATAGCAATAACTCTCACTAGTCAAAATATGAATGACTCTCATGGACATAATATTGAGTGAAAGATGCCATGTGATTCCAATGAAATGAAAAGAAAAAGAGCAAAATTAATCTGTGGTGAATAGAAGTCAGAATAGTAGTTATTTTCATGATGGGGTGTGGGGGGAGTGCATAAGAGAGCCTTCTTAAGTAACAGCAATGTTTTATATTTTTATCTGGGTTGTGATTACATGTGTATACTCAAATGCAAAAATTAATTGATCTGTGCACTTAGTATTTTTATATTTTGCTCGATGTAAGATATACCACAATTAGAAGGGAAAGAAGGGAGAAGAAAATAAAGAAAAGGAAGAGCGAGGAGGGAAGGGGAGAGATCAGATTTATTATGATGCCACTGCTTTAGACAATGTGACTTAGTAAGGAAGTACCAAAGAACGTATGGCAACTTTCGTAATCGTATTTCCTGCTTTGGTACTAAGTCCCTAAAACCAAGTAGTATTTCCAAACAAAACAACATTTGTTCTTTGGTATTTCTGATCAGAACATAGCTTTCTTTATAGCTCCATTTTATAAATGATTCATCTTAATGCTATTTGTCCCTGAACAATAACAGGCTTCATGGACAAAATTAAACTGTAAGCCTGGAACCTGGAAAAATAATGTTCAAGAAAAAATTAATTAAACTGTTTACCTAGACCTAGGGATTATTTCCAATTACAATCAGCATAGGCATACGAAAATAACGATTTTTTTAAAAGGTTTACGCAAAAATGTATCCTTTGCCAAAAAGATGAACAATGAAATATTTTCATAGCTATTATGAAATAAAGTCAATAATTCATATTAAGGACTTAAGTTGTAGCAGCTGAAAAAAGTTAAAACATCACAATACAACAGAAACCTGCCTCTCACTGTAAAAGTTGAGTGAACTAAAACATATGCAAAAACAGTGATAAAAATATGCTTTTATATTATGTATAAGTATATCCAAAAGCAACTACCAAAAAAGACTCAACCATCTCTCCCATACACAAAAGTTTCCAGCTAACATATATAAGTTACTTCATATTCCTGCTTAGGAAAGAAAGCTCACACTTCATCCGTGAGACAGAGGTAAGTAATTACTATTTCTCTAAAATATGACTCGCAGAGACAAACTAAAAAAATGAGATCAATGACTTTCATTTTGATGCAACTGATCTGTTTAACTCATAGTATATTTTTGAAAGAATACATTAATTTTGACAAATTTTGGAAGACTACTATGATTGATTTAAAATTTTTTAATTGGACATGTAGAACTGAATTCTATAAAAGAAAAGTAGTTTTACTCATCATCTTAAGAAAAAGCATAATGCTGTCCTACTCAAGCCAAATCAAGGATGCTCAATTTAATTTTACCTCTGAGTTCTTACAGATCAATTAAGAAAACACAAACACATCAATATTAAAATGGGAAAAGAGCATTCCACAAAAGAAGAAATACAAGTAGCCAATAAATATATAAGGCAATTTTCTAATCAAACAAACACAAATCACATAACAAAAAGCAATTTTTAATCTAAAAAATGAAAGATTTAAAAAATGATGAAAGTCACAGAGGAAAATAAAAAGGAAAATTTGGGAAAGAAATTTTAATCCCAAGTGTAACTTCAGTACTTAGCTGAGGGAAACTATGTGAATATAAACACAAACTAGACTCTGGCAATTAAAAAATTAGTGAAAATGGTACTGACTCTATGCCAGTGTTAATTTGTCTGCTTAGGTACAGTCTCTTTAGGTTTAAAAGTACAAAATAGTCTTAGCTATCATGATAAAGAATTTTGGTGGTTTTTGTGTTTTTTTCTGAGATGAAGTCTCACTCTGTCGCCCAGGCTGGAGTGCAGTGGCATGATCTCAGCTCACCGCAACTTCCACCTCCCAGGTTCAGGTAATTCTCCTGCCTTACCCTACTGAGTAGCTGCTATTACAGGGGTGTGCCACCATGCCTAGTGAATTTTTGTAGTTTTAGTAGAGACGGGGTTTCACCATGTTGATCAGGCTGGTCTCTAACTCCTGACCTCGTGATCTGCCCGCCTTGGCCTCCCAAAGTGCTGGGATTACAGTCGTGAGCCACCCCACCTGGCCCTGTTTTTCTTTTAAAATAAACAAAACTGTAAAAAGTACTGGACTTTTTCTTAGCTAATCATCCCTTCTGGTATAAACCTAGTGATTTTACAAGATGGCAATAACCAAAATATTGTTCCTTGTCTGGTGGCATCTTACTCTAATCATCAGCAAAGTACATAAAAAGAAACAACTTGAGAAATAAACTTGCCAACCTGAACCTATAAAGTAAGAAGCATAATTCATAAGGTCATATGTCAGATGGTATTTTTCTCGGTACACTGATGGGTGATGCCAGAAATTATAATTCTACTCTAGAATTGAAGTATGTTCCCCTTTTTACAAGGCTTCTGCTTAAAGTGAAACTTTTTAACACAAATACAATTGCATATTCAAAATATTATTAAACCATAAGAGACTTTGCTCTTAAATTGTTAATAATAAAGTTAGAAGAGGCAACTCAACAAAACATTTGCCAAAAATTCATGAAGAAGAGAGGTTCTGGGCTGGGGATAGAGGGAGGGGCAGGTGGAAAAGGGGATCAAATCTCTCCTTCCTTCCTCATATTTATTAAATAAGCACAAGGCCAAAGCACTTGATACTCATATGTTAGCCCCAGCACAGTTCAGGACTTAGAAAATTTTTGGAGGTACAACGATGAACACTGCAAGCCTATCCACATAGTGATTTTCCAACTTCCGCGGAAGATTTTCAACATATATAGAAAAGAAGTGCACGTGATTTACCTCTCTACTCTTGCGGCAGCAGGAGCTTGAAAAGCAGTCATAGCACAAGCTAGGTTCATGGCGAGGTGACATAACTAGACATCCAAACAAGGATCTTTTCATAGTAAAAGGGAGTGCCAGTAATAACTGTGCAGAGAAAACAGGCATAAAACAGGACACATGGCCTTCCTACCAGTGCCCTAACACCTGGCACACTCATGGTCCAATAAATGTTTTAAGAGTAGCAGACAAGACCCGAAATGATTGGTCCAATGGAAGAATAAAAGGTCACTGATAATCTTTAGAGCACCTGAGAATTCACTAGTCACATTTATGGATGATGAAAAAGAAGAAGAAGCTATTCTGAGCTATTTTTATGGGTCTTCATGGTGATAACACCATCATTTTGTTACCATGAGAATCTAAAAAGCTCCTCTCTTGCACTATACCAAGCATAAGGTGCTGGAGACGCCCCTCCCCACAACAACATTTCCTACTGTAACTCAACCCTAACAACCCATTTGTTAAACCTATCCATCTGGGGTTGAGCAGAATTTTACACAGCAATAGAAACAACTTTGCATGGATAGCAAATGTCCTATTGAATATCCAAAACCCTTACTAGGGTAGAGATATGACAAGCATAAAAATAATTAGTACCTGCTGAACAAAAAAAGAGAGAGGGAGGTGCCAGCAGGAGGGAGGAATGATGGTACCTGTAGGAACTGGCTGTGAGTACAGAGGGAGGAACAGTAGTCTCAGGCTTAAGATCCCATAAGGGGAGCAGAGCCTCTTCCATCTCTCCTGGGTCTGAAAGGCAGGTTACAAGATCATCTTCCTCAACTTCCTTCTCCCTCCTCACTTCTCCTAGTATTTATATCACAATCTTTCTTTCCATTCAGAGTTCAAAGCATTTTGTAATTCCAGTGGCAGTCTTACTGTGGAAATTCTGATAATTCAATATGTTCTATAAATCCTTACAACTTCATACTGACATTTTACTAATTTGCACATCAGGTCCTAGATTATGATCAACTGATTTAGCCTTATTCCTTTTTAACTTGGGTTCTGCCTCTAGTTTTTTTCTCCCTTGCTTCACTATACTTGTAAGTCATGCTACTTTGTTATATTTTATGTTCCATGGTAAATCCCTTGACATCCTTATTAAAGATACTGTTACAAGAATAAAATAAGAGAGAGTAGATTAAATTAGAGCTATTGTCTTCAAATTCCAATTTTACTTTAAGCAATGTCAAAATCAACTCTGTCTCCTCTAGAGCAGGGGTCCCCCCTGTTCCTGGGGCCACGGACAGATAGTGGTCCAGGGCCTATTAAGAACCAGGCCACATAGCAAGAGATGAGTGGCAGGCAAGCAAGCAAAGCCTCATCTGTTATTTACAGCCCATCCTCATCACTCGCATTTACACCTGAGCTCTGCCTCCTGGTGGTATGTTCTGTGGTGGCAATCAATTCACATAGGAGTGCGACCCCTAGTATGAACTGTACATGCAAGGGATCTAGGTTGCATGCTCCTTATGAGAATCTAATGCCTGATGATCTCAGATGGGGCTGGGGCAGCGATGCTAGCACTGGAGAGCAGCTGCAAGTACAGATTAACACTAGCAGAGAAGTTTGCACAGAGACTAATAAATCAATTGCTTACAGACTCATATCAAAACCCTATCAGTGAGTGGCAAGCGACAATTAAGCTGCATCTGGTGGCAGGCTTTAAGTCAGAATCCAACACTTATTTTAGTCCACATGAAGCCCACCCATTATTTTTTTTTTTTTTACCACTTTTGTCCACACCTCTTTCCTGCACTGTGCACTTGACTCAGTCATGGTTTTGGTAAGCTCACAAGCTAACCCTAGCCAAAATGAGTAAAAAGCAAATGTCACTGAAAAGCTTCTTTGAAAAAGGGTGAAAGACCCAGTGATTAGATAGCAGATGACTATAAGACTGCCAACAAAAAGAAAGCTGCATTTAAAATACCAAGAATCCTACTTGAATTACAGGTTCATTGCAACAGGTGATTCACATTCTTTAAGCCCACTTTGTATAATATGTGGTGACTGGCTATCCAATGAAACCTTCAAAACTGCTTCGCCACATAAAGACCAAGCATCCACCTTTGGAGGTTTTTTTTTTTTTTTTTTTTTTTTTTTTTTTTTTTTTTTTAATGGAACATGAAGAACAGAAGCAGTTATGAAGGTCTACCACTTCGTCAAATGTGTCTGCACTGAGAGCATCATTCTTAGTGGCTAACTGCATTGCTAAAGCTGAGACGCCCTTTACTGTTGGTGAAGAGTTGATCCTGCCTGTTGCTAAGAACGTTTGTCATGAATTTTTAAGAGAGACTGCAGTTCAAAAAGTGGCACGAGTTCCTCTTTGGCCTAGCACCATAACTAGACAAAGTGATGAATAGCAGAGGATATTGAAGCACAATTGTTAGAGAGGATTAATGAGTCACTATGTCATGCAATCCAGGTTGACGAGTCCACTGATGTTTACAACGAAACAATGCTTGTTTTTGTGTAATATATTTTCAGAAAGCTGTGCGTGAGGATATGATTTTTTTTCTTGAGGCTATGTTATGTGAACTATTGTTACCAACCAACACCACAGCTGCAGAACTATTCAAGTCTTTGAATGATCACCTATCAGGAAAACTGAATTGGTTATTTTCTGTCAGTATATGCACGGACAGAGTAGCTGCCATGACCGGATAGCTTTCTGGCTTTACTACTCAGGTCAAAGAGATTGCTTCTGAAAGTGAGTCTATGCACTGTGTTATCCAATAGAGAAATGATGGATAACCGAAAACTGTCACCTGAACTCAACAATTTGCAGGATGTGATTAATATTATCAACCACATTATAGTACATGCCCTTAACTCACATCTGTTTGCACAGCTCTGAAAGGAGATGGATGCAGAGCACACATGTCTTCTCTTACACACAGAAGTGAGATGGTTTTTCTAAAGGTAGATCGCTCACCAGAGTTTTTAAGATATGAGAACTGCTCCAGAGATTTTTTTTGAAAAATGATCACCACTGGCAGCACATTTCACTGACACTGAATCAGTGGCAAAATTTGCTTACTTGTGTGACATATACAATCAGCTCAATGAACTCAATGTGTCACTTCGTGGGAGAAAGACAACTGTGTTCAAGTCAGCAGATAAAGTGACTGCATTCAAAGCCAAACTGGAATGATGGGGGTGATGAGTGAACACTGGGATTTCTGACATGTTTCAAACAACAGCAAAGATTTTGAAAGAGACTGAGCCAGGGACTTCTTTCTTCCAGCTGGTGCATGATCACTTAGCTCAGCTTTCAAAAGAGTTTGAGCACTACTTCCCAACCACAAAAGACACCTGAACTGGGAAGAATGTATCTGTGACCGATTTGTGAACAAGCCAGCTGAATTGACATTGTCCGAGTTAGAAGAGGATCACCTGCTTGAGATCACAAATGACGGTGGCCTTAAAAGTATGAGACAACTTCAAATCTCCATACATTCTGGATGGAATCAAGCCAGAATATACTGAGATTGCCACGAAAGCACTGAGAAGCATGCTTCCATTTCCAACATCCTATCTTTGTAAACAGGGTTTTCTTCAGTGACTGCAACCAACACGAGATTACATAGTAGACTGGACATAAGCAATGCAATTTAAGGGTCACCATCTCCCATCGCCCCTAGATGGGACCATCTAGTTGCAGGAAAACACCCTTAGGGCTCCCACTGATTCTATATTATGGTGAGTTATATAATTATTTCATTATATATTACAATGTAGTAATAAGAGTAATAAATGTATATTTATTGTACATTATTACTACATTGCATTACAATGTAGTAATAATGTACAATAAATATAATGTGCTTAAATCATACTGAAAGCATCCCCATTCCCCCACCCCCGACCCCCCGGTCTGTGCAAAATTGTCTTCCATGAAACTGGTCCCTGGTGCCGAAAAGGTTGAGGATCACTGCTCTAAAGAACAGGGCCCCCGTTACCCAATGAGAAGCCCCTGGAGGACTAGTGGGTCAAAGAGGAGTCTCTGTAGCCTTGTTTTTGGTCAGAGTTCAAACTCATGCTGTTTTCTATCTTAAACAAAGGTGATACTGACCTCACACCATCAGTAGTAAGTGCCCTGCAAGCTGCTCCTCAACAGAGGTGATGTGCTGTGCTGAGCTTGCACCTGCTCTCACCTGGTACCTGCATGGAACACTGCACATCTGCAGGAAGACTTGCCCTGTTAGAAATGCAGTTTATGAACAAGGAAGCTTTTTTTCCCTCTCTGTGCAAGGCTGACTGGCAACACACAGGGTTGAGAACAACAATTATAACTTCCTTAGCCCCATGTACTAATCACAAAAACTCACCAGCCCAGATAGTCATCAACTATGTAGTTCTAAGTAGTGTATTCATTGGTTGGAACACGTAGGAGATTGCATATGAAAAACTGCAGGAGGAAGTTATCTGTGGCAAACTTGCCAAATATGAACAACAGATGTGGAAATAAAGAGATGATCAGAGGAAAAACATGTGTGACATATCATATGATACATTCATATGGGAGCCTTGCTAGAGATCCGTTCATACTAGCACCTTCTGTCTGTTTTGTTTCAGTCTTTCAGGAACTAAAGTCCAGCCTTTCAAAACTATCCTATTGGCCGGGTGCAATGGCACATACCTGTAATCCTAGCACTTCGGGAGGCCGAGGTGGGTGGATCATGAGGTCAAGAGATAGAGACCATCCTGGCCAACATGGTAACACCCCATCTCTACTAAAAATACAAAAAAAATTAGCAGCATGTGGTGGCACATGCCTGTAGTCCCAGCTACTTGGGAGGTTGAGGCAGAAGAATCGCTTGAACCTGGGAGGTGGAGATCGCAGTGAGCTGAAATTGCGCCATTGCACTCCAGTGTGGCAACAGAGCAAGACTCTGTCTCAAAAAACAAAAACAAAACTATCCTATTACTCTAATCTGTGTAAATTTCATTTATACATTTACATATGTGAAAAGATTGAGAATTAACATATCTGCTGCATTTGATTCTATAGTAAAAAATTACTCATCATCATCACTTATGCAAAGGATAAGTTTGGGACATGCATTTATGAACATTAAACTAGAGAAAGTTGGGTTCTGGCCCCGGCTTTGCCACTGAATAGCTGGGTGCTCTTGGGAAGTCCCTTTCGGGATTTCAGTTTCCTAATCCCAGTTGGGCTAGATCCATGGTTCTCAAACTTTAATGACTACTTATGGAGGTTAAGATGCAGACTCCTGGGCCTGACCTCAGATCTATCAAATTTGAATTTCTAGAGGAACAGAAATCTGTGTTTTCCTCCCAAGTGACTTTGATTTGGATATTTAAGCAACACATTTTGAGAAACACTAGATGAGATGATCTCTTCACATACTTTTAAAAGATCTTTAGAATTCTGGTTCCATGACTAGCTCAAGTTGAACTGGTAAGCTCCATTCTGGAAAAAGCTACCACAAGAGTCTTTCTGGCCACTTGATTACTTATTTGCTTTTCATGGACATAGAGACAGAAAAAAACAATTGCCAGATTTCCCATTAGCTCTACTTGGATGTCAGTAATTTTGTAGTAAGCAGATTACTTAATAGTAATAAAGTCATGATGCCCTAATTATAATTGTCTTTTGTAATGTGGCTAACTCAAGGACAATGATTCATCAGGTCATATTAAAGTTAAGCATAATTTTTTTTTTTTTTTTTTTTTTGAGACGGAGTTTCGCTCTTGTTGCCCAGGCTGGAGTGCAATGGCGCGATCTCGGCTCACCGCAACCTCCGCCTCCTGGGTTCAGGCAATTCTCCTGCCTCAGCCTCCTGAGTAGCTGGGATTACAGGCACACGCCACCATGCCCAGCTGATTTTTAGTATTTTTAGTAGAGACAGGGTTTCACCATGTTGACCAGGATGGTCTCGATCTCTTGACCTCGTGATCCACCCGCCTCGGCCTCCCAAAGTGCTGGGATTACAGGCTTGAGCCACCGCACCCGGCCAAGCATAATTTTTTATAATAATCACAAGTACATGGATTATCATCCAAAGCTAGCTTTTGCATGCCAATAGCACAGAAACTACTTCCAAACACTTAGCTTTTGATTCTGGCATATATATTAAAAATAAAATCTAAATTATTATAAAATATAAAAGAAAATTATAATTCTAACAGAGATGACATAATTTTCCACTGCATAAAGAGCAATTAATAGAAAATTTGATTTTTATTATTTTTATTTTATTCCAGGCCTTCTAAACCGCTGGTGTTACAGGCATAAGCCACCGTGCCTGGCCAAAAAATTCATTTTTAAAAGCCCGCTTTACTTAGAAAGCAATAGGGAATTTTCACAAAACTTTGGTGACACTGAAGGAACAAACATTTCAAAGACCAGATGTTTCCAGATCTGTCAGGGGTGCTGCTAATAACTGATCTGATTTCCCATAAAACCTAATAAACATTTCTGTATCTCCTAATATTCTTTTACAACATACCAGGGAATTTGCTTTCTCTATCAAAAGAAGAGTTTTCACAAAATAAATCAGATTCCCCACGTAGTTTCACCGTTTGCGTCAACAAAATCCTCACAGATGCTACTTCCCTTAAAGTGCTATGTCCTAGATGTAGCCAGCAATTAGGCCCTGCAATTTTGACTACTGACCACACGTGTACTGTCAACATGTTTTTTGCAATGCCCATGGCCAGCCTCCCAAATCTAAGGCTATTAGGAGCTCAGGAGTCTGCCCCTCCCTGGCTGCTGCATGCCTTTGTTTAGAGATAGACAGGAAATCTACACAGCTGAGGAGGGTTGTTCATTGCTTCCTGGTGTTCTGCTTCAGTGTCTCTTAGTAGAGTTTCCTTCTAGAAGTGAGTGCATACCTATCTTCCCTTGGTGAACCATAGTCCAGGAGTTTGGATGTACTCTGGCTGTGCCCCTGTAACCAGACTATGGCAGACACTGTCTGTGCCCTGTCCATATACCCTCGAGATATTATAGACTGTGACAACTGGACTTCCAGCCACCTGGGGACTTCCTGGCCAACAGGAGCACACACTGCCCAAAGCAGAAAGTACCAGAAAACAGCACCTGTAGGAGCAGTCCTTAACCAATGACGGGCAGAATTTGGTGTTTTAATACTTCAGTTCCTCTCCCCAGTGATGGCATAGCTCTGAGTTCTACAATGATGTCCAGAATTTCCCAAGAGGATCAACCTCCATTTACCAACAGTGGAAACTAGCATTGTAATTTGTCCTTTGTTGGCTGGCTTCTTACTCACTTCCCACAGGTATATTTCCTGGATGACATCTGTACTTGCATCCTTTTCACAGAGTTTGCTTCTAGCTGAACTCACCTAAGATGCCAATCTCCTAAGGAACCTTCTTTCAGTAAAACTATCTTTCACTGGATATGGTTTTTAGCACTTAGGATTAGCTGGCATATATATTCTGGAAATAAAATTTGTCTGTGTTAATGTCATTCATTTCTCCAACAAGTTAAAGCCTATAGACAAACAGGTATGAAATCTGGAAAGTAACAGAAAAAGATGACTTAATTCTTCCACTGGTTCACTTTTCATGGTTGAAAGAACTGAGTTCCAAAGACGTAAAATGCTTTACCTAAGGTAACACACTCAGGAAACGGTGAACCATGAGCAGAATTTAGGAATTTTGACCACAAGACACTATGATTCAACTCTGTAAAGAAAGCAGTATGCTATTTTATTAAGTCAATGACACATTATGACTATAAAGACTCCAGACATAAATTGTGTAAGCTTTTTTTGTCCCCTGAATTTTTGTCATTAGTTAAGTTCTTCTATGCTGCATATAGGAGTGTCTGGACAAACCTCAGTTTCTATTTTATGATCCTATGCTGAATTTGTAAAGTGATCATCACAAATACAGATGCAAATGTATGTACATCTTAAGAGATTCCCTGAAACAGCATTTATATAATCCACTCTTTCATGTTATGTGTTTAAACACAAAACTTTTGCAGTTTTCCTCCTTCCCATTTGCAATCATCTAAGATGTTTAAGATTTCTACTCAGAAGGGGTTTGAAACATCTTGATTTCGATGACTCTACTTTTCATCAAGGGCAACCCTCACTGAAAAGGGTAGAAATAACTATCATTGGAATGATTTCAATTTCCTTACACATTAGGCATTGCTGCTTATTGTACTTACATGATAAACTTTCCTGTAAAAATCATAAACTAAACTATGTAATTCAGAGACTTTAAGACTAGAACAAACCTTATGACAAAAGACTGAATTCGTCCTTCCTATTATAAATGAGGAATTTAAGCCTCAAGAAAGTGAAGAGACGTCACTGAATAAACATAGCTCATATTAGTAAAGATTGAAGTCTTTGGATTTCTGGTTTAATTCTTTTCTCAAATTGTTATGATTATTCAACTTCTTTTCTGAATTCATCTAAATTATTAGAACACAGAAGAAATTGCAAAGGTTGTCACAGAAACAGGTAACATCACCTAATCACACTCTCCTCTCTGTGCTAACTCATCAGAGTCATTTAGGTGGCTAGTCCATCAGTCCTCTGACCCACCACCAGGCTCTGATGCCTCAGGGAAGCTGGATTTCAGTTACTCTGGGCTCCTGTCCCACATCCAAGCCCTGAATTTTGGGTTTCAGAATCTCTTGGGAATTCAAATAGTAACCATTTCAAATCACAAGTTCCCAAAGGAAATTACTCTAGAGATATTTGAAATTGCTCAATATTTTAATTTCCTAAACATGTTGTGTTCAATACTATTGAATTTCCACTTACAGAAAAAACTGAAGATACATGTTAGGACCTGAACACGAACAGCTCTGATCGGAAAGGTATCTGCTGGAGTGACAACTTCTGGGGTTTTTCTTTTTTAAAGTTGTACAAGTCAGGGCAGTATCTTTGGTTATCAAACTCCAAACATGGAAATGCCCTAGAGACTGTATTTCGAAAGAGAACAAAGTAGGTGAGCGTCAAACTAAGGATTGAATGGCCAGCCATTTGTTACCAACAACAATCCATTATTTTCCACATATAGAATTTATTATACTAAAATTATAATATTCATCTTAGTGTGATCTGTGAATGGAATGTAAAAATCATGGCTGGCATGGTGGACATGCCTGTAATCCCAGCATGCTGGGAGGCCAAGGCAGGAGGACTGCCTGAGACAGGAGTTGGAGACTTTGCCCCAACTAGTCCTCAAGCTGGGCAACACAGCGAGACCTCCATCTCTACAAAAAATTTTTGAAAGGTAGCCAGGTATGGTGGCGCACACCTGTGCACCAGCTACACATGAGGCTAAGGTGGGAGGATTGCTTGAGTCCAGGAAATGGAGGCTTCAGCGAGCTATGACTGTGCTACTGCACTCCAGCCTGAATGACAGAGCAAGACCTCATCTCTTAAAAGGAAAAAGATCATTATTTTACTTTACTGATCAAATAAATGTTTTCATTTATTCTCTTACTTCAACATCATTTTATTTGTTTTCATTTATTTATTTATTTTTGAGAGGGAGTCTGGTTCTGTTTCCCAGGCTGGAGTGCGGTGGCGCAATCTCGGCTCACTGAAACCTCTCTCCTAGGTTCAAGCAATTCTCATGCCTCAGCCTTGCAAGTAGCTGCAACTACAGGTGCACACCACCAAGCCTGGCTAATTTTTGTATTTTTAGTAGAGATGGGGTTTCACCATTTTTTGGCCAGGCTGGTTTCGAACTCCTGACTTTAGGTGATCCATCCACCTTGGCCTCCCAAAGTGGTAGGATTACAGGCGTGAGCCACCACAACTGGCCAGCATCATTTTATTTCATTAATTTTACCCATACTAAAGTTTTTTAAAAAGGGGAGAAGAGGAGGAGGAGGAGGAAGAAAAGACATTGCAATAAACCAGTAAAGCTACAAAGCACATTTTCCCCTTTCTATCTATTATAGTGATATATTTGTGGAACTACAGTGGAAGGAGCATTGGCTAAAATTCTGAAGATACACTCCTGACTCTCATTAAAAAGCTGTATACCTCAATTGTTTAATCTGTGAAATGGAGGCAACCAAACCTAACTACCTCTGGAAATTATCTGGGAAGCCCACGTGTGCTTCCTCTGTTAAATACGTAGTGTCTGTTTGAGACAGCAACCTGGTAGCAGCAGCTGAAGAAGAAATATGGGCATGTGTGTCTAGGTACAGGGATTCCCCACAGGCACTGGGTGGTGCAAGGCCGAGGTGACTGGGGAAGGGTACAGAGGGATGAACCCTGCACGGTGGCAGTGATGGGAGCCACAGAACCCCACACTTCCACCTTGCCACTTTGCACAGGGAAATGGATGGAATACCCCGTACCAGCTTCAGAACAGAATTTTGGAGCTGTTTCAGAAGTAAGTTGAGAAGTTGGAGAGGAATAGCTAGAAAGAAGATTAGGATGGACGAAAGGTAGGGGAAAGTGAATCCTGCCCTCTGTCTGCTCACCTCTGGGAAGACTACAGGAAGAGGGAAAAGAATGCTCAGGACTTCCAGAAAAGAAGGGGTGAGAGCTGTGCGAGGGATGAGCAGGGGTTGACAGGGCTCCCCGAGACCTGAGGTCTCTCACTCCTTACCACGCTATTACACGTGGCTTCGAGAGAGCCACTCAACAGCCTGGTTAGGGAACAGGGAGGTTGGTATCATCCCCATTTTATGGAAAAATATCCTGAAGCACAAAGAGTTTAGGTGATTTGCTCAAAAGCACCTAATCTGTAACTGAGAAGTCTAAAATTAAAACCCAAGTCCTCTCGTTTCTATACTAGCACATTTTTGTTTTTATCTTTTCTTTTCTGCCTCCAAAGGTCATTGGTAAATGATGGAAGTTTTGTATCTTGAATTATAAGTAAATCATACTTATTTATACCTGTGGTAGGATACATTAAGAGTATTCACATTTCTAAGAGCATGAAATATAATATGAATATCTGATCCCAAACAGACATTTAAAAATAGATTAAAGATAGATAAAATTTATTTAGATCTTGGACAGACTGCAAAGGAAAAAAATTATTTAAAAAAGAAAGAACAAAACCATTAGGACTTCTGAGTAACACATTGAGTCCTGGAATAAGCCTTAATATTCTCTCAGAGATTATCTCAGTGATAACCTGGTAATCACAGAAAACATTTACATTCTTACATTACATTTTTTGGGTTTAAAAGATTTAAAAGTATTAACAGCCCCTGGTAAGTCTGATGACTGCTTTGGCATTTGTTTTTAAAAGTTATGCCTCAGATTTAGAGCTGAAGCAAAATAGAATGAAGTTAACTTCTTGCTGCATGCTTTGTGCCTCCTTTAAGGAAGAAAACAGTTATTGTTCATATAAGGGAACATGCCAAAAACATGGTATCCATTCAGCTCACAAAACCCTGAGAGTACTTTCTACAAGGGAACAACATATGGATGAAGAGGGACGATCCAAGTGGAAATAGAGGACTATATACATGGATATGCAAACTGCCCAGAAACCAAGAGGAAAAGCAGATGAGAAGTAGTAATGAAAGCCCAGGATGAAAAGGGAAATGAAAGAGTTGAACTAATATTATCCACATAAAACAAGAGAACTGAAAACATTTGGCAGGGAAGGTACCCTCCTTGCGTTTTAAGTGCAGGTGTTCAATATGGTGCTTGCAAGAATTGATTGCTTTTTTAGAGAAAAGCAGAAAACAATTTGCTTATATCTCTGTAAGTATAATTTAATTTAGTCTATGCTATTTTTCACTAACACCAGCTCAGACCTGGTCCAATTTTGCTCCCTTATCCAATTCTGAACTGTCTTTTAACCTTCTGCAGTACAAAGCCCCAAACCTAAAATATAAAGAGCATACCACTTGGATTCATATGTCAGCCAGGTTCTCAGCAGAGAACCAATGGTACACACAAAGAGATAACTGAGAAGTGTTTACATTACTGACTAGTTACAAGATGTGGACAGGTAAGGGAAAACCAGTAAGGAATAGTAAGCGGACCAGGGCTCCAATGGCAGGAAGCCACTACTACTCCTAAGCATAAAGGCAAGGGGAGTGAGTACTGGAACTGGCAAGATCTGAGCTACAGAAGAGATTGACCCATCAGAAGCTGTGGCCCTCTACAAAGTAACAAAATCACTACCTAACTCCAGTCTGACCTCCCACTCCTGCACCTCCTCCAAAGCTTCTCGTTGGCAGAAACTAGTATAGAAGCCAGAGGACAAAGAGCTAGGTCCATGAGGTCCTTAAATATAGCCTCTGAGCACAGAGGAGGGTGGAGAGCGGGTCTGGAAGAACAGAATATCCAGAGACTGAGGTTCAAGATGTGGATAAAGGTTTCACACGAGGAGAATAAATAAGGAAATTATTTCACGTTTTAATGAAGTAGGGAGAGGCTTATGATACAAAGTTAAATGAAAAGCAAAACAAGATACAAAAGCTGTCCAAATTACTCCCTCTATTTCATCTTTACTGCTAAGTTACATGGAAATGTGTACCAAAAAGGAACATAATATTAATAGTGTTATTTATAGTGAGATTGTGAATTATTATAACTACAGTAGTCCTCTCTTATGTGTGGTTTCAGTCAATCACAGTCGATTGTGGTCCAAAAATGTTACAAACAGTAAGATATTTTGACAGAGAAAGAGAAATACCATATTCATGTAATTTTTATTATCATATATTGTTATAATTGTTCTTATTATATACTGTTGTTAATCTCTTCCTGTACCTAATCATAAATTTAGCTTTATCATAGGTCTGTATATGTAGGAAAAAGCATAGTATATAGAGATATAGTATGTATCAGCAGTTTCAGAAATCCGCTGGGGCTCTTGGCAGTATGTACACCCCCACAGGTGAAGGGGAATTACTCAATATGGTGAAGCCTCCAAAACAGCTAAGGCAAATGTATCAAAAAACAAAATTGGAGTCTCAATCATAAAAGAACAGTCACTTGAGATGCTCACCAATCTGACCACTTCCACAGAACTGGACAGGACATTTAAAAAGTGATGCTAACCAATTGAGCCTCTTTCAGGAAGATACAGTGGTACCTTTGGGCCTGGCATCCAACTCATTAGACAAACACAAGAATAAATGGGGCATATTTCCCTATACCTTCCATAGTTCACATCATATTTTATCTCCCACCTCCACTCCAACCCCCACCAACGCTCTTATTTATTTATTTATTTATTTAGAGATGGGGCCTCACTCTGTCTCCCAGGCCAGAGGGCAGTGGCTGAATCACAGCTCACTGTAGCTTTGAACTTCTGCGCTCAGGCAATCCTCCTGCCTCAGCCTTTTGAGTAGTTGAGACTACAGGCACATGCCACCACACCTGGCTAATTTCAAAAAATTTTTGTATAGAAACAGTCTCAAATTTTGGCCTCAAGGAATCCTACTGTCGCAGCCTCCCAGGGTGTTGAGATTACAGGCATGAGGCACCACTCCTGGCCACAATGCTTTTAAAACAAGGTATATACAGAGGTCTGTATCATTATCTTTAGAACTTTAATCATCAAAAAGGTTATGCCTCCCCTACCTCAACATGTCATTCAAAATAAAAACAATTCTAAACCCTACAACAAAACTTATTATCTGAAAAGAACACAGAACTTTCAGGCATATTTTAGATTTTTTTTCTCTCATTCCTGCTTTGCTGATGTTGTAAGTACATGTCTAATTTACCAAGTAGGTAATCTAGCACTGAGTACCTATCTCCGTCAAGTACTTAGTGCCAGAAAGTATGTGTGTGTATATATGGATGAATGTGTCTATGTATCTATACAAACATATCTATCTATCTATCTATCTATCTATCTATAATAAATAGAACCATCCGTTCAGAGAATTTACATACACTAACATCATCAAGTGTTCTCTGGAATCTCCTTAGTAGGAACAATGTTGAGAGCTCTCAAGAATTATAAATTCTTCATCCTCTGTGATGATTAAGTTCCTTTATCTCTCAGCCTGTCTTGAGCATATTTGTTTGTTTTTAGCAAGACAATGTCTTGCTCTGTTCCCTAGGCTGGAGTGCAGTGGCACAATCATAGCTCACTGCAGCCTCGAACTCTTGGCTTCAAGCAACACTCCCACCTCAGCCCCCCAAGTAGCTTGGACTACAGGTGCAGGCCACCCTGCCCAGTTAATTTTTGTATTTTATTGTAGAGACTCAATCTTCCTATGTTGCTCAGACTGGTCTCAAACTCCTGGCTTCAAGCGATCCTCCCTCCTTTGCCTCCCCCTGTGCTGGGATTACAGGTGTGAGCCACCGTGCCAGGCTATCTTATGCATATTTGAATATTTTCTCTTCTTTATTATAGTATAGCAACTTTTTAAGATCATTTAAATGGTGAATATTACAGCTTCTCTAAAAGATAGGGGAGTGAGACTCAATTTGCCAACCTTAGAACTTCAACTGGTTTGCCAGCCCGCACTCCAGGGCCTCATACACAGCAGGTGTCTACAACTGTTTGTTTAATAAGTGAATTACACTAGTGCAATTTCACTTACCTTCCTGAGAATGACAAACACAGGCACTGAAAACCATACATCAAGACCACTTTGGAGAGAAGTAACATCTGCTCAGTTACAGTCACACATAAAAGAAACAAACCTTCTGCTTCAATTACCATTATCACTGGATAATTGTTTTTAAAATTAGAGTAAGTCTATAATAAAAGTGTGGCTGAAGACAAAGTCACAAATTTCCAGTTGTACTTTGGGAAATGAACAGTATTAATGACTATAATCATTTATAGTCATTAATATTGTTCATTGCTTTAAGCTAACAATATATAATCTAAATATCAGAGCATATAAATTCCCAGTCTGGTAAATGGGAAAAGAAAGTCACTATTTTCTATGACCTATGGACATAGAAGTTAGTTCTGTGTATATAATAATATTCATAGAAACTAATGAAAATGCTTAAATATAATTTTAAAACTCTCTCATACGTAAAAATAAAAATAAAACTTAGTTTTGAGAGAAATTGGCACTAAAAACAACTTTACTATTTCTTATAAAGACAAAGATTATTTACAAGGTTTTCATAATCCTTTTACATCATACTCTCCAGATCTACATCTTTCACACCAACGGTATCGCCTACAAATTTGGTTTGGGTCACCAGCATTTTCTTTCCTCTTTTGAGGCTGCAACTAACCTTTATGCAGAATGAAAAATCCCAACATTTGCACCTTAGATGCCTTTACATACTCAGTGAATCATCCCAGTAGCAGGTACTAAGACTTAGTGGCTAGATTGGAAATCAGGTGCAACAGGTTTAGTTAACACTTCAGGAACTGAGTCACAGATTCTCCTTAGAATCATTTCAAGTCAGAGGTTCCAAGGAAAACAAGAATGCTCCATTAATTTTGTAAGGCATATGGATTCTTTGTTCCTGGATACCCTTCTGTATGATGGGACCGGGTAGGGTTCATGTAATCAAAAGGAGGAAATGCTTCTCTGCTCAAGGAGATAGCTCTGAGAGTAAATGTGTGCCTACATTTCTACAGGAAGCTTTATTCATTAGCTAGTTACCTTCCCTGTACACACACACACCCCCTACTAACTACTCATTCAATGAGCTTTAGTTTTTTCATGGTTTGGTGAAAATATTTTGAGGTTTGGAGTCAGAAAGAAGTATTTCAAATATTGCTCTCTCATGTATTAGCTAAAATACTTCTACTTCTTTCAGAGTCTTCTCAGTTATAAATATGAAGGTAGAAATACCTATTTGGCACAGCTACTATGAAGATTAAATGAGATATACTGACATGAAAGCAACTGTCACATAATAAGTATTCAGGAATTGTTCATGTCCCTTGTCCTATTTATACTTGACAAAAGTTCCTAATGTTTATTTAATTTATAGAAGAGATTGAGAATTATCTGGCCAAAAAGCAATTTTTTCTTGGTTCCCACATGCCACACCCATTTTTCTCAGTAAACATCCCCAAACCCAACTGTTGTTATTAGGTTGGTGCAAAATTAATTGCAGGTTTTGCCATTAAAATTAATGACAAAAGGCCAGGTGTGGTGGCTCACGCCTGCAATCCAACACTTTGGGAGGCTGAGGCAGGCAGATGACCTGAGGTCAGGAGTTTGAGAGCAGCCTGGCCAACAGGGCCAAATCCCGTCTCTACTAAAAATACAAAAATTAGCCAGGAGTGCTGGCACATGCCTGCAATTCCAGGTACTCGGGAGGCTGAGGTGGGAGGATCACCTGAGCCTGGGGAGTCAAGGCTGCAGTGCCTGAGCAACTGGAGTGAGACCTTACCTAAACACGAAAAAGTAATGACAAAAACCACAATTACGTTACGCTTACACTTTTGCTCTTCATTGATCAGCTATGGAGTGGCATTAAGATACAAATTGGTGCTCCTCTTTGTTTAATTTCTGCTGGCTTTGTAAATCAGTGGAATTGTAGCCAATATCTGCTTATACACATATTACTGGAATAGTAGCCAATATATGCTCATATACAGAAAGGCAACCAGAAATCCTGCAGTAAGTGAGAAAGCTGTTGCATAAATTCTGGAGGTGTGTCTCTGTAGGAAGAAACTACATGATGATGGAGACATGTCCTCCCTACATCTTCAAGAGTTATCAGCTGTTGTGACTGGTTGTTTCCTTATAGGCATGCAAAAAAAAAAAAGCTTTTAATAAAAGTGAAACAACAGGAAAGCATACAATTAATTGCCAGCAATACATCTACCTACCAAGACTTCTAGGTCCAAGTACGTGAACCCTTTTACAGGGCAAGATTATGACAATCACAATATGCAAATTAGTAAAGGTCAAAACTTTTGAGTAAATGCCAGACATTCAGTCCTACTTTGCTTTTATCCTGAAAGAAATCCAAAATCTAGTTTAGACTAGCTTGTTTAAACGTGTTTACTGATACACAGGAATACAAGTTCTCTTGTTTCCAACCCTAAGTATGTTCCAGTGAGAGACTCCTGATTATAATTCGGTCCACTGCAGACAAAATTGTTTTGGATAGCCAACACAAGAGAGAACAGTTTTGTAATCCCACCCTTGCAGTAACTACATTTTCTTGTTTTGCTGGTAATAACAACCACTTAGTTCATGGGAGCCAAACAGCGGGGAAGGAAGCCAACAGTGGGGATGGAAGCGAGGCAGTAGAGCCAAGAGTGGCTGGCAAGGCCTGGGTGAGCTTCCCTGCCCAGGCTTGAAAAGCGCCAGTTCTTAGGTTTGTAATGACACACATGATAAAAAGAAACACTGAATTTCAGTGTGAATGTCAACAGTTGCTTCAACTATCATACCTTTTCCTAATAGCAGATGCAAAATCAGTCAAGCTGTGCTTTCATGAGATATTTATGAATTCATTATTATGAAAATATTTAAATGACAAATTATGAATAAATTACATTATGTGTCACAGCACCAGCACTACTTCAAGCCTTCTAAAGGGAGTTCTTGCATAGGTACAATACCATACTGATAGGCTCTATCATTTTAAGTGACATTTTGTTGTTATAAAATATGGCTTGTACAAGCTTTACATTTTTAAAAAATCATGAATTGGATTATTTTCATTTGTGTTGGCTTTTTTTTTTTTTTTGGTAGTAGGTGAGGTACTAATTATAGTAGAAACCCGGAAATTATCCAGTACGTCAGTAACTAGACTATAGGTACCCGATGAATGACTAGTAACTCAATCTAGGGAACACATAGTCTCATCGTTGTTGATTTCTGAAACTAAGGGAAGATTTCCAGGGGAATAGTCATCAGGAAGTTAGATGAGTCAGTTGGGTTCCTGTCAAAGGTGGATACAGGCCAGGAGTAGAGGTATAGTATGCAATGCAAGAGAACCCAAAAGAACAGCTAAGAAAAAATCAGATAATCTGAGTTTTAGTCCTGCTTCCTCCATTTGCATTACCTTCTATGAACTTCAGTTTCCTTATCCTCAAAATGAGGGTATGGGCTTACCTCACAGAACCCTTATGAGCCTCAAGTGGGATAAAGTATCAGCAATGGTTTACAATCCTTGAAGTGTAAGGTCAACATAAGGTGGAACCTGTATTCATTGCCAGGGAATCCTCAAGAATAGGTCAGGAGGTAAAACCCATGGATTCAAGCAGCAGGGCTTCTAGAGGCCTAAAGTTAGAGCAGCCAGGAGCAGCTTTCTGCAGCAACCGGTAAAGCAGCTACTTGAGAAATTCTGCCATCCCTACTTAGCATGGGTAGCAACTAGAAGCCCCCCCCATCTACCACTACTCTTTGACCTTGCAGTCTACTGCCTGTGCCAGGGCAGAAGAAGGGGTATGAACTAGGCCCACCTCTTGGTAATGCCTTTTTTCTGACACAGCTTGGGCAGAAACCCCAAACTCTGAATCTAGACATGATACTTTCATTTATAACATACACTTTTGAATTTCTGTTTTAAATTATTTTTTCTTCTTAGATTTTAATGAACTTGCATTTCTATTAATTATTTTCTCTCCACTCCTTAACATAGAAATTGTCTAGAACCAAAACTTAATTTGATTTCCTGTATGTATTTTAATTTCTACTTATGAGATCTAGAGACTAAATGAACTCATGTAAGAATATAAAGAAAGCAGCATTAACCACAGTGATTAACTTGCAGTGATTAACCACAAGGACTCAAGACCACCAGTTGGGGAATCCCAGCCTCTTAAGAGCTCTGTGACTTTGGCCAAATGATCATACCCCTCTGTGCCTGATTTTTGCTCAATATGGGATTAATACTAGTACCTATCTCTGAGAAAAGTTATGAATTAACTGTAGTGGGTTAATATTTGTAAAGCACTTAGAACAGTGTCTGATATACAGCGCATGTTAAATAAACTGCATATCTTGATCAAATCTTGATGGAAAACAGTGTTTCCACAGAAATGGTCTGAAGTTATTATAAAGCACATGCTTCCTCTATTTTCTTATCTTATATGCAGCACATATTATTTTGACCATTGATCCTAATCATAAGATTAAAAAAACTAATCCAACTTGAGAATCTAAAGGCTATCATGAGCTTATGCTACTACTTATAAATAAATTTGAAAAAAATTAACATGTGTACTGTCCATGGTGATTTTATGTAACCGTTGGCCTAGCTCTTATTTGAGCTGTCGATACTACCTTTGGAATAACCCTAACTTCTAATGACTGACACTCAGGGTTGCTAGCTTGAAATGGCACAAACAATAATAAATACAACCGGCAGCCAACTTTCTTCCCCACAGTATCTTTTGCCAAGCTTAACACCAACTTACTTGTACTCATTTAATTGCCACTTATGGGAAGGTAACAAACAAAAGGCACTTGTTAATTGTGTTTCTTTCTGTGTGTGTTAGCTACAGGTGCAACCTTTACTTGCCTCTAATGTGCTGATGAGAGGGATCGGGGAACACTGCAAATGGATTCTGATTCTCTGCCTCATTTGTATTTCCTTGGGCCTCCTGGTACTTTGTCAAAATGCTTTCATGAGATATTTATGAATCCATCAATATTCTGAACATATTTCAATGGCAAGTCATGAATAAAATATATTATGTGTCACAGTACCAGCATTACTTCAAGCTCTGTCAAGGGAGTTCTTGCATAGATAACAATATATTGATAGGCTGTCATTTTAAGTGACATTTTGTTGATATAAATATGGTTTCTTCAAGCTTAAACATGTTTTTGAAAACATTAAGTTATATATATATTTTATTTTTTTAAGTAGTAGGTGAGGTACTAATTATGGCAGAAACTCTTAAGGTATTTCGTATCTCAGTAACCACACTATAGTGTATAATGTATACTGGCTGAATAATTAGCAACTCAATCTAGGGATCACACAGTCTCTATTCTCAGGGGTCATTGCTTCTCTTCCACTGAACAGGCCAATCCAGAGGATACACAGTGCTGTAAAGGCAGCACTAAGCAAGAGCTCACTCCCTAGAGGGAAGACTTCTCATACATTTCAATCTGTACAGGTATGTTGATGAGGCATTTGGGTTAGCCCAATACAGCTCTGTTTTAAGGGAAATGTAAATGAGCTAATGAGACTCATAAGCAATCGCCGGCTGTTCTTGCCAAACGCCTCACAAGCGTTAGACAGTCATATATCTTTTACTTGAAAACTCACTTTGGGACAAATTTTTCAAGGTAGACAAAAAAAGCACACCATTCAAGCTTCAAACGATCTTCTCATGTTGACCAGAAACAGATTGAATAATTAAATCACTTTTCTTCTGCATAGACATTCCTGAAACAGAACTGATCCCTTAGCTGAACTCAAACTTTAAGACAGTGGTGTGTGTGTGTGTGTGTGTGTGTGTGTGTGTGTGTGTGTGTGTGTGTATGAGAGAGGGAGAGTGAGAGAGAGAGAGAGACAGAAAGAGAGTGAGTGAGTGTGTATCTTTTTTAAGAGATGGGATCTCGATACATTGATCAGGTATTAGGAATTGCAAACTATTTCCCTACAATACAGTGTATACATTCACTACATTGTCTTAATTGTGGACAAATACTAAAGCAGCAACTCACTGTCTCAGCTTACAAAAAGATTTACTCGTTTATTATTATGATTATTTTAGAGACAAGTCTCACTCTGTCACCCAGGCTAGAGTGCAGTAGCATGATCATAACTTACTCCTGCCTCCAATTCCTGGGCTCAAGTGATCCTCCTGCTTCAGCCTCCCCAGTAGCTGGGACCACAGGGGTATGCCACCATACCTGGCTATTTTGTTTGTTTGCTTGTTTGTTTGTATAAGCAGTGTTTGACTTTATTGCCCAGGCTGTTTTGAACTCCTAGGCTCAAGCAATCCTCCTGTCTCAACATCCCAAAGTGCTGGGATTACAGGCATGAGCCACCATTCCTGACCTACAAATAAGATTTATAATCAAAAGCTATGCATTCTGACAAAACTATTAATGAAAAAGGGAGTAAATATACACTTGAAATTTCTTTTTTAAAAAAAGCTAAAGAAAAAAGAAGTAAACTCAAGTTTCAAAGGTCTTACTAAAGGTTCCCAAAAGGGTTTATGTCACTGCCACTTGATTACGGAGAGTAGATTATGACTGAAAGTGTGGAAATGAAGGGTGGATAAAGTAATACAATAACAGGGATAAGTAGCAAATGATTATCCTATGCTAAACATAGACTCCGAAGCCATGTTGGGAAAAACTCCTGTAATGTCAAGTATAAAGTTTAGCCTTTTCTTCCTCAGTGAGATGTATTAAGACTTTTAAGGCACTGAGTACATGAAGACCCTCCCTTTTAGAGACCAACACGAACATCCAAACGCTCAAAGGTACTTCAAAGCTTGACAGACCTGGTTACACCCTCTGGGCTTCTGAAGTTTTTGGCTCCATTCACAAAGTAACAATGTATGTATTAATGCTACTACCACTGTTACGAAGACAACAATAATTAAAACTATTGCTGCCACTATCACCCCTGCTAATGACTACCACCTTTCCTCTATCCAGCACTTGCTTGAGCCAAGCCCTGTGCTGGGTGCTTTACGTAAATAACATTCAATCCTTTTAGAGCTCTGTAAGAGAAGTGTAATTGCTCCATTTTACAGATGAAGAAACTGAGACTTGAAGAGGTTAAAAATATATCCCAATGGCAGAGGCAGATTTGAAATGAACTCTGCCCAACAGTAAAGCCTACCGTCCTTTGACTGTGGCATGCTTTCAGAGGTACTATTCTCTGAGCTTCTATTATCTGCCAGGCACTAGGCTAGTCATTTTTTCGAAACATATTTATGCACCAGGCACGGTGGCTCATGTCTGTAATCCCAGCACTTTGGGAGGCCGAGGTGGGTGGATCACGAGGTCAGGAGATCGAGACAATCCTGGCTAACATGGTAAAAACCTATCTCTACTAAAAATACAAAAATTAGCTGGGTGTGCTGGTGGGCGCCTATAGTTCCAGCTACTCCAGAGGCTGAGGCAAGAGAATCACTTGAACCTGAGAAGTAGAGGTTGCAGTGAGCTGAGACTGCACCACTGCACTCCAGCCTAGGCGACAGAGCGAGACTCCATCTCAAGAGCAACACCAACAACACGACAATAATTATATATATATTTGTAATTCTCAAAAACAATATTAAGAGGTAGGTCATAGCTCATAAAACAAAAGTTAGCAGGGTAAAATAACTTCCCAAGAAGCTCACAGCTAGTTAAGTGGCAGACTTACTTTCAAATTCCTGGTTTCTCACTGGTGAAATAAACCTAAAAATTAAAACTCTTTCCTTTAGTATAAGGAAAATAAGAGGGAAGACTCTGTACTAACCAGTTTAAATCTAACATTACATAAAACAAAAATAGACTTATCTGCCTATGTTCTTTAGGTTAGAAAACAATTAAACCTGTTTAGCGTTCTAAGCACCAAACCAGCCACAAAAGACTGGAAACTAGAATAAATTTTAGCTTATGAAGACTAACACTCTTCGGTTCCAGAATGCTTTCAAATAACATTTTAAATGATTGTTCTTTTTCTGGAAAAAAAAGAAAAAAGAAAAAGAAATCCTCCAAACAACAATAGTTTATCCTTACAACATTCTAGTGATATAAACAGGGAGTCCGTTGTTTTCTCTTTATAAAAGGGAAAAGTCCACTGAGCACAGAAAAACTAAGGGATTGTCTATAGTTCTGAAACTTGAGCCTGAGGGCCTTCACTCAGAGGTAGATCTCTGCCTGCCCAATGAGGATGCTCTGCCCTTGACACTGGCTATACTTTTCTTCCAGCTGAATCAAGGCAGGCTGATTTTCACAGGATTATGAGGCCCATCCACCACTTGAATTTGACTCTCCTGCAGAGCATTAATGCCTGTTTCTAGATGTGGGGTTCAATTCAGTTCAATGTTAATATTTTTTAATTCACTCCTTTTAAAATATATACATAGTTTCTTAAACAAAGAACTCAATGGAAATAATTCACTGCTTTTGATCTTTAGCTAAGAAACCACTTCTAATCAAAATAACCAAAAGTGTAGACAGGTGTGGTGGCTCACACCTGTAATCCTAACACTTTGGGAGGCCAAGGTGGAGGATTGCCTGAGCCTAGAAGTTGGATACCAGCCTGAGCAACACAGCAAGACCCTGTCTCTATTTTTGTTTATTTTTTTAATATTTAAAAGAACAGAAATAACACAAAGTGGTTTGAATAGAGAAAATAAAAAGAAAGTACCACTTTCATTACATGACAGAAAACCACAAAATTACTACTCAAAAGGAGGGATAGGCAAGATACTAGTAAGAAAAAGAGAAACAACTCCTATTGGTTGAGGACTCACTATGTGCCAGCCACTGTTCTGAGCACTTGAAATGCATTAACTCATTTATTTTTATAACAACTCTTGGCCGGGCGCGGTGGCTCACGCCTGTAATCCCAGCACTTTGGGAGGCCGAGGCAGGCAAATCACAAGGTCAAGAGATCGAGACCATCCTGGCCAACATGGTGAAACCCCATCTCTACTAAAAATACAAAAATTAGCTGGGCATGGTGGCGTGTACCTGTAGTCCCAGCTATTTGAGAGGCTGAAACAGGAGAATTGCTTGAACCTGGGAAGCAGAGGTTGCAGTGAGCCTAGATCATGCCACTGAACTCCAGCCTGGTGCCTGTTGACAGAGCAAGACTCTGTCTCAAAAAAAGACAAACTATCTTATTATTCCCATTTTCTGAATGAGAAAATTGTGGCACAAAAATGTTAGTAACTTTCCTAGGATGATAGGATTAGGTGTCATGGTAAGTATTAATAGAAGAACAAGAATTTAAATCCAAATAGAAAATCCACATTCTGAACACATTATTTACAGGACAGAGTATAATTTAAAACGTGGTAAGTGACAGTGCCACTCGTGGCTGCTCAGGTAAGCCTGGCCACAGCTTACCATGCTCTTCCCACCATACCACTAGACCCTCTAATGACAAGAGAATTACGGACTAGACAGGGGATGGGGCTGACTCAGAAGGGCAGCAACTCTATCTTTGTGAAAAATAACATCATATGACCATGTTTACCAACACCAACCTGAAACAAACTTTAACAGTAAATTTTAGGAAGAGAAGTAGCCATATCGAAATAATTTTATGTAAAGAAATAATTAATTAGAATGTCTACACCAAAAGCCACAAATATTTTCAGAATACAAAAATCTGACTTTAATAAACTTTAAATCATCTTTGGACTGGAAAGCTATTCTTTTCTTACTTTCCTTTTTTTTAAGACTGAGTTTCGCTCTTATTGCCCAGGCTGGTGCAATGGTGCAATCTCGGCTTCTTGCAACCTCCATCTCCTGGGTTCAAGGGATTCTCCTGCCTCAGACTCCTGAGTAGCTGGGATTACAAGCATGCACCACCATGCCCAGCTAATTTTTTGGTGTTTTTAGTAGAGACGGGATTTCACTATGTTGGCCAGGCTGCTATCAAACTCCTGGCCTCAGATGATTCAGCCCCACAAAGTGCAGGGATTGCAGGTTATGAGCTGCCACATTTGGCTGGACTGGTAAGCTTTTCTAGGAAAAGACTCTCTTCCTAGAATTGGTTTTTCCCCTATCTAAACCTATTTTTACCATTTCTTGCATTAGACTTCTGCTTTGATGATGATGACAACAATGACGATGATACTTTTCCATTTACTGAGTTTCTACTTTGTGCTCAGAAACATATTAAGGTTTTTGCACTTAATAACAAACTTGCATTTAATATTCATGACAACCCTAAAAAGTCAGCATCATATTGTCTCCATACTACAGATGAGGAAATTGAGACTTTAAGAGGTGAAATATCTTGCCCAAGGTCACAAAGCTAGCAGATAAATTCATTTTTGTCTGACCTAAACACCCATGATATTAATCAAATAAGCAATTATGGGTGGCTACCTGACTGTCCCCTCCTTATTTAGAGACAAAAACCACAGTGAGTGCTGTACATTCCAGCCAAGTTCCATCACTTCCAAGTCCAGGACAGAAATGAATGGATACACTCAGGTGGCTTAAGAGAGCCACACTGGCCAAAGACTAGCTAGCAATGTAAGGGTGCTTTCGCTGCTCTCTTTAAACTAGAAAGAAGTACCCTGTCTTAAAAGTAAATAAAATATTTATAAAGATGATCTTACTAGAAAAACATCCCAAAAATAGACCAGTATGCTTAGTTTTCAGAACATTTATTAACACAAAGTTCATCAGGGTTCTGAAGGAAAAAATGAAGTACTTCAAGACCGCACTAAAATACCAAAAACTCAAGGAGAGAAGCAAATCTCCTATTTACAATTTTAGACTAAAACGTATTTACATTTGAATAATTTCCCAAAGTTGTGTATTATTATGTTTTGATAGACAGGAAATGATGAGACTAGATCTTAAAAGGAAAACCACTATGGAAGTGTTTAAAATATTTACTGCGGTAATAGGAAAGGAACTTCGATATTGTGTACAATATTAAGTTATGTATTTTGTTAGAAATAATAATCTATAATTAGGCACAGTAAATGTTTGAGTAGGTAATATATTCTACTACAGCTGATTACCAATGTGGATTATAAAATAGGAGAAAAAATAAAATGCCTTCTCTCTTAGCTTTCTACCCTTAACCCCTCACACCTGGACCTCCCGGTTCCAACACCTTGCGCTTCTCAGGAAGTCCAACGCTGTTCTAAATGCTGATGATGTGCACAGTGCAGCCTCTGCCTGGAACTCGTTGCTCCTCCCCTTTCTGCCTAAGCCACTTCACCTATCTTCCTCCAGGAAGCCTTCCTGATCCCCTCCTCTGTGCAGGCATCTATAGTTGCACTTATTCCACTGTTCACTTTCTGGTATCCACAAGAGACTAAGAATTATTCGATGATTGAGAATTCTTACTGTTGCTCATTGTTTTTCATATTGCAGCACTTGGCATTTAGCCAGGGTACTCAGTACAACTTTTACTAAATGAATGAAAATAAATAATAAAATTGAGTTTTTTAGAAAAGGAAAAATCTGTCTAAAATGCAAATCTTGCACTATTTTCTGGCCTTCGTTGTACATAGGGTGTGTTTTAAAAACACATATAGAAGGATTTACTGGACATTGTCAACTGTCCAACACTATAAATATTTCGCACCTCTGAGCCATGTAAATACACTGTTACTTCAAGTTGATTATTATTAAACGAGTGCATAAACTCTGATGGCATAGTTGAATAATTATGCACGTAGAAAAATACCGCTTCAAAACCAGGATAAAAATTAAAAAGCACAATGGTAATTACAGTTTGGATTAACTAGGTGCTCCCTAGCTTGGCCGCTAGCTCCAATGGGGAGAAGCCATTTATCCTTTGGTCTCAGTTCCTCCACCCATGAAACGGGGGTAAGTACTCCTGCCACTTCCTCCTCCCTTCGTATCTTGCGAGGAGAATGAAGGTATAACAACTGTAAGAGCACAAATCTTACAGATTTTCACAATAAAGAGCTTGGCAATAAAGGCACTAGCTCAAAAGCAGCGCCTAACCCCGAGGCAGAGTTTCCATGATCACTTACGACGGTAACAACCCTCAGTCTCCGCCGCCCTGGTTAGCAGGCTGATGGGGGAGACCCCTGCATGAAGGCTTCGCAGTCACACTAAAAGCCACACGGATGGGCACAAGTCCCTCTCGCCGGTGCTTGGTCTGAGCCAAAAGCCGCAAGACACCTGGTCACCCCCAGCGGCCACGACTGCTCCCCTCCGGACCCGGGTACCCTCCTGCGGGGTGAAACGGACCCCGGGGCTTTCCCCTCCTCCAAGTGGGGTCAGGGGCCCAAGGGCCAGCGCAGCGGGAGGAGGGGGAGGTGGGACTGGAGGGTTCGCGCGAGGAGCTCACCTGGCCTCGCCGGCGGGCGCCGGCAACGGGTGCGGAACGAACACCCCACAGTCAGGCGGCGCCGGCTGCTGCTTCTTTTTGGAGCGCCAGAGATGGAAGCTGGTGTGCTTCTTGGGGGGCCTGCACGGGCCGGGCTCCCCGGGGTCGCCCTGGGCTGGCGGGGACAGCGGCATCGTCTTCTCTTCCTCCCGCTCCGACTGCTGGGACGCCGACCGCTCAGCCTCCCGCGCCCCGTGGAAGAACACACCTGGGCGCCAGCGCGCGCGCCTTTCTTTCCCAGCGCGCCGTGGGACCCCGCCCCCTCGCCGCGGTTGCGGGGGACGGCAGCGGGTGGCAGAACAGGCGCCCAGCGCAGCGCGAGCAGCTCGGCAGCCCGAGCTCTCGGGGAGGAGGCGGGGCCGGGCCGCGGGAGAGCGCCCCCGCGCGGCGCGGGCGGCCAGGGACGCGAGCCCAGGTGAGGCGCGCGGGCCGGGAGCCCCAGGTGAGGCAAACACGCCCCGGGTCCCCATCCCGGGGCCGCACGGGGGCCGCGGGACAGCGACACCTACTGGATTCCTTGGGTTCCGCATCTCGCGACACCATACCAGGCTCTGAGCTGGGACCCAGGGGCTTCGACAGAGCCTGGGGTGCAGCGGCCATTGTCGCCTGAGGGGTTGTTGGCCGCTCTTGGCCTGTGACAGGCTGACAGTGTGAGTCGCTGCTTAGCCACGAGCCCCGCCTGGAGAAGGATGGGAGAGGCACATCCCGAGGCCGGGCCGCCCGGCAATTAGGACTCTTCCACTCTGGTCTTTGAGTGGCTTGGGCAATGGCATGTGCTGGTGGCTTCTGTTCCTGTTCGTGAACATGGGTGGCAACTCCTCTGCTCTCTCAATAGTCTGAATAACTAATTTGTACTCACATCTCATAAAACACAAAAGGATTAAAACTTTTTTTAAAAAAACCGAAAGAGAATTAGCCATATTCCCCAATTCCCAAAGGGCTTAATAGATTCCCTCGCAGTGAATTAAATACCCGTCCCACAAGGTATTTACATCACCTGCTTTACTGTTGATGACTTTCTTAACTTCACAGTCGTGGTTAAATAGCAAAGAAAATTAATACTCAAGCGAAGTAAGTAAATGCACAATTATTTTTGGGTATCATTAGAGCAAAAAAAGTGCAAGAACTAAGCACTGCTTAAAAATTCAATGCAGTACAAGATCCTCTTTCCATAATATGTCTTTATTTTCCTCTTTGAAAATATAGCTCATTCATTCCTTTATTCACTCATTCAAGAAAAATTCATTTTTTATTTATATTTTTATGAAGATAAAATCTATAGGCAGTAAAATGCACAAATCATAAGGGTAAAACTCAAATTTTTACATATTTATGTGGTTGGGGTGTAAAAAGTTTTTAATGGAGAGTTGACATTGTCCTAGAAAATCCTTCTGTATGTGACTTTTAAATATCTCATTATAGGCCGGTCTCGGTGGCTCACGCCTGTAATCCCAGCACTTTGGGAGACCAAGGCAGACAGATCACTTGGAGTCAGTAATTCAAGACCAGCCTGGCCAACATGGTGAAACCCCATCTCTACTAAAAATACACACACACACACACACACACACACACACACACACACACACAATAATTAGCCAGGCATGATGGCAAAGGTGAACCTGTAGCCCCAGCTACTCGGGAGGCTGAGGGATGAGAATCGCTTGAACTGGGAAGGCAGAGGTTGTAGCAATGTAGTGAGCCAAGATCGTACCACTGCACTCCAGCCTGGGCAACAGAATGAGACTATGTCTCAGAAACTAATAATAATAAGTAATTATATACGATTATGAAAATATAGAATATTTCCATAGAAATCTCCCTACTGTCCTCTTCCAGTACATTACACCTCCTACCTGTAAAAGCTAACCATTATTTCATCCTCTTTTGCTGGAGATTAATTTTACCTTTTCTGGAACTTCATATTAGTGGGAATTCAATCACATGTACTCTGTTTCTGATTTGCTTTGCTCAATATTAGTCTGTGAAAATCATCTATATTTTTGCTTCTATTGTAGCAGTTTTTTGTTGTTTTGTTTTGTTTTGTTTTGAGACAGGGTCTCACTCTGTCACTCAGGTAGGAGTACAGTGTTACCATCACCACCCACTGCATTCTTGACCACCTGAGCTCAAGTGATCCTCCCACCTCAGCCTCCTGAGCAGCTAGGACTGCAGACACACACCACAGCACCTGGCTAATTTTTTTTTTTTTTTTTTTTGGTACATTTGTAGAGACTAGGTTTTGCCATGTTGCCCAGACTGGTCTCGATCCCCTGAGCTCAAGTGACTTGCCCCACCTCAGCCTCCTAAACTGTTGAGATTACAGGGGCAAGCTGCTGCACCTGACCCATAGCAGTTTTTCAATTAAAAAAAATTATTGTATACTATTCCATGATATGAATATACCACGATTCATTTATCCATTATTGTGGATGGACATTAGATTGTTTCCAGCTTGGAAACAGTGAATAAAACTCATATGAACCTTCTGAGATGTACGCATTCATTTCTGCTGGATACTTATACCCAGCAGTTCAGTCTTTGGGTAATATGGTATGCATATGTTCAGCTTTAGTGAATTCTGCCAAAAACGTTTTCCAAAATGATGTACCAATTTATATTCTTTCTAGGATGTTTGAAATTTCCAGTTTTTCTATATCTTCATCAACCCTTGACATTAAGAATTCTTTTTTTTTTTTTTTTCGAGAATGGAGAGGAAAGGTGGGGCAGAAGGAAAGGAGATTAGATTTTTTTTTTATAATAAGAAAAAGAATAAAGAAGAGGAAGAAAGAGAAAGAGGAAGAGGGAGAGAGGATGGGAGTATTGCTTTATTGCCCGGGCTAGAATGCAGTCTAAATATGGGTATGCCTATAATTGTCCTTAATAATGGAGACATGAAAGAAAAGGAGGGAAGGGAATAACAAACAAGGAGCCAACCGACATTTCATTTAAACTTCTAAGTTGATATGATGTGGTACTGATAAGAGTGTATATTTTGTGTATTTAAAGTGGAGAGATCTATAAATGTTAATTACGTTTACTTGTTCCAGATCTGAGTTCAAGTCCTGGATATCATTGTTAATTTTCTGTTTCATTGATCTGTCTAATATTAATGTTGAAGTCTCCCACTATTATTGTGTGGGAGTCTAAGTCTCTTTGTTAGTCTTGTATGTCTGGGTATTCCTGTATTGGGTGCGTATATATTTAGGATCTTTAGCTCTTCTTGTTGTTGCACTGATCCTTTTATCATTATATAATGTCCTTCTTTGCTTCTTTTGATCTTTGTTGCTTTAACGACTATTTTATCGGAGGCAAAAATTGTAACTTCTGCTTTTTATTTATATATTTTAGCTCTCTGTTTGGTTGGTAAATCTTTCTCCATCCCTTGTTTTGAGTCTTTGTGTATCCTTGAATATGAGATGGGTCTGGATGCAGCATACTGATGGGTTTTGGTTTTTTATTCAAATTGCCTGTCTGTCTTTGGATTGGGGGATTTAGTCAATTTAAATTTAGAACTAATAATGATATATGTGAGTTTAATACTGCCATTTAATATTAGCTGGCTATTTTGCCCATTAGTTGATGTAAATTCTTCATTATATTGATGCTCTTTTTGGTATTTTTTTAGAAAGGCTGATACTGTTTATTCCTTTCTATGTGTAGTGGTTCTTTCAGAAGCTCTTGTAAAGCAGGCCTGGTGGTGATGAAATCTCTGAGTGCTTGCTTGTTCACAAAAAAAACCTTATTTTTCCTTCACTTATGAAGCTTAGTTTGGCTGGATGTGAAATTCTTGGTTGAAAGTTCTTTTCTTTAAGGATGTTGAATATTGGTCCCCACTCTCTTCTGGCTTGTAGGGTTTCTGCTGAGAGATCTGCTGTAAGTCTAATAGGCTTCCCTTTTTGGGTAACCTGACCTTTCTCTCTGGCTGCCCTTAGTATTTTCTCCTTCATTTCAACCCTGGTGAATCTGACAATTATGTGCCTTGGAGTTGCTCTTCTTGAGGAATATCTCTGTGGTGTTCTCTGTATTACCTGGAGTTGAATATTATCCTGCCTTACTAGGTTGGGAAAATTTTCCTGAATAATATCCTGAAGCATATTTTCCAGCTTGAATTCATTCTCTTCGTCACATTCAGGTACACGTATCAAGCGTAGATTAGGTCTTTTCACATAGTCCCATATTTCTTGGAGACTTTGCTCGTTCCTTTTTATCCTTTTTTCTCTAATCTTGTCTTCTTGCTTTATTTCATTGAGTTGGTCTTCGACCTCTGATATCCTTTCTTCTGCTTGATCAATTCGGCTGTTAAAACTCGTGCATACTTCACGTAGTTCTCGTATTGTGTTTTTCAGCTCCATCAATTCACTTATATTCTTCTCTAAATTGTGTATTCTTGTTAACATTTCATCAAACCTTTTTTCAAAGTGCTTAGTTTCTTTAGATTGGGTTAGAACAAGTTCTTTTAATTCACAGAAGTTTCTTATTATCCACATTTTGAAGCCTGCTTCTGTAATTGGAACACACTCGTTCTCCATCAAGCCTTGTTTCGTTGCTGATGAGGAACTGGGATCCCCTGCTGAGGGAGAGGCGTTCTGATCTTGGGTATTCTCGGCCTTTTTTGGCTGTTTTCTTCCCTTCGTTGTAGATTTATCCGTCTGTGGTCTTTATAATTACCATCTTTGTAATTGGGTTTCTGAGTGGACGTCCAACTTATTGATTCTCAGCGCCGAAATCTAAGCAACCCACTGCGCTAGTCGACTAAATCAGCGGCGTTAAGATGGATGGTGCTTTTCTGACTCTGCACCAAGAACCGACGCTCCGAGGCGCCGGCAAAACCGCCTCACAAGAGTCGCGCTGGCGACCCGTGGGGCTCCTCCGCTGGGAATCTCCTGGTGCGTGAGCAACAAGAATTCATGTGAAGGTGTGGCGTCCTCTCGTTCTTTCTGCTTTCACTGGAAGCTACAATCCCGAGCTGCTAGTGATCAGCCATCTTGGACCTCTACCTCCAAGAATCCTTTTTATTGTGGCCATTCTGATGGGGATGTGGTGGTATCATGTTGCAGTTTTAATTTACATTTCTTCAAGAAAAAGCTATTGAACTTATTGAGGACTGTACTAACTATATGCTAGGCCCTGACTTGGGGGAGGAAGCAATGACAGATGCATAGATTTTATACACAGACACACAGACACACACACACACAAATATGTATCAAAGGCTAAAAAAAATCAGTGGAGGTATGTATAAGGTATTAAGGGAGTTTAGAGAAGTTACTAACTTAGCATGGTAGTTTGGAAGGGAGGGAGGGGAGTAGTCAGTAAAGATTTACTATAAAGATGACCCTTGGATTGAACCTTAAAGGGCAAAGGGAACAGTAAGAAACAGCAAGGAAAAGGGAAAGGGAAGAAACAAGGGAAAAGGGACAAGAAGAAATCTTTATGCATACTCAAAAATATTTCTGCATTCAGTAACTTAGTCTTTCATTCCTGGCTTTTCCAAGCAGAGTTTTTCACTGCACCTTCCTTTGTGCCACCAGTGAATCGGGAACATATTTTTGTTATCACACTTTTCGAGATGCATCAAACTGGCTTATATTTCTGTATCTCCTGTTAGCCTGAGAGAAACTTAAGAACATTTCTCATTTATCCTTATATTTTCCAGACACAAATAACCATTAAGTGAAGTAATTAATCAAACGAATTAGTGTACTCACTCAGTTGGACACCTAGGATGTTTCAGACATCTTTTTTTTTTTTTTTTCTTTTTCAAAGATGTGGTCTCACTAAGTTGCCCAGGCTGGTCTTGAACTCCTGGGCTCAAGTGATCCTCCCACCGCGGCCTCCCAAAGTGCTGGGATTACAGATGTCAGACAGATGCCCTGCCTCAGACAGATCTTTTAAAGTGTACATTTCATAAGGAAAAATTGTATATTCCTCTTTTTCTCAATTATGTCCTCAATGACTAGCACGGCACATGATGCGGTGTAGGCACTCAACATGGATTTGTTGTAAATGTTAAGAAATTAGAATTCTGCATAAAAGGGTAAGACATAGTACCTGATATTAATCTAGTGAGAGAGACAGACACTTTAAAAAATATGTATACTACAACATTGGTTAGAACAAAAGTGTTCTAACCAGTGCAGATCAGTCATTGTTTTTCAGTCACTGCAAGAACGAATCCACTCAGACTTGTTTAGCCAGTAAATTAACTTATCAAGGAATTTTAGGTGGCTCATAGAATATTTGAGAGAGCCAAAGGGCCAGACTCTGAAGCCCAAGCATCCCCAACCACTCCAGATAGCTGTTTTGGCAAACACGATTCTTAGCATCTCTCAGCACTATGGGCTGCCTGCCAGCAGCTCTGCCACTGTCCAGCCAAAGGATCAAAGGCCTCTTCACACTCATCCTACCAGAAGATTAATTTTCTGCCTCACTCCCATTACTGGCACATTTATTGCTCACTTCAAGGAAAATAGTCCAAGTTATTTAACTGTTGCCTACCTACAAGGGAAATTTGGGTTTTGGGGGTTCTACCTTACAGAAATGGAATTCATGTGGCTAAAAATTTGCCAAATATAGTGGAGGTATTCAAAATAGGCAAGGCAGCCAAAAGTGTGAACGGTGGTGACTGCTGAAGGAAAGGGCAAAGGGCTATGGGAACACAGAAGAAATGACTAACTCTGCCGATTGGCTCAAGGAAGTCATCAGCATGGAGGTGACAGGTTTATGAGCTGTAACTAATGCATAAGAATTTGCCAGATGGAGAAGAAAGGGCGGAACTTCTAGGAAGAGTAAACAACATGGGCCAAGGCCCAGGCTTGTGAAAGGACATGCGTTGCTGGTGGGGAATAATCAGAAGCCCAGTGACGTTGGAGAAGAGGGGGATGGGGTGGGGCAGAGTGACAGGAGGTGATTTTGGTAAAATCAGATACAAATCATGCATAGATGATATATATCAAAGTCTAAAAGAATCAGTGGAGGTATGTACAAAGCATTATGGGGCTTTAGAAAATTACTAACTTAGCCTGGTAGTTTGGAAGTGGGAAAGGGGAGTGGTCAGTGAAGATTTACTGGATTGCTAAGCACTTGGTAAGTCATGTTTTTAAGGAGTCTGGACTCCGTTTTGTAGGCACTAGGGACCCAACTTACATTATTAAGTAGAGGAGTGACACGAACAAACTTGGGTTTTATAAAATTACCCTGGATGGAGTGAAGTAGGAAGAAACTAGGAAAGTGAAACTATTTGAGGGAGACCAATTAAGAGGTTGCTGCAAGAGGTCAGGTAAGAGGTGATGGGATCTTCTACCAAAGCAGTGGGCTAGGGATGGAGAGGAAGGGATGGACACCAGACACATGTAGAAGATGGACTCACCAGGACTGGTAGTGAGTGAAGAAGAAGCCATCAAAAATGACTGTGAGGTTAGGTTTCCAGCTTAGCTAAATGGATGGAAGACAAGCCATTAACTAAAAAACAGAAATATAGGAGAAAGATCAGGGTCTCTGGGCATAAAATTCAATTTAGTTTTAAACATGCTGGCTATAAAGGCAGAGATGTCTAAGAATTTATTGAAAAATATGGTTCTAGAGATCACAGACCAGGGCTACATATGTAGATTTGGACACCGTCACTGGATAGGTGGGAGTTAATGCCATGAAATTGGATGAAATCACCCAGGGCAAATGTGTAGAATGAGAATAAAAAGAGGAAAGAAGATAAAATCCTGAGTAACACTAACATTTAGGTGTCCTGCAGGTAAGGGAGAGCCTACATACAACAGAGGCTAGGTAGAGCAGCTGGAAATGTAGAAGGGTATCTGGGCAGAGTATTAGCCCTTTGGCCAAGATCATTTCTGTGTTCAAGTTTTTGCTCAGGCCAAGTCCTCTATCTTATAATGCCTTTTTTACTCCTCTCCCTCTATCTAGCAATCTGAGAACCATTTCAAAATTCCCCTTGTTTTTCCAAGGGGCAGTTTTCTTCAATCTGCATAGATTTTTTTTTTCTTTCTTTCTCTAACCTTCTATTACACTCTCTATCTAATTTGACATTGTGGTAGATTATAAAAGTGTCCACAATACTTTTCCCATAAAGAAACAAAGTTTATTTTTTCACTTGTTAATTCAGGGCTGGCCATGAGACTTCCTCTGGCAAGTGAAGCATTAGCAAGTGTAATGCAAGCAGAACTTGAGAAATGTTTGCACGCTGGGCCTAACCTCTTTGCTTCTCTTGCAATCTTGCTGCCATATGAATGTGTCTAGAGTAGGCAGTTGAATGAGAAGAGCCGTGTGGCCAAGTCAACACCCATCATCCTCAGCTAACAGAGCCAACCATCAGAAATAAGAGTGAGGCTATTTGAGACCAGCCAACCCCCAATGAAGCCACAAACTGGTGGCAGACACATGAAAGAGCCCATTGAAGATCAGCTGAGACTGTCCCAGATAAGGACTTCCCAGCAGAATCATAAGCTGTAGCAGTAGTGCTGTTTCAAGGCACTAGGATTTTTTTTTCTTTGTCTAAAAATATTTGTTACCCACCAAACCAGGATAAAAATAATTTTAAAATAAAATAACAATAAAAATATTTGTTAAAAAAAATGACCTAGCATAAAGTCAACAAACAACCAATCCAATTTTGAGCACTTTCTCTATCTTAACCTCAGAGATGTGCAATGAATGGAAGCAATGAAAAATCTGAACTATCACATAAAGATTCAATTATTTTCAAGCTGCTTAATAAGAAAATGCATCTCAGCCCAAATTAGCTGAATCACCTCTAAGACGAGATTATAGGAAAAACACACACACTCGCACAAATTACTTCTAAGATGAAGTTATAGAAAAAAAGATGAAAAGTGTTTACCTGCATTAGATGAATTAGAAATCTATTTTAAAATTATTAAATCATTTTAATAGAACAGGAAATTCTTGAACTGGTCTTCATATCAAAAATATTTTATAATACTCTTATACTTTATTAGAAAGATAGTATTCAATTAAGACACTAAATTTTGAGGTGATTTGTTATGTAACAATAGGAAACTGACAGAGATACTAGAGGATTAAAGTCTATTCTCTTTCACTATATTATTAAGGAAGTCATATTTTTGAAGTCTCCAAAGTACAAATTAGCCATATTTTAAAGTAAATGGTTTGAAATGTAAAATACGTTGTCTTACAGAAGCAGATATATATAGTGAGTCTCTTCATTGACTAGTCCATAGAGTCACTTTAACATATTCTGAGTCTAAATTCCTTATTTGCTATTCAGAGAAAAAATATCAAGAAACATGCATAGAAGGTCCCTTGCATCTGCTCCAGAATACCAACTGTGTCTGTGTAAGGTGAAACTCCACAAGGGAGGGCAAAAAGCAAATAGTAGCCAGTCAGCTGAGTAATTCCCAGAGCTCACACAAGACTGGAAGATGTTCTGGGAGATTCTGACCAACACTGAACACTGGAGAATTCAACAGAGACCACAGAGGGGTCATTCAATAGAGTGACTAAACTAACCCAGAGCAAAGGGTTTGCTCTTAAAAAAAAGAAATTTAAAAACAAACCCCTAAAGCATCACACTGATCTATAGTTTAACAAAACAAGCTTCAACATTCTACGTGAAAACTGATTTAAAAGTAATTTAACTGCATCTCAGGAAAACAGTTCAAAACTCTTTAAAGGAAGACAGCAAAATCCAGCACTCAACAACATACAATTTACAATGTTCAGCATCCAATCAAAAATCACCCAGCATGTAAAGTGGAAGGAAAATGTGTCCCATAAGCAAAAGAAAAATCAGTCAGAAATTCACCCAGAAATGACAGAGATGATGGAACTAGCAGAGAAGAACTTAAAACAATTGTAAATATATTCAAGGGCTTAGAGGAAAGCATGAACATAATGAGCAAAGAAAATAAAGATATAAATATAATTCAAGTAAAATCCTTTTTCTTTTTTTGAGACAGAGTCTTGCTCTGTCGCCAGGCGCTAGGTTGGAGTGCAGTGGCATGATCTTGGCTCACTGCAACGTCCGCCTCCCGGGTTCAAGCAATTTTCCTGGCTTAGCCTCCTGAGTAGCTGAAACTCCAGGCACGCGCCACCACGTTCAGCTAATTTTTGTATTTTTTAGTAGAGACGGGGTTTCACCATGTTGGCCAGGATGGTCTCCATCTCTTGACCTCGTGATCCGCCCACCTCGGCCTCCCAAAGTGCTGGGATTAGAGGCGTGAGCCATTGCGCCTGGCCTCAAGTAAAAACTTTAAAGGTGAAACTATAATATCTGAAATAAAAAAAAATTAATCACTGGATGGGATTAACAACAGATTATTCTCTGCAAAAGAAATAGTCAGTGAATCTGAAGAAATAGCAATAGAAACTCTCAAGACAGTATCTGGATAAAAGAAAAGATTTTTTAAAAGAAAAAGAAAATGAGAGAGATGGTGTTGGAGGAGAAAGGAGGAAGGTGAGCAAGAAAGATTGAAAAAAATCTGAAGAAACAATGGCAAAATTTTCCCAAATTTAATACACAGATCCAGGAAGCACAGTGAATTCCTAATAGAATAAACACAAAGAAAACCACATCAAAATAATTTTTTGAAAACCAATGATAAAAATAATTATAAAGAAGGCAGAAAATAAAGATATTATATATGGAGGATAAAAGCTAAGAATAAATACTTTTTTCTTTTTTCTTTTTTTTTTTTTTTTTTTTGCCAGAAACTGGGCAAGCTAGAAAATAATAGAACAACTTTGAAGTACTTAAAGGAAAAGAGAATATTCTGTGAAAATGAAGACAAAAATAAGGATGTATTCAGTCAAATATAATCTAAGATAATGCATCACAGTATCCTTCCCTGCACTAGAAGAAACCAGGCACTTTTTTTTTTTTTTTTTTTTTTTTTTTTGAGACAGAGTCTTGCTCTGTCACCAAGGTTGGAGTGCAGTGGCATGATCTCAGCTCACTGTAACCTCTGCCTCCCAGGTTCAAGCAATTCTCCTGCCTCAGCCTCCCAAGTATCTGGGACTACAGGCAGCAACCCCCATGTCCAGCTAATTTTCGTATTTTTAGTAGAGACAGGGTTTCACCATGTTGGCTAGGCTGGTCTTGAACTCCTGACCTCACAATCCACCAGGCTAAGCCCCCAAAGTGCTGGGATTACAGGTGTGGGCATACCCAGTGCTTTATTAAAGGAAGCGCTTCTGGCAAAGGAAAGTGATGTCAAAAACTTGAATCTATATGAAAGAAGGAAAAGTGCTGCAAATAGCAAATGCAGATGGTCCCTGATTTATGATGGTTCAATTTATTATTTTTCGACTTAACAAGTGATTGTCATTCAATAGAAACCATACTTCAAGAACCCATAAAACCATTCTGTTTTTCACTTTCAATATAGTGTTCAATAAATAACATGAGATATTCAATATTTTATTCTAAAATAGGCTTTGTGTTAGATGGTTTTGCCCAACTGTAGGCTAGTGTAAGTGTTCTGAGCACATTTAAGGTAGGCTAAGCTATGCTATGACGTTCAATAGATAATATGCATTAAAGACTTACGGTGGGTTTATCAAGACATTACCCCATGATCAGTTGAGGAGCAGATGTATATGGGTGACTACAAAATACTTTCTTCTCATTTGCAAAATTTTTAAAAAGATAATTGACTGTTTAGCATATTGAGAGAATTATGTTTAAAAGTAAAATAAGTGACAACAATAGCAAAGGAAGGGAAGTGGGAAATGGAAGGATAAAAAATGAGAGAAAGAATTAGTACATTGATCCCCAGATATGTGTCACTCTGACTCATCAGCTGTTAAAATCTTGCCACTTTAATGTTAAATCCTCTCTTTCTCCAATTCAGCATTATTTTTGCTAAATTACTCAAAAGTAATATGCTGACATCAGAACATTTCCCCCATCAATATCTCAATATGGGTCCACTTAAGTACAAGAGTAATTTCCTACGCAAACACAAAACAGTTACCACACTCAGAAAACTCAATGTTGATACAGTGACACCATCTAACTTAAAGCCCACATTCAAATATTCCCAGTTGCCCATAGATCACATGCTTTGAACTTGAAATTGATCATCTCTCCCAGAAGGAAGTTCCCTACCTTTAAGAATGCAGTTGTCCTTTGGTATTTGTGGGGCTATACCCTTTCAGATACCGAAATCCACAGATGCTTAAGTCTCTGATATAAAATGATGAAGTATTTGCACAGAACCAATGCACATCCTCCTGTATACTTTAAATTATCTCTAGATTATTTATAGTACCTAATACAATGTAAAAGTCACGTAAATAGTTGTGCTGTATCATTTGGGAACTAGTCACAATAAAAATTTGTACATGCTCAAAAAAAAATTTGTACATGTTCAGTACAGGTGCATTCATTCTTCTTTTTTTCAAATATTTTCTATCTGTGGCTGGTTGAATCCACTGATGTGGCACCCACGGATATGGAGGGCCAACTGTATATTTTTTACTTTCTTATCTGCACAACAAAAGGAAAATGCTTGGCTTACTCTCATGTCTCTGGAATTTCAGGTTGGCCATTCTTTGTGTCAATGTTTTCAAGTCAGGCATCCAGCTATACTTATTTTTGTTACTTTTAATATTTATTTATGTAATTCTTGGATTAAAGCTCATCTTCCCCAGAAGAATGTGTCATCAGAGCAGAGATTTGGGGAGCTAAATGATAAGAACTTATGAACACAAAGAAGGAAACAGGCCGGGCATAGTGGCTCATGCCTGTAATCCCAGCACTTTAGGAGGCTGAAGTGGGCAAATCACTCAAGGTCAGGAGTTTAAGACCAGCCTGACCAACATGGTGAAACCCCACCTCTACTAAAAATACAAAAATTAGCCGGGCATGTTGGTGTGCACCTGTAAGCCCAGCTACATGGGAGGCTGAGGTGGGAGAATCGCTTGAACTGGGTGGTGGAGTCTGCATTGAGCTGAGATCGCATCATTGCACTTAAGCCTGGGCAACGAAGTGAGACTCTATCTCAAGAAAAAAAAAAAAAAGAAGAAGAAGGAAACAACAGACACTGGGGTCTACCCTCTACCTGGGGAGGGAGGGAAGAGGGAGAAGAGCAGAAAAGATAGCTATTGTGTACTAGGCTTAATACCTGGGTGATGAAATAGTATGTACCAGAAACCCCCATGACACGTGTTTACCTGTGTAACAAACCTTCATATGCACCCCCAAACCTAAAATAAAAGTTAAATAAATAAATACATACATAAAAGCGAATGTCTCTGAATTCATTTTTTGTTTTGTTTTGTTTTGTTTTGTTTTTAAAGAACAGATATTGTTTTTCCTTAACCCCACATATATTCTCAGAACCTAACAAGTACTTGGCAGATAATAGATGTCCAATAAATGTTTGTGTAATAAATAAATGGATAAAGTAGTTAGTGTTTAAGTTGGGGAAATGCCTGTATCTCCTTTATGTGTCTCTGTATCTCATAGAATTGGAATAAAACAGATCCTCAATAAGTAAAGGAATATTTAGTACCATGGGTGGAAGTATGTTTTGACTGTTCCTTTTGCACTTTCCTTCTATATTTTAGAAACAGAAGATAAATATAGGGAATATTGGATTTGATCTTCAATTCACTACATCAAAATATAGAAATTTAGTAACTTTAGGGGGAACTATTACTGGGACAATAGAGAAATTAGTTTTTCATAATATTAATACAGCCACATATAACTATCATTCATTATGCATTTAGTGTCAAACCTGTATTAAGTACTTTATATGCATTTTTGAATTTTCTTTTTTCTTTTTTAATTCTTCATCGATCAACTTGAACTTTACATGCATTTTTAAATTTTATTTTTAAAGTCAGATTTATTGAGGTATATTTGACTTTCAGTAAAGTTCATACTTTTTAGTATGCAGTTCTGTGCATTTTAACAAGTGCACGTAACTACTATCACAATATAAAACATTTCCATCACCCCTCCCTGCAAATTCCTTATGCTCCTTTTTACATACACTATTTAGTCCTCCTAATTAGCTTAGTAGGTATTCCTATTTATTATTTCTATTTTTTGGAGAGGAAAAACTGAGGCTAAGAGCAGTTGAGTAATTTGTTGAGGATTGTAGCAAAGCAAATGGCAGAGCTTGGACTTCAAATCCTATGATTTAAGCACTTCACCATGCCCTTAGTGTTTTGTAGTACTGTATTTCATTTGTTCAAAATTGTATTTCCCATTTTGTTACACAATAAGATGGTTAGGGAGTTGTGACAACAGGAGAAAATTAAAATGAATTTTTCAAAAATACTAAAAATAAGGTAAATTAATTACAAGGTAGATTATATGTCTTATTAGAAGTGTACCCTCTCTAAGTTACAGAACATTAAAAACAAGTAAATTTTTAGCTGATTGATAATGGTAGTAAATATTTCAAAAGCTTGTGAATTTTAACTTTACAACCAAGAAACTCATTAGTGGCTTGACTATAGAAATGTCAGACCCAGGTGGTCACCATCCTCAAATAGCTTAACATTGAGTTTCACAGATAAAACAATAAAAGTCTTTTGTAGTTAATGTTTAAAGAGTTCTGTCATGATGGTAGCCTTAGTTGGCCCCTGGCTCTGATTTGGTAGTCTTAGCTGGCCCCTGGCTCCCCGATTTCCAGAAACCTCTCTACAAACTGTTGCTGAAAAAGCAGTAGAAGCCAGAGAGGCAGGCTTACAGAGCTCACGTTATCATACCCTTGCACAAAGTAAGCTTCTCTGCTGGTTCAAGCTGTAGGAAATGATGAATTATTCTAGTTAATTTCAAAAACCCAGTTCTTTTGCAAATTTATGTTAACAACCCTAAAAACATGTATTTTATCAAAGAAGTTTTTAACACTGAGTAGAAAAACATTTCCATTGCACAATCTAAAGTCAAATGGGTTGCTTTGAGCTAATCATATGTATTTAATATACATCTTTTTACCTAGATGTTTGCTTATAGCTACATAATTTAGTTATTCTCTTATCTACATTCAGTTAAACTTCTATGGCCCCTGGTAATGATATTCTTACAAACATAATTGCCATTAACCAACTCTGAGTCCCAGGAGACACATGCTAAAATTTTTCTTATCATTCTTGTCATTTCTTTGTATAATTAATATTAATGCTTTAGCAAACAAGAATGCCTAGAGAGAGTGATTCATGAGCTAATTATAGACAATCCTCACTATGTAAATAAGGCCTGTGGACATAGTTTAGCATTTCTTAATATGGAGCCAATGTATTGGAAGGATCCTACATCATGTTATTTTAGTATATTCAATAGTTGCAAATTTATCCTTCAGTAGCAATTTTTTTTTTAGCAAAGCCAAAGTAATGTAAAGACAAATATGGTAAATAAAGTAGATAATCCAACATATATATATATATTTTCTGTGGGGGGACTAATTACCTGAATTTATAAAGTAATGTGAATAGTTTCATTTGTGTATTGATTTAACTGGCTTTAAAAGCAATTGCAAAACTTTTGCAATTTTTGTCAATGCCTTGAGTAATTACATTATTGTTCAACAAGCATGTGGTCTTCCGGAGCTTCAACTTTGAAGGACAGCATATTGTATGTTTCATTATGCTGGCTTAAAAATAAGTCACCTATCCTCAGAAAAACTAAAAGTAAAGCTACCATATGATCCAGCAATCTCACTCCTAGGTATATACCCAAAAGAAAGGAAATCAGTTTATCAAAGAGATATCCACACTCCTATGTTTACTGCAGTGCTATTCACGACAGCCAAGATTTAGAAGCAACCTAAGTGTCCATCAACAGATGACTACATAAAGAAAATGTGGTACATATACACACAATGGAGTACTATTCAGTCATGAAAAAGAATGAGATCTTGTCAATTGCAACATGTATGGAAACAGAGGTCATTATGTTAAGTGAAATAAAGCAGGCACAGAAAGACAAACATCACATGTTCTCACTGATTTGTGGAAGCTGGGAAGACAATTGGACTCGTGGAGATAAAGAGTAGAAGGATGGTTACTAGAGGCTGGGACGGGTAGTGGAAGGTGCGGTGAGGGGTCAGTGGGGATGTTTAATGGGTACAAAAACAGAAAGAATGAATAAGACCTAGTATTTGCTAGCACAATAAGGTGATTATAGTAAATAACAATTTATTTGTGCCCTTTAAGATAACTAAAAGAGTATAATTGGATTGCTCATAACACAAAGGATAAATGCTTGAGGGGAATCAGTACCCCATTTACCTTGAGGTGATTATTATGCATTGCATGCCTGTATCAAAATATCTCATATAACCCATGAATACATACGCCTACCGTGTACCCACAAAAATTAAAAATAGCCGGGTGCGGTGGCTCATGCCTGTAATCCCAGCACTTTGGGAGGCTGAGGCGGGTGGATCATGAGATCAAGAGATCGAGACCATCCTGGTCAACATGGTGAAACCCCGTCTCTACTAAAAATACAAAAAATTAGCTGGGCATGGTGGCGTGTGCCTGTAATCCCAGCTACTCAGGAGGCTGAAGCAGGAGAATTGCCTGAACCCAGGGGGCAGACGTTGCGGTGAGCCGAGATCACGCCATTGCACTCCAGCCTGGGTAACAAGAGTGAAACTCTGTCTCAAAAAAATAAATAAATAAAAATAAAAATAAAAAGCCCTCTAACTTTCAAGTGAACTTTATGTCCTAAAGTTCATTCAAGGCCTTAATTCAGGGATTCGTGTGAGCTATAAAGAGAATTTACAGCCAGTCAGGACTTCAAGACCAACCTGGTCAACATGGCGAAACCCCGTCTCTACAAAAACTATAAAAATTAGCCTGGTGTGGCGGTGTGTGCCTGTAGTCCCAGCTACTCGGGAGGCTGAGGTGGGAGGATCACCTGAGCCCAGGAGTTTGAAGCTGCATTGAGCTGTGTGTGTACCACTGTACTCCATCCTGGGTGACAGAGCAAGACCTTGTTTCAAAGAAAAACAACAACAACAACAACAACAAAAACTTCACTGATTACTATCTTTTCAAAAGAAAAAGAAAAGAGAATTTATTGGCAATTAGGTGTTAACACTGAAATTTTTAATAAATACATCTTTCAGTTAATCAATAAGCATTGCTCAAGGTAATGCTAAGTGCTCTGTATGGGACCTAAAACATTCTTCAGGAGAATAAAATCTAGCTGGACATCTAAGACTAATAAACATCAAATGATTAGGGGATAAAATAAAAAAAGTTGCTGCTGTAAATTTTTAACATTAGTTATTAGTTTACAAATACAATGCATAAAAACTAACAGTAAATTTTATTTTTTGTCTCATTTCTTGGCCATTCCTTAGTCCACTATTACTCTGCCTTCTTCCTTGCTTGGCCTAAATAACCAGGACGACACTCATACCTGACACATTCAAATTGCTTGGATGCTGTCCTATCCTGCAACTAAGATATACATCTGCATACCACACAGGCTAAGCATTGCCTACCTACAGTAAATTGAGAAGATTATATAATTCTTCCAGATGAGTGAGGGCTTTGCAAGAGAGAACATAATTATTACATGAAGAAATGAAAATAACAATCTCCTTTCTCATTTGCAATGCTTATTAAGTTGTAGGAATTACATATTACCAGATTGTTTATTCATATTTTCTTTATTCTGACAAAGGATTTGAGGTTGTTGAGTTAAATTCAGCTTTAATTAATTAATAAATTAACGTGCAAAAGGGGGAGTAAGTCTAACAGCAGGGAGGTAAAAACAATGATATTATTAATATTTATTATTATCATTTTTACAAAGTCACACTCTTCCTGTGCTTCCCAGGCTGGTCTTGAACTCCTGGGCTCAAGCAATCCTCCCCGCCTGGCTAAATTTTGTATTTTTAGTAGGGACGGGGTTTCACAATGTTGATCAGACTGATCTTGAACTCCTGACCTCAGGTGTTCTGCCTCCCTTGGCCTCCCAAAGTGCTCGGATTATAGGCATGAGCCACCACACCCCGCCAAAACATCCTGCTTTTTAAATGAACAATTGTTGAACCTACCTTTACACATCGTTATCACACAGTGTCCATAGCTTACTATAGGGTTTGCTTGGTATTGTACAGTCTTGAGGTTTGGATAATTTATAATGACATGAATCCACCATTCTAGTATTGTGCAGAGTAGTTTCACTGCCCTAAAAGTCACTGGTGCTTTGCCTGTTCATCCCTTCCACCCTTCAACCCCTGTTTTTTTCGTTTTGTTTGTTTGTTTGTTTGTTTGTTTTGTTTTTTCTGGTTTCTTTTTGAGACAGAGACTCACTCTGTAGCCCAGGCTGGAGTGCAGCTGTGCTATCTCAGCTCACTGCAATCTCCACCTCACGAGTTCAAGCTATTCTCCTGCTTCAGCCTCCAGATTAGCTGGGATTACAGGCACCTGCCACCACACCCGGCTAATTTTTATGTTTTTAGTAAAGATGGAGTTTTGCCATGTTGGTCAGGCTGGTCTCAACTCCCGACTTGAGGTGATCCACCTGCCTCAGTCTCCCAAAGTGCAGAGATTACAGGCTTGAGCCACCACACGGGGCAGCTACTGATCTTTTAAGCGTCTTTATAGTTTTACCTTTTCCTGAATGTCATGTAGTTGGGATCATACAGTATGTAGCCTTTGCAGGCTGGCTTTTTCACTTAGTAACATACATTTAAGTTTCATTAAGTATCTTTTCATGACTTGATGGCACATTTCTTTTTAGTGATGAATAATATTCTATTGATGGTGTGTACCACAGTTTATCTATTCAAGCGCTGAAGGACATCTTGGTTGCCTCCAAGTTTTGGTTCTTGGGAATAAATCTGCTACAAATATCCACATAGACACAAGTTTTTATATAGGCGCAAGTTTTCAACTCCTTTGTGTAAATACCAAGGAGTACAATTGCAGGATCAGATGGGAAGATTACGTTTCGTTTTCTAAGAAGCCGCCAAACGGTCTTCCTAAGTGACTGTATCATTTTGCATTCCCAATAGCAATGAGTGAGACTTCCTGTGGCTCACATCCTCCCAGGCATTTGGTGTTACCAGCGGGTAATCTCCTTTTGACATTGGTCATGGTTAACAGCCTGAACACTAAGACCTTAGCCCCCCCGTCATAAACTTACCCAGTCACTAAAGTCCATTGATGATGCCTCTTGAACATTTCTTCTTTCCACCCTCTCCTTTCCATCTTCATCCCATTGCCTTGCCTTTATCATCATTTCCCAGTTGACTATGGTTGCTTTTCAATAACTCCCATTGCCTCCAGAGACATTGCTAGTCAAAACACACTTTAAGATAGCTGGGCGTGGTGGTGTGCAACTGTAGTCATAGCTACTTGTGACAGTCCTAACTACATAAATAAGGCCTGTAGCTTACAATCGATGAACCTACATGTACACATCTATCACACAGTGTCCATGGCTTACCACAGGGCTTACTCTTGGTGTTGTACAGTCTAGGGGTTTGGATAAATTTCTAATGACACGTATCCATCATTCTAGTATCACACAGAGCAATTTTATGCCCTAAAAGTCCCTGGTGCTTTTAGGGAGGTTTGCTGCCCCAGGAGGCTGAGGCAGGAGGATCATTTGAGTCCAAGGCTACAATGAACTATGATCACACCACTGCACTCCAGCCTGGGTGACAGTACAAGACCCTATCTATTCAACAAACAAACAAATAAACAAAAACCCACTATATTCTGAGGAAACTTCCAAAACCACACATCTGACCATATTATATCCTTAACTGAGAGCTTTCCATGCCTCTCCTCTGGTTACAGTGGCTTTAGAACCTTCTTAACATGATCCACTGGAATAAATACATTCCACACCAGGACTCAATAAATACATACTTTATTCAGGATATGCATAATATATTCATGTATATGCATTCATGTATATGCATAATATACATAACTAAAGTAAATGTTTTTTGAAACAAACTTACTCCTGCTATTCGTAATGCACTTTGATATTTTCTATTTTATTCTATTTTGTTCTGTTCTACAAAATTTTATTTAACACAAGAAATTATTGCAAACCACTAAATTGATTTCACAATCTAATAACAGATTATTGCTAATAGTTTGAAAAACCTAGCCATCTAGAAGATGAAGTCCAAATTCCTTACCTTGGCTTCTGGTCCTTCTCTTGATATAAGCTTGGACAATAAGTGCAGCTTTATTCATCTCGCCAGTAAGGCTACTGAATGCCTGCTATGTGTCAGGTACAAGGTGGAGAATTAACTGGGACCAGAAAAGAGAGTGTAGTATTTTGTGGAACATAGACCAGGAAAAGTCTATTAATGAAGGTTAACACTAATAAGACAGCACATAAGAAGAAGATATTATTGGGGAAAGTAGAGAGTGCTTCCCAGATGAAACCTCTAAAGTGACATCTAACAGGTAAGAAGGAATTAATCAGGAAAAAGGAGTGGTGAGAGGTATTGTCCCAGGCAGAAGAAGTAGACTGTTTATTGGAGGCAAAAGAGGGCCTGCGGTGTTTCTTTGTTTGTTTTATCACCTACCAGAAGGCTGAGCTTTTTGAAGACTTAAAAAGTGATTCATTATGGCTAGAGACTCAGAGCACCGGGAGGCACAGGGTAGTAGAAGCAGATGGAGCGGTAAAGAACGCCCCCTGGAGGATGTTGAAAGCCAAAGTCTTCTTCCAGGCTTTCCGATTGCATCCCAGGGAACCCAAGACCCCTGAGGGACCGAGGGAGAGTATCAGATGAAGGCCAAGCAGGTCAGGCTTTCCCTACCACCTTCAACCTGAGTAGCAGCAGCACAAGCATCGTGGGATTTTCCATGGACCCGTTTTGAAGACAGGGAAGTGGCGGAAGGCAAGACTGACAGCTGTGCCCAACTGGAGAGTGGCAGTGAGAAGGTAAGAGAAGCAGGCAGAACTTAAAGTCAGGAAAAAGAAAAGACAGCACTCGGGACTTAATTTTGAACAAGTCCTCATGTTTTACGCCTTCTGTGTCTTTGTATATTCTGTTCTTTCTGCCTAGAGCAGGGTTCTTGACCTTATTTAATTATTCATTTTTTTTCTTTTGCATTGGATACCTTAGACTGTCGGGGAAGTCTAAGAATAATGTATTTAAAGGCATCAGTATACACATTATTGCAAGAACCCCCAATATGTTAATATATAGTTATCAAAATATTAGGAATACAAAGTCGTGCTATATTATTTTTCCTTATTAATGCAATAAATAATAAGGTCTTACAGTGAGCCTTATAACTACTTCAATTTCAAAGTAGTGATGTGTTTAAATATTTCAAGGATCTGAATCAACTTCAATGTGAGTTGAATATATCTGTCTTTCTATTGGTGACAAGTTACAAGTATTGCCAATACTACTCCAGTTTGTGGCCTGAATTTATAATGGAAGGAAATGCTAAATTTCAAACTGAAGGTTATTGAAAATAAAGATGAAATTATTTTTTCCAATCAAAGTCTTCAAATCCTTGAATTGGGACCATGAACCCCTTGGTTATGGTTATATCCCTGTCTTAAAAGTCCTTTACTTCCTTGTCTACATGTTATATTCAATTATCGTCTAAGATTTATCTTATATGTTGCTGCTAGTTATTTTTGAAGCTAGATTCTGATGGCAGTTATATGTGGTTTAATCACAGCCTGTGAGTGACTGTTACGATCCTTTATTTGTGTGTCAATTCTCTCCCACACTGGAATATGAGTTCCTGGATGGCAGAAATTATTTCTGATGTATCTTAGTATCCTGAGTACCATGCAAAGCCTTGCATATAAAAGCTAATTGATTGAATGGGCACACTGTTCCATGAGAAGACTAATCACTTCAAATTGCTGGGGAGAGGTTGGAGTGTGTAGAAAATGATACTTTATCTGTGTCTCTCTTTCAGTAATACAGAAATTTTATGTTATAGTCAGTGGATGAAAAGAATGTAAGAAAAACTGCCTACAATAAAGCAGTAAACAAAATAAGGGTGCATAAATGGTGGATAGAAGTGTGTGACAAGTAGAGCATGAAAAAAATCCCATTGAAAAAGAGTAGATTGGCTGGGTATGGTGGCTCACACCTGTAATCCCAGCACTTTGGGAGGCTGAGACAGGAGGATGGCTTGAACCCAGGAGGTTGAGGCTGCAGTGAGCCATAATCAGGCCACTCCACTCCTGGGTGACAGAGTGGCACCCTGTCTCAAGAAAAAATAAAAAATAAAACATGCTGCTTGTCCCTAACATTCAAAGACAGCCTTTCAAGACTTATCATCTCTGCCAATTCTAACAATTAATATATATAGGTAAATTATCCCACAGAAAGATCCTCAGCATAATATTTGTTGATAAAAGTCTCTTAAATTTTAATTCGTACTTCTTCTTCTTTTTTTTTCTTTTTGAGACGGAGTTTCGCTCTTGTTACCCAGGCTGGAGTGCAATGGCGCGATCTCGGCTCACCGCAGCCTCCGCCTCCTGGGTTCAGGCAATTCTCCTGCCTCAGCCTCCTGAGTAGCTGGGATTACAGGCTTGAGCCACCGCGCCCGGCCACATGTCATACATTTATGAGAACCTATGCAATGTACAATACCAAATGTGAACTGTAATGGAAGCTGTGGGCTTTAGGTGACAATTTTGTGTCAATGCAGGTTCATTGATTGTAGTAAATATACCACTCTGGTGCAGAATGTCAGTTGTGGGCGTGGTTGTAGGTATGTGGGTGGGAGATATAGAGGGCATATGGGAACTCTACTTTTTGTTCGACTTTGCTGTGGATCTAAAACTGCCTTAAAAATGAAGTTTATTAATTAAAAAAAAAAAACATGTTGCCCCTCTTTCAAGTTTATTGTGTAAAAACCTAAAAGTGTGAATCATATTTTTGTAAAGAAACTATGGAGCTATGTGTTCTAAATCATATTTTTGTAAAGAATCTCTGGAGCTATGGGTTTTGATACATATAACATATAGCCTATAGATAATATAGTAACCATTTAAAAACTATGATAAGAAATGCTTTTTTAAAAAGTGCCATTTGGCCGGGCGCGGTGGCTCAAGCCTGTAATCCCAGCACTTTGGGAGGCCGAGGTGGGTGGATCACGAGGTCGAGAGATCGAGACCATCCCGGTCAACATAGTGAAACCCCGTCTCTACTAAAAATACAAAAAATTAGCTGGGCATGGTGGCACGTGCCTGTAATCCCAGCTACTCGGGAGGCTGAGGCAGGAGAATTGCCTGAACCCAGGAGGCGGAGGTTGCGGTGAGCCGAGATCACGCCATTGCACTCCAGCCTGGGTAACAAGAGCGAAACTCTGTCTCAAAAAAAAAAAAAAAAGTGCCATTTTAGTCAAGACTTTTGCTTCTTCTGAACTTTTATGACACTTTTTCCCTTGACCACTTATGCCTTGCGCTTTGTATAATTCTTGTGTAATTCTGTTTCCCAGTTTAGATTGTAAGCAATTCTAAGACAGATCTGTGACTTCGATTCCTGTGTATTTTCTCCAGCCCTGGGGAGAAGACATTTCTAGCAGAATGAACATGGTAAGCAAAGGCACAGGGATGTGAGGACCGAGCTTAGAGAAAGACCAGGGAGCCAGACAGCTGATGAGAGAGGAGTAGAAAAAGTGGATTCGGGTTAGATTTGGATTTTGTTCTGTACGCAGTGAGGATTTGGTTTTTGTAAAAATAGGACAGGGGCATAATCAGAACTATGCTAAAGATTACTCTGGCAGCAGGTTGTAAAATGGATTGGCCCGGGGAGGAGAGGCATACAGTCTAGTGAAGGACATAAAAGCAGCAGCTCCTATTTACTGAGAGCTCACTATGTGCCAAGAACTGCAATAAACATTTTATGTGCATCATTTCACTTAATCCTCCCAAGTCCATGAGGCAGGTGCTATCATTATCTTTATTTTGGCTTGAGGAAAATGGAAAAGTGGAGGGTGGGAAAAGTTACATAAGAGCTAAGTTCTTGTGCACGTGACCTGTTCAATTGCACAAGGCCTGGCACTTGCTTTCATGCTTTGCTATCTTGAGATTCTTAATTTTTCAACAAAGGACCTTCATTTTCCTTTTGCACCGGGCATCAAAAATTATGTAGCCAGTCCTGGTTAACTAATTTTGTCTGTGGCCATACAGGTAATAGATGTCAAAGCAAGGATTTAAGAGTTCATGTCTTCGACCACTCTGCTCTGCTATGCAAGCCCATGGTCGGGGAGTCAAACCAAGTGAGAGAATGTGAAGGAAAGGGGATGGATTTGAAAGAGACTATCAGAGTTAATACTCACAAGGTTTAGAAGGCTTTTTTTTTTTTCAAATTAAAATAATTTTGTTGTGAGAAGTTTTTTAGGATTTCACAAGGTCTTTTAAAATAACCAGATGTTTCCTACTAGGAAACACTATCTTTACATCATTTTTTTTTTCTGAGGCAGAGTCTTGTTCTGTTGCCCCGGCTAGAATCCAGTGACGCCATTTCTCCGCTTACTGCAACCTCTCCCTCCAGGGTTCAAGTGATTCTCCTACCTCAGTCTCCTGAGTAGCTTGGATTACAGGTGCACATCACAACACCCAGTTAATTTTTTTATTTGTAGAGACGGGATTTTTCCCTGTTGGCCAGGCTGGTCTCAAACTTCTGACCTCAAGTGATCTGCCCACTCTGGCCTCCCAAAGTGCTAGAATTACAGTGTGAGCCACCATGCCCAGCCTATCTTTACCTCATTGAGGGTGCTGTTGGCTGGCCTTGCTGGCTGCAAAGCTCTGAGCTTTACCTGTGGCAGACTGTGATACCTGCTGACAACACCTTATTGCAGGGATCTATTTTACTGTTTTAGAAATTAGGCTATTTTTATTGCTATTTTTTTTTTTTTTGAAGACTTGCCCTTCAGTTTTACACTTCTCAGATTATTTTTCTTTCTGATGTTCTCTGAAAAAAAAAAAAAAAAAAAAAACAGATTGAAAAACTGCCTGGCTGATTTGTTCTAGACTTTTATTAAGAGTTTTTGTTTTGTTTTTTTTAAGAGAAAGTGTCTCACTCTGTTGCCCAGGCTGGAGTGCAGTGGTGCAATCATAGCTCACTGTAGCCACAAACTCCTGGGCTCAAGGAATCGTCCTACTTCAGCCTCCTGAGTATCTAGGACTACAGGCCTGCACCATCATGCCCAGCTAATTTTAAAATTTTTGTAGCAATGGGATCTCACTGTGTTGACTAGGGCTGGTATCAAACTCCTGGTCTCAGCAATTCTTCTGCCTTGACCTTTCAAAGTACTGGGACTAGAGGTGTGAGCCACCATACCTAGCCTGGAGCTTTGAAAGAAAAAAATTCATATCAAAACAGTAAAAAAAAACCTGATGCAACATTTTTAAAGACAATATTAATTTATAGGATGAAAAATTAGAACACAAATGTGTAATAGTTATGAGTGTATACATATCTCTAAAAAATATTTGGCATATTTCTTTAATTTAACGCTATGGAATCCATCTGTGTAGACAGGTAGAGGAGACACAGTAACTGGAGTCATACATACAGAGTCTTATAACATGCTATTTTTCAATGGAACCCTGCATTTTATCTGTAAAGTGATAGAATTTCACATGGTGTTGTATAGTCCACATGGTAGTCACAGAAAAGCCGCTCCAAATTGTGATTTTTAAAATATATACAGGCATAGTTTGAAGATATTGAGGGTTTGGTTTCAGACCCTTGCAATAAAATAAAGAGTGCTAAAAAGTGAGTAACACAAAATCTTTGGTTTTCCAATGCATATAAAAATTAATGTTTATACTATAGGTACTGTAGTGTAGTCTATTTAGTGTGCAATAGTATTGTCTGAAAAACAATGTATATACCTTTATTTAAAAATGCTCATGCCTGTAATCCTAACACTTTGGGAGGCTGAGGTGGGAGGATCGCTTGAACCTAGAAATTATTAATTTTAAAAATTACTATGTGGCCGGCCTGGGCCACATAGCAAGACCCCATCTCTACAGAATAATGAAAAATTAGCCAAGCATAGTGGCATGTCCCTGTGGTCCCAGCTACTTGGAAGGCTAAGGCAGGTGGATCACTTGAGCCTGGGAGATCAGGGCTACAGTGAGCCATGATCATGCCACTGCACTCCAGCTTAGGCAACAGAGAGAGACCCTGTCTCAAAAAATATGTATACTTTATTGCTAAAAATGCTAACCATCTTTTGAGCCTTCAGTGAGTGGTAATCTTTTTGCTGTTAGAGGGTCTCGCCTCAATGCTAACGGCTGCTGACTGATCAGGGTTGTGGTTGCTGAAGTTTGGGATGGCTGCAACAATTGCTTAAATAAGACAATGAAGATTACCACATTAACTGGCTCTTCATGAAAGATTTCTCTGCAGCATGTGATGCTGTTTGATAGCATTTTACTCACACTAGAACTTTTTTCAAAACTGGAGTCAGTCCTCTCAAACTCTGTTGCTGCTTTATCAGCTAAGTTTATGGAATATTCTAAATCCTTCGTTGTCATTTCAACAATGTTCACAGCATCTTCACCAGGAGTAGATTCTTTCGTTGTTGCTGTTTGTTTTTTTCTTGTTCAGAGTAGATTCTATCTCAAGAAACCATTTTCTTTGTTTACCCATAAGGTGTAGCTCCTCATCTGTTAAAATTTTATTATGAGATTGCAGTAATTCAGTCACATCTTCAGGTTCACTTCTAATTATAGTTATTGCTATTTCCACCACATCTGCAGTGACGTCTTGAACCTCTCCAAGTCATATTTGATGATTGGAATCAACTTCTGCCAGACTCTTGTTAATATTAACAACATTTTTACTTCCTCCTATGAATCACAAATGTTCTTTTGTTTTGTTTTGTTTTGTTTTGTTTTGTTTTGTTTTGCTTTGCTTTGCTTTGTTTTGTTTTGAGACAGGGTCTTACTCTACCACCCAGGTTGCTGGAGTGCAGATCACAGCTCGCTGTAGCTTCAACCACCTAGGCTTAAGTGTTCCTCTCATCTCAGCCTCCTGACTAGCTGGGACCACAGGTACATGCCACCACACCTGGCTAACTTTTTTATTACTTCTGGAGATGGTGTCTCGTTATGTTGCCCAGGCTGGTCTCAAACTCCTGGGCTCAAGCAATCCTCCTGCCTCAGCCTCCCAAAGTGTTGGGATTACAGGAGTGAGCCACCGCACCTGGCCTACAAATGCTCTTAATGGAATCTAGAATAATGAATCCTTTCTGGAATATTTTCAATTTACTTTGCCAGCTCCATCAGAGGAATCATGATCTATGGCAGCTATTGCCTTTAAAAAAAAATGTATTTCTTAAACAATAAGATTTGAAAGTCAAAATTACTCCTTGATCCATGGGCTGAAGAATGAATGTTTTGTTAGCAGGCATGAAAACAACATTAATCTCCTTGTACATTTTCATCAGAGCTCTTGGGTGACTGTGTAGACTATCAATGAGTAATAATATTCTGAAGGAATCTTTTTTCCTGAGCAGCAGGTCTCAATAGTGGGCTTAAAATCAGTACATCGTGCTATAAACAGGTGTGCTGTCATCCAGGCTTTGTGTTCCATTTCTAGAGCACAAGCAGAATAGATTTAGCATAATTTGTAAGAGTCCTGGGATTTTCAGACTGGCAAATAAACATTGGCTCCAATTAAAGTCACCAGCAGCATTAGCCTCTAACAAGAGAGTCAGCCTGTTCTTTGAAGCCAGGCATTGACTTCTCCTCTCTAGCTATGGACATCCCAGATGGCATCTTCTAATTAGAAGGCTGTTTTGTCTATACTGAAAATCTCTTGTTTAGTGTAGCCACCTTCATCAATGATTTTAGCTAGGTCTTCTGGGTAACTTGCTTGCAGCTTCTGTATCAGCAGTTACTGCATTACCTCGGACTTTTATATTATGGAGATGGCTCCTTTCCTTAAACCTCATGAACAAACCTCTGCTAGCTTCCAGTGTTTCTTCTGCAGCTTCCACATCTCTCTTAACTTTCATAGAATTGAAGAGTTAGGGCGTTGCTCTGGATAGGCTTTGGCTTAAGGGAATGTCATGGCTGGCTCAATCTTCTATCCAGACCATTCAAACTTTTTCCCTATCAGCAATGAAGCTGTTTTGCTTTCTTACCATTTGTGTGTTCACTGGGGCAGCACTTTTATTTCTGTCAAGAACTATTTTGCATTCATAATTTGGCTGTTTAGCCCAAGAGGCCTGTCCCAGCTTTTGACATGCCTTCGTCACTAAGTTTAGTCATTACTAGTTTTTGACTTAAAGTGAGAGATGTGCCTTTTTTTCCCCTTTTACCTGACACTTAGATGCCATTATAGGCCATTATAGAGTTATTAATTGGCCTAATTTCAATACTGTAATGTCTCAGGGAATAGGGAGGCCAGAGGAGAGGGAAAGAGACAGGGGAAGGGCTAGTGGGCTTAGCAGTCAGAACACACACATTTATCAGTTAAGTTCACCATCTTACATGGATGTGGTTCATAGTGCCCCCAAACAATTACTATAGTTATGTCAAAGACCACTGATTCCAGATCACCACCACAGCTATAAACGTTTGAAGTATTGGGAGAATTGCCAAAATGTGACAGAGACATGAAGTAAGCACATGCTGTTGGAAAAACAGCACCAATAGACTTGCCCGACGCAAGGTTGCCACTAACCTTCAATTTGTAAAAAACACACTCTCTGCCAAGAGCAATAAGGTGAACCACTGTATAATGACGTATGCCTCTGTTATGCTTCGGCGGTGGTCAGGCAGCAACACATTAGAAAGACCACACTTCAGAAGCAGCTAAAGTGTATTTAAATTTATTTATTCATTTATTTTTGAGACAGAGTCTTACTCTGTCACCCAGGCTGGAGTGCAGTGGCACGATCTCGGCTAACTGCAACCTCTGCCACCCAGGCTCAAGCGATTCTCATGCCTTGGCCTCCCAAGTAGCTGGGACTACAGGCATGTACTGCCAAGCCCTGCTAATTTTCTGTATTTTTGGTACAGATGGGGTTTTACCATGCTGCTCAGGCTGGTCTGGAACTCCTGACCTCAAGTGATCTGCCTGCCTCAGCCTCCCAAAGTGCTGGGATTACAGGCACGAGCCACAGTGCCCAACCCAAATCCCATATATTTTAAATTTTGCTAATTTCATATGTGGCATCTTATTTTTAAGATTTATCATACTTTTGAGCAAGCCAAAAATAAAAACCCATCTCTGACGTTCACTATGCTAATTAGCAACCACATGATGTAGATAAGATGGTGATAATAGATGTCCTTGTGATATGTGATCCCGAAGTGTGATCTTTCTAATATGTTGCTGCCTGACCATCATGGGAGCCTGGAATTCTCCGTTTGTGTTAGTAAAACTGAAGCTTATATACTAGCACATTCATATCACATTTTGTATGCTGAAGTGGGTTAATATATGTTAACAGCAACCACACAAGTAGTTGAGTTCCAGCCTGTGGAACTCCCGTTTGTAGGCTTTTTATATAGGAATTCATGCCAGCTTTCTAGGAGTCTCCATTCTAGCAGGGGAGAGGTATCATTTGAGTAGGGATGAAAGGGTAGAGGAACAGAAGTGTGGTTGTGTTCTGGGAATACACTGCAGAGTGTGCAGCCAGATGGAACAGATCATAAAACTGGCACTGAGATAGGATATGATGACGGTGGAAAACTTTAACTGCTAGTGACTGCTGGAGACCCACTCTGCTAATGGCAGTGCAGCTCAATTACTTTCAACTTGCCTGGCTGATTTTCTCCCTCAGACATTGATGAAGTAACAAAGAAAATGATCAATTTCTACCTAAACTCTAAGCTATGAGGAACAATTTAGATGATGAGGTAAAACTGATAGGAATCCTGGAAGAGAGTACATGTTCAGCTTAGTTTACTTTGACAAACACTTAATAAATGCCAGGCATTAGGCCTGGGCATTGGTAATCAAAAACTGACTAAGGAAACTATGAGGACCAACACACCCAAATTGGGTGGGTCAGGAAAAACTTCCCAAAACGTGAACTGAGTCTTAAAAACGAGTGGTGTGTGGCAAGTGAAGAAGAAAGAACGTGGTGATGGGGCTGGGGCTGGGGATATTGTTCCAGGCAGCAGGGACCACAGCAACAAAGTCATAGAAGCATGGCATAGCCTTAGTGCACAGAAGTCTTACAAGATATTTGATACTGTTGGATTTTGAAGAGCAAGGCAGGGCAGCAAGGAAAGGAAGCTAGGCGGAAAGAAGAAATTAGCCATCCCCATCAAAAAGTAGGCAGGGGATATGAACAGACACTTCTCAAAAGAAGACATTTATGCAGCCAACAAACATATGGAAAAAAGCTCATCATCACTGGTCATAGAGAAATGCAAATCAAAACCACATTGAGATACCACCTCATGCCAGTTAGAATGGGGATCATTAAAAAATCAGGAGACAATGGATGCTGGAGAGGATGTGGAGAAATAGGAACACTTTTACACTGTTGGTGGGAGTGTAAATTAATTCAGCCATTGTAGAAGAATGTGTGGCGATTCCTCAAGGATCTAGAAATAGAAATACCATTTGACCCAGCAATCTCATTCCTGGGTATATACCCAAAGGTTTATAAATCATTCTATTATGAAGACACATGCACACGTATGTTTATTGCAGCACTCTTCACAGTAGCAAAGACTTGGAACCAACCCAAATGCCCATCAATGATAGACTGGATAAAGAAAATGTGGTACAAATATACCATGGAATACTATGCAGTCACAAAACAGGATGAGTTCATGTCCTTTGCAGGGACATAGATGAAACTGGAAACCATCATTCTCAGAAAACTGACACAAGAGCAGAAAACCAAACATCACATGTTCTCATAAATGGCTGTTGAACAATGAGAACACATGGACACAGGGAGGGGAATATCACACACCAGGGCCTGGGGTGCAGGAGTGGGTAGGGGGAGGAATAGCAAGGTGTCAGGGCTTGGGGAGGGATAGTATTAGGAGAAATACCTAATGTAGATGACAGGGTGATGGATGTAAACTAAGTTGAAGTATTAATAGAAGAATTAAATTAGGCTTCAATCATCCTCTGAAACCAACAGGACAGAGATAAAGGAGAGCAGAATGAGACCTTCAGTCAGGAAGTAAGAGCATGATAACCAGTGATGGTTAGAGTTCATGGAGGCAGTCGAGATAACTTAAATTTTAGGAAAGCAGATTTAAATAAATTTAGAATAAAGTTATGATGCCACAGCTTTGAGTCTTGCAAATTGTGAGATGTGCAAAAATAAAAGCCAGACTTTAAAACTACAAACTATTACAGTGAAAAGAAAAGAGAGCAATTGATTAACGAAGACTTCTTTGGAGTCTCTCTTTTAAACCAGAATTTTGGAGGATTTGTGTATTTGACTTTTGTTGAAAAGAGGACTTTATAAACAAGTTTGCACAAATCAAAGGCTGCCTGAGAGTCACCCCCAATAAGCTAAAGCTTGGAGGAAATGGTAAGGCCAACCAAAAAGAGCTCTTTAAAAGTTACCTTCATAGAAAAAAAAAAATTAAAAATTTATAGTGCCACTGATTTGGAGAGAAGGCATAATGTTCAAAAATGGAAATTACAGAGAACGAACGTAAAATTCCCCTTATTTCCAATTTCCAAATTTCTGCGTAAGGAGCACCATCATCACATAGAAAAGAGTGCAACAACTGTATAGTAGGAACACTGATAACTGGACCATATCCAGAGGAGAGATATGGCATGTGAAGATTGGCTGAAAGAAATGATAACATTTATCCCTGAGCTCATTACAGGGCACAAGAGCAATTTTCATATTGAAATGCTGTCTTTTAGAAGAGGAGTTAGTTATTTCTGTTGAATGTTGTAGATCGATGAGGAAGAGAGAAGAACAGTGGGAGAAAGGAAGAAAACAAGGTTAATTTATAAAAGTCACAGGAAGTTGAATTTTAAGTCAAATAATCACCTTTCACCTATTGGGTTTCTTCATACATGTTTCTCCCCAATGCTTTATTTATTTTATTTTTATTTTTATTTTTTGAGACAGGGTCTCCCTCTGTCATCCAGACTGCAGTGATAAAATAATAGCTCACTACAACCTTGACATCCTGGACTCAAGTGATCCTCCTTCCTCAACCACTGAAGTAGCTGGGAGTATACTACCACGCCCTCCTAATTTTTGTGTTTTTTGTAGAGATGGGGTCTTGCTATGTTGTGCATGCTGGTCTTGAACTCCTGGGCTCAAGTTATCCTCCTACCTGATCCTCCCAAAGTGCTTAGATTACAGGCATGAGCCACTGTGCCTGGTCCCAACATTTTGTTAGGAAAAAATGTTGAACACACAGTAAAGTTGAACAAATTGTACAGTGAATGCCCTTTTACAATGAACCTACCAACTCAGATTCTACCGCTATATTTTATTGTACTTGGTTAAGCACATATTTTTCCAGCTATGCACCCCTCAATTTATCCTCTTATTTGATACATTTTAATGGAAATTTTATATACTTTTGGTTGGGAAGGTGAGGCATCGTCATCCCATGAGCTTTCTTAGAGGCTAGTGACTGTTTACTGGGGACACTGTAGTGAGGATTTCTGCATGGAATAGGTGAAGAAGACCAAAACTGTGGCTTTCAAACTTTTCTGACTGCTACCCTTACTAAGAAATGTATTTCACATTTTTATCCAGTGTACACTACATATACACTGAAGTAAAAAATTTAGGAAACAATATTTATCCTTTACATGTGTGAAGCATGCTAGTACTTTATATTTTATTTCATTTAAAAAGATGCTGGTCATGTTTCCCTAACTTGATTTAGATACCCACTAAGGGACTGTAATTTACCATTTGAAAATAATTGTACTTAGTTTGATTCCAAGAAGATTTTTCTTTGTAAAAGAAACCTGTGCTACTACTAGAGTTTTCCTTATCTTAGCAATTATCAATACCCTGTTTTGAATCTCAGCACAGTACTTACTTAACATGCATGGCTTTAGGGCATGTGTAATTAAGAGAAAAACCTTAAATGCCCGGCAAGACTTCTGGAAAGAGCCAATTCAAACATTCTTTATTAGTAAGTTTACTAACTATTTTCACAAACAGTAAGATAAAGATACGTACTCTTGGATTGGTGGGAGGATTCAGTACTTACATGGTCTTCTGTTAAATTCGGCTATTAATGCCTGCCGCGGTTTTAACAAAGTAGAGAAGATCAAATGAGAAAATGGACGGGCAAATACTTTGAAAACTAATGTTTTTATTAATACTGTGGTGTGATGCCAGGAAGAAAGGGATGTTGCGATGAAGCTTTAGGGAGGCAGTGTTTCAGTATTTTAAAAACTGTTCTTATGGAACTGTTACATTAACCTCCCCAGGCCCCAATGACTACGCTTTGACGCGAGACTCCCAGAAAGTAGAAGCTATGAAGTTCAAGTTCAAAGCCCCGAGTTCCAGCGCGCTGCTCCGTTGGCGCATGCTCAAGAGCGGCTCAGGCCTCCTAGCGGGGTTGGGGAGAACACTAAGGGCGGAGTTCGGGCCACGTGGGGTCTCGTGACGTCATCTCCGGGCGCCGAGGGTGACTGGACTTGCGGTGCGCTTCCAGGGCTCCGCGGCGCTGCCGGTTGTATTCGCTGGATACCAGAGGGCGGAAGTGCAGCCGGGTTCGGCTCCGACCTCCGCGCCAGTGCTTTTTGCGGCTGCGCGGGCTTCCTGGAGTCCTGCTGCCGCGTACCCGCAGGACAGTGTGTCAGGCGGGCAATCTGCCCGGCCGCCCCACCGGAGTCCGGGATCCAGGCGTCCCCACCGGTGCGGGGAGCCGGAAGGAGGAGCCATCGCTTCGGGTAGGGTACGTGTGTGTGTCCCCTAGTGTGAGGAAATTTCTGGAGGAGGAGGGCTGGGGAGGGGCCAGGTAGGTGTGGTAGGAAGGAGGGGTGAGTAGCTGCCTGGAGGAGCGCCCGCCCGGCGGCTATGGCGGGTGAAGGTGGTTCCTCTGGGCAGAGGTGGGGTTGGCGAGACGCCGCCCCCGGAGCCCGGAGGCTGGTTGGCGGGTGTGGCCTGTGAGGTCTCTCTTGGGGTATCTGTCTGTTGCTTCTTAAGGTAGGAAAGCGAGAGCCTAGTCGCAGGCTCCAGAGTTCAGCTCAGGACCTGAATTTTTCGTGGAACAGTTTTTTAAACCTTGGTTACTGCACAGTGCAGTGCGAATCTGTCCAAACTCAGTGGGTATGTCCTACAGACAATTTATCTTGTTAGGATATTCCTTGTCTCATTTTGATGATAATATTTAGTGCTACCAAAGACGTTTTCTGTTGGCAAGACACTTTTACGTACTTCATTTGTGCTTTGGGTTATTTTAAAATTATCCTGAACTTGAGGAGCCTAGGAAACGGTATTGATTCTAGATTTTTCTGAGGGGTGAGGAGGCACAGCATGTCTTGAGCAATCAGAACCCGGAGACTTATCAGACAGTAGCTGAACTTCCAAAGCCTTCCAAAATTGGCTTGTTAAATTTCTGAGACCTTGAAACTGGATAGTTGGCTCTGAACTGAACTTTGTGATTTCCATAGAGGGAGTCAGTTTCTGGTTGAATTTTGAATTTGAAAATAAGGATGTTGGGCTGAGGGCAGTAACTGAGAGGAATTTTACACCAGATGTAAGCTTGTGCTTTGATCTTCAAAGAAATACTACTTAAAATTAGGTAGAAATGAACAGAATGGAACTGTATGGATATGGGTTTTTAGAATAGTGCGCACACCTCAAGTGTGTGTTTATTTCATTAATTTTTAAATTTGGTAGAAATGAACAGAATGGAACTGTATGGATATGGGTTTTTAGAATAGTGCGCACACCTCAAGTGTGTGTTTATTTCATTAATTTCCTCCAAACTAAGTACCTCCTATGTGTTAGGGACTGGATAAAACAGTAAATGAAACAGTGAACAGAAGAATAAAAATCCCTGCCATAATGAAGTTCCACTTTGGGGATGGGGTGAGGAGACATTGATAAAAAAATTAAAGTACAGTCTTTCCTATCGCTTGGTATCTGTGGGAAATTGGTTCCAGGACCTCCCTTGGATACCAGAGTCCTCAGATGTTCAAGTCCCTGTTATAAAATAGCGTAGTGTTGCAGATGACCTATGCACGTCCTCCTATCTTTAACTCAACTCTAGATTACTCATAATGCCCAATACAACGTAAATGCTGTATAAATAGTTGTTATAGTGTATTGTTTAGGGAATAATGACAAAAGAGTCTATACATGTTCAGTACTGACCTTTTTTTCTTCCCTGAATATTTTTTCATCCATGATTAGTTGAATACAAGGACAAAGAACCCATGGGTATGGAGGGCCAACTGTATATGTCAAGTGGTGGAAAGTGCTAGAGAAAAAAATAAAGCAATGAAGGGATATAGGGAATGCCCAAGAGATGGGAGTGGTGGCCATAGGAAAGATGATATTAATGTGGAGGCCTAAAGGTGATAAAGGGTGCCACTTGGAAAGAGCTACCACAGAATCCCAGAGACAGGAGTGTACTAGCTAGTTTGGCTGGAAAAGGATGAACAGGAGGGAAAGAAGTAGTGGATACTTAGGTGGAAATGGGGCCAAGTCATTTGGGGCCGTGTAGGAATTTATAAGAACTTTAGTTTGTACTTAGAATGAGTTGGATTTTGAATAAGGAGTAATTTTGGTCTAACTTGTGTTTTAAAAGATCTGATTGCTGTGTTGTCTGTATGCAGCAGATGCAGAAATAGTGAGAGCTGTTAGTAGGCCATTGCATTTATCCAGGTTAAGGGTCAAGGTGACTTGAATCAGGGTAGTAATAGTGGAGGTAGTGCGAAATGAACAGATTCTAGACATTTTAAAGCAAGTAGGTGGAAGAAGGGTCAAGGATGATTCCAAGGGTTACGGACTGAGCAACTAAAGAATAGAACTTGGCCAGGCATGGTGGCTCATGCTTGTAATACCAACTTTGGGAGAATCACTAGCCTGGGCAACATAACGAGACCCTGTCTCTACAAAAAAAATTAAAAATTAGCTGGCTGTAGTTCTAGCTATGTGGGAGGCTGAGATGGGAGGGGAAGATCACTTGACCTTCTTGAGCTTAAGTTTACAGTGACCCATGATCCTGTCACTGTAGTCCATCCTGGGTGACAGTGAAACCCTGTCACTTAAAAAAAAAAAAAAAAAAAAAAGAGGACTTTCCGACTTTGTGAAATAGAAAAGACCACAGAGTGATAGTGATAGGAGAGAGGAGGATCTGAAATGGTTTTTGGTTTTGTATATGTTAAATTTCTAAATGGAAATGTCATATGTGTATGTAAAGCCAGCCAGTTCAAAAGAGAAGTCTGGACGGAAGATAAAAATGTGGGAGCGTAAACGTATAAGTGGTATTTAAAATCATGTGAGAGATCTCCAAAGGAGTGGTTCAAGGACTGAGTCCTGTAGCATTTCAACTTTTAGAGTTTGGAGAGATTTACAAAATTTCCTGCCTCCCAGGGTGGGGCTATTTGGTAAAATTCCTGTTGAGAATCACTGATTCACGGTAACAGGATAGAAGGAAATAGAAAGCAAGGCCATTAGCTGAGAGAGAGAGAGAGAGAGAGAGAGGAGGAGGAGGAGGAAGAAGAAGTGAACATTTGAGGGAGGAGAAAGTATGGCACAGTGATCTGGGAAAGTGGGAGAATAAATGGGCTAGGGAAAAGTAAGAACTCTAGGCAGTACTAAGGGCCTGGTTTTGAGGTTAGTGTTTATGAATTTAAAGGAAGATCAGCCAGCATAGATTATTATTTTTTGATGTTTACACGCTTAGTCTAGTAAGTATTTGATATTTCTAGGTAGTTGGGGGTTTTGTCAATGAAAATTACTTCAGGTGGTAGGTTAGTCTTTCTTGGTGTGTAGAGTGGAAGAAACTGTTAGTTGTGCATTATATTGTTACCACACCATTCCATTTACTGAATGACTGATTGATTAACAGATGTCGTTGGTTTGGGCACCTACTCTGTCCCAGGCTCTGAACTAGATGCAGAAAATAGAATAGTCAAGTATAGCCCTGCCTTCAAGAAACTTACTTCTAGTAGATTGCATCACGGGTTGGAATTTCTTTATTTCCAAGATATTTCCTTGAAATTGGATGGATGGTGATGATGGTGTAGTATATGTAGGAGATGGAAAATCTTTCTAAAATAACAAAATATGCTGAATTTAAAGCACGACTGTACTAATTTGGAAGGGAGTTTAGGGAGAAAATTTCTTAAGTAGCTAGATTAATATATGTATATATTTTCCCCATTAACAAAAATTTCAAAGCCTGCTGTGTGCTCACTGTAATATTATTGGTGATAAGAAAGTACATATGACTCAATTTCACTGGCAAAGAACTCCCAGTTCAATATGGGGAGGCGCAGGAGACAGATAAGATAAACAGATAACTGCATTGCATGGTAGTGCCTGCTATTATGGAAGTAATAAGAGCTAGGTGAGGTAGCTCACGCCTGTAATCCTAGCACTTTGGGAGGCCAAGGCAGGCGCTAGGCAGACGGATCACAAGGTCAGGGGATAGAGACCATTCTGGCCAACATGATGAAACCCCATCTCTACTAAAAATGCAAAAATTAGCCAGGCGTGGTGGCGCGTGCTTGTAGTCCAGCTACTTGGGAGGCTGAGGCAGGAGAATCGCTTGAGCCTGAGAGGCGGAGTTTGCTGTGCGCTGAGATTGTGCCACTGCACTCCAGCCGGGTGATGGAGCAAGACTCTGTCTCAAAAAAAAAATAGTAGTAGTAATTAGACTGGAGGCTGCTTAGGGGAAAGCTTCCCAAGGAGCTGATATTAAGCTGACTCTTAAGAGTTGACCCAGAGAGGATAAAAGAGTTGGCCAAAAGAAGGAAAGAGTGTTAAAGCAGAGGAGCCATGGAAATATGAGGAAACTGTGTACTGAAAGATACATTGTTTATTGAGTGGTTACCAAATGTGCTAAACACATAACAGCCCTGTGAAAATTACAGTTACCTTCATTTTACAAATACGAGATTCAAAGAGGATGGTTTTGTTGTCCAAGACACACTAATAGGTGGAAATCAGGGTTGAAACCCATGTCAGTCTGATTTCAAAGCCCCTTAACTACCTTACTGTATTTTGCATGCTGTCAACTTCTAAATCTTCTCTGCCCTTGTTCTTTATCCCTCAATCATTTTTCACCAACTTCTCTTTCTTCCTTGGAAAGACTCATCTATTTTTTACCAGTCCACAACTACCTCTCTAGGTCAGACACTCATTACTTTTTGCCTTAGTTGCTGAAATTTCTTCCTGGCTAGCCTCTCTGACTCAAGGCTCTCCTTTTGTGTGCTGCTACCAGGTAGTTGTTTTTATTTTATCATTCTAAAACCTGTAGGCACTGTAGGACTGGTGGATGAAATTGAGATTGCCCCCAGTCTTCTGTTTGGTATGCTTCATGGTCTAGTCTCATTTTACATTTACAGATTTGACATTAGAGGAATAATAATTGCTTGCATTTCTTAGCACTTACCATGTGTCCATTATTGTATCAAATACTTTATGGATTTTTTTTTTTCCCGGAACAACCTTGTGACTTGGGTAATATTAATTCCATTTCACAAGTAAGGAAATTGAGGCTTAGTGAAGTAAAGTGACTTGCCTGAAGGTCACATATAATGTTATAACATGTTACAGTATCAGCTCTTTCATTATTTATTAATATTACTCTCAACTCAAAATTTCCTTAAAAGTTGGCATATGTTGCGCCTGCCTACTTAATACCTTTATTGATGCTATTTTGGTCTATTAGAATATTTGTCACGTTTTTGCCTGTCCATATTCTACCCGTTCTTCAAGTTCCACATCTTTTAAAATTCTTTGAACACTATTGGATATATTAGTATCTCCAATACCCCTTTCCCCCCTGCCCCATGAAAGCTCTCATAAAGTAACGTTTAATTATACCATGGACATATGGATGTTTTGGAGTTGGAAGGGATGCTGGCAATCAGTATAGTATGAGGGAAAGAGTATCAGATTAGAAATCTGAGTTAGGATGTGGCTTCTAATTTTGGTTGTGCCATTTATTAGCCACAAGATTTTAGAAAAAAATCATCTGACATCTTCATCTCGAATTTATAATTTGTAAAATGGGAACATACAGGCTTGTATCAAGTGTGAGGTAATGTAAAATGTATAGTGTTTCTAGAGCTACTTGATATTTAAAGTAGTATATAATCTGTTTTCTAATTTTTATTATCCAGTCTCATCTGCTTACCTCATTTTTCAGGATTCTGTTTGGTTCTGTAATTTTATATTCATACATTGTCTTTCCAACAAATTCAAATTCAGTAAGTGTTTTTTGAGCACCAGTGAATTCCAGATACCATTCCAAGTATTAGAGGTGAAAAGATGAATGAGATACGGTTCTTTTCCCTAAGGGAATCTGTTACAGTCTACTGGAGGAGATGTGCAAATAAATACCATTGATATAAACTTATAAGGATAGAGGAAAAGTAGAGGTGCCGAAAGAAAACAAGGCGGGCTCTGCCTGAGTTATGTGTAGAAGAAAGGTTATTTTGAGCTGGGTTCTAAAGGATGTTTCAGTTGGAAGACATGGTGGAGAAGGCTGCTTTAGGTTAAGGGGACCACCAGCATGGGCAAAGGCACAGAAAGGACAGTAAGTGTATGGTATGTTTAGTAGATTTGGAGATTATATCTTGTTATTGACTGAGGTTTTTTTGTTTTTGTTTTTGTTTTTTTTTTTTGGTTGGAGACGGAGTCTCACTCTGTTGCTAGGCAGGAGTACAGTGGAACAATCTTAGCTGACTGCAACCTCCTCCTCCTGGGTTCAAGCAATTCTCCTGCCTCAGCCTCCCGAGTAGCCTGTACTACAGGCTCGTGCCACCACACCCAGATAATTTTTGCATTTTTAGTAGAGATGGGGTTTCACTGTGTTGGCCAGGGTGGTCTCGATCTTTTGACCTCGTGATCCACCCGCCTCAGCTTCCCAAAGTACTAGGATTACAGGTGTGAGTCACTGTGCCTGGCTGTGACTGAGGTTTTTAAAAGTCCATTATTACTTTTCTAGCATCTGTTACACAGCTATGCATTTCAAACAATTAAATATTGGACTCTTAATTGCATATTAGCAGTGTGTACTGCAAAATTTTTAGCTATTTTTTATTACTATTATTCCTATTTATATAATACTTTTGATTATTAGTTTTTAAAGTCTTTAAATTTTAGCTTTAAAAATTTTTTTGAGACATGTTTTTGTTCTGTAAATCATAATGGTAGATAACCTTTGTAGTACATATTATATGATAGACTTTGTTCAAGTTCTTTACTTTTTTTTTTTTTTTTTTTTTTTTGAGACGGAGTTTTGCTCTTGTCACCTAGGCTGGAATGGCGCAATCTCGGCTCATTGCAACCTCCGCCTCTTGGGTTCAAGTGATTCTCCTGCCTCAGCCTCCTGAGTAGCTGGGATTACAGGTGCCCGCCACCACACTCAGCTTCTTTTTGTATTTTTAGTAAAGATGGGGTTTCACCAGGTTGTCCAGGCTGGTCTTGAACTCCAGACCTCAGGTGATCCACACGCTTTGGCCTCCCAAAGTGCTGGGATTACAGGCGTGAGCCACTGTGCCCGGCCATGCTTTACCTGTAGTAATTAATTTAATTCATGTATCCAATGTGGTAAGTGCTGTTTTCCCATTTTACAGATGAGGAAACAGAAATAGAGAAGTAAAGTGACTTACCTGAGGTCACACTGTAAGTGGTGGAGCTAGTTTTGGATCCAGACAGTTTGGCTCCACATATTACATTTCTAACTCTTGGTCTGTAGTGCCTCTCAAGAGTTCAGTTTTGTTTTATTGCCGCTTTAAAAAAGGATTATTGAAAACTTATATCCTTTAGTTTTATTCATGTATCCCCAATTTTTTTTTTCTATTGCATTAAGGCACTATTTCTGGAAATCCCCAATTTTTTCTTACATATTTTTATAGTTAAGTGTATTAACTGGAAACATGCTTTCTTATATAATTTATTACAGGTAAACATTAATATTTGAAAGATTAACATTTTAAGATCCTATAAATTTGGGTCTGTGTATTTTGAGGTGGTAAGCAGCTTCCTTTGCAGTTTTCAAAAATCTGTTTTGCAGAGTTGGTTTGTTTTGCAAAATTTGTATCAACTCTACCACATTATACCTTTGGCTGCTTTGGCTGAGATAGTTCTTCCCTTGAGGTCTTGCCAAAAAAAAAAAAAAAAAAAAAAAAGGAAATAGAAAACAAACATATAAGAAACAATGGCAAATGTAGAACTTTGGTAAACTTTGCTGGAACATAAAACTTTTAAACCCAAGCCTGTGGTTGAAGTCTTGAGGTGTTCTGCCTTCCCCTAAGTCTATATTTGTATCTCTTTTGGGAATGGACTCAGAAACAGAGCATTGGTCATTCATTTTACTGTTCCTGATGTGGAAAGGAGAAACAGAAGAGAATGTCATGGAAAGAAAGAGCAGGATGGTCAGGGTTCTCATCTGGCAGCCTAGAGGGGAGAGAAGGGAGCCACACTCACATGTATATTTTAGTTTATGATGATCCCTGCCTATTAATAAACATGGCTCAAGTGGTGTCCTGGAATCTCACCAATCAGATTATTATACCTCCTTGAGAGGAGGACAGTGCTTGGCGAGGGAGGAAGAACAATTAATTGTCTTAGATTATATTTTCTATCTGTTTCTTCTGATAAGAAAAATAATATCAATAGTGACAATATAGTGTCTTCAACTTTAAGTTTGTAATTAAAGTTTCTTAAAGATTTTTAGTAAAGGAGCTCTTCGTCTCAAATTGTTTTTCTCTTCATTGTCAAAAGGTGAATCTCAGTTGCAGCTGTGGATTAACTGGATGTATCATGGCTGCAGAAACAACTGCATACCACCTTTATATCAGATTCGATTTTAGATTTACTTATTTGTCATAACCTAGATTTCATTATTTTTTGCCACTAGTAAATTTACTTTAAAAAGAGCAAGCTATTAATGTAATCAGGAAGTAGTGAGGTCTTTCCTATTTTCAGTGAATTAATTTTGTGTCATTTGTAAACTTGGAAATTTTTTGCTCTATGCAGAAACTCAATGGTTGTTTGAATTTGAAGCCTCTCAATGTGCCATGATATGAAGTTTACATGTATATATATCATTTGCTTAAAATAGTTGTTTTTATGGATATAGTTTAATAAAAGTTAAAACACTGGAGTATGCTGGAAAAGAGCACTGGACGCAGTTTAAGAAACGGCGTTCTTGTTGCCTAGTACTTTTATGTTGGACGTATTTTTTCCAGCACTTGCAGTTTACTTACCTGTAGATGACATTGCATCCAGTTGACCTTCAACTTTTTCTTTCTTTGACTAATTAATTTATGACAGTCTTAATGTACTTGGCATTGGTCAGTGGAAGAGAAAAAAAAGGGAAACAAGCTACTTCAATAATTCAGTGTTAATCATATTTGGCTAAACTCAAGATTTAGAATGTTTTCACAGGATACATTGTGATAAATTATGAATTAGCTGCCTATCAAAGATAAATATTATTTGGATAAGTATACTGAATCTTAGTATCCAGGTGCCATGTATTGAGTTACTCTCAGCTTATTATTATCAACAGTATTTACCTCAGCATTTACTTATGTCGTGCATTGTGTGGTGTTATTCAGTTGTAAAGTATTAGCACTGGAAGGCAGTTGGATATTACAGAGGTCAAAAGCTATGTCCTTATGCCATACCTAGAATATCGTTTTGCAAATCTAGTGCTGTATTTGTGACATAGGGAATATTCTGAGAGATCCAAATGGGAGCATTTACTCTTTCATTGTGGCCAGAAGACTGTGAGCTTGGTTTGCAGAGTAGTAATTTGAATAGGTGCGAGAGGAGCATACTAGGTAGGGGAATAATAGTATAAAGAGAAAGGTGTTTAAAAGGCCATTTTTGGTAGAAGGTTTACAAAAAGAAGTATAATAATTAAAATAGAAGTATTGGTGGGATTAAATTGTGGTCAGGATGAAATTTAGAATGGGGAATGCGTTTATAGAAAGATTTTTTCCTAAGGTGAAAGGAATATTTTCTAAGATGGGAGAGTATTTTTGCAGGAAGAGAGGAAGAACTATCTGGAATAGGAAAAGGTGAATATATTGGATGGGGCAGGGGTAATTTTGAGAATGATCCTTTGGAGTTGGACTATCAGGATTCATACGGTATGGGTGAAGCCTCTGTTTAGATAAGCAGTAGACTCTTCTGGGCTTGGAAAAATGATGCAAGTATAGTTTCATTTTGACTGTGGTTCATTACTTGAATATGCAACGAACATTACTTGCATATGTAATTTTGAATTAGTATTCTGATTCCTTTAAATAATAACTCTGTATTTAGAATTTCTAGTACTGTTTTTTTTGCATTCTAAAGATTGGCGATCACACTTTTTTTTTTTTGAAGTGGATAATCTTCATAGCATTCATTTTTTAAATAATCTTTTGTTTTCTAGCAAATTCATTCATCCTTGCAAGGATCTGACTAATGCTCTTCATTTTATTTTCAGTTTGGCTTTTGTTGAAAAAAGAATTTAGCCTGTATGTACGGCTTTAACCACTGGAAGAATGACAGATGACAAAGATGTGCTTCGAGATGTGTGGTTTGGACGAATTCCAACTTGCTTCACGCTTTATCAGGATGAAATAACTGAAAGGGAAGCAGAACCATACTATGTAAGTATATTGATTATGGCAAATGGGAAATTTAACTTTGTCCACTTTTGTTAAAAAAAGCTCTAAGAACTTGGAGGCTGTTATGTAACATTTTATATACAGCTAATTCATGCTTATTTTGGAAAAACAACACAGATAAGCATAAAGAAGGGAGTAATCACCTCTAATGCTGCCACTCAGAGGACAAAACCATTGTCAACATGTTGGCATGATGCCTTCTGGACTTTGTTTTCTTACATGTATGTGCATATGTTAATGGAATCATCAGCTATGGTGCCTTCTTGACTTTGTTTTTCTTATGCATATATTCATATATAATATATAATAATGGAATCATCAGATATGTGCTTTTTTAATAGGAAGAGATTTTGAAAATAATAGATTCAGATTGCATTCATTTATAGTTAGGAGATTCCAAGCAACTGTTTAACAAAGTGTTTTTATAGCTTAGTGAACATATAAACATGCGCACATACACACATTCATATGTTGACTGAACTGTTGTATGTTATATGTGAGCTAATATGTAAAACATTTAATATATATTATAAATTACTTCACATAGACTTGCAGATGTGAGTTAATCTGTTCTACAAACAGTTTCAAATATCTTCTGATTTTCATGTGCTATTTTCCTCTTTTCTAACAATGTATAATCTCAGTTTACACATCTGTCAGAGATGACATCCGACCTGCTTCCTGAATAGCCTGTAACAGGCACAGATATTCACAATTGTCATTACTGTTTTTTCTTTTTGTGTCTCAGGTATGCATGCTAGTGTTTACCTGGAGAGGGTGTGGAAAAGTGGAAATGTATTTGTGATGAGGAAATGCTTCTGTTTCATTTTAATAAAGTTTGCCCTTTGCTTTCCCCCTCCTTTCTCTGAGAGGCAGTGCTGCTCCTCAGCCTGCTCCAGCTACAGGAAGTCAGATTACTGGAGGAAGCTGCTTATTAAGGAGCCCATTCACTCACTTTTTGGGTATAGGACTGTTTTTTGTTTTTGTTTTTGTTTTCCTCTGTGCATCCTCAGCATCTGACACAGGCTGTTCAAGTGGTACTACTCAGTGCATGAACGTTTCACCGGGCTCATGTTGGGATGTTGTTTGGAATTATCTTTCTGGCTTTTCTTACTAGAAATGATAGTTTTAGAGAAGTTTGGCCATCTCGTTACTGGTACTGAAGCTTATATACATGTGAGTATTCTTAACTTTGGAAATATTAACTGTTTTCTGTCTAGAAAAATATCAACAGTTAAAAACAAAGTATGGGGCCGGGCGCAGTGGCTCATGCCTATAATCCCAGCACTTTGGGAGGCCAAGGCGGGTGGATCACGAGGTCAAGAGGTCGAGACGATCCTGGTCAACATGGTGAAACCCCATCTCTACTAAAAATACGAAAATTAGCTGGGCATGGTGGCGCGCACCTGTAGTCCTAGCTAGGAGAATTGCTTGAACTCAGGAGGCGGAGGTTGTGGTGAGCCGAGATGGCGCCATTATACTCCAGCCTGGGTAACAAGAGTGAAACTCCATCTCAAAAACAAACAAAAACAAAAAACAAAAAACAAAACAAAGTATGGTTTTAGTTTTATTTTTAGAAGAATTTCATTTGTTAGCAATATTTTTTCTGTTCTTGTTCTGTGATATAGCTTAGGATACCATTTTTTTCCCAAAGAAGTTTTTGCTGTTTTAATTACAACTTTTAATCTTCGTTGGCTTTGTAATAGTATCTAAACCAGAGTATATTCGGCCAAATTGATGACAACTGAAAAATAATTTAAGTCTGTTTACTTTTATTTATTTATTTATTTTGAGGCAGAGTCTCGCCTCTCTGTTGCCTAGGCTAGAGGACAGTGGCACCATTTTGGCTCACTGCAACCTCCCAGCCTGGGTTCAAATGATTTTCATGCCTCCGCTTCCCAAGTAGCTGGGATTACAAGTGTGCACCATCACACCCGGTTTATTTTTATATTTTTACTAGAGAGAGAGTTTTGCCTTGTTAGCCAGGCTGGTCTTGAACGCCTGATCTGGCCTCGGCCTCCCAAAGCACGGGATTCCAGGCGTGAGCTACTACACCTGGCTTGTTTCCTTTTAAATCAGACTCTGGTGTTTGACATATGCCCTAAAGTTAAATAAATTTCAGGTAAAGAATACAATATATTTTTTTATAGATCTGTTTAAATATGAAAAGACTGTTGTGAGCACTAGTGTGTAAGTTTTCAGGTGTTTCTAATCAAATTGAAAATGGCAGGAATGTTGAGGGTAACTGTAGGAGAAAGAGGATTGTTTTGTTTTATAAGTAATTGCTTTTTTCTTGAATTCTTTATAGTTCTTCACCCAGAGAAACCTCTTATACATGATTTGTGTTTTTGAAGACTGTTGGGTGATAGGCATATAATAAATATAAAACAAAAAAAACTAGAATTTAAAATCATATGGCATGATCCAAATTTTGGTATTTAAATATGTGCATGCATAAGTGTAAGTTAATACATACTTACCAAATGTTAGCAATGATTAGTCTTAGAATTACAGGTAAGCATTTTAGCACCAGTATAGCTGTAGTTCAGATATGTCCCTTGTTGTCAATTAAGCTTGAACATATTTTTAATATTAATATTACATATATTCCTGTTTTTTTCTGCATTTTGATTTGTTTCCTCTCTGCATAATTTTTCCGCCTGTATCTTGTATGTATATCACTGAGCATTATATTTTGTTTTGCAGGGAATATTGGGAAGGAAATTTGTAGAAACTAGATAACTTTTCAGTTGGTATTCTTTCTGTTATGTTCATTTAAACTGTTGCTTTTCATTTATATTATCCAGTATAAAAGCACATATACTCATTTGCATTGCTATTTTTTGTGACTTGTGTCTAGAAGAAATCATGATTAGACCCAGGGTCATCAATTTCATGGACCCTTAACATTAGTCAGTGATCCTTTTATGTATGTTAGTCAGATGTCTGCTCTTTTCCACTATGACTATTTTTCTGAGCCCTGACCTCTTACTTCACTCTTAACAAGTGACTTCACTTCCTCCTTTGTGAAGAAAATAGAAACAATGTGATAGATGTGATAGGACCTCCCTCAACTTTCTGCCACCAAATCTGCAAAACCTATCTGCATTCATACACATTTTCTTCTCTTTCCCTTCTGCTATAATGGAAGAAGTATTCTTCTTTCTCGGCAAGGCCCAGCCCTCCATCTACCTTCTGCCTTCTCAGGAAGCTGGTGGTATCTGATCTTCTCCCACCTCCACCTCTGCCTTCTCTGTTTTACTTTCAACTTCTTATCTGCTGTCTCCTTCACGGTTTTTGATGTTGTCATAAATCCTTCCTATCCTGAAACAATAACCCTCTCTTGACCCCATCTCTCAGCTTTGGCTTTTCCTCCATGGCTAGACTTTTTAAAAAGGTTATTTATAGGCCGGGCGCGGTGGCTCAAGCCTGTAATCCCAGCACTTTGGGAGGCCGAGGCGGGTGGATCACAAGGTCGAGAGATCGAGACCAACCTGGTCAACATGGTGAAACCCCGTCTCTACTAAAAATACAAAAAATTAGCTGGGCATGGTGGCGCGTGCCTATAATCCCAGCTACTCAGGAGGCTGAGGCAGGAGAATTGCCTGAACCCAGGAGGCGGAGGTTGCGGTGAGCCGAGATCGTGCCATTGCACTCCAGCCTGGGTAACAGGAGCGAAACTCCGTCTCAAAAAAAAAAAAAAAAAAAAAAAAAAAAAGGTTATTTATAGTCATTGTCTACCTTCTACTTCCTACCAGTTAGTTCTCTGTAATCACATTTTCATACTATTCCAAGAAAACTATTCTTGCCAAAGTCACTAATAACTTTTTAGCCAAGCTTGGCGTCTGTTTTTGAATTTTCATTTGTCTGATCTCAGCAGTGTTTGATGTTGTTTGCTATTTTCTCCATTTTGTGGCATTGTCCTGCTTAGCCCTGCAGTGCCCAGTATTCTTGGTTTTTGCTTTTGCCTCTATGGTTTGTGTGTGTGTGTGTGTGTCTTTCTTCTTTGCTTATTCCTTACTATTGGTATTTCTTGGGGCCCTGTTTTCTTGTTTCACTTCACTTTTTACCCCCTGGAATTCTTCTCTGTTTTTATGTCTTTGTCGAGCATTTTAAACTTGACAATTGCCAGTATTTTTGTCCTGAACTCCAGAGCTATATATTTGTCTGCTGGAGATCCTCACTTAGATGTCTTACAGAAACTCAAACTGTGTGTTTGAAACTGGACTCACCAGCTTTCCCTGCAAGAAAATCTGGTCATCTGCCATTATTCCCTTGCTATTTTGGCAAGAAGAATTACTCTTACTAGAAACCTGGGACTCATCGTTTGGTGCTTCTTTCTGTCATATCCCAGATATTTAGTCAGTAACTTTCTCCAGCTGGTTTTCTCAGACTTAACTGATCCCTTTCATCCCCCACTGCTACAGCCTAGATAAGACTACTGTTTAAATTCTGATCAGGCCAGGCACAATGGCTTATGCCTGTAATCCCAGCACTTTGGGAGGCCAGTGCGGGTGGATCACCTGAGGTCAGGCGTTTGAGACCAGCCTGGCCAACGTGGTGAAACCCCGTCTCTACTAAAAATACAAAAATTCGTTGGGCATGGAGGTAGACAACTGTAATCGCAACTACTCAGGAGGCTGAGGCAGGAGAATTGCTTGAACCTGGGAGGTGGAGATTGCAGTGAGCCAAGATCGTGCCATTGAACTCCAGCCTGGGCAACAAGAGTGAAACTTTGTTTCAAAAATAAAATGAATTAAATTTTATGGTAGTAACCAATTTCCTGCTTTTGGTTTTCCCTTCTTTTCATTTTCTGGTCTGCAGTTGGAGTGATCTTTTCAAAACACATATCAGATCTTATCTCTTGCTTGCTTAAAACCTTTGTGGCTTTTCATCATTTTTAGGATCTTTAATGTAGTTTACAAGGTTCTGTATAATCTGGCCCTGGGCTTCCTCAGCACTATTCTGTCTTAATTCTCTACCTTCCTATCATATTCAGCTTCTTAGACTTCACTCAAATGTGCCCATCTTTGTTTCTCTGTATTCACCTCATACCTTTTGTCTCACAGCCTCCCTAGCTTGAAAAAGGCAGAGGCATCTCCCACACCTACACACACCCAGACCTCCACACCCACCCATGTTATTTCCCTTTTATTTGTCTTTTGACAAAGGGAAAGGCCTTAAGATATACTTCCTGTCAAGGCCTCTTCTGACACTAGATAAGGTTAAATTCCTTTGCTACTCATTCTTGTTGTTTCCTCCTTGGATTAATCACATTTGTAATTTTGCTTTTTGTATCTTTTTGCTGTCTAACCTGTATGCTGTATAAGGGGAAGGGCTCTTCTGTCTCACTCAGTGCTGTATCCTCATTGCCTAGTATGATGCTTTATACTTTGGAGTGGAACAGAATTCTAGTATGTTTTACTTCCATTTTTGTCCTAGATAAGTCTCTAATTTTAAAATTGAAAAATGTTGGACAGAATAGTACTTGGCATGAAGAAATAAAATTATGGGCACCGTTTTTGGAAACATAAGTATTCCATATAATTGCATTAAATATGTATTCTTAAAGGCTGTATAGATAAAATGAATCACTTGTATGATAGTCATGGAATACTTTTTGCTAGGGCTGAATGAGGAATTAGAGTGTTACAGTTTCCATTGTAGCTGACAGTATTTCCAAATGGGGTTGATCCTATTCAAAGTAAAAGAACTAAAAGAACATTGAAGACACGTGTTAAATGAAATAAACGAGACACAAAAGGACAAATATTATATGGTTCCACTTAAATAAGGTATCTGGAATAGTCAAATTCATAGAGATACAAAGTAGCATGGTGGTTACTGGGAGCTGGGGAAGCAAGAAATGGGGAGTTACTGTTTAATAAGTAGAATTTCCATTTGGGATGATGAAAAAGTTCTGGAGATGGATAGCGAATGTACTTAGTATTACTAAACTGTACACTTAAAAATGGTTTAAATGGTAAATTTTATGCTACGCATATTTTACCACATTAAAACAAAAGAAAACCCAATGAGATACACCTAAGAAAAACAATGAGTAGTATATATAGTCTGCAGGTAAAACGCAGGATGATGTCTTTTAATTTTTACCTATTTAAGTATTTCCTAGCTAAATTAAAACGCAGGATGATGTCTTTTAATTTTTACCTGTTGAAGTATTTCCTAGCTAAATTGTATCTGTATGCACTGTAGAATAGTCATTCTTAAATTTTAGAGTGATTTCTTAGTGTTACTATGGGTATATTAGTTAGCAATTACTCCCACAAGCCAAACGGAACTGAAGATTGCTGCTGCATTTCATTGTGGATTCTGCCTTTAAAATGAGTATTCTTTTAAGATTATCATTGTTGGCTCTGCCCCACTTAACCTTTGGCATCTCTGACTCATTCAGCAAATATTTATTGTGTGTGTGTCCTTTAAAGCAGGCACTATTTTGGGCAGTGGAAATGTAGCATTGAAAACAGACAAAAATTCCTGTCTTAATGGAGATTATATTCTAATGTTCTTTTTTCCTTATTGTGAAAAAGATTTTATTTCATAAAAATCATTTGGGAGTATTTAGTAACTTTGAGTGAAGCCGAGGCATGTAGTACAACATTCTCTAAAATCAGGAACTGATATATCCATACCCGTTAGCTGTGGTGTTTCTTCCCTCTTACTATCTCCATAGGTTAATATTTCCTACGGAATAGATTACTATGTAATGGCCAATAATCATTTTTAAAGTTCAGGATTTACTAATTTAGACCTTATTAGCCTAACAGATTATGCTTACGTGTTTTTTGAAAACAGCTAGTTTACCATGCTGTTTTGCTTTTTTTTTAAAGAGACTTTAATGTCACATCTATATTTGTCATTTCTGAACGAATACACTGAATCTTTTCTCTGCCATTTAAGAATAGCATATAATATTGGCAAGTTATTAAAAAGTAAAACAGGGGCTATAATACTTCCTGTGGAGGAAAAAACTGATTTTTCTTATATTAAATAGTAAGAATTTCTTTTTCTTTTTTCACTAATCACAGTTATTTCCTTACAAAAGTAGAACTTACGTTCTGTTGAATGCATATTACTACTCAACAGCTTGTTCCTAGTATTTAGTACCTTGTATTCCATGCTGAGCATGCCAGCTATCTCCCTCCCATACCCCTGTACCCTGTAGCCCGTAGGGTCAATGTCATACTCTCCTACCTGATTGGTACCTCTTATCTTGGACTTCCATGATTAGATATAAATTCCTTCAACCAGAATATCTTTTTTTTTTTTTTTTTGTATATATTTGCCAGCTTAGTAGTTCTACTTGTTTTGTTGGTCAAAACATATCACCTTGAATAAACAGCGTGAAAGATGGTGCCATTATAAAAGCAGCCAAAAGAGTAACACAGCAGTTTTATCAGCAAAAGAAGTCAGACACTTAGGAAAGCAAGAAATGGCTAGAGTGTCTACTGTGGAAGAGAAAAACCATAAATTTTTACCATCCTCCTTCTTTTATCTACTTATCTGTTCTTTGTATGAATCATAATTGATTTTCCAAAACACTCTCCTATTTTATTTTTTGGGTACCTTTTCTGGGGAAAAAACACTGACTAGGTTCTTCATACTGTTTATATTGAGGCTTTATCTAGCCCAGCATTCTCTCCTAGCCTTCAAAACATGATGGACTTGTTGAGAAGATTTGATTGATAAGTCAAGGTATACTTTAGTACTCCAGTTGATGATCTTCTCAGAACAGTTTAATTGACTCAGATGGATCATTTTAATTTTTAAGTTAAATTTGATAGAACTAATAAGTATCCTAAATAGTATGACATCTAATTACATTTTTATTTAGTGTTATAGAAAGATTATAGATAGGTTTGTGTTGATGATTCTGGGCATTTATGTGGTAAGCTTTGCTTGCTTAAAGGAATGGCCCCATAAGAAATACTAAAACATCTTAACCTTTAACATTTGATCTTCTATAAAAAGCAGTTGACTTTGTGTGGGATATTCAAAATGATGCAAAGAACACGGCTGTTTTTCCTTAAAATTCAAAAACCTACTTAGTATTTAAAAAAATAATAACTAGTAAATAAATGCGGTTTTACAAATTTTCATTTCAGTTGCTTTTGCCAAGAGTAAGTTATTTGACGTTGGTAACTGACAAAGTGAAAAAGCACTTTCAGAAGGTTATGAGACAAGAAGACATTAGTGAGATATGGTTTGAATATGAAGGCACACCACTGAAATGGTGAGTGAATTTTTCTGCATTATTAAGCATAAAGTATATACTAGCTTTAAAAAGGTATAGTGCCCTGAAACAATTGTAAAAAAGTTCTACGAGGATAGAAGTCCTTAGTCTAGCTCATACAATTTGTGAAGTTTAGACCATTATTAGAATATGTTATTGAAAATATTTCTGCCTTCTGTTTTGATGCTTGGATGACTGGACAGATTCATATATTTTTAGCAGTAGATTTTTATATGGTACAATAAGAATATATTTGGTTATGGGTTATTTTCAGATATATTTAAAACTCCCTTATGAAAAGTCATCTCTGTGACACTAATCAATTTTATTTCTGTCACCAAAATATTTATAACATCTTTATATACACGATTACCTTAAGTGGCATTGTTCAAACTGATTGCCATATTTAGTTGACCACTTTGCTAGAAGCACATCTTAACTAGGCTTGGTTTAGAGTATTTAAAATATATTGATTTTGTGAAAAATAAATTTGACATTTTGCATTTTTAAGAAGGGTATTGAACTGATGAGAACAGATACTCTACTAATCTTAGCACTTTGGGAGGCTGAGGTGGGCAGATCATCTGAGGGTTGGGAGTTTGAGACCAGCCTGATCAACATGGAGAAACCCCATTTCTACTAAAAATACAAAATTAGTTGGGCATGGTGGTGCATGCCTGTAATCCCAGCGACTCAGGAGGCTGAGGCAGGAGAATGGCTTGAACCCAGGAGGCGGAGGTTGTGGTGAGCCGAGATCACACCATTGCACTCCAGCATGGGTAACAAGAGTGCAATTCTGTCTCAAAAAGGGGGAAAAAGAAAAAGAAAAAAAAAAAGGTATTGAAATAAAATACTAAACCTAAACCTGGGTTTATCCATGTACAAATGATGTTTTTTTTTGTACTTCCTCTGTTATTGGGAGTTTTGTTCATTGTGCTTCCAAAAATATTTAATGAAACTGTGGAAATTACAGAGAGAAAAATGTTAAAAAAAGATAGTTCAAGGTATGCTGGTTGTTAGTGTTGAAATGCTGCCGTTTGGATACAGTTGAATGAAAAAGATACAGGCTAAGACAGATTTAAATGGACTTGTTCTCTGAATTCCTGGAATATTAAAATGAAGAGTTTTTGAAAGAGCTTTAGGACAGATGAAAGGAATCTAGTTAGATGTTTAAAAATGCAGCTGATATGAATCAAAGGACTGTTTATTAGCAAAGAAAGGAATTTTGGAACTCACCTTGTGCTGATAAGATCCCAAGAATGAGTAGATTTTTTTGTAATGGCTTTACAAACAGACAAGTTTGTATTTTGGGTTCCGTCTCTAATCCTTTGAGGTGATTCTGGGTAGTTATGACACAGTTGTCTTATTATAGCATTCTTTTTTAAATCAAAACAATACTGAGCTTTATGATCATATATCAGACTCCTCTGACTTTTCTTAAGTAGATCTAGACCTCAGGCGGTGTAGATAAGGCAGTGTTTTCTATTTCTCAGGAGAATTTGAGGTTTTGGAATGGGAAGGTGGCTAGAAGGAACTGTAAAGAAGCAATGATTATTAAATTGAAGAGTGACAGGACGGAGGGGGAAAGAGTGTGGGAGAGTGGCAATGGGATATATGTATGTACTTGACATTTCTATCTGTAGTTATGTAAATTGTATTGCATTATATACATTACAGATTATCTTAAGATTTTGTGGGGCTAGCAGGGCTTCTCAGTTTTATTGTAAAGCAGGATTTCTCAGCAGGGTCACTATTGACATTTTGAATTTGAATTTGAATTTGATAAATCTTTGTTGTGGTGGGCTACCCTATGCATTATAGGATATTTAGCAGGAGCTCTGGCCTCTTCCTACTAGTGCCAGTAGCACTTCCTCCAGTCTGGATTATCAAAAATGTTGCCAGATGTCCCTAGATGGAGGCAGAACCACCCCCAGTTGAGGAACTCTGGAAAATTGTGAAACCTCATTTTAGCTTGTAAAGTAAGTGATTGCTAAGTCATCACCTTTTAGTTGCTGTTTTATTCTGTCCCTTATGGTGGTTATTCTTGTATTCAATATGGTTTATATTTTATAGGTTTATGAGTGAATAATGTTTGGACCCATTTCTTCCTGTCACTGCTGAACAGTGATTTTGACTTAAATATTAATAGACCATATTCTTACTTTATCAGTATTTATCCCTTTGGAAAGTCTTTTATTAAAGAGTGGAGTTCTTTGCCCTTTTAGAGAGCTTATGTGAAAGTAATTATATTCAGGTGTCTTCATTGTAGTTTTGGGGGTGTTAACTTTTTTTTTTTTTAATTTTTATTGCATTTTAGGTTTTGGGGTACATGTGAAAAACATGCAAGATTGTTGCATAGGTACACACGTGGCAGTGTGATTTGCCGCCTTCTTCCCCATCACCTATATCTGGCGTTTCCCCCCATGCTATCTCTCCCCAACTCCCCACCCCTCGCTGTCCCTCCCCTATTTCCCCCCAACAGACCCCAGTGTGTAGTGCTCCCCTTGCTGTATCCATGTGTTCTCATTGTTCAATGGAGGTGTTAACTTTTTATGTATTATATGACTTCCACAGTTATGTCATTCTGTAAGCTCATTATAGCAAATGACTTTTGATACATCTTTTTCTTTAATGTTTTTAAGTATTCCATATATATGAGGCATGAATAACTTCCAGAGTCATAAATATAATCCAGGGCCTCTGGGCTTAGTCTTGATCTTTTCTTTCTTTGCTACCAATAATCGCAGTTTTCTCTTATGTTAAAACATCTATCTTCCTGGAAATAGGCTATCAATGTAAGACTGTCCGGCATTTAAGCAGTGGGCTTCCTAAGATAGGATAATTCTGTGAATTTCTATCAGTGTAGGAGAGCAGCTACCACTGAAGTGTTGGAAGGCTTGGACTTTTGAGACCATACAAGTGTCTCGAGGATAGAGAAGCATTTATTTGAGTTGGATAATAACGTCCTTCCTATATTTATTCTTTGGAGTTTTAAAGAAGTTTAGATAGGAAAGGAAATTAGTTGTCAGTTAAGATAATTCATAAGTGAGGGAAGAAAGAACAGAAATTGATGTTTCTTCTCTCTTTAAAACCTTGTCCCTGGTTCTGTCCCCTAATTCAATTATTTAAGTTCATCTTTTCATACAAGGTGACAGTTCTCAGTGAAAAGAAAAAAAAAAACTGAAGTCCTAGACAAATCATGATTTTCATCATACTCAGATAATAAAAATATGACTTTATCTTCCTGTTGGTAGGACATAGATGAAGAATATTGGGGCTTTTTTTTTTTTTTAACAAATTTTTGGTTTTAAAGATTTTTTTTTTTTTAGAAATAGTATGTATATAAAATTAGTTATAGATAGTAGCAGAATGGAGTATTCTTAAATCAAGTTGTATTTTTTCTTTGCTGCTAATTCTTTCTTACTGTTCTTTATTTTTCTTACTTGGCTAACAGACTCTGTGTGAGAAGGAAAAAATAATCCCAAGCATATAATTAATGTGAAATTAAAAAAAATAACTAATATGGAATAAAATTATTTTTTGGGGGGGGTGTGGGGGGAGATGGAGTTTCGCTCTTGTTGCCCAGGCCGGAGTACAATGGCATGATCTCAGCTCACTCCAACCTCCGCCTCCCAGGTTCAAGCAATTCTCCTGTCTCAGCCTCCTGAGTGGCTGGGATTACAGGCTCTTGCCACCATGCCCAGCTAGTTTTTGTATTTTTAGTAAAGACGGGGTTTCACCATGTTGACCACGCGGGTCTTGAACTTCTGAACTTAGGTGATTCATCTCCCTCAGCCCCCTAAAATGCTGGGATTAAAGGCGGGAGCCACCACACCTGGCCAATTCTTTATTGGAGTACAGTTTGATGAGTTTTTAAACAATTGTATAGAGTTATGTAGCTACTAACACAGTCAAGATAATAAGATACTTAATTTTACAAAATTCCCTGGTATTCCTTTATAGTCAATTACCTCTTTTTCCCCCCCAGTTCACAGCAATTACTGATCTAATTTCCATCTCAGTTGTTTTACTTTTCTCAGAATGCCATATACATGAATTCATGCAATATATAGCCTTTTATGTCTGTTACCTTGAGTAATGTTTTTGAGGCTCATCCATGTTGCATGTATCAGTGGTTTCTTCCTTTTTATTGTCAAATAGTACCCCACTGTGTGGTTGTACCACAAATTGTTTATTCATTAACTGATGTACATTGGATTATTTCCATCCTAGGGCTATTTTGAGAAAAGCTGCTGAAAACATTCATCTAGTGGTCTTTCTTTGCCAGACCACATGTATTGTAAAAGAGAAAATTTTAATTTTGTTTTCTGAATCGTTCATATATTTTTTATTTTTATAATTAAAAAAAATTTACTATGGAATGCATCACGAATTTGCATATTGCCCTTATGCAGGGGCCATGCTAATCTCTGTTTTGTTCTAATTTTAGTACATGTGCTGCCAAAGCGAGCATGAATGTTTATTGTTAGTGTGTAGAAATGTGATTGATTTTTGTGTTCTGCAACCTTGCTGAATTCACACACTGGTTCTAGGAGTTTTTTTGGTAGATTTTTTGGGATTTTCTTCATAAACAGTCTTGTCATCTGCAAATAGAAATTATTTTCATTTTTTCAACCTGTAGGCCTTTTATTTCTTCTCTTCTTTTTTTCCTTATTGGGGTGGCTACAACTTCTAGTGCTGTGCTGGATAAGAGTGGTGAGGGTAGACATCTTGTGGTGTTCTTAGTTTTATGGGGAATATATTAGTCTTTCACAATTATCATGAATAGATACTGGATTTTGTCAGATGCTTTTTCTGTGCTAATTAAATGATTGTATCACTTTTCTTCCTTAGCTTGTTGCTATAATATGTCATTTGTGGATTTTCGATGTTGGACCAACCTTGTATATCTTTAATGAATCCGTTTGGTAATGGAATGTAGTTAGTTTTATACATTGTTGAATTCAGTTTGCCAAATACTATTTTGTTGAGGAGTTTTGTGTCTTGCATTCATGAAAGAGATTGTAGTTTTCTATTTTTCTGTTGTCTGATTTAGTATTAGGGTTATACTGGCTTTATAAACCGAGTTGAGAAGTGTTCTGTTCTGATACATTTTCTGGAAAAGATTGTGTAAAAGTACTGTTAATTCTTTAAATATTTGATAGAAGTCTCCAGTGAAACCACTTGGGTCTGGAGTTTCTATTTGGGGAGCATTTTAATTACAAATTCAATTTCTTTGATATATATAGATCTACTCACCTTGTCTATTTCATCTTCATTGAGTGTTGGTAGTTTATGGGTTTTAGAGAGCTAGTCCATTTCTTCTAAGTTGTTGAATTTATGAACATAGAGTTGTTTATAGCATTTCCTTACCTGTGAATGACTGTAGGATCTATAGTGTTGTCTTCATGTTTGTCAGCTTCGTTAGAGGTTTACCAATTTTATTTATTTTTTTGAAGTGCCAGTGTTATGTTTCCTGGATTTTTCTCTGCTTTAAAAATTTTCCAGTTTTGTTGGTTTCTGTGTTTTTTGTTTTTTGTTTTGTTTTTAATAATTATATTCTTTCTGCTTGCTTTGGTTTTATTTTGTTCTTTTTTTTTTTTTTTGTAGTTTCTTGAAGAGAAACTTAGGTTATTTTTTTGAGCTCTTACCTTAAAAAATTTTTTTTTAATTATAGTGAAATACATAGAACAAAATTTACTATCTTAACCATGGTAGTGTTATTTACATTCACAATGCTGTACAACCATTTAGCGTTATAAATGTCTATTTCAGCCATGCTTTAGTGCAGTCCATAAGTTTTTATATGTTCTGTTTTTGTTTTCATTCAGGTCTATGTATTTTTAAAATTTTCTTTTGAAGCTTTCTTTTGGAACCTTAGATTTTTTTTTTTTTTTTTTTTTAACAAATAGGTTCAATTTCCACATTTAGTGGTTTTTCTGTAATCTCTTAATTATTGATTTCTAGTTTGATTCTATTGTAAAAAAAATAGCACACTGTAATTTTAGATCTTTTATATTTCTTGATATTCCTCTCCATTCTTGATTCCTTCATCATCCAGCCTCTAAATCTGATTCTGCCTTCTAAATATGCCTTAAACTCCCTGCTTTGTCTTTTGGGATTCAGGCCCATCTGATTTCTCACATGGATTGTTTTTGTAGCCTCTTAATTTGTCTCCCTGCTTTTAATACTATTACTTCTAGTTTATCTTCCCCAGTGCCATAATTTTTCTTTCTGAAATGCAGACCTGACATTGTTATTCTCCTCAGGAACCCTTTTCTGACTTATCATCTGCAGTGTAAAGCCAAACACTATAGCATGATGTGTGTTTAAGGTTGTCCATGATCCCACTTCTTTCCAGGTGTACTAAACTACTTGTTTCAATGAATCTTGGATAATGTTTTGGGTTTCTGTTCCTTTGCTCATCTTTGATAAATGATTTTTGCTCTTTATGGCATCTTTTTTTTGTCATAATTAATTATTCATTCATATATTCCCTCCTTTAACTCATACTTCTAACTTCTAGCTTAAGTATGACCTTTTTTATGGTTCTTTTTAGCCCAAAGTGATCATTTCTACCTTTGTGCCATCTCTACACTGTGTGTGTGCTAAGTATATACTTGTCATGTTATAACCGTATATTGTAACATAATGGTTATTAAGAATGCTGACTCTGGAACCAGAAACCACGTTTGAAATCCCAGCTTCATCACTTACTAGTGGTAAAACTTTGGGCAGGTTGTTTGATCATTTTGTTTGTTTGTTTGTTTGTTTGTTTTTTGAAACAGAGTCTCACACTGTCACCGAGGCTGGAGTGCAGTGGTGTCATCTTGGCTCACTGCACTCCCAGGTTCAAGTGATTCTCTTGCCTCTGCCTCCCAAGTAGCTGGGATTACAGGTGCCCACCACCACGCCCAGCCAATTTTTTGTATTTTTAGTAGAGACAGGGTTTCACCATGTTGGTGGGGCTTGTCTCGAACTCTTGAACTCAGGTGATCCACCTGCCTTGGCATCCAAAGGGCTGGTTTTACAGGTGTGAGCCTCTGTGCCTGGCTGACCTTTTTTAAAACCTGTTTTCTTACCTGTAAAATGGCGATAATAACAGTACCTTGTACTTCCCATAAGGTTGTTTTAAGAATTCAGTGAGTTAAAATGGGTTAAGTATCCCTTATCCAAAATGCCTGGGACCAGAGTGTTTCAGATTTCATGTTTTTTCAGATGTTGGAATGTTTGTATTATATGCTTACAGTATCCCAAATCTGAAAGTTTGAAATGTTGAAATGCTTCAATAAGCAGTTTCTTTGAGCATCATGTCAGTGTTAGAAAAGTTCAGATTTTGGATCATTTGGGTTTGGGTTTTTGGATTTGGGTTGCTCAGCATGTCTACACATAAAGTTCTTGGAGTAGTGCCTAGCACAAAGTAAGTGCTCAGTAGGCCGTAGCTCTAATTGTCAATATCATAGTCTGTCTCCCCTTCATATTTATTATTACTGTAAGTGCTTAAACATCTATGTGGGATGTTTGAGCAGGAGCTTTGTACCTTAACCAGTAGCACATAGGAGGGGTAAGTAAATGTTTGTTCTGTGAATGAATGAATGAACGAATCCAAATTTACCCCTTGCTTTTATTTAGAAAACTGAGACTCAAATATGTGAAATAATTTGCTCAAGTAAGTTAGGACTCACATTTTGAGAGTCTGTTCAGGGCTTTTTTCACCACACCTGCTAAGATTTTGTTTTAAAATTTCTCTCCTATCTTGTATGTTCTGATTGCATATGTCAATTTATCGAAATTAGAATAAAAATTAAGAAAAGTAGTATACTTATAATGAATACCCAATAGAATTGTTGTTATTGATTTGTAGAGAGCTTACAAGGAGATTATGTCTGATTAGAGCTTTATCTTTGTATCTTTAGCTTTTAAAAATTACACGGGAAATGGAAAGTGCTGGTCTAACGCAAAATTGAGTCTCTCTCTTCAGACTGAGATGTTAGTCAGCAGAGGGTGCTCTAACATTGCATTTTAAGGGGTGAAGTTTCTTGTTACCACAAGTGGTGTTCACATTTTATATTTGTTATTTTTATATTAGAATTATTTTAGGAGAACAGTTCTTGGTCCTTCTAAAGAATACTTTGTAAGTAAACCCTAATTTTGGTTTAGATCTTAGACCTTCAAGCACAAAATTTAGAAAAAGCTTCTCATTTTGTCAACTATAAAATAAATATCTGTAATGGGAAATTTTACTCTGTGCAGATCGACTTACTTTCAGAACAGGTTGTGAAAAGAAGAAGTTGAAATTACTTTTTGAATTGGAAAATATATATATATACGCTTGGGCTGCATGATTTTGGTAAATGACGGACCACATTTAGGATCATGGTCCCAGAATATGATAATTGTTTTTACGGTATCCTTTCTATGCTTAGATACGTACATACTTATTGTGTTAGAGTTGCCTAGAGTATTCAGTGTAGTAACATGTTGTACAGGTTTATAGCCTAGGAACAGTAGACTACACCATGCAACCTAGGTATGTAGTAGCTACGGCATCTAGGTTTGTGTGAGTACATTGTGATGTTTGAAAAGTGAATGAAATTGCCTAACGGTGCATTTCTCAGAACATATCCATGTTGTTAAATGTCCCATGGCTGTACTGATGTTGATCTTAAACATAAATGTAATAGAATGACTCAGAATTTAATAATACTTTTTGTGATTTCAAAAGGAAATTTTAGCAAAATGCTTTAGTGAAAACCTGTGTATAATTTTTTAAAATATATTTAACATTTTAATCATAATTACTGAGCAGATTCTTCTCTCCTATTTCCAGTCTTTTTAAGGTTGTGGAACTGGAACTTAACCCATTTATGCAGGAGGCTGCAATTTTTTGTGTATGAAAAATCAGACCTTGGCAATGACCTTGAACAGTTGGATATACAGAACTCCCACAAGCTTAGCGTTCCAATAATAAAACACTAAGCATACATGAATTAATGTAGTCTGTAAGCTAGATTGTTGAAATGTGATTTACATAGCATTTTGTATACATGGTATCTCTTCATTATTTTTAAACTTTTTCATATATAAGAGTAGGCTTAGAAAGCTGTGAAACACATTGCTACTCTGTGGTTTGTGTTTGTCCCACATATAAAGTAAGGCAATATTCACAGCAATCATCAAATTACTTTGGTTTGCATTTGTAGTTACATGTTTGCAATTACAATGAAATGTAATCCTGTTTCCAGTGAATCATAATGCAGCAACTTTCCGAATAGGAGGCATTTATTTTAGTGACATGAACTTGGGCAGTAGTTCTCCAGTATGGGGAAAATTCTTTCAATGCTGATTTTAGAATACTTGCATTACTTCGCTATCTCAGTACAGATATTTAGACAAGAATCATGTCCCATCTGAGAATATCCATTATTGTACACCATGTGGCAGTGTGCACATGTACACACGCGTGCACGTGTACACACACACATACATAAATGCAGTAATGAAAGAATAAAAAAGGAAGCAAAAAGCAAAGAAATAGTAAAATATATTCCTTTTGAGGATTGAATATGGAAGACTAGAGCAAGGTAAAGAAGAAAAAGAATAAAGTGAAGAAATAGACTTAGTACTATTTTCATGCAGTCATTTTCTATAGGGCAATAAATTGAGCCTTTAGCTAGTTGGGTCCTCTTATTTACACAGAAAATACAGTTCTGGACAAGAGTTGGTGTTCTGTATCCATGGATTCTGTATACATGGATTCAAGCAACCATGGATTAAATATTTGGGGGAAAAAGCAATAAGTAATAATACAACAACAATAAAAATGAAACCACAAAAAATCCAATATAGTATAACAACTATTTACATAGCACTTACATTGTAATAGGTATTACAAATAATCTAGCAATAATTTAAAGTATATAGGAGAATGTGTGTAGGTTATATGCAAACACTATGCCGTTTAATATAAGAGATTTAAGCATCTGGATTTTGGTAACCATCGGATCCTGGAACCAATCCCCCACACATACCAAGAGTGGACCGTATTCCAGGTTCAAATCCTTACTACTTCCTTTTCTATTAAATTTAAGTTAGATGACAGAAGTAGCAACATAATAGCTAATAGTTGCATTATGATTTACTTATAGTTATGGCTAATGTGGTTTCTGTGTTGTGGGTTAGAAGCCTCTTCACAAAACTGGATATAATATCTGTTTAGATGAGTTGCACAAATTAGTGTTTTTGAAATCCTTGATGTAAATCAGATTATAGTGTAAAAGAAACTCAGTACCTTTAATTTTTGCCAGTTCTGTTTTCTTTTATAGATTTTCTTATCAATAGATTAATCAGAAATAAGCAATCTGGGAACCAGTAAATTCAGATAGCATACTTGTTTGAAATTAATATCTTTGCATCAAAATAATTCTAACATAAACATTTGTATTGAACCACATATGAATTATAGAATTTGACAATACAAATAAGTAAATGGTTATTTTACTCCTGAGTTTTTCAGGTTCCTTTTTATTTTTAAAAAATCATTACAAGATGATTATTCTTTTTTTCTTTTTTCTTTTTTTTTAATGGAGATGAAGTCTCGCTCTTTTGCCCAGGCTGGAGTGCAGTGGCGCTGTCTTGGCTCACTGCAGCCTCCACCTCCTGGGTTCAAGCACTTCTCTTTCCTCAGCCTCCTGAGTAGCTGGGATTACAGACATATACCATCACGCCTGGCTAATTTAAATTTAATTTTAAGGAAGCATTTGTTTCAATTTGTCTCCTAATTCTTTATATATCAAGACAAAGGAGTCATCATCATTTACCATCTGGGACCAATGAAAATTTTAAAAATCTTTAAAGATTTTGACAGGGTCTCACTCTGTTGAGTACAGACCATGCCTGGATAATTTTTTTTTTTGTATTTTTTGTAGAGACAGGGTTTTGCCATGTTGCCTAGGCTGGTGTCAAACTCCTGGGCTCAAGCAGTTTACCCACCTCAGCCTCCCAAAGTGCTGGGATTACAGGCATGAGCTACCATGCCCAGCCCCAATGAACTTTTAAAAAAGATTTTGTGTGTGTGTATATATATATATGTATATATATATATATATATATATATATATATATATATATACATACTTGTATGTTATATATAAATATATAGTTATATATATTATATATAATTACATATATGGTTATATAATTATAAAAATATATAATATGTATTATATATATTTTAAGTCAGTTTGCAAATAATTTAGAAAAGTTAAAGGAATAGTATATGACACCTTTATTAGAAATTTTAATACATGTTTAAATAGAGAGAATTCACATTTTCATTTCATGTTTTCCTTGTTTTAAGGTATCTAAAACGATCAGCATCCCCTGAATGCGGCTAATTGCTCATTATATTTTATACATTCAGATATACCTCTGAGAGGTTCTATCTTATTACTTCTGGCTCTTCTTGCATCTATCATATTAATAATACTTGGAACTTTTAAAACCTTTGACAGCTCATGGTTTCATTGTAAAATATTTTCTTTTTTATGTGAATAAACACCAATTAAACTGATCAGTACTTCTTTTTCATTTCCACAAGATCTAATTCCTTCAGTCTTTGTATGTAAATATGCCCTTTGCATTTGCCCACTACCAAATAACTTTGGGTATGCAAATAGCATAAAAGATGGAATAATATTGTGACACATCTTTTAGTAAAATGGAATGGTCCAGGTTTTTGTCTTAAAATATCATGTCGTGAAGTCTTTTTTGTTGATAACAAGCTATTAAGATTACCGTATGTTCCTTTTGTCCTTAGAAATATATTGTTCTTCTATTAGTTCTTGAGCTCTGTAAAAATTAGGATATCATCTAAAGACTCAGAGTTATTTTACTTAAATGATCAATTTCACTATTGTCATTAAAGTCTCAAATACTGCTGTCTCTCTTTGTATTTTATCCTGATTTATCTAGTAATTGTGGAACATCTTTCTCTGTCGGTTTTTTTCTCTGCCATTATAGGTAGAAAATGAGAAACTTGGGATTTTCAACTCTGTTAGTGATAGCTAAAAGCTGACTCCAGAATGGGGTCTGCATTCTTTTTTCTTTTTTTTTTTTTTTTTCTTTTTTTTTTTTTCTGAGACAGAGTCTCACTCTGTCACCCAGGCTGGAGTGCAGTAGCACGATCTTGTCTCACTGCAATCTCTACCTCCTAGGTTCAAGTAATTCACTTGTCTCGGCCTCCCGAGTAGCTGAGACTACAAGTGCATGCCACTATGACCAGGTAATTTTTGTATTTTTAGTAGAGATGTGGTTTCACCATATTTATTGGTCAGGCTTGTCTCGAATTCTTCATGTTAGGTGATCCACGTGCCTTGGCCTCCCAAAGTGCTGGGATTACAGGCTTAAGCCACTGTGCCCAGCCTGCATTCTTATTTTACACTTTCTTGAAAGATGTTTCAATACTTTCGGCAGCACACTAAGAAAATGAAAGCAGGGTACATTCTTGTATCATCCTTCTAGGCATCACGTTATTTTTTCAAATTCTGTTTTAGTCTTTTTTAGTATAATTGGGAATAATTGACAAATAATGATGACAGATAAGTTGTAGACTGATGAAATAGTAAATGTTTCAATATACAGGAAACAATAAGATCATTAAGACCCTAAAATATATCTTAGAATTATAAAAGAATCCAGTGGATCCATATGGTAATCACTAGATGGAGTTAAGTTTTATCTTTTTTTTTTTTTTTTTAATGAGTTTTTTCTGTTTTTTGGAGTACCTTTAAGAATGAATAAAAGTCATGAAGTATCAATCATTAAAATAGAACTGCTGAAAAAAGAAACTCAGAACCTAAAATTGGCTCCATTGGATCTTTATTTTGTACCTAGGGTTAGTCTGTGGACTTCGATGATTTATGTGTCCAACAGCTATTTATTATCTGCTTTGTTTAATGTTCTCTGTACTTACAGTTTCCTCATCTTTTAAATATTGAGGGTAAAAAATAATTGATGATTGAGTCTTACGTTTAACTTTAACTCTGATCTAGGTATTTACTTTAAAAGTTATTTGGGCTGGGCACAGTGGCTCACACCTATAATCCCATTACTTTGGGTGGCCAAGGTGGGAGGATTGCTTGAGCCCAGAAGTTTGAGACCAGCCTGGGCACCATAGTAGGACCCTATCTCTATAAAAATAAAATAATTAGCCAGGCACAGTGGGACATGCCTGTAATCAGGCCTGTAATCAGCCACTCAGGATGCTGAGGTGGGAGTTACTTGAATCCTGGAGGTCAAGGTTGCAGTGAGCTCTGACCATACCACAACACTCCAGCCTTGGTTGCAGAGTAAGACCCTGTCTCAAAAAAAAAAAAAAAAAAGAAAAAGAAAGTTATTTGCTTTTATATTACAGATTGCTTTAAGATACGATATTTGGTTTAGAATTGGCTTACAAATTCACAAAAGTGTTTCACATATTTGTTAATGTCGGGGAATGTGTAAACTGGTTTGCTAGTCATTTTATGTGATCTCTAGTGAATCTTATCTAATAGATTGTCTATTTATTTTGCTTGGTGGAATTCTTTGTAATTGTATTCTCAGTGCTGTTTAGAATTTGGAAAGCAATATTCTGTTACTTTTGAAATTTTAAATTTTTTTTAATGAAATCCAAGTAAATCAAACTTTAATTAAGTGCCTATATTCATCTTTAACCCTATTGCAGATACCTAAGAGAGATGTTCTAAAAAATAAATTGAAGACATTAAAATGTCTGTTTTGTAAAAGTATAAGGCATTGTTTAGAGCTTGTACAATCGTAATACTTCAGAGAGAAGGATCAGAATTGGATTGAATCTGTAACTTGTCTATAATGCTTTGTGTGTGTGTGTGTGTGTGTGTGTGTGTGTGTGTGTGTGTGTTTATTTTAATTTTAGGTTTTGACTGAGGCCAGAATTTTTCCTGGTTCCAGAATTTTCTTCTGTATTATTTTCTTCATATGTAAGGATTGATTAGAGAGAAATTTAAGGGTTATTATGAAGAGATATAACACATATAAGACTAAAAGTACCCGTACTGTTTTATTTTTACCAACAGGTAAATTCTTTTTTTTTTTTTTTTTTTTTAAATCTCGAGACAAAGTCTCTGTTGTTCAGGCTGGAGTGCAGTGGTACAGTCTTGGCCCACTGCAACCCCTGCCTCCTGGGCTCAAGAAATTCTCCCGCTGCAGCCTCCTGAGTAGCTAGGGCTACAGGTGTGTGCCACTATGCCCGGCTAATTTTTTTTAAATTTTATTTTTATTTTTGGGTAGAGACAGGGTTTCATCATGTCGTTCTCAAGTACTTGAACTGGTGTGGAACTCCTGACCTCAGGTCAAGAGATCCACCCACCTTGGCCTCCCAAAGTCTTGGGATTACAGTCTTGTGTTACTGCACCTGACTCATCCCAAATTCCTACCAAATAAATATATGATCTGTAGAAACTGATAACTTTTTCATAATTAGGCAAACGTAAGCAAGAATAAATCACACACACACACAATTTATATAAACAATTGGTGTGTTTTCAAATTTTGCAGGTCTTAATTCTAGGAGTAACTCATTAACATAATATACAGATAAAGACAGAACTATGTATGACATCAAGAGTAGTCTTCTTTTTGCCTTTGTTGTGAGTACAGGTTGAGCATCCCAAATTCCACAATCTGAAATCAAGAATCTAAAACTACAAAATCCAAAAGCTTTTGAGCACCGACATGACACTCAAAGGAAGTGCTCATTCCAGCATTCAGATTTCCAGATTTGCGATGCTCAGATAGTAAAAATGTAATGCATATATTCCCAAAATTGAAAAAAAAGAGCTGAAATCTGAAACACTTCTGATCTGAAGTATTTTAGAAATGGGCTATTCAACCTGTATTATTTAATTCTGATTAACCAAGTAAGCTTAATTCACTTTAGATTTTTTTAAAGGATGACTAAAGTTTTGTTCGTTTGTGTTAGTCATGTTTATTTATTGCTAAGTAATTTACTTCACTGAGAGTAATAGTTATATTAGGAAATGTTCTCTTACTTCAGAATTTATTTTTTTAACTTTAGAGTTAGGTTTCCGAAAAATATTCAATGACTTAGGAAAATGTTGACATTATATTATGTGAAAAAGGTTATAGTACAGTTTGTAAAGGATAGTCCTAATCTGTACTTAGAGATGTATGTATAAGTAAAAGACTGGAAATTTATATGCTATAATAATAGTAATAACCACAGAATAGGTGATTTGCATGTTTTTTAGGTGCTCATCTTGGTTCTTAACAGTTTTTTAAAATTTTAAGTTGTAAAAGTACAAAGCATATTTAAATAAATTTACAAACACCAATTGTCCTTTATGAATACTGGGATGATAATTAGATGCAGCAGTACTGTGACATAACAGAGTGCACATGGCTGATAAAGAATGCCTTTGCCCACAGTCCCATTGTGCATATTGAGGTTTCTGTGGAAATGAAGTGGTTAGAAGAAAACTACCTGATGCCTGGAAAATATATCATACTAGCCCAGGCATGTCACTATAGAATGTAGCTTTCCTGTGATTTGTGATTAAAGCCCCTGACATTTGGTGTTAAAATATGTGTTGGAAATTTATTTTGGAGTTGTAGTTATACCTTTACATGTTTATTTTCTCAAAATATACTCTTTCATTTTTAGGCATTATCCAATTGGTTTGCTATTTGATCTTCTTGCATCAAGTTCAGCTCTTCCTTGGAACATCACAGTACATTTTAAGGTATAGTTTAAATAGCATTTCCCCTTTGTCCCCTTCGTAATACACAGTATATAGAGTAGAATTTTGTTTCTTTTTATTGTTGTTGTTAAGCGAAGTTATTTATTCTTTTCCCATGATACTCTTTTAGTTGCTAAGCTTCAGTGAGTATTTGTCTATAAGATACTTTTCAATTTTTTCCTGACTCTTGGCAGAAACACTTAAACTTTTAATGTATAAACTCCTTTTCTTAATTAGAGCTGGATACGCTGTTTAAAATTTATGAGTTTTTGAGCCGGGTGTGGTGGCTCATGCTTGTAATCCTCTCACTTTGGGAGGCTAAGGTGGGAAGATCTTGTGAGCCCAGAAGCTCGAGACCAGCCTGGGCAACATAGGGAGACCCTGCCTCTATAAAAAATAAAATTTATGAAGGTTTTGAAAGTTGGTGTAAATTTTTTAAAGTCAGCTATAAAGAACAAAAATCCCGCATGTCGATGTAATTCTAAGGTCATTTTGATTGAATTAAGAAAAGGGTTAGGAGATGGAAATCCAAAGATTTGACCTACCTCTGTTTTGAGAAATGTTCGTTCTTGTAGTTTTTAAGACCAGACTAAATTTAGTGTGACCTAATTTTGTCTTAATATTTTATGAAGTGCTGGTCTCTCATTCCCCAAACCACCTTGCTTCTGCTCTGTTCCCCACCCCCAATTCAGACACCATTTGGATTTTGTGATTGGAAACACTTAGATTAGTTGATCACAAACAGTGATTCCTTAGAGGGGTTGGAGAGAGGCATGTAGAGTTTGAAAAAGTCTTTTAGGTGTCTGAGTTTCTTTCCCATTAGGGCTGTCCATTCATAGTTACTGCCCAAAGGGTGCTCATTCATTCTTCATATGATGCTTTTCCTTCCTGTTTCACTGAATTTGAGTTTGTGGGTCATTAGAGCTCATTTCCATATACATTTATAATGTGCTTTGCACAATACCATGTTGCTAAACACCTTAGTTATCAAAGAATAGTACAGATAGAGCACATAGTTCTGGTATGGATGAATTTCAGTTACCGTGTTACATGCAAAGCAAGGAATGCTTGCATATACAACAATTTAAGTTTAGAGAGGTGTGGAGATAAAACTACTTCAAACATATTAAGGATAGAGGTGCTATATTGCCTGACAAGTCTTTACTGTTAATGTTGGAAAATAATTTCAATAATTAGATTTTTGTGTGTGTGAAAAATAAACTAAAATACTTTGAAATCTAGATTAAAATACATCATAGCTGTTTGTTTATTTATTTCTTCACTCATTCATTCATTCAACAAATATGGAGATTTTTCTGTGTGCTGGGTCCTGAAACCCTTTCAATGGATTCATCAGGTCAAATCTCTTTTCATGATATAATAATATCAAGATGTTATTGCCCCTTCCCATTGTGTTAACATTTACACTGATACGCAAAAACAGTGGTGGTTAAAACTGTGGGCACCTTAGCACAGCCTTTACTCTTTTTTTTTAATTGCATTTTAGGTTTTGGGGTACATGTGAAGAACATGCAAGATTGTTGCATAGGTACACACATGGCAGTGTGATTTGCTGCCTTCCTCCCCATCACCTATATCTGGCATTTCTTCCCATAACCTTTAACCTTAAGTACATGTCTTTTTAGTAACCTGCATGATGGAATGGGAAGTACACATAAAGCTATTCTGTTGCATGCCAAGTATGGTTGTCTTGAGGAAAAGCACTTGTGCCATTGTTTGGTTGCCAACTGAACTGGCCACTTATTTCATGAAACACCATTTAACTTGAAAGAATGATTGACAGACAAACTGTGGTTGTTGAGACTTTGTTATTTGTCAGACATTTTCTTGAAAAAGAATAAAGTGAACCTCTCATTGCAGAGAAAACAAGTGATAGTATTTGTTGTTAATGGTAAAATTTGAACTTTTAAGTGAAAATTAGAATTTTGGAAAACATGCTGCCACTGTGAACTTGAAAGCTTTATTATTCTTAAATAATTTTCTGAAGAGATTGGTGGTCATTTTAACACCTAATATCTTAAAATTTTCACATAGTGGAAAGTGTCAACATTTGGAAATCTATGTAAATCAGTCAACATTTCCAGATTACCAGTGCTTGATGTTACAAGATTATGCATGTGTAAAAACACCCATTAAAAGTGCATGTGTACAAAAACATCCCTTCAAAGTGCAACATTAGAATAAGAGATTTTAATGTAACAGTTTAAAATATTCTTTGATAATGTTTCAGATTCCACATTATTAATTACGATAAACTGGATGGGCACGATACTTCACACCTGCAATCCTGGCACATTGGGAGGTCGAGGAAGGAGGATTAAATTGCTTGAGCCCAGGAGTTTGAGAACAGTGAGACCCCATCTCTACAAAAAGTTTAAAAATTAGCTGGGCACAGTGGTGTCCCGCTGTAGTCCTAGCTACTTGGGAGGCTGAGGCAGGAGGATCACTTGAGCCCAGGAATTCGAGTCTTCAGTGAGCTATGATCAGACAACTACACTTCATCCTGGATGACAGGGCAAGACTCTGTCTTTAAAGATAAACAAACAAATAAATAAATAAAATTAGCCAGCTGTGGTGGCATGCACCTCCAAGTGCTGGGATTAGAGGCGTGAGATGCTGCGCCTGGCCGAATTAATGTTTTTAAATGTTTCATCTCTAATTTCTAGTGTAGTAAATATCAGTAATATAATCCATATAAATATAAACTCTTTGGGATCCTTAGTAGGTCATACATTTTCTTCCTAGTAGAAAAGTTTATTAGAGAAATCAAATTAAAAAAAGACTCTTATAGTTCATAAGAAAATTGTAGAGAACATTTAGAATTTATTCAAGCTACCTGTGTGTTTCTTTCAGCTGTTCTTACTTAGTCTTTCTGATCCTGGCCTGTTAGAGGAAAATTATTGCCCAGATTTTTTTAATAGAAAAAAATTATTGCTCAGATATTTTTTATAAAAAAAAACTTTTATAGAAAAATGAGTATATACTAATATATGCTCATTTAGGGGAGCATAAGGACCTAGCTTACCTCAAAGGTTATCTTCAGGTGTTTATTTGATTGCATGTACTGACTGGTTTAGGCCCACCTCTATTTTACTGCCTTGTGATTCTTGATTGATTATAATGAAACCGGGTAAGTGTTAATTTTGAGGCAGAAAAGCAGTGCTTTTAGTGACGAAGCAGTTTTTAAAAGTTGTAGAAAATAGTTCATTCGTTTAACAGATTGGATGTATTGAGTAACAATTTTGTGTCACTTGGTATGTCTGCATTTATCTTCTGTGGTATTGTATTGACTATGCCAAATAATGTTGGTATTTTAACCAGACTTCTTAGAATTTCTTTTACAGTTGTTTTCAAAGGTATTAATAGATTTTGATTAGATTTTGTGCAATATCAAAGATTGTAAGAGATCTCCTTGCCTCTGCCACAAACACATTTGGATTACTTTGTAGTTCAGACTAAATTCTTGGAAAAAACACTGTTAAAAAGTTTTCAAACAGACATATTTCCTCTGATTTTTAACTGACTTTAATGTTTCTGATTTGAATAGGTTTATGATGTTTATAGTAAATGCATTTTAATGTTCTGCAGTAGTGATTTTTCAAACTTTAATGTGCTTTCAAGTTACCTGTGTTTCTTACTAAGGTGCAGTTTCTGATTCTGCAGGGTTGGGTTGGATTCAGAGATTCTGCATTTCTTACAAGTGCATAGATGATGCTGTGATATTGTTCCACCAGACCACACGTTGATTAACAAGAGTTAGAGAACAGTGCAGATCTAAAAGTAATGGTAATTGTCCATAGAACGAAAGGCTTTTAAGGGCGAATCAGAAAATTAGTATTTTTATAGGAATTTTTGTATTTTCTATTTTCTGAGAGAGAAATATAATTGTAGAGTGTTAATTGCTCTATAACATGTAGATTTGGATATTTGCTTTATTTATTGAAACAATGAAAATGGCACCTTCTTCAGGCTTTTCTCATTAGTTTTTAAGGACATTTTTGATTCCTAAACTTGGTGAGACCACCAAGGAAATTATCTCATTTCTGTCTCTCCAGTTTTTTGTATTGGAAAAACTTAAACCTATATTAGAAAAGTTAATTGCACAGCAGGGCGGTGGCTCACACCTGTAATCCCAGCACCTTGGGAGGCTGAGACAGGCAGATCACTTGAGGTCAGGAGTTTGAGCCCAGCCTAGCCAACATGGTGAAACCCTGTCTATACTAAAAATACAAAAATTAGTTGGGCGTGTTGGCAGGTGCCTGTATCCCAACTACTTGGGAGGCTGAGGTAGGAGAATTGCTTGAATTTGGGGGTAGAGGTTGTAGGGAACCAAGACCACGCCACTGCACTCCAGCTTGGGCAGCAGAGTGAGACTCCATCTCAAAAAAAAAGAAAAAAGAAAAAGAAAAATTAATTGTGGTCCAGTGAACACTCAACATACCTTTCACTTGGATTTGCTGCTTGTTAATATTTTGTCACCTTTGCCTTTTCTCTTTCTCTGTATTTTGTTTTTGTTTTTTTATTTTTTATTTTTGATTACTCCTATAAGCACGCTGCTTGCAAAGCTACATTGCAGTTAAAAGATTGCATACAGTATGTAGATTTATTTATTTATTTTTATTTTTTTTAGACGGAGTCTTGCTCTGTCGCCAGGCTGGAATGCAGTGGTGCAATCATGACTCACTGCAACCTCTGTCTCCTGGGTTCAAGCAATTCTTCTGCCTCAGCCTCCCGAGTAGCTGGGACCACAGGTGTGTGCCACCACGCCCAGCTAATTTTTGTATTTTTAGTAGACAGGGTTTCACCATGTTGGCCAGGATGGTCTCGATCTCTTGACCTCGTGATCCGCCCACCTCGGCCTCCCAAAGTGCTGGGATTACAGGCGTGAGCCACCGTGCCCGTCCCAGTATGTAGATTTTTTAACATTAAAAAAAATTTTTTTCTCTGCTTTGTCCATGGTGAAAAAAGTGCATGGAATTTTTTAAAAGGGGGTCAGTGTGATTCAAAAGTTTGATGACATCAGGTGAAAACAGTGGGCTCTTTAAAATGCCCAATTCTGCTGCAAATCCTAAATAAAGTTTGTTTAATAGACTAAACAAATCCTATACAACCTTGGTGTTTCTCTTTCTTTCTCTTGGGAACATGGTGCTGATTTGGTGCATTTTGGTTTCGCGGAGAGGAGACATTTTGATTTTGAATGTTGACAGCAATGATTACGGGTGAGAGCGCTCACATTTGTTGGGTAAAATAAGATCAGCCTTCAGATAAGTGCTTATGTGCTGAACTCTGCTAAATGCCAAGAGATAACACAAGTTAGGTTTTTGAACTGACTGTCCTTTCAAGCACAGTGGGCAAGCACTGTCTTGTTTATTGTGCTTGAAAAGGCCCTGCCACTGGTCTTGACTATTCCTTGAGTATTTTTATGTGACTGAGCCAGCTTCTTTTCTGATGGACAAGTTTTTTCTTGCTAGGCCAAGAGCCACTGTGTTTCTTTGAGGGAATTTACCATATCCCTCCTTCTTCTCTTGTGTGTTGTTGACAGAGGTCTATGTTAGCTTTTCTTTCTTGAAGTTCTTGAGTGCCCTTCAAGGTCTCTCCCTTGCTTCTAACACCACCTGCAATTCCCAGCTCTAAATATTGGTAGCTGTTTTATAGTATCTGTCAGTAGTATGTTGTATTAGTTATCTATTACTGTGTGACAAATTACTATAACCAACTGAAAACAGCATTTGTTCTCTGATAGTTTCTGTGGGTCAGGATTCTAGGCATAGCTTACCTGGATCTTCTGCTTAGGTTATCACAAGGGTGCCATCAAGGTGTTGGCTGGGATGCATTCTTACCTGGAAGCTCAACTGAGGGAGAATCCACTTCCAGAAACTCACTCAGTTTGCTGGCAGAATTCATTTCCTATGGTTGTAGGGTTGAGGGCCCTGTCTTTTTGTTGGCTGTCAGTAATAAGCTGCACTGAGCACCGGAAGGCTATGTGAAGTTCTTGTCATGTAGACTTTCCCAACATGCTTACTTGCTTCAGGGCAACAAAGAAAGTCTAGAGGTAGTCTGGTAGCAAGACAGAATCTTATTATATAACATGACCTAATCACCACGTTCTTTGCCATATTCTGTCACTTAGAACTTTATGAAATAAGGCTTGTTTAGTCATTTATTCATCTAATATTTATTGATGTTAACATATGTGTTTAGCCATGACAGAGTAACTGGTATTTGAGTTTTCCTATAGTCATCAACAGATAGAAAACAGGACCAAAAATAAGAAGTAGAGCTGTTTTTAGCACTGAACGTTAGAAAAGGAATGAACAACGTGAGCCCCATGTGCTTTGGAACAATTGCCTGACAGTGGTACGGAAAGTGGAGCTCAAGCAGAGCAAAGAAGTTCAGTTGAGCTGAGGATGCACAAATTGGAGTTCTGGACTGCCGAAGTAGCTGGAACTTGATAGTCGGAGTATCAGAGAAGAAGGAGCCAAAGTGTATGTGTATGTTCTCCCTGGGTGCTTGGGTGAGGCCTGGGTTGCTGATACTCTGCAAGCTCTAGTAGAGAGAGGATTTTGTAGGATTAAGAGTGGAACAAGATACTGGAAATGTTGTGATGCTAGGAAATGCTGGATTCCAACTCATTCAAAGTGGAGAGACATCTGGTTACACACTGGGCAGTTACCTGAGATGCCAGAAAGGCCATGATTTTGGAGTAAGGATCATACATCAGCACGGGAGTTGGCAGATACGGCCCACTGAATGTTCTTGCATGGCCCATGATGTAAGGGTAGTTTTTACATTTCTAAGTGGTTGAAAAAAATAAAAAAATATTTTGTGACGTGAAAATTACATGAAATACAGATTTAGTGATGACTGTAAATAAAGTTGCATTGAAATGAAGCCATCCATGGAAATTCATATACATATCATCTATGGCTGCTTTGCAGCTACAACAGCCTAGTTGAGTATTTGCAGTAGAGATTGTATGACATGCACAGTGTTTAATATTTACTGTCAAATCCTTTACAGAAGGTTTGCAATCTCTATTGTAGAGTAAGGGTTGCTCTGGACCTGCCTTTTTAGAGCTGCCAGTAAATTAACTGCCAGCCAGGACAAAACTTAAAGGAAGTCAGTATAATCTAGAATCCTTACAACATATTTGCAGTGTCTACCATATAATCAACAATTGCTTGATTTGCAAATAAGCAAGAAAATGTGATTCATACCAAGTTAAAAAAAATTTACTCTCAATAGAAACTGAACTAAGAGAATCCACATCTTAGTACTACCAGAAAAATGAATTAAACCAACTACTATAAATTCAGTAACTTAAGAGGAAAAAAAAATCACAAATTGTAGAACTGTGTAGAAAAATATCTGAAATGAAGCATTTATTATATGGGCTTAACAGCAAATTAAAGATGACAGAAGTAAGGTTCTTTGAACTCAAAGGCAGATTCATAGAAGTTACCCAATTTGGAGAAGAGAGATGGAAATTGGTGTAGAGAAATAACAGAGCCTCTAGGATAATATCAGGCCATCTGCATGTAACTGGAGTTCAAGGAGAGGAGAGAGAATGGGTCAGAAGAAATATTTTGTTTGTTTTTTGTTTTTTGAGTTGGAGTCTCACTTTGCCATCCAGGCTGGAGTGCAAGGGCGTGATCTCGGCTCACTGCAACCTACACCTCCCAGGTTCAAGCAGTTCTCCTGCCTCAGCCTCTTGAGTAGCTGGGACTACAGGCACACACCGCTACGCCCAGCTAATTTTTTGTATTTTAGTAGAGACGAGGTTTCACCATGTTGCCCAGGCTGGTCTCAAACTCCTGAGCTCAGGCAGTCCACCTGCCTGGGCCTCCCAAAGTGCTGGGATTACAGGTATGAGCCACTGCACTCAGCCCAGAAGAAATATATATATATATAATTTTAATAAAGCCTATGGCACCCGATATTCCCACACGGTCTCCCATCCAAGTACTAACCAGGCCCGACCCTGCTTTGCTTCCGAGATCTGATGAGATCGGGCGCATTCAGGGTGGTATGGCCATAGACCAGAAGAAATATTTTTAAGAAATAATGGTTATATGCCTCAGTATTAAAGCTATAATAATCAAGACTGGGGTGCCTATAGAATGTGAGAAAATATTTGCAAATCATCTAATAACAGTTTAATATGCAGAATATGGAAATAACATAATAAAAAGAGACAACCCAATTAAAAATTAGTCAAAGGATTTGAATAGACATTTCTGTAAATAAGTTGTAAATGGCTAGTAAACACATGAAAAGATCTTCAGCATAACTAGTTTTTAGGGAAAAGAAAAAATAAAAAAAATTTTTTTTAAAGACCGCAATGAGTTATCCCTTCACACCCTCTGGATGGGTTATCATCAAAGAGTTGATGTACAAGGCTGGGCATGGTGGCTCACGCCTATATCCCAGCACTTTGTGGGGAGAGGCAGTTGTATCACTTGAGCTCAGGAGTTTAAGACCAGCCTGGTTAACATAATGAGAATTCATTTCTACAAAAATTAAAAAAAAAAAAAAAAAAGGTCTGGTGTGGTGGCATGTGCCTGTAGTCCCTGCTGTTTCGAAGTCTGAGATGTGAGGATCACTTGAGCCTGGGAGGTCGAGGCTGCAGTGAGTCCTGATTGCATGTCTTTAGTCCAGCCTGGGTGACAGAGTGCATCCCTGTCTCAAAAATAAATAAATAAATAAATAAATAAAACAGTAACACATGATGGAGAGCGTGTAGGCTAATTAGACCCTTCATACATTGCTGATGAGAATGTAAAATGGTATAGCCTTTTTGGAAAGCAGTTTGTCATGTCATCAAATTATATACTTGCATGTTACCCAGCAGTTCTAGTAATATTCCCAAGAGAACTGAATATGTAATTCTAATATGCAGAATATGAAAAGAACTTGTGTCCACACAAAAACTTACCCGTGAATATTTACAGCAGTGTTATTCATAATAGACAAAGTGGAAATAAATGTCCATCAGCTGATGAATAAACAAAATTTTGTACATATCCATACAGTAGAGTTTAATTTGATCATCAAAAGGAATGAATTACTGATAATATGCTACAACCTTGAAAATATCATGTTAAGTGAGAGAAGATATAAAAGAGTGCACATTATATAATTCATTTATATTAATTGAATAAATAGGTTTATGCCAATAAATTTGACAGATGGACAAATTCAATGAAAACACAAGTTACTGACATAGATAACAGAAATGAATAGCTCCTTAATCTATAAATAAATTTGATTTGTAATTTTAACCTCACAGAGTAAAACACTTTGCACAGATAGTTTCATTGGTGAAGTCTAAAAAATATCTAAGAACTAGTTGGGCATGGTGGCACATACCTGTAGTCCCAGCTACTCAAGAGGCTAAGGCAGGAGGATCGCTTGAGCCCAGGAGTTCTGGGCTGTAGTGCGCTATGCTGATTGGGTTTCCGCATTAAGTTCAGCATGAATATGGTGACTTTATGGGGCAGGAGACCACCAGGTTACCTAAGGAAGGATTAACCGGCCCAGATTAGAAATGGAGCAGATCAAAACTCCCATGGTGATCAGTAGTGGGATTGTGCCTGTGAATAGCCACTGCACTCCAGTCTGGGCAACATAGTGAGACCCTGTCTCTAAAAATAAAATTAAAATGAAATGAAATAAGATATTTAAGAAATAATGTTAATCTTTACAAACTTTTTCCAGAAATGAGACACCAACTTGTGTTAGAAGCCAGAATAACTCTGATACTGAAACCTGTTAAAGACACTAAAAAAAAAATTATAAGCCAGTGTATTTCATGATCATGGATGCCAGAGCCTTCAACAAAGTACTAGCAAATCGAATCTCACAATAATTAAAAAGGACAATACACACCATGACTGAGTTGAGTTTATCCCAGGGATACAAAATGGATTCATCATTCAAATCTCAGCCCTTGTAGGCCAGGTGCAGTGGCTCATGCCTGTAATCCCAGTGCTTTGGGAGGCTGAGGAAGGAGGATTGCTTGAGCCCAAAGTTAAAGGCCAGCCTGGGCGACATAGGGAGACCTCATCTCTACAAAAAAATTAAAAAATTAGCTGGGTGTGATGCACACCTGTGGTTCCAGCTTCTCAAGAGACTGAATTGGAAGGATCACTTGGACCCCAGAGATTGAGGCTGCAATGAACTGTGATTGCACCACTGCATTCCAGCCTGGGTGACACAGTGAGACCCTCTTGAAATAAAAAAATCTCAATGTAAATCACAGAATAAAATAGAAAAGTCGATGGATACAGAAAAAGTCGTTTATTGACAGAATTTAATATCCATTTGTCATCAAAACTTATAGTAAGGTTAGGAATAGAAGGGAATTTACTCAGTTTGACAAAGGATATATATGAAAAGGCTACAGTTAAAGTCATGCTAAATGATGGTTTATTGAATGTTTCACCCTAAGAGCAGGAAAAATGCAAGGGTGTCTGCTCATTGTAGGCATTACTATAATACATCGTGTGTGTTCTTAACTTTGCCATTAAAAACAGTGCGATAAAAACGACAGGACTTAAGGCGGAAAGGGTTACTTCTAGGGAAAAGGGTTAGGGGCACAACATCCAAAAACTTATACTGACAAAAAGACAGGAACCTAATACAAACCAGGTAATATGTATGAGAAATACATAAAAAGTACAATAAATATGGCATTTCACGTTGCAAAGACTGGAAGTTTGCTTCCAGAAATGCACATGGAAGATTTGCATCATGACAGGTGAAGTGAAAGGAGGATTTTCTGAAATTGGACAAGTAATTGTAGCACCTGATGTGAATGCATACAGCTGATAACATGAAGTAGCTGGTCCATTTTGGAAATGTGCACATGTATACATTGTATGTGTTCCTAGCAGATTGGTTTAGCTGGGTGAAATTTTCTGTGTACCTGGCATTTCTTGTGAATAATATTTGCATATGTAACCATAAAATCCACATTATGCTCAACTTGTTCCCTAGAAGTTGCTTTGAAACAAGTGCAAAAAGCTTAGTTCACAGAACATATGTGAATTTACCAACAGGCACATGAAAAGGTACTCAACATCTTTAGTCATCATGGAAATATAAATTAAAACCACAAAGAGACATTGCATTAAACTCACTAGAATGACTAAAATGAAAAATATTGACAGTACCAAGTTTGAGGACATGGAATAACCAGAACTCTCATACATTGTTAGTGGGAGTGTAAAATCGTATATTATGTTGACAAATACTTTGGCAGTTTTTAAGTAAAGTTAGAACATATACTTACTCTATGACACAGCATTTCTTTTTCCAGCTGTATACCCAAGAAAGATGAAGACATGTTTCTACAAAAGACTTGTGAATTAATGTTCATAGCAGCTTTTTAAATAATAGCCAATATCTGGAAACAATCCTAGTATCTATTAACAAGTTTTTAGATAAGCAGATTGTAGTGTATTCATTAAATGGCATGCTACTCAGCAACAAAAAGGAATTAATTACTGATATGTACAGTAACACGAATGAATCTCAAAAGTATTATGCTAAGTGAAAGATACTAAATTACACAATACTGCAATTCTGTTTATATGAGAATTTATTACAGGCAAAACTAATCCGGTGTTGTACATCATTATTAGTGATTTCTTGGGATGGGAATGAGGGAACTGACTGCAAAAGGCACAGAGGAACTTTTGTGGGTAATTGTAATGCTCTATACTTGGGCTGACAGTTACTCATTGTCAAAACTCATTTAATTGTACTCTCGATTTCTGCATTTCACTGTAAATGAATCATAAATTTGACTTATTTTACAAAGTTTATTAGAGCAAGATGAGGAATGATGTTTTGAACCGCTTTCTCTCTAATTCCTGCTTCCCATCAGTGTTTCATAGTTACTCAGGAGCTTCTTTCCTTATCATTTCATTTCAATCTTGTATCATAGCTGCACGACAGGGATAATTGAATGTTGTTTGTAAATAGGCTGAGTAGGCTATAACTAAATGCTGCTTTTTTAATGTGCCATTTTTAGCTCTTTTTATTAAAGGATATATAGGATAATAACTGTAAAATCATGTTTGAATATAATGATTATCTTAAATATGTAAGTCTTTGGAGGAAGTGATACTGTATAGTGGTTAAAAGATGGGACTTGAGTCAAATTAGCTTTAAATCATAGCTCCGTGACTAGCAAGCTGAATGACACTCATGACTTTAGACATTCCATAAGCTTTAATTTTTTTTCATCTGTAAAATAATGATAATAATGTTTACCTCAAGTGTTGTAAGGATTAAATTAGATAATCCATATAAAAAGTTTTAATACAGTATCACAGTAAGTGTTCAGTAACTGTTAGCTGTTATTATCCTTTTTTCAGTGAAAAGTGCATCAGCCCTCTCATTTGCATAACTCCTTATATGTCCAGTGATCATTTCTTTAGCTGCCTAAAAGAATCAGTGATGTTACAGAGTGTAAATTAAGCTATTTGACTTTAAAATCTACTTTTAAACAGCTTTATTGAGGTCTAAATTGACTCACAGTAAGCTTTACATATTCAAAGTGAATTAAGTTTATACCACAATTTACATGTCGATTTACCTGTTGATATTTAGGTTTGTTTCCTGTTTGGGGCCGTTACAAGTAAAACTGTCATGAATATTCATGTAGCAAGTCTTTATATGGACATAATGCTTTCATTTCTCTTAGTGATTGCCTAGTTGTGGAATGGCTGGGTCAGATGGTAGGTGTGTGTTGCTCTTCTTACCAGACTTTTCCAAAGTGGTTATACTATTATTCTACATTTCTGCTAGTAGAATGTGAGGGCTGTATTCCACATCTTTGCCAATATTTGGTATGGTCAGTTGAAAAGCTTGTTTTCAGGTTACTACCTTTTGATGGCTTTTTTCATGTTGTCACAAAACACATAAGAATTATTTGGAAAAAGTATAAAATGGGCCAGATAGCTAAATGTTTTTAAGTTAAACTTAGAAGTATTTTGAGTTATTGCAGTGCTAAGAGATGGTTTACTAGAAAATTGAAAAACTAGGGGATATAGTGCTCTTTTAAGAGGTTAATTTTGTAATGTGTGTACCTGTTTTATATGTGTATTTTTTTCCTTTGATAGAGTTTTCCAGAAAAAGACCTTCTGCACTGTCCATCTAAGGATGCAATTGAAGCTCATTTTATGTCGTGTATGAAAGAAGCTGATGCTTTGAAACATAAAAGTCAAGTAATCAATGAAATGCAGAAAAAAGATCACAAGCAGCTCTGGATGGGATTACAAAATGGTAAATATAATAATACTGTTTAATTTTGGAATACCACTTTATAAAATATGATACAGCCATAACCCTGTGAGTAATTGATAACATTTTAGAATTGGTAGTACAATTTTAAATTTTAGCCTTCATGCCCAGATTTGCACAGAAACTACTTTAGTCATTCCTTACATTCTGCTTTCAGTGTCCCTCTGTTCCTGTATTCTCTAGCATTACACTGATTGCTTAGCCCCCAACATATGGCATATGTCGTATAAACTCGTGATTAGCTTCTGAAGGAAGTGCTGTTACTCTAAGGATGTGGTCCTTATTCCGCAGGCATGACCTTTCTGTGGGCAAAATGTAAAATCCTGGATGTGTACAAAGATACCTCCATTTGTGTGGGGATTGAACTCCAACCTCTGCTTTTTCGGGACAGTAGACTTGCTTCGTGCTTCAATTCCCTTTTTCCTTGCTGTGGTTTAGAAAATACTCTCAAGGAAAAAGCTAAGTGGAATGTGGTGCTCATCTCTGTATTCCTCACGTTTTGGAGAATATAACTCTGTGATCTTGCCTGCATTGATCACCCTCTAGTGTCTTTAAACAGTTGTTTTATGTACAGATTGTCCTCCCTTTCCATGGTTCCAGTATGCATGAATTTCAGTTACCATAGTTTAGTTATATAACACCAGGTCCCCAAGTGTATGGTTCAAATTTCAATTACCATGATATATTAACTGTACGTAATTACATTAAATGCAAACTTCATTGCTAGTTTAGTCCAGGAATCATTACATAACAACAGATGAGCTTATGATCAGTGATAAATTATGCCACTTCCTTGCATATCTGTCAGTGATTGGCCTCGCCTGTCTGTTATTCATTTTACCCACAGATGGCAAAGCATGTAGTTGTGTTGCCTCCTTGTCTCCAGCAATAAGCCCATGTAACATTTTATTAAAATGGGTAATTGAAAAAGGGAATTGGCCAAGAGAGGTGAAAATGCAAAAAGAAACAAACTGATAATGTTAGGAATGACATTTGAATAGAAAGAAAGGGAGTTATAGAAGCAATAGCTGACTTTGGAAGTGTTGACATGGCTGCCCTTCAAGAGACTATGCAACCAGGGTAACTTCTTATTGAGGAACTTACATGCAGTAAAGGCGAACATCTTGATTTAAATAAGGAACATAGTTGTGACAAAAGGGAAGATGTCCCAAAGGAAGTGGTGCTATAAAAAACTTCATATTAAAGGAACTCTCAGACATTTTATGATATTGAAATACAAATAACAACATGTTAGGAGTTGATTAAAATGTAGAAAGAATGACTTCAGTTCACCAAGGCATAGAAAAGATGCTTGCCCATAAGTTATATGTTGAGAAAGCAAGTACTCTTCAAACGATAGTTCTTAAGTTTTTACAAAGAAAACTCTTTTGGCTGGGTGTGGTGGCTCAGGCCTGTAATTCCAGCACTCTTTAGGAGGCCCAACTGGGAGGATCACTTGAGGCTAGGAGTTGGAGACCAGTTGGGGCCACATAACAAGACCCTATCTCTACAAAAAAATTTAAAAATTAGCCAGGCATGCTGGCATGTGCCTGCAGTCATAGTCAGGCTAAGGCAGAAGGATCACTTGAGCCCAGGGAGTTCAAGGTTACAGTAAGCCATTATCATGCCACCACATTCCACCCTGGGTGACACAGTGAGACTCTGTCTCTGAAAAAATGATAAATAAAATTTAAAAATATAACTCTTTAGTTCTCAGTGTTTCTGTGTTAAATTACAATGTACTAAATAAATATTAGGATTTTTAAAAACTTCTTATTTTCAAGTATAGCTTTATTGTGGTGTTTTGTTTTGTTTTGTTTTGTTTTGTTTTGTTTTGTTTTGAGATGAAGTTTCACTCTGTCACCCAGCCTGGAGTGCAGTGGCGCAGTCTCAGCTCACTGCAACCTCCACCTCTAACGTTCAAGCAATTTTCATATCTCAGCCTTCTGAGTAGCTGGGGTTACAAGCATGTGCCAACATGCCTGGCTAATTTTGTATTTTTAGTAGAGACAGGGTTTAGCCATGTTGGCCAGGCTGGTCTTGAACGCCTGGCCTCAAATGATCCTTCCACTTTAGCCTCCCAAAGTGCTGGGATTACAGGCGTGAGCCACCATGCTCAGCCTCTAGTGTACATTTATAACCAACAGTAAGAGTTGAATGTTTTGACAACAGTTTTTAAAGATTGTAGAACAATCATAATTTTACGTATTAGTTATTAAGATCACTTTGCTTAGTTTCAACTTGCATGATTACTTCTCCAGTCCCATACTACCATGCAAAGTGAGGGCATGTCCTGTAATTCGTCTATCTTCAACAGTGTTTTTGGCCAGAGAGTTAGTCCAGTGTACATTCTTGCATGGCAATGACTAGAATAAAACAGAAGAAAACCTCCAGCTCCCATAATTTTTAAAAAATGTAGACTGGGCATGGTGGCTCACACCTGTAATCCCAGCACTTTGGGAGGCCAAGGCAGGTGGATCATAAGGTCAGGAGTTTAAGACCAGCCTGGCCAATATGGTGAAACCCTGTCTTTACTGACAAAAAATTAACCTGATGTGGCGGTGCATGCCTGTAGTCCCCGCTACTCGGGAGGCTGAGGCAGAATTGCAGAGGTTGCAGTGAGTCAAGATCATGCCACTGCACTCAGCCTGGGCAACAAAGTGAGACTCCGTCTCAAAAAAAAAAAAAAAAAGTGATCTAGTTTTAACTTTTGGACTATACTATTACTACATCAAATGGGTGTTTGTAGGTATTTAGTATTCGTTAAACTTCCATTATACAATATTTAGGGCATTTCTGTGGTATCAAGAGCAAGTAAAACATGTATTTTATGACAGTGTATTCTGTAAATTACATTTTTTCATTTCTCATTTCTTTGTTTTAAATTTTTTGGATTTGACCTAGGTTACATGGAGTCACTCCTTAGTTTCATATTTATACATCTGGTATTTCTCAACTAGATTATAAGCTTTGCAAAGTTAAGCACTAGGCCTCTTACCATAGTTTGATTACTGACTTCACAAATTCTTATTAAATGATTAAAATAATTTATACCTCCTTAAGAAGGTGTACTGCCTTTTTTCTTGCTGATGATTTGAAGATTAAATGATATTTTAGGACACTTGTAAATAACAAGATAGCCTAAATGGAGGAAGATGGGGATTGTGTAAAGAGAAGGATTTGAATTAACTTCGGAATTGAAGTTAATAATTTAATTAGACAGATGAGTAGGTATTCTTAAAGTCTATTGTGAATGGCTGAGTCTGCTAAAAAGGACTCAGGGATTCAGCAGAGGATTTTACAAATGATTTAAATGTTTCATTTGGGGCATTGGAAGATTCGGATAAGCGTTAGAAAAGGAACAAAGGGCTGGTACTTAGTCTCAGGTCTTAGAAGTCCTTAGGTCAAATCAGCCCTTTTTAGCTTCAGTTTTTTAATCTATAAAACAAGAGAATATCTGTTATGTTTGCCTCATTGGTATATGTGGAGGCTTTAATGAAACACTGATACAGTTTATGTGAAAATGTTTGAAAGGGAGTAAAGCTGACTTGATGAAAAGAGTTAGTGAGAAGTAACTTTTAGATTCCAGGACAGGGTTGGCAAATATGGTCATGGGCCAGCCACCTGTTTTTGTAAGTAAAGATTTACTGGAACTCAGCCACAATCATTCATTTATGTATTATCGGTGGCTGCTTTCAGTAGCAGAGTTAAATAAGTGAGAGGAGACTACGTGGCTCACAAGCCTAACATACCTATTATCAGGCCTTTTAAGAAAATGCTTGTCAACTAATAAAAGGCTGGTTGACCAAGCTACAGCTCATGTTTATCTTTGACCTGAAGTCTGACTCAAAATGTTACACATTCAGAACTGGGTATAACATATTGTAGCAGACTCAATCTAATAACTGCATTTTTTACAGTTTTTTTAGGCATAAAATTACTTTGTTTCTGCCTTGGCTCATGTTGTTTCTTGAGTATGTGACTGTTGTAAACATTTCTTTATTAAATTTTATTAAATTAATTTTAAAATGAAGTTTGATTAAGTCCAACTTAAAATTATGTTTGGTTAAAATTTTCTTTATTCCATTTTATTTTGGGTTATAAATTATTTTTATAGCTATTATGTTTGGTTTCATTTGTGATGGTTATGATTAAGCTTACACTACTATGTTTGAGCTAATATACCTCTCAAGACTTCGAGTAGTCTTGTGAGAGTTCTTCACAGCAAAGTCTAATGAGAAGTATGCTGTGTATACTGGAGTCCTTGGTATCTGTTTATTCAGAATGAGAATATTCGTTTCGGAAATATTTGGCTAGGTAAATGTTGCTTGTAGAAAATATATTTTGGAGTAAAATGCTGAATGCTAATTAACATAAATGGGTAAATGGTGGATGTTTTCTATTCTGTTTCTTCTATCAAGAATACTTTTTTCCTCTTTAACTCCTACTGATGTTTTAATGCTCATCTCAGTTGCCACTTTCTATAAGAAGCTTTCCTTCTTTTACTGTTTTAGCCAACAGACATTTATTGAATATCTAATATATACCTGACATTATGTTAGGAGCTAGTGGTCATTCAACAGCACTGATGGGACAAACATGGCTCCTGTCTTCACAGAGCTTTATAGGAAAGTGGAGGCAGAATTGTTAATGCTTTCATGCTATTGTGACTCCTTGTCCATTTATGCATTTTTTTCTCTTGTATTTTATCATACTCTAGTGTAGTTATATGGTTTATGTATTTTGCTGGCATATCAATTAGGCTGGTTGGAGTATATCTTACATTTTTACATCCCTGACACCTTGTATGGTCTTTGGCAGAGAGTAAAGAAACTGAATATTAACTGCATGACTTCTTTATTCCTTTCTAATACTACCAGGAAATAATATTAACAAATTTTCATAAATAGTTTACTATTAATATAAACTAAAGGAAGTGTCGTGTTTGAATTTATTTATAGAATTGGATTTTATATAGAGTTTTTTCCTCCAAAAGAAGTTTTTATTAATTTGTGAAGTCAGAGATATTAAACCTTTCTGTTAGTGCAATTGTAAATTTCTCAATATTCAGACATAACAGATGGCACGTTTATTTCATTTAGAACTGCACCTGTAGATCATAACCGCTAAACAACAATTTAAACAACTTTTGAATACTTTCAAATGCTAATTTTAATTTCTCAGGACTCTGTGAAAGAGAAATAAGAAAAGCTTATGAAACCAAGCAAACTCATTTAAGACATACTGTGCCTTTCAGTGTTTTTTTTTTAACAAGTTTTCATTTTATAAAAATATTTAGCCTCTCTGTGAAACAAAGTTAATGACCACAAGAAAGAAAAGAAAGTAGCATTTTTATTTATGAGATAGTTGTTACTACAAGTGCAGGCTATTATCTATTTAATGTCAAGCCATTTTTCTTATAAGCTAGCATTTTTTAAAAAAGATTTCTATAAAATCTATAAAAAATATTTTTAACATGACTTAGTTTTCAGCCTTGCTTTTCTGAGTATATGTTCTAACTAAAAAGTCGAGGAGGGATGGCATTGGATAGACTTGCAAATAAGGGCAAGGTTTGACTGCTACTATGTTAAAAGCGTACAGTTTCCAAAATGTGGTTAGGCTTTTTCAACTAATTAATATTTTAGAGACATTAATTGTTTGATATGCCATTTTAACCTAAACCTGGTTTCTAAGAGGAAACACTGATTAGCTAATGGTAATTTTATAACAAGTCACAACATTCGGAAAATACTTTTGTTTGGTAGGTAACATAAAAGTTAAATTGTTGTGATTCCAGCTTTTGGAGGTTTGTATGATAGACAGGTGGGTTGTAATTGCATTGCCTTGTTTTTACTGGTTCTACTTAAAGTAGAATAAGTATCGGACTAAGAATCTGTTGTTCTGAGATGGAACACCAGACCTGATCTATTTATTTATCGCTGTGTCTCTTATCAGTTATATGACCATGGCAGGTCACTTTCTCTCTAAGCTGGACTGTTTTTTCTTTTCTGCCCCTTCCCCAGTTCCCTTCCTTTCCCCTAGGTGATGTCTGAAAAGCTGAAGTTCTATTCGAAATACAAAGGTGGTAATACCTCATAAGACTCTCATTTAAGGATTGTAAAGCAATAATCACATATACCTTAATTGTGATGATAGATGTTTTCAGTTGATTCCAGAAGGACTTCTGTATGAATAATTTTTATTGTTCTCCCATCCCTCTCCTTTCTTCATCTTTTTAAGCAGGACTTACTTAGGTAGAAGGAAATAGATAACTTTCCAGAAATAACTGTGGTATCATAGAAAAACTACTAAAACAGAAACAAGAGTTTTTAGACTTAATGCAGCTATTACTATCCCTGTATCTATGTTGAGGCTTCAATTTATATGATTTTTGTTGCAATGTCAGGTTCTGTTCTAATTGTAGGTGGTATAAAAGTAGATTCTTAAGTAGAACTGTCAATAGGAGGCATAAGTATTCTTGAACTTTTTTTCTCATTGAAAGGTTGATATTGGATAAGCTTCCTTTTTTAAAGTCTTTAGCAAAATTCAAATTTTTACCGGTCTTTGGAACACTGAGACTACATTGTGTAAATAACAGCAAAGAAAAAAGTACAGTGAATCTGTATTGGTCACTCAGTCTCATCTGTTACCAGTATATGGCCAGTCTGGTTTCATCTGTTGTTTTTCATTCCTTGTCTGTGAGTTTTTGGAAATTTTTGGTTTTTTCTTCCATTGCCACAAATATTTCTCACAGATTTTGTACTCTTATGTTTAATTAAGTCTTGGAAACAACATTCATTGTGTTTGATCTTTAGGGTTGCAAATTCTGTCTTCATTATAGGAGAGTCATGCCCAGACCACAGTAGTGTGGATTAGCTAGCCAATAAAAAAACTGACTATGTGCCAGCCTCTGTGCTAAGCACAGGGGACACTGGGTAAATATGACAGGCACAATCCCTTCCCTCTGAATGTGTAGGGTAGCAGGGGAGCCAGACATGTTTAATGAAGCTTTTATGTAATTGGTACGTTTATAACTGGAGTCGTAGAGGAAGAAGGAAGGGCTAGATTGGTGTGGTTGTGATGAAAGTGTTCCAGGCAGAAGGAATGATCTGGGCTAGGCTTAGAAGCAAAGAGCTTACAGAGTTCTGAAAGCTGAAAGGCCATCCTGACTAGAACATGTTGATCAAGATTGAGAGTGGTAAGGAGGTAAAACTAGAAGTTAGAGACCCTGTCTGTTCAGGGCGTTACAGGCCATTTTAACAATACTGAACTTAATTCCTGGCAGGAAGAGTGGAGAGTGGGATGGTAGGAGACCAGTGAAACATTTTAAGCGGTCCTATAACAGATTCAGATTTCCCTTTTTAAAACGCGACTTTGGCTGCAGTGTGGCTAATGAATTAGAAAGAAGCAAATAGGGTTTGAAAAGGACCAAGTAGGAGTCTATACTAGTGGTCATATCAGAGATGGTGATATGTGTTATATGTCCTACGAGGATGGGTGCCATGCAAGAAAAAACAAAGGAATACGAGAAAGGGCTGTGTTGGGAAAGGACATTGCTATTTTCAATACGATGGTCAGGGAAGTCCTCACTGATTGGATGACATTAAATGAAGACCCGAAGCAGTTTAGGAGATCATGCATAATTATCTGGGATTAAAATCTTCCTAGGCAGAAGGAACAGCAAGAGCAAAGACAACTAGGTGGAAATATTCTAGGCACTTCCAGAGAGCTAATCCTATTGTAGCTTTTAAAAGTATAATAAACATAGGTTTTTCTTCAAGGATACCCTTCTCTATTGCCCACTTTTTTAAAAGCTTTCTTTGTAGCAAAAATGGCACTTGTCTATATCTGGTTCTTTTCATAAGCCTTGTAGAACACAAAGCATTTTTTGGCAGTTGGTTTTATGCTGTTTGCCGTTAGCAATTATTGTGCCTTGGGTAAACCTCATTGGCTATGATACTGCCAGTGCACAAAGCTTTGTTTTATGCTATTTTGAAAGCAGTAAGGTGCTGAGAATATTGGCCAATTAGAATTGAACCTATTTATATTAAGGGGTGATTAGGGAAGACCTCTGATTATTTTTCACGGTGTAGTGTCTAGAGAGTCCAAGATGAAGGTGCCTGCAATTTCAGTGTCTGATGAGGGCCTGCTTCCTAATTCATGACTGTCTTCTCTTTGTGTCCTCACAGAGTAAAATAGAGCAAGAGCTTTTTCTCTGGTCTGTTTTATAAGGACACTGATTCCATTTATGAGGACTCCGCCCTTATGACCAATCAGCTCCCGAAGGCCCCACCACCTAATCCATCATGTTGGAGATTAGGAATTTCAACATGAATTATAGGGGAATATAAACATTGAGTCCACAATGGATGTGTTTTGAGAAGTCAAAAGAAGATAAGCATGTCTTAGGCATAGTGACTGAGGAGGAAATGTGGCCCAAGATGAGTCTGGAGAGATGAGAAAGAACCAAATGATGTAAGGCCTTGTAGGCAAATGAAAATGATTTGGAAAATAATTTGGATTTTAAGACATTGGAGGACTTTTAAGCAGGGGAGTGATGAGATGTAGAATATGATATAAGAGCTGTTCAGTGTAGAATGGAATAGGAGTTAAGAATGGAAGGGGCTCTAGTAGGAGTCTAGGTATAAGAATATGGTGATATTTAGGGTGATGGTGGTAGAGATGGAAAAAAGTCAATAAATTTGGGGCTTATTTTAGAGGTGGATTAGCAGAGCCTGTTGTGAGGCTGTGCATGTAGAAGATGGGTTGAAAACAAGGAAAGAATTATTCCTGGGTTCTGATTTGGGCAGCTGCAGGGAGAGTGGTGCTTTATACTGAGATATGAAATATTAGATAGAGAATGAGATGGGAAATAAAGCCTATTTGAGAGGTCATTTTAGAGGCTAAAAGTTTGAGATGTCTGTGAGGCATTCATGTAGAGATACACTGAGTTAGATTTTGCTAAAATTCAATATTGTGAATGTAGGACAGCAGATGGAGAATGCATAATAGATTAGAATCTAATGCCACAGCTTCTAATTACATACTGTGTTTACTTTCCCAAGTAGTATGGGAATTTTAGCTTCAAGAATATGGCAGTGAATGTGTCCCAGTGATACAAAGCAATGAAATATGCAGCTACGTCATTTACATGTGCTTTTTTGTTACATACAGCTAAGCTAATTAAGTCATTTTTGTTATTATTATTATTTGCCTGTAGTACATTTTGCAGGAAGGTGAGTAATTCAACCTGAAACTCTGTGTGTGGCATTTAAGAATCTACAGCTTCGTGCGAAAGTTGCTTAAAGCAAATTTGTAACCTGCTTGAGCATTCAATTAAGTTTTACTGTAGAACAAACAAGCATTTTACTATCTATTATGTGTTTGAAATCAATCTCTTGGTGTTCTACTTTCTGTAATTAAAAATAATGGTGGGATTTTTAGAGTTCATGGATTTGCATTTTAATATAAAGCAGCAAAAAGAATTTGCTAAGTTTCTGGAGAAAGATTGCTCCTGAAATTACATTATTTAAATGAATAAATTAATTTTGTAGTTATTTGGATTATAGCCTCTTACAGTGCTTTGGGTAGATTTGGCAGTGAGTACCATGAATAATAAAACTTGGTGAAACATTTAGGCAGTTATTTCACAATACGCTACAGATCATACTAATATTGTTGGAAAGAGTCCATTAATAACAGTGGATTGTCATATATCCTTCATTATTGATAAAGAATACATACGAGATCCAGTTGATATATGTATAAATCTGTATGGCTAGGTCAGTACTTCAGTCTGTACTCTGATTAATAATCAAAAATATTTTTAGTGACACTTTACAAGAATACAAAGGCTTAATTTTATGTACTTTTAAAATAAAATTTCAGATCATCTAGAGTAAGATGACTATTATATATTTTATTTTATAAAATAAAATTTACTACTTTAGTGAATTTTTAAAAATTTATGCCTTCCAGGATCCTGTCATTTTTTTAAATATGTAAGTTTGGGAAGGTCCAAGAAATTTTTCCTTATGAATGTTGATACACTTTATAGGAAATTCAGACAGACATCTCTCATCAATGATTCTCACTCTTGGAATCATGACTTGTATCATTACTATTTGAATTTACAGCATAATTCCTCTTTCCTCTTAAAAAAAATTATACCATACCCACCCGCATATATACATACACACTGGTATTTATAGTTAAACTTATTTTTTTAAGTGAATTTTTTGTTTTCAAGCTTTTTTTTTTTTTTAATACGGAGTCTGCTTTGTTACCAAACTGGAGTGCAGTGCAAGCGATTCTCCTGCCTCGTCTTCCCAAGTAGCTGGGACTACAGGTGCGTGCCACCACGCCCAGCTAATTTTTGTATTTTTACTAGACTTGGTGTTTCACCGTGTTGGTCAGGATGATTTCGATCTCCTGACCTCGTGATCCACCTGCCTTGGCCTCCAAAAGTGCTGAGATTACAGGTGTGGCCACTGCGCTGGGCTCTTTTTTTTTTTTTTTTTTTTTTTTTTTTGAGAAGTCTACCCTGTTGCCAAGCTGGTCTTGAACTCCTGGAGTCAAGTGATCCTCCCATCTCAGCCTCCCAAAGTGCTGGGATTATAGGCGTGAGCCATGGCACTAGGCCTGTTTTGAAACCTTTTAAGAACTTTATGATTCTCTTTAAGATAATGGAAAACTTTATTTTATTTCATTATTTTATTTTACTTTAAGTTCTGGTATACATGTACAGAAGGTGCAGGTTTGTTACATAGGTATTCATGTGCCATGGTGGTTTGCTGCACCCATCAACCCATCATCTAGGTTTTAAGCCTTGTATGCATTAGATATTTGTCCTAATGCTCTCCTTCCACTTTCCCCCCAACCACCAACAGGCCCCAGTGTGTGATCTTCCCCTCTCTGTGTCCATGTGTTCTCATTGTTCAACTCCCACTAGTGAGTGAGAACATGGAGAACATGTGGTGGTTGGTTTTCTGTTCCTGTATTAGTTTGCTGAGGATAATGGCTTTCTAGGTTCAGCCATGTCCCCGCAAAAGACATGAACTCATTCTTTTTTATGGCTGCATAGTATTCCATGGTATATATGTGCCACTTTTTAAAAATATCCAGTCTATCATTGATGGGCATTTGGATTGGTTGCAAGTCTGCTGTTGTAAATAGTGCTGCAGTAAACATATGTGCACATTTGTCTTTACAGTAGAATGATTTATAATCCTTTGGGTATATACCTAGTAATGGTATTGCTGGGTCAAATGGTATTTCTGGCTCTAGATCCTTGAGGAATCAACAATGGTTGAGCTAATTTACACTCCCACCAACAGTGTAAAAGTGTTCCTGTTTCTCCATGGCCTCACCAGCATCTGTTGTTTCCTGACTTTAATAATCACCATTTTAACTTTGCATGAGATAGTATCTCATTGTGGTTTTGATTTGCATTTCTCTAATAATCAGTGATGATGAGCTTTTTTTCATATGTTTGTTGGCTGCATAAATGTCTTCTTTTGAGAAGTGTCTGTTTATCTACTTTGCCCACTTTTTGATGGGGTTGTTTTTTTCTTGTAAGTTTGTTTAAGTTTCTGATAGATTCTGGATATTAGACCTTTGTCTGATGGGTAGGTTGCAAGAATTTTCTCCCATTCTGTAGGTTTCCTGTTCATTCTGATGATAGTTTATTTTGCTGTGCAGAAGCTCTTCAGTTTGATTAGATCCCATTTGTCAATTTTGGCTTTTGTTGCCGTTGCTTTTGGTGTTTTAGTCTTGAAGTCTTTGCCCATGCCTATGTCCTGAATAATACTGCCTAGGTTTTCTTAGGGTTTTTATGGTTTGGGGTTTGACATTTAAGTTTTTAATCTATCTGGAGTTAATTTCTATATAAGGTGTAAAGAAGGGGTCCGGTTCTTGTTTTCTGCATATGGCTAGCTAGTTTTCCCAGCACCATTTATTAAATAGGGAATCCTTTCCCTATTGTTTGTTTTGTCAGGTTTGTCAAAGATCAGATGGTAGTAGATGTGTGGTGTTATTTCTGAGGTCTCTATTCTGTTCCATTGGTCTGTATATTTGTTTTCGTACCAGTACCATGCTGTTTTGGTTGAAAAACAAATATTGACCTGAAATTCCAACATAATTGGAAGTAAAACACTCCTTAGCAAATGCAAAAGAATGGAAATCATAACAGTCTCTCAGACCACAGTGCAATCATATTAGAACTCAGGATTAAGAAACTCACTCGAAACTGTTGAACTACATGGAAACTGAACAACTTGCTCCTGAATGACTGCTGGATAAATGAAATGAAGGCAGAAATAAAGATGTTTTTCAGAACCAATGAGAATGAAGACACAGTGTACCAGAATCTCTTTAAATGTATGGACACATTTAAAGCAGTGCAGTGTCTAAAGAGCAATTCATAGCACTAAATGCCCGCAAGAGAAATGAGGAATGATCTAAAATAAACACCCTAACGGCATGATTAAAAGAACTAGAGGAGCAAGATCAAACAAATTCAAAAACTAGCAGAAGACAAGAAATAACTAAGATCAGAGCAGCACTGAAGGAGTTAGAGACACAAAAAAACTCTTCATATTTTTTGAAAGATAAAAAGTATTAATATTTGTCCACTTAGAATGTAAGAAAGGAGCAGGAGAGACAAGATGATGAAGGGAAATATAGGAAATGAGAAGGAAGACAACTTCATGGACTTGTTGAAAGCTCATTCTCCCCAGTATTTTTAGCATCATTTATTTTCAAGTGTTGGCACTCAATGCAGTAATGCAATTCAGATATTTGAGTTATAAATGAAAAATTTGAGAAACACTGGGAGGATCATTTTAAATTCTAATAACTTTGTTCTTATTTTTACTGTTAAGATTCCTGGAAATCCTGATTGAATTATTGGGCCTTACAGGATACACTATGTATATCACATATCCCTTAAAGTTATGGGATACATTTAAAACAATAGTATGTAGTCCACAATAAACTCATTATAGGTAGTAAATAAAATTTGCAAAATTCTGCGTGGGGCATATTGCTCAACAGATGTATATGGTTTTAAATGAACATTGTTTTGCAGTGAATTAGTTGTTGCAGTAGTTTTGAGGAAAATACTTCTTGAACAGTTCTGAGAGCTAAAAGTTGAATTAAGATGGGATTTTTCAGTTTCACTCATTATCATCCTTGGCTTCGTTTAGTGAATAGTTCCTAATTGAGTATTATTTTCAATTTATTATCACAGTGCCTTTCTGCATGTACTCATTGAAGAATTATGCCTTAATGAACATGTTGAAACAAGTAATATTTATTTCTGTAGTAGCAGCTACTGCTAGCTGTGCTGTTTGTCATCTCTAAGTACTAGAAGAAATGAGATTTTTTGAATTACTTTACCAGATGCTACCATAATTTTTGATGCATAGAACCCTGGAATTTTTGATAATATGAACATGCCATTCATTAATTGTTTCCCAGATCTCTGTTAATCATAGGTTATCCTGAATTGGCTGAACACGGAGTGTTAGCAAGCAAGTTGTTTTATTTATAGAAATGTAACTAAAAATTTTCTGTGGCATGGTAGCACCCGTTAGCAGCTATTAGCCTGATGACCCTTGGACATGTTGTGTAGCTGCTTTGAGTCACAGTTTCCTCCTCTCTACAACGAGAAGAGCTGTATCAGTAAGTCGTGTGAAAATTAAACAATATAAAATCCTAGGGTTTTTTAAATTGTTAAATTCTTTGCAGGTGTATAAGTTATTGGTAAAAGTGATCACTGGTCCCACTGTAATGAGAACCAGTAGCTTTTCCCTATTTCTCACTCTAGTATTGTTTGTTTTTAATAGCACTTTCGACTAGCCTAAATTTTTTTTTATTCCAGGGCCTCCTTACTCTGTCACCCAGGCTGAGGTGCAGTGGTAAGGTCATGGCTTACTGCAGCCTTGACTTCCTGTGCTCAAGCAATCAATCTTCCCACCTCCGTCTTTCAAGTAGCTGGGACTACTGGCATGTACCACCAACGCTTGGCTAATTTTTTTTTTTTTTCTGGTGGAGATGGGATCTCCCTATGTTGCCCAGGCTGGTCTCAAACTCCTGGGCTCAAGCATTCCTCCCGCCTGGGCCTCCTAAACTTCTGATAACGCTTTTACCTAAGTATAGTATCTATTACTTGGTCACTTCTGCCACTGGAGAAGATGGAGAATGGGGGTGGGTGGGAAGGACTTGAACCATCAAGCATTTACTAGTGCAAAATAAAAGATTCATCAGACTTACTAGAATCGTGATAACTTTGCGTGTTTATTTAGCTTCCCCAGCTACATAGGAAGTGAAGGGAAGAATCTGTTGTGTACTTGTTTTATTTTGTTTTTTGTTTTTTAATTCTCTACAGCTCCTGGTATTCAATTAAGCACATAATAGGAGCAAGGGGTTTGATAGATATCACTCTACACAGATCCTACAAAATAAAAATTTGTTTGAGCATGCTGTTTTTTATGTCTTCTGTTTTAATTAAACTGCAGATTCATAATATGAACTGTTTGCAAATTGGGAACTTCTTTATAGAGGTGTTTTTCATAGCTACCATGTACAGATTAGATAGATTTGAAATAGAATGGAGGTGCTTATTAGGTTTACTAAATTCCTGTGATATCCCAGGCCTAGACACTTCTACATGCATAATCTTAGTGATTCCTTATAAAAATTAGATAAACATTACCACCTTTGCAAATGAGGAAATGAATTAACAACTACCAAGAGGTGGAACCAGAATTTGAACCTAGATCCCTGATTCTACAGTAAATGTACAGTCATGCTCTGTATTACAATGTTTCAGTCAACAGTGGACTGCATGTATGATAGTGGTCACTTAAGATTATAATGGAACTGAAACATTCCTATAGCTTAGTAACCTGGTAGCCCTTGGAACATCATAGCACAATGCATTACTCCTATGTTTGTGCTGATACTTTTATAAACAAATGTATTATGCTGTTAGTTGGATAAAAGTCTAGCACATATAATTATGTACATTAGTTGATAGTGATAATAAACGACTATGTTACTCTACTTTTTATTATCTTATAGTGTTCACTTTCTACTTATTAGAAAAAGTTAGCTATAAAACAGGGAGGTCCTTGAGGAGGTATTCCAGAAGGCATTGTTATCATAGGAGATGACAGCTCCGCTTGTGTTACTGCCCCTGAAGACTTTGAGTGGGACAGGATGTGGAGGTGGAAGACAGTGATATTGATGATCCTCACCCTTTGTAGGCCTAGGCTAATGTGTGTATTTGTGTCTTAGTTTTTAACAAAAAGTCTTAAGAAGTTAAAAAAATAAAAAATTTTAAAATAAAAAATGTTTCATAGAATAAGGATATAAAGAAAGAAAATGTTTTTGTGAAACTCTACATGTTTGTTTTAAGCTAAATATTACAAAACACTCAAAAGTTAAAAACCTTTATAAAGTGAAAAGGCTGTAGTAAGCTAAGGTAATTTTTTAAATAAATTCAATGTAACTTAAAAGTACAGTGTTTACAAAGTCTACAGTATAGTAATGTCCTAGGCCTTCACATTGACTCACCCAGAGCCAGTCCTGCAAGCTCCATCCATGGTACCTGCCTTATACAGGGGTACCTTTTAAAATTCCTTTATGTGGTATTTTTACCGTACCTTTTCTGTGTTTACATACACAGATACTTAACATTGTGTTACGGTTGCCCACAGTACTCAGTACTGGTTTGTACATACCTGATTTGCACATATCATACAGGTTTATGGCCTAGGAGCAATAGGTTATACCACATAGCCAGTTGTGTAGTAGGCTGTACTCTCTAGATTTGGTTTGTTTCCCCTCCCCTCCCCTCCCCTCGTACATGTGCAGATTGTGCAGGTTTGTTACATAGGTATACACATGCTATGGCAGTGGTTTGCTGCATCCATTGCCCCATCATCTACATTAGGTATTTCTCCTAATGCTATCGCTCCCCAGTCCCCCTACCCTCCAGGTCCCGGTGTGTGATGTTCCCCTCCCTGTGCCTGTGTGTTCTCATTGGTTTTCTGAGTACATTCTATGATGTTCGCATGATGAAATTGCCTGATGCATTTCTCTCACAATCTATTCCCATCGTTAAATGAAGCATGACTTCATTTTTTGTTACATCTGGATGTTGTTAACTCTGGCTATATATTAGGATCATCTGGGGAGCTTTCAAAAGTACAGATGCCAGGGAATCAGGTAATTGGTCTGGAGTGGGTCCTGCACATTAGCGTTTTTAAAAAGCTATTCAGGTGATCCTGGTGAGCAGCAAAAGTTAAGAAATGTTGCATTACATATTACATCTCCAGTGACCATTGATGGCCCCTTTGTTTTGCAAGCTTTTGTTATTTGTCAGTGGATAATCGTTAATAGTGGTTTCTACTTTACCTTTTCTTTCCAGAAGCATACAGGATTTGTATTAAAGAGAGGATTACCTACATAATAAATGCTGGAAAGGTTACAGTGACCATAATAGGGGTATCTTTTTCTTTGTCAGGCTTTCAAAAATTAAAATATTTTTGTTTTTATCTTATGACTTTGGCTTGGTGAGTGAAGTAAAAATGAACTCAATTGCATATTAAATTTGTTTCTGGCCCTCTGCATCTAGGAAAGTAATAAACTAATTTTGGCCAAGAGAAATAACATTTTTTTAAATATACGATAGTTTCTAAAAGTAATAAAGCAACAGGTTATTGGTTATAAATATGTAGATGATTTTAACAGGAATACATTTAGATAATTTGTCCTGGCCTACCACTGTGCTATAGCTCTGTAAATCTCTTTTTGACAAGCTACTTTAAAGATTGTCTTTTGGATTAAGGGAAAATGAGAATATAGTTGATCATTATTATTTTTAGAAATTTTAATGTAAGCACATGGAACAACAGAATAATTTGTTTTCTACACTATGAAATTTTTGAATTTTGAATCTTTATTACTCAGCTTAAAAATACATTTGAAATAAATTCTTCTTAATTGGTTAGAATATGATAATTGAATCCTGTCTACTTAAAAATAAAGGCAGTTACTGGGATTGACTCTTGGAATACATTCAAAGATGTTGTAACTTGCAGTCATGGTTTATTGACAGGTGATGTTGAAATTAGAATTTACAGTCTGCTTTTTTCAGTACTTAGCAAGATTAATTTTCTTTAAATTTCCAGCAGTAGTTTTTAACCATTTACAAAGTTTTCCTGAGGTAGCTAGTTTTTACTGGCTCCACTGTAATAAGGTGTAACAATTGTGAGCCTCTCATCTTTTCAGATTATCCAGAACCCCTTCCCTCGTCATGCTATTGTCCTCTTCCCTACTATATTAAGACATGTTCGGAGAGGAAGGGGTTGGAAAGGAATGGTTATCAAGGTCTTAAGGGGTAGGGTTGGAAATCAGACTTGCTTGTCAAGACTGGAGGACTCCTCAGATGTTGGCCTAGATGTTCTTGGACTACCATTTTTATTCCCACCACTGTTACGTGATATGGCTGGAGATGAATGCAAATGAAATTGATGGGAGGTAAATGGCAACTAAATTGTGCCCACAGGGTGAGAAGATAGAACCTTATATGATGGTTGAAAAAGCGGGAGGAAGCAAAAGGGACATAGAGGACATTTGGTTGTAAATGTTGCAGCTGTACTGTGTTCGGGCTTTTATTCTCCCAACTATGGCTAGCAAAGGCTGCTCAGTTGCATAACTCCAACGGGCAACATTCACATAGAATTTGATGTGAGTGATGGAGACTCCCTGGCTCTGAGCCAGAGTGAACAGTCCAGCAATCCTGTAAAGACGGGGTTTTGGCAGGGCTACTTTTCCATACCAGTCCTGACACTTCTTACTTAGTAGAATCTAGAAGCTCAGTGTATTCTGTTGTTGAATCTCAGGCAGCCTAAAAGATAATGATAATAGCAAACACTTATGTAGCACTTAATTCCTGGCAGGAACAGGAAGTGTTTTGCTCAAACTCACACAGCTGTTAAATAAATGACAAAGCTGGGAAACCCAGGCAGTGTGGTCTAGACTGTCTACATTTTCCACTGTCTCACACTGTGTTTGCTATTGCTTGTTTTTATTGTCCCCATTGCTTAGGCACTCATTTAGTTGTTAGTCATTAACAAACATTTGTTGAGTATGTACTATGTGCACACTCATAGTACATTAACTTTCTAGGGCTGAAGTACATAGAACCTTCTAGGAGTGAAGATAAAGATAGTCTTTGCCCTCATGAAACATACATTTTAGTTGAGGGAGAGAACAGTACATAATTAAACATGTAAATTCTGTGGTTTGAAATAACGATAAGTATTTAGAATAAAATAGAGTGATGGCATAGAGCAGGCGTCCCCAAACTACGGCCCGCAGGCCGCATGCGGCCCCCTGAGGCCATTTATCCGGCCCCCCCGCCGCACTTCAGGAAGGGGCACCTCTTTCATTGGTGGTCAGTGAGAGGAGCACAGTATGTGGCGGCCCTCCAACAGTCTGAGGGGCAGTGAACTGGCCCCCTGTGTAAAAAGTTTGGGGATGCCTGGTATAGGGAATGATTGGAGAGTGGGGCTGTCTTAGCTAGCATTATGAAGGAAATCTTTCTGAGAGAGTAACACTATTGAGACTTGAATGATGAGAAGGAAGCAGTTATGTAAAGATTAGGAAAGTGGGGATGCTAGGCTGCTAAAACTGTGAAATGGGATCAAGTTTTGATATTTACTAGGACAGAAAAGAAAAATAGCATGACTTAAAGCTTAGTGAGTTAGGTAGTAACTTAGTAAGTTAGTAAGGTAGACAGTGAGATCTCAGAGGAATACAGCAGCAACAGCATTCTAAGTGGGTGGAGTGGGCCAAGTAGGAGCTGCTTCTAGGGGAAGAGGGATTTATTACTGACATTATTTATTGTTGCCTGCATGCAGAGTTTGGGCCGGGAGCAGTCTGCCCGGTTGCAGGCAATAAGGAGATGCAATGGGTTGCATATTTTCTTAAAATGATTTTAGTATGTAACTTAAAATAACCATATCATTAAAGTGCATCATGAAGCATTGTTTTATGGCCCACTAGAAAAGTATTTGAAAATTTACTCATTAATGATGATTTGTGCTTTAAAAGAACATTCTGGATGCTGTGCAGAAGGGATAAACATAGGAGAGTGACTAAGTAGGAGGCTATTGTGTTGGCTTAGAGAGTTGAAAGTGATAGTGGTGAACACAGAGAGAAGTAATTACACTCTAAAAATATATTGATTACTGTTCTTGATGCCAGTTTTCTAAGACTAGCACATTGTAGGGCAAAGGAATAGATGTCTTCTCTCAGTCAGTTCTCAGACAGTGACTGTCTAGGTCAAAATTGTCTAGGAATTTGGGTTTTATTGCTTTTGTGATTCACTCAGACCACACATTTCCCTGGGTACAATCCTTCTGCCAAGATATGTGTTTATGAACAGGATGAAAGATGAACCTCCTCCAGGACTGGCACTGCTCAGCCCTGATGCAGAGGCCAACCCACTGGGCCCACCTACTTCAGTGTTCATGATGAATTTTCAGGGGCCGATTCTCTTAATTTGACCTAGCTCAGAAGGCAGATGAGTTTGAAGATAAAGGTCACTTACTGACTTTTGGCAGTCTACCAGTAGTTAAGTACTTGTTCATTTTTATTTTTTTCCTATTTTGTCTTTCAGAGATGTTTAACCTATTACATATGAAGAAATTAATTAATATAGGTCTATATTTGAATGTGTTTTCTGTCACATATTTTGAAAGCCTCTGATTAAAACACTACATATATTACATGGTCACTTATAGTACTCATTTGAATAATACTGTTACCAATGGAAAATTTTGTGAAGAGTGGGTTCCCTTCCATAGTGATATTCAGCCATTTGCTTTTCCTTTTGAAGACAAGCTCAGAGTCTGTCTTCTAAGTGTTGTACAATATAACATTTATTTGGAGTGCTACAACTCTGTTCTTCTTTGGCATCATAAATGCTAAAGACCAGGAGGTAAATAGTATATGCACGTGGAGACCATTTCCCCTGTTTCCTGCATGAGGGTCCCAGCTAGCTGAATTGAGCCTGAGTAGCAATCCCTACAGTCTCCTTACATGTTCTCCGTGTCTCCTGTGGGAGATTTTAGACATGTTATTTGTGGCATAAGAATTAGTTTGCCTGGAGTTTTTACCTTCTGTAAAGCTTAAGTGGAAGAATAGATAAATCCTTTAAAGTTACCATTTTTTCCTGCTGTTTTTCCATGTGAGGAACAAAGAGTACAAATTAACTTGATATCTTACACTTTTTAGAGAGATCTGAAATTTTTTTTAAAAAAGCATTGTTTTCCAGGTATTTAAAAAATTTGCAAGACCAATATAAAAGCTTAATTCAGCAGAGAGAGAGGAAAAATGGATGACCATCAGGATTTTGAGGAATGGTATTTTTAATCTTTTTTTAAAAAAACTGAATATTTCTGTAGAACAGTCCTTTGGTTTTATGCTTTTGAGTTGATAGCCTTCTTAAATGTTAAGTTATAAAAAGAAGCTAACTTCAGTAACATTGCTTGTAGCTCTGGCAAGAAGTATATATATTATCTTCCTTTCTCCCACTGTGAATAAGCTAAGTGACTGCTAGTTTTAATTTTCTCCTAGTCTTTGTTTTGTTTGGCTCTGCATCGTGGCTCACGCCTGTAATCCCAGCTCTTTGGGAGGCCAAGGTAGGTGGATCACTTGAGGTCAGGAGTTCAGGACCAGCCTGACCAACATAGTGAAATCCTGTCTCTACTAAAAATTTAAAAATTAGCCAGGTATGGTGATGCATGCCTGTAATCCCAGCTACTCGGGAGGCTGATGCTGGAGAATCACTTCAACCCGGGACATGGAGGTTGCAGTGAGCAGAGATCTTGCCATTGCACTCTAGCCTGGGTGACAGAGCAAGACTACGTCTCAAAAAAAAAAAAAAATCCGTTGTGAAAGACACTTGGTTATTCCTTCAGTCTCAATACTGATTCATTCCTTCCTTCCTTCCTTCCTTCCTTCCTTCCTTCCTTCCTTCCTTCTCTCTGTCTTCCTGTCTCTTTCTTTCTTTCTCTGTCTTACTCTAGGGAAGCACTGAACTTCTTTTACTTTCTTATATTTGTATCTTTCTTGTTAATAACTTTGAGCCCTAAAAGTTTGTTTTTGATTAGAATATTTTTATTGCTGAGAAAATACCTTTTTAATATAAAAATTATAAGAAGATTAAAAACTAATGTCAATACAGATTTTTTTGTTGTCTTTTTTTGTTTTAAATATAGTTGTATTTGCGTCTAATCAGTGGGTTAAACAGTATAGGTTTTATATAAAGAATTATTAAACTCTGATAAAAATGACTATAAGATATAAGAAAACTATATATTTTACTCTAAGGCTGAAGGAGGAAGACCAAACTTATAAGGGGACCCACTGTAAGTGGGGTTGGGGTTCAGACTTCATTGGAAGGAGGTATATTCAACTCATTTAGTTAGTAGAAAAATTCTCTTTTGGCTAGGCCAGAGAGTTGGTCTATAGTCCAGACATGTTGCTGTGGTCAACAACATGGGGCAGGGGTGTGCAGAAGGAGTAGCAGCTGTGTGGGAAACCACAGATGGGTAGCCCATGCAGGCCTCCAGAGCAAGCAAATTGAGATGTTGATAAGGGCAAGGGCCCTTTAGTGTGCCTGTGCAGGCAGAAAGCCTTTGGAGTGCTAGATTCTGTCTTGAGAGGGCTGGTTATTCCTGGGCCAGGCTCAGGCTGCAACCTTGCTGAGAGACTTGCGTATCTGGACATTGGATTGGGGCAGCATTCTCCTAATGTCTTCATCCACATGCCACTAATCCACAGCAAAATGAAAACTGCAGAACCCTTTGTCCTACGACTTCTTTTAGTATTTTCTGCTGAGAAATCTTAAGATGGTTTTTGCTGTAGAGAGGCTTAAAGGATTTGTGTCCATATGGCAATGCATATATCAAATGGTGAATTGGAGATGAGAGTCATGCAGTTGATACCTGGCACAATCATGTTTCTTTTTCCAGTTTATTTTTATGAGAAATTATGTTCATAGTGTTCTATTCATTCTTTGATTCAAGAGAATATGCTATGCATGCACCATGCTAGGTGCCTGAGATTTAATGACAAGGCAGCAAGTAAAATTTTAAGTATGCATGAAGAATCATTGTATTTAGCTGTCACATTCTTGATTGATACTTGATGGTAAAAAGATACTTTTTTTAAGCTTTGAAAGAATAATTGTTTCATATATGAGAGGACTATGGAAATAGTATTCTTCACATTAAGATAAAGTTTTGTGGCAGCAACTATTGAAACAGTAGAGGACTTTGAATCAGAAGACCAAGATTCTGGTCTTGGTTGTTAATTAAACATATACAATCTGGGTCTTAGTTATTGTTGGTGAAATTGTGCTGGACTTATTAGATTCAAAATTTTCTCTCACATCATTTCTAATATACTATGAGTCTTGCCTCAGATTGGAGTTGAAGGTTAGAGTAAGGAAGGCCTAAAGCCTGTCACAGTCTTTTAGGACAGAGGTATAAAAAGAAATAGCTAATTTTTTTTAAAAACATATAGTTAAGACAGTTTAAGCAGAATCAATAGATTGCTAGTAGATTGGATTGAAACAGGTCTAGTGCAGAGAAATACCAAGCTGAACTGCAGTTCTGGATATATTTCCCTGCTTTGCAGAGATACGATTTTGAGACAGATTTCTGAGTATAAAATATTTTATTATAAGATGGGATTCTGAGTGAGTTAAAAAAAGGAGTTGCTTAAAAAACAATTTACAGATGGGAGAAAATATGTGAATCACATATTAAATAAGGGACTTGTGTCCAGAATATGTAAAGAACTCTTATAACTCAGCAAGAAAAAGACAACTGGTTTAAAAGGGAAATGATTTGATAGGCGTCTCTCCAGAGATATACAAATGGCCAGTGAGCAGATAAGAAGATGCTTACCATAATTAGTCATTAAGGAAATGCAAATCAAAACCACAATGAGATACTATTTGATGCCTGCTAGAATGATTATAATTAAAAAGACCAATAGTAACAAGTGTTGGCAAGGATGTGGACTAATTGGAATGCTAATACATTGCTGGTGGAAACATAAAGTAGTACAATCACTTTGGAAAACAGTATGGCAGCTCCTTAAAACATAGTTACCATGTATCAGTTAAACAGAGTTACCTAATGATTCAGCAGTTCTCCTAGGTACATACCCAAGAGAACTGAAAACATATGTCAACACAAACATTTGTTTACAAATATTCATAGTTAGCATTATTTATAATAGATAAAAAGTGGAAACTACTTAAATGTCAGTCAGCAGAGGAAACAAAAATCTGGCAACTCCACGTAATGAAATACTATTCAGCTGTAAAAACAAATGAAGTTCTAATACATACTGCAACATGAATGGACTTCGAAAATGTTATGCAAGCAAAAAACAAACCCAGATGCAAAAGAACCACCTATTATTTCATTTATATGAAATGTCTGGAATAGGCAAACTGTAGAAAGTAGTGAGTGATTTTTCAATGGGCTGGGGCAAGGCGGGAATGGAAGTGACTATTAGTAGTTACAGATTTCTTTTTGGGTTGCTGAAAATGTTCTAAACTCAATATACTGAAAACCACTAAGTTGTATACTTTAAAAGGAGTGAATTTTATGGTATGCAAATTATCTCAAGTTGTTTATTTAAAAAATTTGAACCTGAAAAGTTTTTAAAAAGGAGCTTAATTGGTCTGAGATTAAGCTGCAGTTGGCAGTTCCTAAGTGCTAGTTCCCTATTTTTTTCAAAGCTTTTTAAAAAATTCTCTTTGGTATTTAATGTTTACTGTGTTCAGTATTTTGACTTTATTTCTTTACACAACTTCTGGTTAACATTTAGGCTACTTGAAGCTGTACCTCAGCTGTTACAAGTAGTACTAGGAGAGTCAAGACATCTTTCCCATACCTGGTGTGTTTTTTTGCCTTGATAACACAAGTAGTCATACGTTTATATGTTTAGGGTTTTTCTTACGAGGAAAGATTGGCTGTGTGGATACCTGGGGAGAAGATGCAATAATGTAGATAAAAAGTTAATTTTATATTTGCTTTATGTTTAGTTATGGAAAGATATGTTTAATAGAAAGAAAATATATAAATGATGTCCTTTCAGAAACTTCTAGAAGGATATTTAAAACTTTCATCTTTTCATGTGAGGTATTCCATTATAATGTTCATTTTTAATAACAAGTAATTTATATCATTACAGACAGATTTGACCAGTTTTGGGCCATCAATCGGAAACTCATGGAATATCCTGCAGAAGAAAATGGATTTCGTTATATCCCCTTTAGAATATATCAGGTAGGAAGTGACATTTTATAAAAACATTCATTTATTAAAGCCTCAGACATCTTACTTGAAACACTAGTCCAGAACTCTGTCTGCATAGTAGCTGAACAGTATTTTTTAGGGGTTTTCCAAACTGTGTCTTTTAGTGGCAATCAAATCAGATACTGCACTGAAATATTTGACTCATATGCAGTTGGTACTCATTATTTGTGGATTTCATATTGGCAGATTCACATACTTGCTAAAATTTATGTGTAACCCCCAAGGCAGTACTTGGAGCACTTTTAGGGTCAGAGTGGTGAAAAATTGATTCACCTGATGCTCATTTCCCAGCTGGGGTTGATCAATGCAAGGTCGTACCTTCTTGTCTCAGCTGTTATGCTGTAAACCAGGCGTCCCCAAACTGCAGCCCCCTGAGGCCATTTATCCGCCTCCCCCACCCACCCCCCCAGCCCCCCCACCGCACTTCAGGAAGGGGCACCTCTTTCATTGGTGGTCAGTGAGAGGAGCACAGTATGTGGCGGCCCTCCAACGGTCTAAGGGACAGTGAACTGGCCCCCTGTGTAAAAAGTTTGGGGACGCCTGCTGTAAACAGACCTGTTCACAGTGTATGTAGTGCCATGTTTTTACATTTTTGTGCTTTTTGTTAGTGATTTTGCTTTTTAGAACAGACTCCAAATGTAGCACTGAAGTGCTCTTTAAACAGAAACACACATAAAACAAGGTTATATATTGATCATTTGATGAACATGTGACCAAGGGTTCACGGAAGCATAACTTTGTATTCTCCCCAGAAGCAAGTATTTCAGTGTTTGTGGTAACCTTATAGAACAGAACCACTGCAAATCACAAGAATTGACTGTCTGTGTGTTTTAGATGGTGAGTTTTCAGTGTTGTAACACAAAATAGGCAATAGGCTCTTAAGCCTTTCTTACAGCATATTTGTATGTGGTAAAAAAACTTCATGTTTCTGTACTTTAAAAGGGCTGGCATAAATATATGCATTTAGCAAATATTAAATATTTTTTGAATGAATGGCATTCCAGGAAGTTAAGTTACATACTACTAACATGAGAAAAGCATTTAAGAACAAGAATTAGAAGCATAATTGCACAGGCATAGACTCTAATCTAGTAGGTCTTCCATTCAAACTCAGAAGTTTTGTCATAACTTTCTTTGTAGCCATTTTTAGTATCCCACAATCTTTACTAATAGTTACTTCTGTAATTGTTTTAGAGTCTATTATAGAGCTATCACATAACCATGTGTTCAAAGAGGAAAGCAAATTGTCTAATTGAAAATAATAATCTCAATATACTGGAATAATTAAGCATATTTATTTAGTGTTGCAGGTATAATTTTCAAGTAGTCCATATTTTTCATGAAGGTGGGATTATTGTTAGGTTCATGTTTTGTGTCCAGAGTCTAGAAAAGTGCTCAACATTTGAATTTCTAATTTATTAAATCATTTATCATTTACCAAATTTTATTTTAATTATTTATGTCCTTTTTATTTTTACCATGAACTCCACAGTAACATGCCATAAGGCATTCTGACAGCCTAGCAGAATATCTTACTTGTGCAATTTAGTTGAATAAAATATATCACAGACTGTGAAGACATTTCCAAAAGAGTTCTGAAACTGTTTTGAGATTTATACCTCTTAGCATTTATTTGAGTCAAGTTGTAGCATATATATTTATACAAGAGATTCTTTACTGTAACTACTTTAAAATCCTATAGGGAAAGTGTATTATACTTAATTTAGGGATTGTTATTGTCAGAATGTAATGCAACTGTACAGAGGAAAGGTTTTCCTTTTTGAATTTATCGTTCTGTTTTAGGGAAAAATCATCAGATTAATCCCTATCTAGTGTAGTAATATTATAATACAGGAGGATTCAGAGAGAGAGAGAGAGAGTTTGTGTGTATGTGCCTGTGTGTGTGTGTTAGAGAGAGACAGAGAGAGAAAGAGAATGGCTTTTAAAAGTTCTATAATTAGATAGAAAGTGGGAAGGTAGAGAAGTCTTAAAATTTGCTTTACAAAACCTGGCTGCCAGATGGGGACTCTCTTAGGGCAGAGCCTCCTGCTTGATCTTTAACGTGTCAAGGCACTTAGGCAGTTTTCCTTAAACAGAGAGTGACAAAGAGCCTGAGGACATTATAGGTTCTTGTTTAACCTACATAACTTTGCTTTTGGCTTTATCCCAGTTCCATTTTGGTTATTTGAATTTGATTAAAGTTTTAGAAGTGGGATATGGAAATGAATATAAGCATTTAGAAGTCCTACTTTTTGCTAATTTACCATTTCCTGGCGTTTCCTAATTCCCTGTTTGGTATTCGGTCTTCAACCATGACCAAAGGAGGATGGAACTCTACTTTCTGTTTTCCTAATTGTATGTTCTAAAGGCAACATCAGATTTTTGTTGCTGACTTCATGTCTAATTAGTTTGTATAGTTATGATATTCCGTTTGTTAAATGTAGCTTTTATTGATGTAGCATTTTAATTAACACCTTTCATTTCTTTAACATACTAGATACCAATCTCTATAATATTTAAGACCTTAAGTTACTTAGTAAATTTAAGGAAAACCTGAAAATCTGGATTCATTAATAGATAAATAAAGGGCATAATTTTTACTGAAATACTTATTTTACTTTGCAGAATCCTAATAGAATTTTTGTATAACCAGAGAGAGAGAGAGAGACAGAGGAAGGGGTACTGAGCATGCTTGAGTGAGGCCCATTTTATCTTGTTGAAGCCTCAAAACCATCTTAGGATGTAGGAATCATCGTCTGATTTTACATGTGAGGAAACAATCTCAAGAACTTTAAGTCACTTGCCTCAGGGTCACCCAAATGTAAAATGGAAGAAATAGAATTCAGACACAGGTCTGATTTATGAGCAAAGTATGACTTTTGTTTAGAGTAATTAAGATTAATGAATTTTCAGAACATAACTATTATCACGAAAAGTGAAGTCTACCTTGACCAAATAAGTTGACAGGATCCTAGAATACCTGTGTCTGGTGGTTTTCTTTGAAGACTGACTTTTGTAAAGACTGTCATCAAACTATCTTTTTCATCTGTAAGTCATTCATCATAAGTTCAAAATGACTATAGTCAGATGACAGAATTTTAGTGGTAAAAGTTAAATTGATCCAGAAGCCATCTAGAGATGTTGCAGACCAAAATGTGTCATTTCTGTCATTTACATAACAGTTTAGTTTGGTGTGTGAGTTTCAGGTTTGTGTTCCTAAAGTCCAGGTGCTTCATATTAGCCAGTATTCTAGAGATGACATTAATGGCAGGAAATGTTTCAGAAATGTAACCAAAATGTTATTTAGTACATGTAAACAGGTGGTGATTAATGAAGGCATTTGTCAAAAAGATTTGTAAAATGACTGTGAAGTCCTTAGGTATTGGTATTTGTGATGTAAAGTGAAAATTAGGCACATCATATCTGTTTTTCAAGAAGCAAAGATTCATAAATGTTATCCTGCCATTATACTTTGAGTAAGAAAAATGTGTCTCATTCATTCATTCAACAAATCTGTTTACACACATCATATATTTGCCTGCCATGCCCTGTGCTATGCACAAGGGATACAACTGGTGATCACCCTTTAGAAAGCTTATAATCTAAAGGTGGAAAGAAACAAATCAACTAAGAATACAAATATAACATTGGAACTATGATCGCTATGAAGAAGAGATCTACAGTACAATAAAGACCTAATGTCCCAGGAGGAATTTGTTCTAGTTTGGGAGGAGAAAAGGCTGCCTTGAGGAAATGTTGTATCCCCAGAGATTTGACAGATAGGTGAACTTAAGATAGGCCAAGAGTTATGAGAAGAGCTTTGTAGTCAAAGGGGACAGTCTTAAGTATGAGGACAACCTGTTTGTCTTGAGCACAGAGTTAGGATAAGGATGCAGAGGTAAGAGTCAGATCATATTAACGAGTTTTCTCTGTAAAAAATGAGAGATCCAAAGAGATTTTTTAATAATCTGAATATCCGTTCATATTTATTCAACAAAAATCATTCAGTCACCTACTTTGTTCTACATGTTATTCTTAAGGTTATAAAAAGAATTTAGGGAATTTTCATAGAAACGATCTAGCAAAGTTATTTTTAGTTTTAAAAAAACAAGAAGCTGATAAACAATGCTTGTTTTGTAGGAAAGTTAAAATGAGACCAGCCTGGATACAACACAGTGAGACCCAGCTCTACATAAAAATTTTTTAAAGAGCCAGATGTGGTGGTATGCACCGGCAGTCCCAGTACTTAAGAGACTGAGGTGGGAGAATGACTTGTGTTTGAGAGGTCAAGGTTGCAGTTTGCCATAATTGCACCACTTCACTCCAACCTGGGCATCAGAAAGAGACTGTATTAAAAAAAAAAAAAAAGATGGTTCCTACTTGTCTTTTATTTTTTATTTTTTTATTTATTTGTTTTATTTATTTACTTATTTATTTATTTTGAGATGGAGTCTCGCTTTGTCGCCCAGGCTGGATTGCAGTGGCACAATCTCGGCTCACTGGTACCTCCGCCTCCCCAGTACAAGCGTTTCTTCTGCCTCAGCCTCCCAAGTGGCTAGGATTACAGGTGCTTGCCACCATGCCTGGTTAATTTTTGTGTTTTTAGTAGAGACAAGGTTTTGCCATGTTGCCCAGGCTGGTCTCGAACTCCTGACCTCAGGTGATCCCTCCACCTCAGCCTCCCAAAGTGCTGGAATTACAGGCATGAGCCACTGCTCCTGGCCTATTTTTTATTTTATTTTATTTTATTTTATTTTATTTTATTTCCAGAGAGGGTCTTGCTCTGTTACCCAGGCATGAGTGCAGTGATGTGATCTCGGTTCACTACAGCCTCTACCTTCCTTGCTAAAGCGATCCTCCTGCTTCAGCCTTCCAAGTAACTGGGACTACAGGCATGTGTCATGCCTAGCTTATTTTTATATTTCTTACTTGTCTTTGGAAGAAGTTGTCGTCAGTTATAAAAAAGTAAAATAAAGTAGAATTTGAACTTCATTGTGTTTACTTTCAAAATCTCCAGAATTCTGCTCCCTTTCCCATTAATTATTTCAGTGTAAAGTTGGTCATTTGTATCATTAAAGCTCCATAAATATTTTAATTCTTTTGAGAGATTTACTAGCTATTTTGGTTAAGCAAATCTATTTCTATGTAATGTGCTAAAAGTATTTAAGAATCTAGGTACCAGTTTAGGGAGAGAAAAAGTACATTTTTGAAAATGGAAACTAGAATGTCAGGGATTAACTTGGCACCTTCTAAACTGAACAAGGAGCCAAATTTTAGACTCTGTTTGTTTTCCAGAAATGTTGATTTATGGATTTTGAAAAGTGAGGACAGTAGAAATATGTGGCAAATTATGGCCATGTTTGTTAGGATTCCTCTCCCTCCAAGATTTTAGCAATGTTAGTAAGAAATTCTAATTCTGCTCTTTCAGTTGTTTTCCATTTTAGTAGATACCTTGCAATAACATCTTATAGAAAAGTCAGGGACCATGAAAGAAGGACTTACTGGTTAGTAAACTGAATATTATTGCTTTTGATTTAGTTTTTCAGTCATTTCAAAAAGATAACACAACATGATTTGTAATGCATTTTGAACTGCAGATATATCTCTAGCAGAATAGAATGTATATATTTTTCCCAGCTGAATATATGTTGGTTAATGTTTTTTTGTTGTTACTTATTTTTTCTTAGTGTTATTTTAATTTTTAATCATGGTAAAATAAATATAAAATTTATCATCTTAACCATTTTTAAGTACACAGTTCAGCAGTGTTAATTATGTTCACACTGTTGGACATTCATTCTCCAAAACTCTTTTCTTCTTGCAAAACAAACTCTTTACCCATTAAACAAACAAATGTGTTTCCCCATTCTGCTTTAGGGATTTGACTTCCATAGGTGCATCATATAAGAAGAATCGTACACTAATTGCCTTGTTGTGACAGGCTTATTTCACGTAGCATGATGTCCTCATTGTTTATATTGTATTATGTGTCAGAAATTCCTTTCTTTGGCTGGGTGTGGTGGCTCACACAGGTAATCTCAGCACTTTGGGAGGCTGAGGTGGGTGGTTTGCTTGAGCCCAGGAGTTCGAGACCAGCCTAGACAACATGGTGAAACCCTGTCTCTACAAAACAAAAACAAAAGCAAAAACGTATGTGTGTGTGTGTGTGTGTGTGTGTGTGTGTGTGTGTGTGTTTGTATGGACTCACCAAGCCAGGGTCTGATGGGTTAGGCTGTAGACTCAAGGAAGAGTTGCAGTTGACTCCAAAGGCATTCTGTTGGCTGAATTCTTTCTTGCTCACGGGAAGTCAGTCTTTCTATAAGACCTTCAACTGATTAGATGAGGCTTGCCAATATCGTGGAGGGTAATCTGCTTTACTCAGAGTCCACCAATTTAAATGTTAACCTCAGCCAGAAAAAGCACCTATATATAAGCATCCAGAAGAATATTTGAACAAATATCTGGGCATTGTGGCCCAGTAGAATTAACACATAAATATCAAAATGGATGTATGCCCTGTTTTCAGTTCTTTGGGGCATTTACCCAGATATGGATATTCCTATCCTATGATAATTTTATTTTTAGTTTCTTGAGGAATGGCCATACTGTTTTCCATAGTAGCTATACCCCTTTACATTCCCACCAACAGTGCACAGGGGTTTCAGTTTTTCACATCTTCACCTATATTTATTTTAATTTTCTGTTTTTTATACTAGCCATCCTAATGCATGTGGGATGTTATCACTAATGAATAGTGCTCGGCAGCTTTTCACGTATTTGTTTATCATCCTTCGAGAAATGTCTATTCAGGTTCTTTGCCCATTTTTAAATTGGGTTTGGATATTTTTGTTGTTGAGTTGTAGGGTTTAATTTTTTTTTTTTTTTTTTTTTTTTTTTTTTAGACAAAGCCTCGTTCTGTCACCCAGACTGGAGTGCAGTGACCTGATCTTGGCTCACTGCAACCTCTGCCTCCTGGGTTCAAGTGATTCTCCTGCCTTAGCCTCCTGAGTAGCTGGAACTACAGGTGCCCACCATTATGCCCGACTATTTTTTGTATTTTTAGCAGAGCCAGGGTTTTGCCATGTTGGCCAGGCTGGTCTCCAACTCCTGGCCTCAAGTGATCTGCATGCCTTGTCCTTCCGAAGTGCTGGGATTACAGGCATGAGCCACTGCATCCAGCCTAATTTATTCTTTTTTAATGGCTGCATCATCATCCGTAGGTACACTGTAATTTGTTCAGTATTCACTATTAAGTTTTTTTTTTTCTAGTTTTTGCCATTATAAACAGTACTATAATAAACAGCATTATATATGTATTTTTTTTTTAGGTATGGAATAGATACCCAAGAAAGAGTTTTTGCATCAAAAGGTAGAGATTAAAAAAAAATGCCAGCTTACTTTTAAAAAATGTATCAGTTTAAATTTTCACCAGCAATTTATGAGAGCATACTTCTCCCCTTACATCTCTACCAGCAATAGGGCATTATAACTCTTGAGTTTTAGTAATATTGGGGGAATAGGGAGATATTTTTACTTCATTCAACTAATATTACTCTCACACTTTGTGAGTTTACAAATCTCTTTAACTTTCTTGACCATTTAGATTTGGTTTTCTGTAAATTGCCTTGTATTTTGTTTTGCCTGTGTTTTCTTATCTTTTCATTTCATAAAAAATATTTTTTTAGATATTAAACTTTTAAACACATTGCAAGATATCATAACTGTATAGTTCTTCTTGATTTTTATGATGTCAAGATGTTTAGATAAGAAAATATATAAATCTTTACATGTCAGATATGCCCTTCTTTTTCTTAGTAGTATGTGGATTTCTTTTTTTGTTGCAAAGGCCTCTTAGTGAGGAATGGTTGCACACACCTGTAGTCCCAGCCATTTGGGATTCTGTGCTGGGAGCATTACTTGAACCTGGGAGGTTGAGGCTGCAGTGAGCCATGATCATGCCACTACTCTCCAGCCTCGGCAACAGAATAAGACGCCATCTCAAAAAAAAAAAAAAAGGAAGGTCTCTTCCTACCATGCGTTGTGTGAGATAGATGTCTGTGAGATAGCTGATCATTTATTATATAAACTAAGGGTTTGCAAACTTTCTTCAAGGGCCAGATAGTAGATTTTTTCAGCTTTGTAGACAAGATGGTCTCTGTTGGAACTATGTGATTCTGTAACATAAAAATGTTTATAGAAAATTTGCAAATGATAGGCTTGGCTTTGTCCTAGTAAAACTTTATTTATAAGAATAGGCAGAGGCCACAATTTGGCTTGTGGGCCATAGTTTACTGACTCCTGATTTAAAGTGTCCTTTTCCCACTGGATAAATATGCCACCCTGCTTTATAGTAAAGTCATTTGACTACTGGAATCTAATTCTGGATTCTCTATTCCATTCTATCAGTATATGTATTTTCTTATGCTGGTAGTATTTTTATTTAATTTTAATGTTCTAATATCTATTGGAGCAATTTATTCCTTCTCCCTTTTTTCATACTTTTCATGGTTATTCTCAGTCATTAATTTTCCATGGCTTTTAAAATCACTTACTCAATTCCCCATAGTGTCCTGTCTGATTAGAGGTGGAAATACAGAGTATTATCCAAAAGAACTTCCCCAACCTAGCAAGACAGGCGAACATTCAAATTCAGGAAATACAGACAACACCACAAAGATACTCCTCAAGAAGAGCAACCCCAAGACAGATAATTGTCAGATTCTCCATGGTTGAAATGAAGGAAAAAAGTGTTAAGGGCAGCCAGAGAGAAAGGTCGGGTTACCCACAAAGGAAAGCCCATCAGACTCACAGTGAATCTCTCTGCAGAAACCGTACAAGCCAGAAGAGAGTGGGGGCCAATATACAACATTCTTAAAAAAATTTTCAATCCAGAATTTCATATCCAGCCAAACTAAGCTTCATAAGTGAAGGAGAAATAAAATCCTTTACATAACAAGCTGAGGGATTTTGTCATCCCCAGGCCTGCCTTACAAGAGCACTAAATATGGAAAGGAAAAACTGCTACCAGCCACTGCAAAAAAAAAAAAAAACACCCGAAATATAAAGACCAACAACACTATGAAGAAACTGCATCAACTAGTGTGCAAAATAATCAGCTAGCACCATGATGACAGAATCAAATTCACATATAGCAATATTAACCTTAAATGTAAATGAGCTAAATGCCCCAGTGAAAAAGACAGACTGGCAAATTGGGTAAGTCAAGAGCCATCATGTGCTGTGTTCAGGAGACCCATCTCACATGCAAAGACACAGGCTCAAAACAAAGGAATGGAGGAATATTTACCAAGTAAAATGGAAAGAAAAAAAAAAAACCAGGAGTTGCAATTCTAGTTTCTGATGAAACAGACTTTAAACCAACAAAGATCAAAAAAGACAAGGGCATTACATAATGATAAAGGGATCAGTGCAGCAAGAAGAGCTAACTATCCTAAATATATATGCACCCAATACAGGAGCACCCAGATTCGTAGAGCAAGTTCCTAGAGACCTACAAAGAGACTTAGACTACCATACAATAATAGTGGGAGACTCTAACACCCCACCATCAATATTAGATCAACAAGACAGAAAATTAACAAGGATATTCAGGACTTGAACTCAGGTCTGGACCAAGCAGACCTAATAGACATCTACAGAACTCTTCACCACAAATCAACAGAGTATACATTCTTCTCAGCACCACATCGCACTTCTAAAATCGACCACATAATTGGCAGTAAAACACTTCTGCATGCAAAAAAATGGAAATCATAAACAGTCTTTCAGACCACGGTGCCATCAAATTAGAACTCAGGATTAAGAAACACACTCAATACCGCACCACTGCATGGACACTGAACAACCTGCTCCAGAATGACTACTGGGTAAATAACGAAATTAAGGCAGAAATAAATACATTATTTAAAACCAATGAAAACAAAGATGTAATGTCCCAGAATCTCTGGGACACAGCTAAAGTAGTGTTTAGAGGGAAATTTATAGCACTGAATGCCCACAGGAGAAGGGGAAAGATCTAAAATCGACACCCTAACATCACAATTAAAAGAACTAGAGAAGCAAGAGCAAACATTCGAAAGCTAGCAGAAGACAAGAAATAACTAAGATCAGAGCGGAACTGAAGGAGACAGAGACACAAAAAAAACCCTTAAAAAAAAAAATGAATCCAGGTGCTGATTCTTTGAAAAGATTAACAAAATAGTTAGACTGCTAGCCAGACTAATAAAGAAGAAAAGAGAGAAGATCCAAATAGACACAGTAAAAACAGTTTTTAAAAAATGTTATCACCACTGATCCCACAGAAATAAAAACTACCATCAGAGAATACTATAAATTCTTCTACGCAAATAAACTAGAAAATCTAGAAGAAATGGCTGGACACATACACCTTCCCAAGACTAAACCAGGAAGAAGTTGAATCCCTGAGTAGACCAATAACAAGTTTTGAAATTGAGCCAGTAGTAAAGAGCCTACCAACCAAAAACTGCCCGGGACCAGACGGATTCACAGCCAAATTCTACCAGAGGTACAAAGAGGAGCTAGTACCATTCCTTCTGAAACTATTCTAAGCAATAGAAAGAAGGACTCCTCCCTAACTCATTTTATGAGGCCAGCATCATCCTGATTCCAAAACCTGACAGAGACACAACAACAAAAAATGAAAAATTCAGACCAACATCCCTGTTGAACATTGATGTGAAAATCCTCAATAAAATATTGACAAACCAAATCCAGCAGCACATCAAAAGGCTTACCCACCACAATCAGGTTGGCTTCATCCCTGGGATGTAAGGCTGGTTCAGCATACACAAATCAACAAACGTAATCCATCACATAAACAGAAACAATGATGAAAACCATGTGATTTTCTCAATAGATGCAGAAAAGTCCTTCAATAAAATTCAACATCCCTTCGTGCTAAGAACACTTAATAAACTAGGTATCGGAACATATCTCAAAATAAGAGCTATTTATGGCAAACCCACAGCCAATGTCATACTGAATAGGCAAAAGCTGGAAGCATTCCCTTTGAAAACCAGCACAAAACAAGGATGCCCTCTCTCACCACTCCTATTCAACATAATGTTGGCGGGTCTGGCCAGGGCAATCAGGCAAGAGAAAGAAATGAAGGATATTCATATAGGAAGAGAGGGAGTTAACTTATCTCTGTTTGCAGATGACATGATTGTGTATTTAGAAAACCCTATCGTCTCAGCCCACAATCTCCTTAAGCTGATAAGCAACTTCTGCAAAGTCTCAGGATACAAAATTAATGTGCAAAAATCACAAGCATTCCTATAAACGAATAATAAACAAACGAGCCAAATCATGAATGACCTCCCATTCTCAGTTGCTAAAAATAAAATAAAATACCTAGAAATACAACTTACAAGGAATGTGAAAGATGTTTTCAAGGAGAACTACAAACCACTGTGCTCAAGGAAATAAAGAGAGGACACAAACAAATGGAAAAACCTTCCATGCTCATGAATAAGAAGAATCAATATTGTGAAGATGGCCATACTGTCCAAAGTAATTTATAGATTCAGTGCTATCCCCATTAAGCTATTATTGACTTTCTTCACAGAATTAGAAAAAACTACTTTAAATTTCATATGGAACCAAAAGAGTTCATATTGCCAAGACAATCCTAAGCAAAAAGAACAAAGCTGGAGACATCATGCTACCTGACTTCAAAATATACTACAAGGTTACAGGAACCAAAACAGCATAATACTGATAACAGAGATATATAGACCAATGAAACAGAACAGAGGCCTTAGAAATAATGTTACACATCTGCAACCGTCTGATCTTTGACAAACCTGACAACAAGAAGCAATGGATAAAGGATTCCCTATTTAATAAGTGGTGTTGGGAAAACTGGCTAGCCATATGCAGAAAACTGAAACTGGACCCCTTTATTACACCTTATTACAAAAATTAACTCAAGGTGGATTAAAGACTTAAACATGAGACCTAAAATCATAAAATTCCTAGAAGAAAACTGAGGCAATACTATTGAGGATATAAGCATGAGCAAAGACTTCATGACTAAAACACTAAAAGCAATGGCAACAAAAGCCAAAATTGACAAATGGGATCTGATGAAAGAGCTTCTTCACAGCAAAAGAACCTGTCATCAGAGTGAACAGGCAACCTACAGAAAGCGAGAAAATTTTTACAATCTATCCATCTGACAAAGGCCTAATATCCAGAATCTACAAGGAATTTAAACAGTTTTACAAGAAAAAAACCATCAAAAAATAGGTGAAGGATATGAACAGATACTTCTCAAAAGAAGACATTTATGTGACCAACAAACGTGAAAAAAAGGTCATCACTGATCATTAGAGAAATGCAAATCAAAACCGCATTGAGGTACCATCTTATGCCAGTTAGAGTGACTATCATTCAGGGAAACATTCCTTCAGCACCACCTTAAAAAAAAGGAAAAAAAAAAAAAGAGAGAGAGAGAGAAGAGAATTAAATAAATTTAGAGAGTAGAGTCAGGAAACAACAGATGCTGGAGAGGATGTGGAGAAATAGGAACACTTTTACATTGTTGGTGGGAGTGTAAATTAGTTCAACCATTATGGAAGACAGTGTGGTGATTCCTAAGGGTCTAGAACCACAAATACCATTTGACCCAGCAATCCCATTACTGGGTATATACCTGAAGTAGTATAAATCATTCTGCCATAAAAACACGTGCACATATATATTTGTTGCAGCACTATTCACAATAGCAAAGACTTGGAACCAACCTAATTGCCCATCGATGATAGACTGGATAAAGAAAATGTGGCACATATATGCAACAGAATACTATGCAGCTGTAAAAAAGGATAAGTTTGTCCTTTGCAAGGACATGGATGAATTTGGAAACCATCATTCTTCTTAGACTAACACAGGAACAGAAAACCAAACACCGCCATGTTCTCACTCACTAGTGGGAGTTGAACAGTGAGAACACATGGACACAGGGAGGGGAACATCACACACCAGGGCCTGTGGGGGTTGGGGGTTAGGGGAGGGATAGTATTAGGAGAAATACCTAATGTAGATGATGGGTTGATGAGTGCAGCAAACCATCATGGCACAGGTATACCTATGTAACAAACCTGCATGTTCTGCACATGTATCCCAGAATTTAAAGTATAATAATAATAAAGAAAATAAATTACTGTGCCTGGCACATAAGTTAAATTATAAATTATAGCTGGGATTGTTAGATGTCATTGACTTAAATCATCACAATTTTTCTGTGAGTTATTTTAACAGCAATGATAATGGCTTGTCATGACTCCTGTATTCTTTTATTTTATGACCAGTGGAACATATCTGTTGAATAGCTCACTTTCTAAATTCATGTATTTCTGGTCTTAACATAGTTCTTATTTGTGAGCATCTAAGTGGTCCCACAAAAATCTACTTCTAGTCACTACCAAATACTTCTGTTTCAGTTTTCAGTTTCCTCTTTATTTACTTTTCTTCAAGTTACCAGGCTGAATAGTTTGGAGTAACTCTTTTGACCACTTTTGTTGAGTTACAGTTCTAATGGACCAGAACTGTCTTCATTTATCCTGTTCTTGCCATTTGCACTGACTTAGTTCCTGTCCCTTGTCTCCTAGATGAACTATTTTTGTCATTCATAGATATTTCTACCTGCTTCTTGTCCCTCCAGTCTGTTGAGTTTTATACTGATGTTAATTTGGTATTTCCTAAAATATAGCTAGACTGCAACCAAATAACATCATATGCTATTCCCCTAAACATCTTTGATCTTTTATTATCTTACTCTGTTAACTCCTGGGAATAGCCTCAACTCCCAGAGTGCTTCTAATCTTACCTCAAATGTCACCTTCCTCAAGAAGTCTTCCTTGATTTCTTCATATATGTTTCAGCCCTTCATACCATATAGAGGTTATTTCTTTTTCAAGTCTGTGTTTGAAACACTTCCTTCTACCTTTTGTTTTGACAAATGTAACTATGGAATATTAAAGCCATAGAGGCTGGAAGATTTAACTAATTTTACCTCCTCATTTCGGGAGTAAGACGACTTCCACAAAACTGTCTTGTCCAGTGTTCAGCTTATTATTTGATGGCAGAGACAGGAGTAGAACTTGGATCTTAGATATTCAACCTTGTTCTTTTGTATAGCAAATATAATATCACACAGCATATCATGAGCTATTTTAAAATATTTCACCATGTAGTTTCTCTGTAAGCAGTGAACTATTAATTTCTCAAGGACAAGGATTGCTTTATTTCTCTCTGTATCTTTATAGGTGTCTCTCAGAGTCTATTTTCTCCTATAATGAGTGAGTGAACGATAATAATCTGCTTTAGCGTTAATATTGTTAATGTAAAACGTGAATCATATTTAAAGAAATAGGCAAATTAAGGCCTGTAGGGGGCAGCCCAACACAGCAAGTTTTGATTGCCCTAAGCTATCTACTACTCTGAGATCTATACTTAAGCAATTTAGTCTTAAATTGTTTCTTATGTGGATTTTTGAAAACTGAAAACAACAATTAATTATAAGCTTATTTGGCAGATATATTTTTTTCCCTTTTTCCTCCAGCTTTATTGGAATAGTTTACAATTACATTTCTATTTTCTAGGACTTCAGTTGCTTTTTTTAGCAGATGTATTTTAAAACAATTGTCATGAGTAGGAGTAGGAACTATTTGATAAAGATGATTTGCCGTTTTGTTTTTAAAACACAAGGTTAGAGCAGAAGGTATTTATTAGAACTTTTTTAAAAAATTGTTTTATTTATAAACTTCAAAATGACCCAGATCATCTGATGGCAAATTATCTGAGTTGTTTATAGCTGAGGAAATTAAAATATGCAAAGCATTATCCCAAACTACTAAAATTATTATTAAATGATATCAACATTTTTCTCATTACTAATTTATTTGCTAACCCAGGTCATTGTTTTATTCAATATTTTTAAGATTAAAAAATTGCTGGTAATTATCGCAAAGTATAGATGAATGATAATAGCAGCTAACACTTACTGAGCTTTATTGAGTGCCAGTACTGTTTTAAATTATTTTACATACATTTATTTAATCCTTACTGTTGTCCTGTGGGTTAAATGCTGTTACTGTCCCCTTTGTATACATGAGGAAATTGAGATAGATTGGTCACTGAAACTTGCTTATGATCACCTGCCTAGTAATTAGAAGAGCCAGCATTTGAACCCAGGCAGTCTAGTCTGGCTCTAGAGCCTTTCATATATTAAGTTCATTGCTTTTATTTTCTTAGCTTCTTCTATCATAACTTTGCATGTGAGACTGTTCTCCAGTTTTCACATACATCAGGCTTCGTTTACTCTTCCTTTTTGGTTGCTTCCTGACCTCAGTCTGTTTTCTTCTAATAAAGAAATGCATGAACAGAAAGTAAAAACATAACGTTTTCCCCTTAGCATGAAGAGATTGAAACAGATAGCTAAAATTGTGGAATTTTACAGAAAGTTTTTTCCTAATTATCAATTAGGAAATTTTTAGCAATCACATTAAAACATGAACTCTCAAACTTAGGAATAGAATAACTTCATTTCCCATGCTCATGCATGTAGTATATGGAGCAATTTTAGAAGCCAAAATAGTTAATACCTCATTTTGAAAGATTGTGAATGAGATAGTTTCAATTATTTCACTAAAAATGAATTTTCTTTACCTCTTTCTGCAAATAAATTCTTGGTTATAACAAGACACTTTGGGCCAGATGCAGTGGCTCATGCATGTAATCCTAGCACTTTGGGAGATCGAGACCATCCTGGCCAACATGGTGAAACCCTGTCTCAACTGAAAATGCAAAAATTAGCTGGGCATTTTGACACGCACCTGTAATCCCAGCTACTCAGTAGGTCTTGAGGCACAAGGAACACTTGAACCCGGGAGGCGGAAACTGCAGTAAGCCGTGATTGCACCACTGCACTCCAGCCTGGGCAACAAAGCAAGACTCCATCTCAAAAAAATAAATAAATAAACAAGAAGAAGAAACTTGTATTTTTACTATGCTAGCCTAACATATGTAAAAATTGACCTTACTGACTTATTATTTTCTTTCTCATCCTCACCTTTTAATAATTTCATGTCTCCATAAAGACTTCTTTGGGAAAATAAGTAGATATAATGAAAATAAGTTGGACCTCAAGTGATCGGTTTTGATTTTTTTTTTTTTTTTGGAGACAGATTCTTGCTTTGTCGACCAGGGTGGGATGCAGTGGCACAGTATCAATTCACTGCAGCCTTGACCTCCCAGGCTCAGGTGATCCTCCCTGTTCAGCCTCCTGAGTAGCTGGGACTACAGGTACACACCATCATGCCCAGCTAATTTTTGTTTTTTTTATAGAGATGGGGTCTCACCATGTTGCCCAGGTTGGTCTCGAATTCCTGGGCTCAAGTGATCTGCTCTTCTTGGCCTCCCAAAGTGCTGGGACTAGAGGTGTTAGCCACCATACCTGGCCTCAGTTTTGACATTTGACAAAAGCTTAGGTTAAATGTGAGATTGCTTAAAATGTTATAACTGTTGAAAATAGAACTATAGCTAATTATTTAATAGTATTTATATCACAAATAAGATCTTTTTTTTTTTTTTTTTTTTTTTTTGAGACGGAGTTTCGCTCTTGTTACCCAGGCTGGAGTGCAATGGCGCGATCTCGGCTCACCGCAACCTCCGCCTCCTGGGTTCAGGCAATTCTCCTGCCTCAGCCTCCTGAGTAGCTGGGATTACAGGCACGTGCCACCATGCCCAGCTAATTTTTTGTATTTTTAGTAGAGACGGGGTTTCACCATGTTGACCGGGATGGTCTCGATCTCTTGACCTCGTGATCCACCCGCCTCAGCCTCCCAAAGTGCTGGGATTACAGGCGTGAGCCACCGCGCCCGGCACAAATAAGATCTTAATGTACAGCTCTTAGAAGAAAATATATTAAAATTTAAGTCTACCACCTGGTTTATATTATTTTTTTAAAGGACCTCAGATTACAGTTAATGTTAGAATTTCTTGGAAGAATTGTCAACTCTGATAATATATGCCAGAGGTAGCCTATACCTTAGAACAGTTAGAATCTTGCTGCTGCTTTAATGATTGATTTCAATCCTCCCAATTTTCATTGACTAACATGGGCTTTAGTTTCCAGATTTACTGCCAGCCTAATACATTCTTGGTAGTTGCAAACTTCAGCTTAGTTCCTGTCCAAAGAATGTTTACTCCTTCAACCTTACTGTTGGAAAAAGATCTCTGAGACCCATATTGATTTCTTTATGTCACTAACACATTTTTCTTTCAGTCCCTTTCCATCACTGAGAATGTTGGCATCCAGAATTATGCCCCTTAGGGTGATTATTCAGTCTGCTGACAATTTCATGGTGGAAGAAAATCTGCCTAATCATTTATATATTCCAATAGTGAAAACTACCTTCTAATTTTTTTTTCTGTTCTTCTCATAAATGATTTTCATATAACATGCCAGAATACACAACACCTGTCTGTTAAGAACAGAATTACTAGGCTTTGATTCTTGGTAGTGGTTCCTTCTTTTGGGTAAATATGAGAGTTGCTTTTGCTCTAATTACTCATACTTTTAAAATAACTATTTGGTAATAATTTCAAGTAGGTAATAAATAGGGTCATTTAGGAATATTAGAAGAAATTTATCATTTCTTCTAATGATAAAGAAGTTTATCATTTATCATTTAGAAATATTAGAAGAAAAAAATCAATTTGAAAATACAAAGACTAATGTCCTGTTCTTTATTTCTAACCTGAGCCTAGGTAATTTTGTTTGACATTTCATATCAGGATATGATACTCATTAATGGAGTATATGCCTCAGTTCTTGTACAATGCCTGTTTTTTTGCTTTTATTAAATTTTCAAGGTTTTGTGGGATTTTATACTTTTGCTTTGCAGTCCATCAGATTGTAATAATTAGTGCTAAAGAGGTGATTTAAGTACAGATACATATTGTTGTGTACATTGATTATATTGATATTACATATTGATACAGATAGACACATGCATACTTGAAACCCCTGAAATCTTAAGCAAGTTGCTTTTTTTGCAGATTGATTTTGTTATATTAAAATGTAATTCTCAGCTTAGAAATATAATCTAGTAGAAACATTCAGTCGTATTATCTGATTTTGATATCTTGGGAGCAATTTACAGAATGTTTGTCTTCAACAGTGTATATTTCTGAATGGTCGCTTTAAAAAAGGCCATCAGTTTAAAGGAGGGTCAATATTGTTCAAACAACCACTGTTTATTGTATTGCTTAGAGGGGATAAGCCGGTTGGGAGAGGTCTCAATCAGTGGAATGATGAGTTTGATTATAATTAAGTTAAACAAGATTGGATACACACTTGGAAACCATATTTGAGTAGACTGTGTGTCTATCTTGGGTGTAATATTTTCATGAAAGTCACCCATCTGCATATCTATGTTGTGACACAATTGTGTGCACAACATAAAATGCTAGTTGTGAAATAATGTAAATTCTGAATTCACTGAGTGATTTGTATATAGTCATCTGTCAATATCTATGGGGGATTGGTTCCAGAACCTCCCTCGAATACCAAATTCTGCTGATGTTTGAGTATCTGATATAAAATCCTGTAGTATTTGCATTTAACCTATGCATACCCTCCTGTATACTTTCTGTTATCTCTAGCGAATACTATTTTATACACATGTATACACTGTGCAAATAATTGTTATACTGTTTTTAGGGAATGATAACAAGAAAAAAATCTGTACATGTTTGGTACAGATGCAATATTTTTACTAAAACATTTTTTACCTGTGGTTGGTTGAATCCGCAGATACAGAACCATGGATAGGGAGGGCTGACTGTGTCAGATACATGGCTGAGTTACTGTGCATGAAATTTGGAACACCTAAACTAATGTATGTTAATTTTTTTTGAACTTCATTTAACCGTGTTTTACATCATATTGAACTTTATAACATTAGTAAATAGAAATGACATGAAATGTAGAAAATTGATGTATGTTAAGGAACAGCTTGTTTTCAAAGTTGAAGGCTCGTAAATCCAATGTAGTACTTATTCTTAACATTTAAATTTTTCAAGCATCAATAAGAGGAGCGTAGATTATTTCATAGTTATAAAACAAAAGAATGTATTCTGCTCATTTAAAATTTGAAAGAAATAATACATGTCAATAGGCCTTTCAGTTCTTTCCTCATTTTCTCTTTTTCCCCGTCTTCCTTTTTTTCTTTACGTTTCTGTCCCACTTTTCTTCCCTCATAGGATCCTCCCTTTTCTCTGCCTCAGTAATCTGAAAAGTGTTTTTACTGCGTAGTAGAGCATTTCCTATTTTAATTTAAGTTTTGAAGTTTACTTTTAAAAGCAGAGCTTTGCTAAAGGAAAAATACCTGTATTAACTTATATTTAAAGTTTCTTTCATCATGATGAAGATAATTATCCGTTACTTCTAAGAAGTAAGTCATTTTCTGACTCTGTGTACATGTTTAACTTAGAATCAGCTTGAGACAATTCTGACATCTGCTTATGTAATGCAGCATTCATACTCTTCAGTAGGTGTTCATTTTAGCTGCAGATGCTTCATATAAAACAGGTTAGAGTGGCTTTCAAAAGGATCTACACATCAAAGTATAACTTGGACTCTGGTTTTCACACTGCTTGAGGAATGCTTAAAGGAGTAGGACTAACAAATTTGCTTTTCTCCCAACACATTCTTTTAGAGTTTTTAATCCTTTTTACCTACATGCCTTTCTAAGCCATATCACATACAGTTGAATAGTTTTATTGCTTTAGAATGGTTTTTAAATGTTCACATTAAATATTGTGATTCATTTTTTGTGTAGTAAGGAAGATTTCATTTAACTGTAATTTCTGGGGAATGAGGCTGCTGCTCTTGGAGCCTTAAATATAATTATTGGAATAAAGCTTCGTATTTTAAGTTAGAATATCACACTCTTCCCCTCTTTCCTGTAGTTTGGTTGATAGTTATTCATGAGGCCGTGTTTATTATCTTTTAAGACCTGGTTCTGAAAAGGGATTTTAAGTATGTACAGTGATTATAACTTGTAACTACAACATACCCTTTTTTCCTAGTGAATTCTTTGAAACAGAATGCTTCTTACTCAACGCCTTTCCAAAGTCTCTTTTGCATTTCTCAGATGGATAAATTGTCACTTAAATTACACAAGAAGCACATTAATATCTGATATATACTGTTTTCTTAGAACCCTGTTTAATAATCACCACTTAAGTCTGTTATATACTGTTTATACTATCTTAAAACTTCCATTATGGAAAATAAATGTATAATTTGACTTGTTCAATTGATGGTTTTATAATATCATTATCTCAATCTAAAATACTGTTGGGTTATATCAACCCACTTTAGAGTCTAAGACCATTCTCTCTTCATATATTCCAAACTTTTGAATTTTTTTGTGGAGATAGGTACTTACATTGAAAATAATAGTTAACTTCCTAGGACAGGCCATATAAGTAATTGTGAAATTGAACTATGATATGAGTTCTGTAGACTCTAACCTGGGTTTATAGCATTGTTCTTTTGTCATGCCAGATTCTAATTCAGAAATCTATAAGAGGAAAAGTTCCCTCTTACTATAGCTTTTCTCCTCCCCATTGATGTCATAGCAGTGTGGGTGGGAATCCTGAGGTTCCAAGCTAGTGAGGAAGAAAGTGAAGATGAGGAGGAGTTCCTTGGCTACCCTAACTGGTGGCGAGTGTTCTGGAAAACGTCAGAAACAGTGGAAACAGTGAATCCACAATATGGGTAGTTTATTAGTAAGGGCATTTTTAATGGTCCCATATTCGATAATTTTATTTCATATTACCAGTTATGAAATTATATATTTTAGTAAACATTTTTAAACTAGCATATTATAATTTCAAAACTTTTTAGCTTAATTTTCAGTATCAGAACTTGAATATTAAATGAGTTTTGGTAAATAATTAAGGCAAAGTTACTTAAATTCCCAAGGTAACTTAAAATTGCTATGATGCTATACAACTTTTTAAAGAAAAAATTTGTAATTTTTCTGAATTGATGAGATAGAATTGTATCTCTGTTCTTTGTGGTTTTGGAGTTCTTGACTCTTTAATTTTTTAAAAATTTGTTTTTATGAAATATAATTCTTTTTTATAAAAACCATAAAATTCATAAAACCAACATATGGTATGATGGATAGGTATAAATCAAATGCTGATGAAATTAGCCATCATCCCAGAATGATTCCTTCTGCCACTAAAAAAAATTTTTTTTAATTTGTTTTTATGAAATATGATTATTTTTTAAAACCCATAAAATTCATAAAACAAACATGGTATGATGCATAGGTATCAATCAAACACTGATAAAGTTAGCCAGCATCCCAGAATGATTCCCCCGTCACCCATATGAGAACTTTTTTTTTTTAAATAACAGCTTACTAGAAGTATAATCTCAATACTATAGAGGTCACCATTTCATTCATTCATTCATTCATTTATTCATAGACACGGTCTCTGTTTCCCAGGCTGGTGTGTATGCTGGCTATTTAGTATGATTTTAGTGCAGTACAGCCTGGAACTCCTTGCTCAAGTGATCCTCCTGCCTCAGCTTTCCAAGTAGCTAGGACTATAGACATGTGCCACCATGCTTGGCAGAGGTCACCCTTTTAAAGCATGCTATTCATTGATTTTAGGAATCACTGAATTATAAATGGCACAGAGTTGTGCAACCATTGCCATTATAAAATTTCAGAACATTTTCATCAGCCTAAAAAGAAACCCCATGCCCATTAGCAGTCACTTATATCATTCTCCCTCCCTTCAGCCCTTAATAACTACTAATTTATTTTGTGTCTCTATGTATGTATCTATTCTGGACATTTTATGTAATTAGCATCATGCAATATATGGCCTTCTGTGTCTGGCTTCTTTTGCTTGCATATTATTTTTAAGTTTCATTCATTTTGTAGCATATATCAATACATCATTCTTTTGATGGCCCAATAATATTCCACTGTATGATGATAATCACATTTTGTTTATCAGTTCACCAATTGATAGACATGTGGATTGTTTCCACTTTTGGCTGTTATGAATAAAAGCTGCAGTTAATATTTATGTACAAATGTTTTGGTGAACATATATTTTCATTTCTCTTGGGTAGATACTTAGGAATAGAATTGCTGGATTGCATGGTAATTTCATGTTTCCATGTTTAACCCTTTGGGATATTGTCAGACTGTTTTCCAAAGCATCTGCACCATTTTAAATTTCTACCATTAGTATATGAGGGTTTCAGTTTGTCCACATCCCTGCCAGTGCTTATTTTCTATAGTTTTAATTACTGCAATTTTAGTGGATGTGAAAAGGTATATCATTTTGGTTTTTGCTTTTCCCTAATGAGCACTGATGCTAAGCATCTTTTCATGCATTTAACTAGCTATTCATATTTCTTAGGAGAAATGTCTTCAAATCCTTTGCTCATTTTAAAATTGGCTTCTTTATCTCTTTATTTTTAAGTTTTATAAACTCTTTACATTTTCTGAATACTAGTCTCTTATTCGATATGGTTTGCAGATATTTTTTCCCATTCTGTGGGATTTATTTTCTTGATGATGTCATTTCAAAAACAAAAGTTTTTAACTTTGATGAAGCCCAGTTTGTCTATTTTTTTATTTGATTGCTTATGTTTTTAGGTTGCCATATATAAGAAACCATTTCTTGATCTAAGGTCACAAAGGTTTCCTCTTACATTTTCTTCTAAGAATTTTATAGTTTAACTCTATTACTTTTTCATATATTTTAATAGTATTCAAGTGCTCTGGTTTTTTTTAGTTCATTGATCAGATTAGATAAGTGGTGAAATCTGTATTTATCACTTGCTTTTATTTGCTACTTCTAAAAATTTCACAAGAATTTTTATGAAATTTCCTTTTGATGTTACTTCAGTAGAATAAATTTTTAAAAATTATTTGTGTCAGAAACAAAATAATAAATGCTACCATGTTACAAATTTTAGCATTCACTGCAAAACCCGTAGACCATGCCTAGGGAGTGAAGGTAGGTCAGGCTCTTTGTAGAGCTTCGCTAGCTTCTAGCCCAGGTTTAGAATCAGTTTTCTCCTGGGTTAGACACTTAACTGGGCATCAGGAGAACAGAATTTCACTTTTGAGGTCAGCACAGCTGCTTTTACTTAGACATTTCTTCTTGCTATTTTGATTTTTTGTTTATCCTTAATTAAAAGTATTTAATAATTTTATGTATATAAGTACACCAAAAGGATAAAACATGTTCATATGCAGAAGTGCCCTTTGATTCTTCAGAGGAAAATAGTTTATTACTTACAATCTTCTTGTATTAGTCTTTTAGTGTGGCTTTGGGTAAAATTAGCAAAGATATTTTTTAAAGCTATTATATATAATGAAATTTAAACTATACTTCCCTTGGTATGATTTTTCAACTTTTTTAGGAGAAAAGTTTAGAGAATTTACCTAATTATTACTAAAAATATCAATCCTAGCACTTTTATAGTAAGCTGCTTTTTTGGCTACTGAGAAGTTTATATAAAAATTTAAAAGCAGTACAATTTGTTCTGTAAGTGGGTTTATAAACAGCATCAAATTGATCTTGATCCCAAGAAAGGGAAATAGCACTTCTCTGTAGCACATGTTATTCAGTCAAAGAATATGAAGAGGAAACAAACTGTTGCCCTTATTTGAAGAAAATTTGCCCAAAGTATTTCTATGACAAAGTATATTTGGCATTGTCTAGACAGAATTATAATAAATACAACAATTTGAATAAGACAGAACATAAACTTCAAACCAGATTGTGGATATAATTCTGATGGGTGCTTTTCATTTAATCATAGTCTCAAATAAGAAACTTCTGCTTTGGAGATGAAGTGTCCCTGACTATAATAATGACAGCTTTTCAAATGTTAATTATTATTTTTTAGTGTTGTTGAGAATATTAAAAGTGTGCTTCGGACTCTCATAGCATAAGTACAAAAAGTGCTTATTTTCAAGTCTCCTATTTCTCTACATAAAGGATAAAAGTAGTCTGATAAGTGCCGCGGACTCCCACCCACTCCCCTCTCTGTTCCCCCTCTTTCTACCACCAAAAGACTGTTTACTGTAAAGCTCTAAAAGCATTCATTTGAAAATGGTCTATTATTCTTATTTAATGAAGTATCGTAATTGTGTATATTCTTAATATAAGTCTTCTTTTGAAAACCATGTGATGCAAAATTTGACATGCATGAATATATCTTAAGCCAAATATACATGGGACAGTTTGAAGCAGATATCATGTGTCATTGTTGGTAAAGTCTGGCAGCATTTCCTGTGTAAACCCCTGTTTTCTTTTTCTTTGTGCCACATAGTATTTATTCTAATTAACAAGACTTCAAAGGAAACTGAAGTTTGAATACCAGTTATTTTTTCTCTCTGTAATGAGTTCTCTAACAACTAAATACTATTACCTTCTTTGGTTCTACATTTCACAATGGTTTAAGAGAGGTATGAAAAGAACTAGTTATTAATAACCACCTGTTGCATTAGATATTTCCTATATCTCATCTCATTTAATTATCACACCCATTGTTCAAAGATAAATTTTGCTCATTTTCAGATTCAGAAACAAGACTCCCAAAGGTTAATGTAATTTGCCCTAGATACACAGTACGTTGTTGGGAGTTGGGAATTCCAACCAAACCTTCGTTAATTCCATAACATTTCACATTCCAAGCTCTATGCTGTGGCCCTTAGCCCACTTTTCTCTCCTTATCCATTGATTTCTCACAAGTATTGTTACATTCAGTCTTTCCTCTGAATACTCAAATGACTTTATCTCTTTCTCTATTTAAAAAAAAAAAAAATTATCTATTTCAAGCTGGAAGCTTGAAGACCTTCTGTATTACCTCCTTTGTTTTTATCTTCTTTTGAAACTCCCTGCTGTTGTAATAGTTTTACATTCTACCACAGTTGGCATATTTTACTTTGTGCCTACCTGTATAGCTTCCACTCTTAGAAAATGAAATTATGTAACCAATTAGGATCGTTTTGGTTTTACTCTAGCTGCCAAGAAGTCCAGAGTTAAAATTTGTGCTCAAGCTTTATAATTTTTTTCATAGTGCTTTGTACATACTTCTGTTATCACATAATGTTGTATTACAGTTATTTTTTTGCATATTATTTATCTTTGTATACATTAGCATAGTGATACCCTGCTAAATGCATGGTAAATATTTAATAAATGCAGATTTCTGATAACATTTATTCCTGCCTTCTTGTCATTACTTAGAGATCCCACACATGAGTACTACTGCTAAGATAATTCTATCTAAGCTACTTACATGTTAGTAGTATTAGTTGTTGTTGTTGTACCTATGCTTTTGTTATAAGCAATCTCAAAGCTTTTTTTTTAAACATAGGCAGGAAATAAAAACAATATTATTCTTTGTAATTTGTTTATATTACTGTAGTGCCTATTACCACTATTACTGAAATAGCTACTTGATTCTCTAAAGTAATATACCATAGTATGCTTGGGGTTTTTTTTGTTGTTTTTTGTTTTGTTTTGTTTTGCTAAGGATCTATGAGAAAAGTTTTATTGCTATTCAGCTCATTTCAGTAATGAAGCTTCACTAATATTTATTATGTAATATTTTCAAAAATAGTAAGTTTGGTTCATTATTTCAAAATTGTATGTCAAGTGAAAATATACTGATTTGATTGCCCTAGTAATTGCCAGTAGGTTTTTTAATTTTGAAAGGTAGCTTTTGGGCATGAACAGGCATACTTATAATTAGTTGTATTTTATTAGAGTTATAAATTATAAAATCTCATTTTTCTAAAATGCCTTTTCAGTTTAATTTATGCTACTTATAAATTTAGTAATTGTATAAAAATGAGAGCAACCTTTTTCACTTCTTGGTATTTCCAGAGTCCATCCCTTTTCTAGATTTAATTCTTAATTAACACATAGTACTACTTACATAGTTAGGCAAATCTAATTATATTCTTGATTAATCAATAAATAAACTTTGCTATTCCAGTTATAGTTCAGTGTAGCTGATTTTTCAAGCATCTGCAAATATAACAAGTGAAATCCTCTGATATACTTAAGCAACTCTTGTAAATCCAATGAATTTTACTTATAAATGTAGTAAATCACCATCTTATTTCAAAAGTCTTAAAAAACAAAGCATATGCACACATGAAGTAGCTAATGAATAAGAACTTGTTATACTTTAAAAAATATAACATTCTTAAATTAGCAATATAGTATTTTTTCTTCAGCTCAACAAAGAAGACTAGAATGTCCCTCTAAGCCTCACTGGAGCAAAGATTCAGTTTACAGTGATTGGGTCTTTGGGAGATCCTAAGCAGTCTCGCTCTGTCACCCAGGCTGAAGTGCAGTGGCACAATCTCGGCTCACTCCAACTTCCATCTCCCAGGTTCAAGGCCTGCCTCAGCCGCCCATGTAGCTGGGACTACAGGCGCACACTACCACGCCCAATTAATTTTTTGTATTTTTAGTAGAGACGGGGTTTGGCCATGTTGGCCAGGCTGGTCTCCAACTTCCAACCTTGGGTGATCTGCCCACCTCGGCCTCCCAAAGTGGATTATAGGCATGAGCCACCGCGCCTGGCCTATCCAGTCTCTTTAAATGAACTGAGCCCCTCGTCATCATTATGTTCTGCCTGCTGTGTCTGTAGGAGACTCCCCCAATACCTCCATACCCACTTGCCTTTTAATTAAGGCCATTTAAAGTTTTACAACCCAGTGTATTGTGCATCTACTGGGCATCTGTTGAGTTTCACTCCTTTGGTTTTTTGTTTTTCTCTTTCATAACTTTTTATCATTTTGTTTCAGTGAACAGAATCTCCTTTTACTCTGATGGCGTTCTTCCTCCTCTGTATGGACTTTGATTGACTCCATAGTCAGTGAGCCAGATATATACTCTTCTAGCTGTAAATTGTCATTTTTAATAAACCAACATTTCTCATTTGTAATATATGTAAATACAGTATATATGACCAAAACAGCAAAATTAGCACTAGTAATAATATAGTAACAGGGTGGACTAGTAATAATATAGTAACAGGGTTGACAAGATTGGTATATATTATAATCTTTTTTTGACAACTCAATACAGAATACATATTAGAATTCAGTAAAGTTCTGTTGAGAGTCAAGTCACATTTAAAAAGAATCATTACAACACTTATGCATTAGACATTGTTCTAAATGCTTTATATCACTTAACTGTATAACCTTCACAAAAAACCTTTGAGGTATATATTGTTAATATCCTCATTTTACAGATGAAAGAACACACAAGTAACACAAGAAGGTTTAAGTATTTGCCTGGGGTCACACAGATACTAACTGACTAAGCTGGGATTGGAAACATAAGCTGAATATAGCATAATCAAATGCTATCCAGAGCTAGAATATGTGTCTTCTGACTGACTTTAAATGTCATGTTCTTATTATTGTACCATGCTTTAAATTATTTGAAATATGAAGGGTCAGTTTTGGAAATAGAATGTGACTAGGACTCTAGAGTGTTTCTCACTATAACTGCCATTATGAGTAGCTACTTAGACTACATTCATTTTTATACTTTTTAAAGGATTTGCATTATGTACTTGATTTTAATGCTGATATGTTAACTTTATTATAAGATTTATAAGTCATAATAATTACTTTTGCTCTGTTATTGTATATATTATCTGCCTTTGAAAGATCTCAAATATTATAAACATTACTTTTGAGCCTTAATTGGCAATGTGTTGGGTTTTTCAGCCAGAATGGAGAAAATATTTCATCAGAATCACCTAAGTCTTGAGTCCTCACCTTTCCTCACTCATCCGTAGTTGAGAGTCACTGCCCAACTGAGCAACTGTTATTGATGTGAATTTTTTTTATGGCCTTCATATGTGCTAGAGTAGAAAAAGGTTGAAAGTCAGTGTTGTAGACCGCACTGGTCTCAAACTTTAAACATGAATCACATGGGGATCTTGTTCAAATGCAGATTCCAATTCAGGAAACGTTTTATTAAAATCCAGGTGATAACTGAGATGCTACAGATCCTCAGACACACTTTGATTAACAAAGCTCTGGACTAGTTGTTTTGGGTTAAAAATTTTTTTTTTTATTTTGAGATAATTATAGTTTCACATGCAGTTGTAAGAAATAATACAGAAAGACCTACATACCCTTCATCCAGTTTCCCCCAATTCTAACATCTTGTATAATTATAGTACAGTATCCCAACCAGGAAATTGTATTAATATAATACATAAACATTACTCAGATTTCCCTAGTTTTACATATAACTGTGTGTGTATTTAGTTCTGTACAATCACATACGTAAATCGACCCTATATTCAAAATATAGCCCTGAGAGAGAGATCAGAGCTACCCTTTTATAGCCACAGCCACCTACCTTACTTCGTCTCTTCACTAACCTCTGACAACTACTAATTTGTTTTCCATTTCTAAAATTTTTGTCCTTTCACTAATGTGTATCAGTGGAGTCATGCAGTGTGTAACCTTTTGAGATTCACTTTTTTCACATAGTTCCCTTGAGATCTATCCAAGTTGTTGCATATACCAGTAGTCTGTTCCTTTTTTATTGCTGAGTAGTATTCCATGGGTCAGATGTACTACAGTTAGTTTATAGGCATTCACCTGTTTAATGGGTAACCCTGGGATTGCCTACAGTTTTGACTCTTAGAAATAACATAGCATTCGTGCATAAGTTTTTTTTTGGAGAACGTGTTTTTATTTCTCTGGGAATACTCAAGGGTATAATTACTTAGTCATATGGTAAATACATGTTCAGTTTTGTAAGAAACTGCCATACTCTTTTCCTGAGGGACTGTTCTATTTTACATTTGTACCATCAATGTGTGAACCACAATTTTTCCACTTGCTCACCAGCATTTGGTGTTACCACTAATTTTTATTTTAGCTATTTTGGTAGGTGTGTAGTGGTGTCACATTGTGGTTTTAATTTGCATTTCCTTAATGGCTAATGATGTGTGAGATATATTTTCATGTGCTTATTTGCCACCTATATATTCTCTTTGGTAAAATGTCTGTTCATGTCTTTTGCCTGTTTTTTAATTGGATTATTTGCTTTTTCTTTAAACTATTGCATTTTGGGTGTTCTTATATATTATAGACACAAGACCTTTCTCGGAAATATGGTTTGCAAATATTTTCTCCCAGCCCACAGCTTATCTTCTTAACAGGATCTTTTGCAAACCAAAGGTTTTTGTTTTTTGTTGTTTTTTGTTTTTTTTCAATGTTGATTAAGTCTAATTTATTAGTATTCCCTTTTGTGGGCCTTTAGTATTAAGTTCTAGGCTGATTTTGAATGTAATAATTAAAATGATTTTGCCTTTTTTCTTCCTTGCCACATAGAAAAACATTAAAACGTAAATTTCTGAATTTCATGATTCTGGACTTTGTAGCATACAAACAAATGAAGAGTAAGTGAATGAAAGTAAATGGAAATAGGTTCCTTAAGTCAATGAAATTTGGATAGTATAAACTTAAACTATGCATTGCAGTGTTCTAAAACTAGTGGCCCTGGTGGTGATGTGTTTTAAGTTACAAATTATTATGTGTCGGTGTTGTGTTGTGTTGTGAATTTTATTATCTCAAAAACTCTGTAATGTATTATCTCCATTTTACATATACACATGTATATATTCTGTTTTACAGCTGAAAAAACTGAGGTTCAGGAAAGATAGGTAATTGTGCCCATGGTCCCATAGTAAATGACAGAAACAGGACTTGAAACTAATACTTTTGTTGTTGTTGTTGTTGTTGTTGTTGTTGAGACAGAGTCTCGCCCTGTCGCCCAGGCTGGAGTGCAGTGGCGTGTGATCTTGGCTCATTGTAACCTCCACCTCCCAGGTTCAAGCAGTTCTCCTGCCTCAGCCTCCCAAGTAACTCAGATTACAGCTGTGCACCACCACACCCGGCTAATTTTTGTATTTTTAGTAGAGACTGGTTTTCACTATATTGGCCAGTCTGGTCTCAAACTGACTGCATGATCCTCCCACCTCAACCTCTCAGAGAGCTGGGATTACAAGCATGAGCCACACCGCACCTAGCTGAATCTAATACTCTTTAGCAACTGCCTGGCATGTTTTGTTGCAGCGTGTAACTGTGTGTAACTCATAAGACTCAAACCTGATTTAAGTTTGCGATGATTGTGCCTGTTATTCATAAAAGTCCATACGTTGTCTGATTTTCAGCTTATAGTAAATCATTTTTTGTTTTATCAACATTAATGTTAATATTGGTTAACCTATTGGCTATATTTGAAATAGAGACTTTTTCTTTGCCTTTCTTTTGTTCGTTGGAAACGGGATTTTGCTCTGTTACCCAGGTAGGAGTCCAGTGATTTTAACAGGCTCATTACAGTCTTGACCTCCTGGGCTCAAGCATTCCTCCAGCCTCTGCCCCCCACCCCCACCCCCAAGTAGCTGGGACCACAGTTGCACTCCATCACACTTGACAATTTTTTTTTTTTTTTTTAACCTTTTAAAAAGTTGAGGTCTCTCTGTGTTGCCCAGGCCGGTCTCAAACCCATGGGCTCAGGCTATCCTCCCACCTTGGTCTCGTAAAGTGCTGAGTTGACAGGCATGAGCCACCATGCCTGGCCAGTTTTATTTCTTGAATATACATGTGAAATATGATTAGCCAGCAATTTACAGTGTAGCTGTAACACACATTATTTATAGGAATTTAAGATTTACACTTGAACTATTTAAGAAAATACACGTAAGATTTGCTAAAATTTTTATGTTTCATTTTTCTGCTTTTCTTCAATCTATCTCTGAGATAAATTTCCAATATAAGAAAAAGTGATTGCTGTATTGGTGAAGGTGCATGAGTAGAGGAGAGATGGGGAGCAGCCAGGCATCACTACCTCAATTATTCATTTCATTTGTTGTTAAGAAATGACTAACATACGTTTGAAAAAGTAACAAGGACAGTTTCAAAGGTGACATACATTATGTTATTTCTCATGAGAGTAATACAGTTTCTTGGAAGTTATTGAAGTAGTTTGCATATTTACAAATATGTGGCAAAATCAGGTATTGTGGGATATTCCTGTTTGCAGTGGCTTTCTTGTCTGTCAACATAAGATTTAGATTGCCATGGATACTGTTAGTCTTGTCTGATTTCATATATACTGAATCAACGTTTACAAAGTTTCTATTTGTGAAGATTTAAAAATATTTCTCAGTATAATTTAGTCTTCTTTGCAGAGCTCTAACATAGGGCTAATGAGAACTGTTGAAAAGTTTGCAGGAATGTATCTTCCATTCCCATTGCCCTAAGAACCACTGTACTTGAATGCATGATCTCTCTGTGGCACTTTTGTTTTAAGGTAATTGTCTTAGTCCATTTGGGCTGCTATAACAAAATACCTTAAACTGAGTGGTTTGTTTTTTTGTTTTTTGTTTTTTGTTTTTTGTTTTTTTTTTGGCAATAGTTTTGTTCTTGTTGCCCAGGCTGGAGTTCAGTGGCACAATCTCGGCTCACTGTAGCCTCCACCTTCTGGATTCAAGTGATTCTCCTGCCTGAGCCTCCTGAGTAGCTGGGATTACAGGCGACCACCACTATGCCCGGCTAATTTTCTGTATTTTTAGTAGACATGGGGTTTCACCATATTGGCCAATCTGGTCTTGAACTCTTGACCTCAGGTGATCCACCTGCCTTGGCCTCCCAAAGTGCCAGGTTTATAGGTGTGAGCCACCACGTCCTGCCTAGACTGGATAATTTATAAACAACAGAAAATTATTTCTCACAGTTCTGGAGGTTGGGAAGTCAGAGATCAAGCCTTCAGCAGATTCAGTGTCTGGTGAGGGCTGCTGTCTGCTTTAGAGTTGGTACTCTGAGGTACTTTGCTGTACTTCACAAAGTACAGCTGCGCCCCCACATGGCACAAGGGGAAAAGGGCTTACAAGCTTCCTGGGTCCTCTTTTATAAAGGGCATTGATCCCATTCATGAGGGCTCTGCCCTCAGAACTTAATTACCTCTCAGAGGCCTCACTTCTTAATAGTGCCATGATGAGGAATAAGTGTCAGCATGAATTTTGGAGAGGTACAAACATTCGGATGATAGAAGTAACTAACTCCCCAAATTGAGTATTTTATGTATTCCTGATTGACTTACTCAGGTACTTAATTGCTATTTGTTAGCACACTAAATTTTTAAGAATAAAAATATTACATTGTTAAAGGCACTCTATAATAAATATTAAGCAAAAAATGTTCATCAGACTTTTGGCTGGGGATATGTTGGATCTTTGTCTTTTAAAATAAGATTCTCGTTGAATGAGAAACACTTGGCTGAGTGTTTTCTTGGTTACCATTTTACAGAGTTTAGATACACTAATAGCACTGGGGCTTTCTCCTCACTAAGCAAATACTTCATCATAAAAGATTGTTGAAAGTTATACCTTTGTAATACTTGCTCAGATTTGGGAAGGAGTAGAAAAGAGGAGAGATACTTAAAAATAACAGGATATTTTTCCAATAGTGAGGTTAGAAGAGAATTTCTATTTTTTAGTATGTAACCAACACTTTTTTTTTTCAGGTAATTTTTAATTTTTTAGTTCTAATTATTATGGATACATAAGAATTATAATTATTTATGAGGTACATGTGATCTTTTGGTATAAGCATGCAATATGTAATGATCAAATGAGGATATTCACCACCTCAAGCATTTATCATTTATTTGTGTTAGGAACATTCCAGGTAATTTCATTATAGCAAAGGCGTCTCACAGTTCATACACTAATTAGGGTATGAATGAGAGCTCCAACTTCTTGAAAAGATTTCTTTGACTTTGTTGTTTTCAGGTCGGACTATGGGAGGTACATTTTGACCTTTTTTTTTAAGCTGTGGGTACAGTCCTGCTCTCTTCCTTTTCTGCTGCACCAACTCCAGTTCCCTTTACATAAACTTGCTGTATTCAGTCACCCCCTCACCAGTCATTCTGATTTTGCTTCGTAACCAAGTCACATACCCAGCACTGCTTTCCATTAGCCATCAGAAAAAGCCTTTCATCAACATTACTTCCTTTGCTAAAAAGTATTAAAAGCTTCTTCATGGCCTGAAGATAGAAAACCCTGAGTGACGGGTGGCTATTTTAAATGATCACGACAGTTCCCTATTTATTTCTTTTCTTCTCTCATCTCTCCAGCTTTATTATCTTTACACAGTTAATCACTTGATTATGCATAATATTGTTCTTGGTTTCAACTTGTATGAGAAAGTACAGCGTTTTCAATTGAACGATGTATTAGTTCGTTTTCACTCTGCTATAAAGAAATATCCAAGACTGGATAATTTATAAAGGAAAAAGGTTTGACTCACAGTTCTGCATGGCTTGGGGAGGCCTCAGGAAACTTGGCAGAAGGGGAAGCAGACACCTTTATAAGGCAGCAGGAAAGAGATGTGAGAGTGCAGGAAAAACTACCACTTTTAAAACCATCAGCTCTCATGAGAATTCACTCAGTATCACAAGAACAGCATGAGGAAAACTGCCCCCATGACCAATCACCTCCCTCCTTCAACACATGGGAATTACAGATCCCTACCTTGACAGGTGGGGATTACAATTTGAGGTGAGATTTAGATGGGGACACTGAGACAAAACGTATCAAAGGATGTCAATCATATTTTTAAAAACAATCCCTTAAGAGTTCAATTAGTGAAGTAAATTGAGTCATATTCAATGCATATTATCAGGATTTTAAAAAATTTTTCTGCAGTTTATTTTCATACTTGTCACAAATACTAATATATTTTTGGAGTACTTTTTTTATTTTTGGAGTACTATTTATGTATTCAGTGATAAAGCCTCCATCATCACTAAGGTAATTTAGGAAATGAAATAATTTTAAAAGTGAGTAAAACAATGAGATTATTAGCAATAAATTATGGCACAGTGCTTCTGACAGTTTTTGTGTGATGAAATGGCTGCATCTGCTGTTTTGGAAATTGTGAAACCTATCGAAAAGTTGAAATAATGAAACTACTAAAATCATACACCCTCTACCTAGATTCACCATTAGTTAATATTTTCCTATTTTTGCTCTGTCTTCACACACACACATACACACACACAGAAACATATGCATACTCTCTTTTTCCCTCTCTCTCTCTCAACTATTAGAAGGTTAAGTGTTGGGGCTGGGAGTGGTGGCTTATGCCTGTAATTTTGGGAGGCCGAGATGGGCGGATTGCCTGAGCTTGGGGGCTCAAGGCCAGCGTGGGCAGCATGGTGTAAAACCCCATCTCTACTAAAAATACGAAAAATTAGCCAGACATGGTGGTGCACACCTGTAGTCCCACCTACTTGGGAGGCTGAAATATGAGAATCACTTGAATCTGGAAGACAGAGGTTGCAGGGGGCTGAGATCGCAACAGTGCACTCCAGCCTGGCTGACTGAGTCTCCAAAAAAAAAAAAAAAAAGATAATTAAGTTTTGGATATCATGGCACTTCTTTCCTAAACACTTGAACATGGATTTCTTAAAAATAAGGATTGTCCTTATTATACCTAAGAAATTTGACATTGACTCAATAATATTATCAGTTGTCCATTCTATATTTCCCCCATTCATTCCAAAACTGTGTTTTATAGCTGAATTTTTAAAAAATTTCTGTCTTAATCCAGTATTCAGCCAGGGTTTATGTTTATATTTGCCTTGTTAGTCTCTTTTAGAGATACTGAGAAAAAATGCTTTTGTTGGTATCTTTCTGTGTTGCTTTGCTTTTTTTGCTTTTTAATGACTTTAACTTTTTGAAGGGTCCAGCCAGTTAGCTTTAGAATGTCCCACCCAACGTTGGATTTGTCTGCTTGTTTCTCAGACTTAGATTTACCTGAATTTATCCTGTTAAACATTTTTCACAGTGATGCCACATTTTTGATGTTGTGTAATTCTAATAACACCAAAGCAAAAGGCACCTAATGCCAACATAAAGTTTATGAAATAGGAATTTGTAATTGTCAGCAACAAAGACTGAATTGCTTGAATTATTTTTTTCGTTTTTCAAATAGACGACGACTGAAAGACCTTTCATTCAGAAGCTGTTTCGTCCTGTGGCTGCAGATGGACAGCTGCACACCCTGGGAGATCTCCTCAAAGAAGTTTGTCCTTCTGCTGTTGCTCCTGAAGGTAATGTAATCAGCAACATTAAAACATGTCTTTCATTTTCTGAAGTAAAATAAGCATTCCACATTTATAAATAACAGGTTATTTCAGGAAGATATTTTCGTATCTTGTAGCAAAAAATCTTTTCAAACAGAAGCACTTAATATTTAATATATTATTTTGTAAATTGTTGACTAGCAAAATAACTTGACTGTGGCAAAATAAAATGCAGTTTTTAAATCACCCTCTTAGCACTTCTCTGATACTCTGGTCTTTAACTTAATGAATTCAGTTCTGATAAATACTACTTTTAATCTTGCATTTTGTTTATCAATTTTAAAGAAGTCAGAGATGGTAAAAATAATTTTCTTATTTTTGATATTTGAAAGTTGATAATACTGAATAATGGATATTTTATTTGAATTTTCTACTACTTTCTGCTTGGTTCTTTATTACTTAACCTTGTTCTTTTAAGCTTTGACAATCTATAAGTCCATTCAAAACTTGACCTGTTTCATGACCCTAATTATGTAACTTAGGTTAAGATTGTTTTCCTACAGGCAAGGGAAAAAAAATATTAAAATTGTTGAATTCTGTTTTTCTTTTCTTTTTTTTTTTTTGAGATGGTGTCTCACTCTGTCACCCAGGCTGGAGTGCAGTGGCGCTGTCTCAGCTCACTGCAACCTCTATCTCCTGGGTTTAAGCAATTTGCCTGCCTCGGCCTCCCAAGTAGCTGGGACTACAGATGCCTGCCACCATGTCCAGCTAATTTTTTGTATTTTTAGTAGAGATGGGGTTTCACCATGTTAGCCAGGATGGTCTCAATCTCCTGACCTCATAATCCACCCTCCTTGGCCTCCCAGGGTGTTGGGATTACAGGCGTGAGCCACTGCGTCCAGACTTGGTTTTCTTTATTGCAACATAAAGAACACTAAGAAAGTGCAGAAAACAATAAAACAGTGCCCATAATTCATTCTCTCTCTCTCTCTCTCTCTCTCTCTCTCTCTCACACACACACACACATACACACACACACACACACGTGCCCTTGAATATTTGAGATATACGTATATGTATATACAGTTGGTTCTTCATAACCGTAGGTTCTGCATCGTTCCCACAGCAGATCAAAAATACTTGGGAAAGAAAATGGTTGATTATATCTGTACTGAAAACAAAGACCTTTTTTCTCTTTTTTATTCCCTAAACAATGCAGTATGACAACTATTTATATAGATTTACATTGTATTAAGTATTATAAATAATCTAGAGATTAGTGACTTAAAGTGTGCAGGGGGATGTACACAGGTTCTATGCAAATATTATGTCATTCAATGTAAGAGAATTTTGAGCATCATTGGATTTTGGTATCCTCAGGGATTCTTGAACCAATACTTCATGGATACCAAGTGATCACATTGTGTGTGTGTGTAAAATACCCTGCTACTCTGCTACTCTTGAATTCCAGCACTATTACTCCTTACTAAACTATAGGGGAAATTTTCAGTGGCATATTACTATATTGACATAAAAATAGCATATACTTGTAATATAATAGAAAATTTTTAAAAACTTTAAATCCACGATGGAAAGAGGTGATGCATTAGTATATGTGAAGGTAATACTTTAACAGATAATGCTTGTTTCCTATGAATGTATTCTAAGTTGGAGGAATGTAGGATTACTTGCATGACATATACCACACAGTTCATGTAGCATGTGGCATCTAAGGAAAGTTTGCCTAAGTAGTAGAATTAGAAACAGTCGGTTTAGGGGTAGTGTTGTGGCATTTCTGCCTAAGTGACTAAGCAAAGAGAGCTCCATAATATGGAGCCCAAAATATGTGTCATTCAGCCTGAGAATATTGCGATATTCCTTAGTCAAATATGCTTCCCTATATTAGCATTCCTACATGTATGTAGCGCTTTAAAAATGAAAAGAGGTTCAATAGGAAGGGAGAAGGATATCTAAAATACACTGTCAGAACCAATACCAGAAGGGATTGAAGGAAGAGACCACTGGCCACTACCCAAAATTATTAAAACTGGGCTTAAAGGGTTATAAATACATTATTATAAAGTCTTTCTTGAACTTCACTAGCCTTTATAGTAAGGTTTCTGATGACGTCTTACACACATCCATATATGTCTAGTGCTAGGGTAAATGTTTGCTGAACATTTCAATCACTGAATTCTTTCTTTGTATCATTACCATGAAACATATTATTTATGATCATTAAATCATGGAGTAGTTAAGTTGATTATAGTACTATCTTAGAATCCTAATCCATCTTTACTGCTGTGTAATTTTAGCTTTCAATAAGAATTTTAGTTAAATAATTTTTTTAGATAATTTAATGGTTTTTAGTAAATTTATAGAGTTGTGCAACCATCACCACAGTTTGGTTTTTAGAACATTTCCATCCCCTTGTACTTACTTGTTGCTAATCTCTGCTCCAACTGCCAGCTATAAACAATCACTGTTCTGCTTTCTGTCTCTATAATTTACCTTTTTGAATATTTCTCATGAATTGAATCACACAACATGTAGTCTTTTACAACTGTTTTTTTCCACTTAACATGATGTATTTGAGTTGCATCCATATTGAAGCAAGTTTCCACAGTTTGTTCCTTTAATTGGTGAATAATACTCCATTGGGTAGATATATCACATTTTGGTTCTCCCTGTATCACCTGATGGGCATGTGGACTGTTTCCAGCTTTTCACCTTTATAAACACGGCTACTGGGAACATTCAGATATGGGTCTTTCCGTGGACATGTTTTCATTTTTCTTAGGTAGATTCCTAGGAATGGAATGACTACGTCATATAGTAAGTTTTTTTTTTTTTTTTTTAAGAAACTGCTGAACTTTTCCAAAGTAGCTATACCATTTTACAGTCTCACCAGCAATGTGTAAGGATTCCAGTCTTCACATCCTCACTCACATGTATTGCCATTCTAGTGGTATCTCATGATGATTTTAATTTTCATTTTTCTAATGACTATTGGTGTTGAACATGTTTTCATGTGCTTGTTATAATTTGTAGATCTCTTTGATGAAGTGTCTATTTAAATCCTTTTCTTGTTTTTTTCATGGATTGTTTCCTTATTTACTCAGTTGTGAGTGCTATTTATATATTCTGGATACAAGTTCTTTATCAGCTATACAATTTGCAGATATTTTCTCCTAGTCTGTGACTTGCCTTCATTTTCTTTCTCTCTTTTTCTTTTTTTCCCCAGACAGGGTCTCACTCTGTCTGTCGCCCAGGCTAAAGTGCAGTGGCATGATCTTGGCTAACTGCAAGCTTCACTTCCTGGGTTCAAGTGATTCTCATGCCTCAGCCTCCTGAGTAGCTGGGATTACAGGTCCCTGCCACCTGCCTGGCTAATTTTTGTATTTTTAGTAGAGATGGGATTTCACTGTGTTGGCCAGACTGGTCTTGAACTCCTGACTTCAGGTGATCCACCCACCTAGCCTCCCAAAGTGCTGGGATTACAGGCATGAGCCACTGTGCCCAGCCTTGTCTTCATCCTCTTTTGAAAGGTAAAAACATTTAATATTGGTGAATGCCTGTGTATCAAGTTTTTTTTTTTTTAATGGATTGTGTTCAGTTAAATAATTAAAATTTTTTTTCTTGTGGATAATACATTTACATGTTTTAAAAATCAAAGCATATATAAAGGAATTTAGTAAAAATTCTCTTTCCTGACTCCTATTCACCAAACTCTAATCTAAGTTCCCCTTTCTAGAGACAACCAGTGTTACCATTTTCCTGTATATCTTTAGAGATAGTTAAGTAAATTTTATTTTTGAACTCAGGGTATAGATATTTTGACTAAATAACTCATAACTTCTGAGAAATTCCCAGAAATTCAAGAATGAGCTTGCTTTTTTTTAGTTCATTTTCTCTGTGTTGTTTTTTCCACGTTACTATGCTGCCATTTGTTTTTATTCTTTCTTTCTTTTTAACTTTTTGGTTTAGTTTAAAATAGCATTCGGAAATGCTTGGTTTTTCCTATTTTACTTTCACAAATCTTTATTCTGCAATTGGTGTTTAATATCTAATCTGTCTACCTGCTCTTCTCTCTTAATAGTATTTCTGATATGATCTAAGGAACCTGAGCATCTACTGTTTTTATTTTGTTTGTTTTGTTGTTTCTATATATAATTCTGATCACTCTTGTTGAATTTTTTAAATGGTAACTATGAATATCAGACATGTAAATGAAAAGCACTCAAGTGCTTTGAACTGACACACTCTCTCAGAATATATCTTTATGCTCACTTTTGGTCTTACACTTGGGTTTCAAGACAAAATTAATGTCATCCTGCACAAGAAAGGCACACAAATTTGTGAAGCTGTTTGTTCTTTTAAAAGAGACTCTTTGTTCTCTCTTCAATTTCGAGGCTGCTCTATGTGTACATCCTTTTCTGGGGGATACACAGTGTGACTTCCCTTGTGGTGGTGGTTTTTTTTTTTTTTTTTTTTTTTTTTTTTTTTTTAAGAGGGGAGCAGTGAGGCAGCACAGCCACACAGCCTAATCCACAAACCTTCCTTTTAGGTGATTGCAGGTGCTAGAGGGTGAGTACATCTGTGTGACAAACTTCTCCCCACTCAAACTGTCAGATGCTTCCCTTGACTGTGGAACACACACTTCATTGAAATGACATAGATAATGCCTGTTCTTTTCAGGTATTTTTGATGGTATCTTTCATTCCAGGATTCCTCCACATCTTTAACGCCAGTATCTTTTCTTTAGAAAAACTTTTATCTTTGCCTCTTCCTTTTGGTATTACGTATTTTTTTTAAATTGTCATTTAAAAATCTGTGGAGGGTATCCAAAACATCCAGTCACTCTTTCGGCAGAAAACTGTTTTACTGCCTGGTTCAGTTCACCTGTAGTATTGTCAGACATGTCAAACGTGAAGCATTTAGATACACCTGCACTCAAGTTGAAAGCGAAAGACTTTAAGGTTGGGTGTGTATGGATAAGAACTTGCTGTCATCACATGATGAAAAGGGAAAGTACTTCATAAAAGATAAAAGTTATGTGGCACCATCGTCTTCTACTCCCTACAAGTGATTCAGTAACAAAGGAATTTTGTCCGATTTCATCATATGAAAGTAGAATGTACTGGTATTTATGAATACGTGCTTTAGGTCATTGTTCTTGTGGAGTAACTAATGATGAAGTGTTGTTTGTAGAGCAGCTAGTCATGAGCTGCTTTGTGTATTCCTTTCTTTTTTTGTAAACGGCTGAGGGAATTAGTCAAGTTGGAGTTAACAGGAAATGACCAAAGGTGAGCTCAGGTAAATTGTTGTTGTGGTTTCAGCTGTAGTTAAAATGACTCAGAGATGGAAGCTTCAATACCAGACCTGAAGTGAAATATTTATTTCTTTGTTCATTAAAAATAACACATCAAGAACACTTATTTTTTTACCTTGCAGAATACAAAACACCTACAAGCTTTACCGAATTATACTTCACTTCCCAGTCTTCTAATGTAATGTATAACAACCTGGTAAGCTAGTGGGTGGATCACCTGAGGTCAGGAGTTTGAGACCAGCCTGACCAACATGGTGAAACCCCATCTCTACTAAAAATACAAAATTAGCTGGGCATGGTGGCGCATGCCTGTAATCCCAGCTACTCAAGAGGCTGAGGCAGGAGAATTGCTTGAACCTAGGAGGTAGAGGTTGCAGTGAGCTGAGAACATACAGTTGTACTCTAACATGGGCAACAAGAGCAAAGTTCCATCTCAAAAAAAAAAAAAAAAAAAAAAAAGAAAAGAAAGGAGGGAGAGAAGAAGTGAGGGACAGAGGGACGGAGGGATGGAGGGATATTCACATTGTATTAGCTGACAAGATACATTTTTTTCAGTTATAAAGCAATTAGAAAAAGAAATGTAAATCTCATACAAACCATATAAGGGCAGATACTTCAACTATTTGGACAGAATTGAAGCTGGTTGATTAATAGCTCGTGATTGAGGTTTAAACCAGCAATAATAACATTTGTCAGCGTGATGGCACTGCCCCCAGAAGAAAAGGCACTTCAGTTTGCAAACTTATACCACAGGAATTAAAACCTCCAGTCCCCAAACCTCATCAGATTGAAGGTTTTACAATTTCAGTAATTCTTTAGATACTCATTTAGAATTTGAATTAGAATGAATTAGTATCTCTGTACCTTCACACTATTTGATTTGAGCAATCATTTAGAGTTTTTTTTTCATGAATAGCCAGTTTTCTTATTTTATAAAATGAGGCTTCCTGCTACCAACTTATAGGATGCATCTAGAGTTTAAATGAACTGGAAGTTTTTTGAAGTGACTCTTCATCGTCTTTTGCATTTTTCAAGACTTTACATTTAAATCTTTTGTTTGTTTGTTTGTTTGTTTCTTAGAGTTTTGTTAACATTTTTCACAAATAAAAGAACTGTACTCATAACAAATTTACAAAGGAAAGTGATAAAGAAGGAGTTTGGTTTTTCTTTTTGTTGCTTGCTGATTTCACTATGTAAAGACAAGTAGTTGATATTCAGCCTACACACAGAAGTTATAAATGTATAATGCTCTCAATGTAAATCAATATCGTGACTGTTTATAAAAATAAAGTAACTCAAGTTATGGCAAGAGTTCTAGCATTGATTTTTGCTTTCTTAGAAGTTAACTTCTGGACATGATCAGAAGTGCCAGAAGTGTAGTTCTGGTATGGAAGAAATAAGCTTGTTTTACCAAAGGCATCTTCACAGTCACTGCATTTTCTGTAGCCAGGCAGCCAGATTAACTATGATCATATACTTGTTAAAATATTTTAAACCTCTTTAAGTCAAGAGATCCAAATCTAGACAGTAATAGATAGTTGGTCGTTTCAATTGAAGAAAACCATAAAGAGCAACTCATACATATATTTGGTGTTTAATCTCTTCACAAGTAACCATGGAAAATCCATTTGTAACTTTGTAGAGATACCATAAGCCTGACATGGGTTGCCGTCACTTGGCTATAATGGAAGCCTCTCCTTTCAGTCTTATCCTAGCACTCTCTGCTTGTATTTCTTATTGTGTACATATTTTATGGAAGAAATGATAAAATATCATTTACAGTGGGAATTCCAAAAGCTCTTTAAATGTAGCCCTCATAAGTAGAATTTAAATAATCTGTTTAAATTTTCTAATTACAGTATATTTTCTTAATTTATCATTATACTATTAAATTCTGAGATTAAATGAATCAAATTCTTGGCTTTGTGCTTCCTTCTCCCTCCATCTCTGCATGTTATCTCAGCACATGGGCTACACTGACTAATTCTGGTGGTAGAGAATCTCTTAATTCCTAAGTCCATTGACATATGTTTTTTGGTTTTGGTTTTTGTTTTAATCAGAGAAATAGTGCTGATTATTTTCATTCTCCATTACTGGAAATGATGAGATTACTGGACCTGGCAGAAGATGCTTCTGGTTTCTCCTCCTTAATTATTGTTATCTTAATCTCAATAAGTTAAATGAATTAACCTGGCTTTCCCCTGAATGAGAAACATACACTGGCACAACTAATATTTCGTCTTTAACACTAGAAAACAAAATTATCTTACCAAAATAATAATTTATGCAGACAAAAGCAAGTCATCTCTTCACTGAAACAGATTCTGCGGGAGTTCATTCTGACCATATGTAAACAGTACAGTTGTTGTCTGTATTTTAAATAAAGCAATTACATTGAGCTGTTCTATAATTAATACTTGACAATTATTAATGGACCCTATTACACCCAACTAGAGTTACTGGGTCATTTTATGAAAGCAGATAAAAAATATTGTTTTCAAAGTTTATTTATGTATTAAGGACCAAGGTTTAATTTTTAACTTTTACCACATTTTTATCTTATTGTCAGGAAGCGTTTAATCAGTTTTAAAATGGCCTTATAATCACTTAATACACTTTGCTTTTTATAATTACAACTTATCATATGGGATTTTTTACATAATTTAAATTTTAGATTATGTCCTCCTCACTAAGAAACACAAGGATTATAAGCAAGAGTCAATGAAAAAATTAATATGGACATGTTTTTAAATTGTTTAAAACGTTAAGAGTCAAAGCTCTGGAAATATTTTGGACAGAAATAATAAAGATATAAAATGTACACATGGAGAGAGATATGTGGTATATATTAACTGGGATATTGCATGTTCATTAAGACCTGTACTACTAAGTGAGTATGGATCCGGAAGAAGTTAATGTAAGTATTTTTAAATGGGTTTGTATTTCTCTGATAAACAGCACTCTCCTTCTGTTTGTGATCATAGGATAAAAGCCCTGTAAGCTTGTATATGTTCATTTTTACTGCTACATCATGTAGTGTGCTCTTAAGATTGAGATCTCATTCCCCAGGAAGCATTTCTGTCTAAGATTAATTGCCCTTTTAAAATCAGCGTTTGATGTATTTCTTTGGCTATATCCTGGCTTGGTTTAACCCTCTTTGACCTGACCTCTATGGCTGTTACCTCTGTGGCTGAGACAAAATCCTTCAGCATGATGTATGCACTTCACATTTCAGCCTGTGGTTTTTCATGTCGATGGATTCAATTAGTTGGTGTTTTACTAATGAACATATCAGAGGTTAAAGAATTTGTCAGACAGAACAAAATTGTTCAGGCTAGTGGTAATCAAAAAGCTCATCTCTCTATTTTTTAAAACTTTTTCAGAAGTATTAAGTATTTTTCAGAAATTTTCAGTATCACACATTCCGAGATAGCAAATCAAGTCGTTTTCTGCTGAATTATAAAATATAAATATGAAGCCACAAAGCTGAACACAATGGTTATACCATTGATCTTAGAATTCTACTCCATATTTCTAAGTATGAGCTTTTAAAATTCAATTAAACTGAAATTTTCTTGTTAAAAACATGTATGAATTTCCCTCAAAGATACATTGTGCATTTCTTTAGGCCTCCTTTAAATTAAAAAATATTTCACATATTTATTTTATTTATTAATAGTAAGGAAACTCAAGCATCTCACTAGAATCTCAAGTCACCTGTTTTCAAAGACATTATAGATCATATTCCTTATTGAAATTGGCTTAGATAAGTAACAACCAAAACCCAGATTGGGATGGGAAAGGTAATTAGTAGCCATTAGTACATAATAGAAATCTTTAGAATGCAAATTTATAACATAGTGTGAGTGCTCAAACAATAATATACTTAAAATGTATAACATAAAGATTTTGAAAGGTTTTTTTACCTGAATGTTTTCATTTTTTTTTTAAATAAAGAACTTTACCTAAAATCTATTAAATAATATATCTGTGGTACAGTAGGGCACGTTTGACTTACAGGTGATGTGCTGCACTTAAGTATATGCATTCAGAACACTATTAAACATGAAAGTTTATAATACTTAAGAATTTTTCTTAATGTCATCTAATTTGCATGATCATTGAGTTCTAGGTTTTTATTGTCTCTTAAAAAATACGTTTATTGAAATCATATGCCATACTGCGTAAAAATGGAACTGAATAATTCAGGATGTATTACCATGAGGCCAAATTCTGATAGCCCTTTGTATGTCAATCACATAATTGAATCCATGGTTTTTGTATATTTTTTGGTATATCTTGTATTTAAAAATGAACTTATTCCTTAAACTTGTGTGTAGGAAGAGAATTACAATCATTCTTTTTGTTACTAACTCATGACCTTTTTAAAACTGATCTGTCCTCACTTGCTTTATAAGTTTTATTTTTGATACTTTTGTTGTTTATTAGAGAGTGAACAGGAGAGAGGGATGGAAAAGAGAGTCATTTGTGTTATTAAATACCTGTGTCCAAGTCCTGGGCTAGGGTTGCTGCTGAGTGCTTTGCTTGGCTGTCCTGTTTAATCCTTCATGTAACTGGAGATGAGAATTCTTTGTTCACATTATAAGATGAGGAAATAGACACTCAGAAGTTTAAGTGAATTGCTTAGAATTCAAAACTAATAAATTATGATGGTTTGTACTCTGAAAGAAATATTTTGCTGTTTAGGCATGCAAGACTCAGATACTAGAACTGGGAAATGTGCTAGTTATCCTCTACTCTGGACCAGTTTGCAAACTGACTCACAGAGATAAATAAGAGGCCATTATGGGTTATAAATCAGCAAGCAGAATTTAGGAAATGGTCTCAATCCCACATCAGCAAAAGCTGTCATATCTTTACCTGTGTTGTATATTGGGTTTCTGTATAAAATTTTGTTAGTAGAAAAATTCTACACTGGTATGATCGTAAAGTTAATTCTAGGGAACATTTTTTTAAAAAAAAGAATTTACCCCAGAAATTGATTCAGAAAGTCTGGGGAGGAGCTCAGTTCATATATCTATTCTTTTAATTTCCCACATGATTCTGATGGTCAGCTAGATTTTCAAACCATACATCTATACAGGCATCTTCATTTTATGTATAAAGAAACAGCTTCAGCTGGGCGTGGTGACTCATGCCTGTAATCCTAGCACTTTGGGAAGCCAAGGCAGGTGGATCATGAGGCCAGGAGTTCAAGACCAACCTGACCATCATGGTGAAACCCTGTCTTTACTAAAAATATAAAAAATTAGCTGGGCGTGGTGGCAGGAGCCTGTCATCCCAGCTACTCAGGAGGCTGAGGCAGGAGAATTGCTTGAACCCAGGAAGTGGAGGTTGCAGTGAGTCGAGATTGTGCCACTGTACTCCAGCCTGGGCAACAGAGCAAGCCTCCATCTCAAAAAAAAAAAAAAAAAAAAAAAAAAAAGGAAAGAAAGAAAAGAAAAAAGAAACAGCTTCAAAGAGATGTGAGACCTTTAGAGCCCTTCATTACCAGAATTGGAATTCATGTTGCCTAACCCCCAATTTGTCTTTCATTAGTACCTTGCTAACTAGTGATGCATCAACTCTTTCTCCTTTATGTCTCATTTATATTATTGAATATTGATAACATTCATTGTATATATGTCTAGATATAGGCATCATTAATACATACATAAGAAGTTACCATTATTTTAACTTCATGATTTTCATTAATGACTTGTGTGGTTAATGTGATTTTTCTCTTTTTTTTTCTTCTTTTTTTTTTCCTATGTGTAATTCTTAACCATTCTATTCATATAACCAAAATCTACCTGAATATGTTTTTCTTAAAATGTAACATTTTTTAAAATATTCACTTTTAAGTAGATGCTGGTTTTAAAAGGTGCTATGTGGACATTCTATGAAATAATGAGATGTACTCTTCAAAACCAAAAAGGTTAAGAAATGTGGAAAGCTCTAAAAAATGGTTGCAGATATAAAGAGAATAGAGACATGAAAATTAAATGCAATATGTGAATCCTTGACATGACCTGAATGGGTCTCCCAGAATTCATGTGTTAGTAGCTTAATCCCCAATGCAACAGTGTTGGGAGGCAAGGCCTTTTGGGGGCTCTGCCCTCATAAATGGGTTAATGCTGGTACAAAAAGGGTTTTCAAGAGTGGGGTCATTGACTCTGGTGCTTCCATGGTCTTCCATATGAGAACACAGCAAGAAGCCCATACCAGGTGCCAGCACCTTGATCTTGGATTTCCCAGCCTCTAGAACTGTGAGAAATAAATGTTTGTTCTTTATAAATTATCCAGTTATAGTATCACAAACAGACTAAGACAGTCCTGGACTGAATCTTAGATTGAAGAAAAATACATTATTGAGATAGTTGATAAATTTTAATATGGACTACAAAATAGTATTCAATATTATTTTTTATTGTAATTACTGCAGTTATGTAAAAGAATATCTTATATTAGAAAGAGTACACTGTAAGTTTGGAATCATGACAAAAATTACTCCCCAAAAAGTGTCCTGTATAAAAGAAGTTCATATAGAACTAGTTCACATGATTAGTGTCTCATATGTTTGCCTAACTTAAAGCTTCAAGCTAGCTTTTTAAAAAAAACCTGAGTGGAAGAGGCGTACAGTAACATTTTTCTCCTGAGTCATTTTCTTTGTGGTGACATTTCTCATTCTAAGTATTAAGGTCTAGATTCCCATTTTGAAACACAAAGACATATTTACCAAAAATATTGTTTACTTTAGCAGTATCAAGTGTTTCCTTTGTGCTGCAAGAAAAAAAGAGCTATCTACTGATTTTTTTTAACTGTTTTATTTATTAATTTTTGTTTTTACACAAGGTCTCACTTGTTGCCAGTGCTGGAGTGCAGTAGTGCCATCATAGCTTACTGCAGCTTCGACCTCCTGGGCTCAGGCAGTCCTCCCACTTTAGCCTCCCAAGTAGCTGGGACTACAGGCATGCACTGCCACACCCAGCTAAGCTAATCTTTGTTTACTTTATTTTTTATTTTTTGTGGAGACAGGATCTCACTGTATTGCCCAGGCTGGTCTAGAACTCTAGGCTCAAGCAGTCCTCCCACCTTGACCTCCCAGAGTGCTGGGATTACAGACGTGAGCCACCACACCTGACCTGTTTTCTTGTATTAGTTTTGTTATTGCCAAAATGTCCTTCATGCTTTGTTGTTATTTATGGTACCATGAATTAAGGATAACATATACACTTGGCTTATCTGGAAACATTTTTGACTTCGTTGTTTTAATAACGAAAGTAGTTGTTACAGGTAGAGTTATTCTACATGGTAGGGCTAGCTATTAGAAAGCATTCCAGAAACGTTAATTGTGATAGTACAATTCTACCAGCACCAAAATTATCCCAGCTATGAAAGTATTTATTGACTAATTACTGTGTATGTCAGGTACCATGCTAGGCACTGGTGACAGAGTAATAAATAAGAGAGAAACTTAGGTTTGAACTCTCGAGGGAACTGCTGTCCTATCCTAAGAATTCCTCTGTTTAAAATTGTGTTACTGGGGAAAGAAAATAAATGAACTACATAAATCCAGGTGAAATATTTAGACAGATGTAGGCAGTGACAAAATAATATATTTAAAAGCTGAAACTTTTCTGTTGAGGGACATGACAGTCCTAGATTCTTTCCTTAGTTAACTAAATTTAGTTAGTAACACTTTTATGTTATGAATTAAAAGTGGCCCCAGCTTCTAAATCAGAGAGTCAGTGCTACCTATTCAGGGTTTGGGAAAGGGGATTTATTAGGCTTGTTACACAGTGTTTGAATAGTGCTTATGTCCCCCAGCTTCTGTTGTACAACTCATAAACTCCAACTATCCTTTTGTTGTGACAAGGTTGAATTATCCTTTTGCCTTTCAGATACACTGTGTATTATCAGTGGATTGTATACCACATTGTATCTGCTCCCACATTTAAATATTGCTTTAGACATAGTATTATGGATATTGAGTTGTGACTTGTTTCTTCTGCTGTTTCATAGTATACAAAGGTGACTCTGGCTTAAGGAAAAATTTTAGAGATAAGGAACTTTTACTCTTTCACCACTATTCTTTCATTTTTTGACTCAGTGCTAAGTAGGAGGAAGATTCTGAGAATATTAAAATATTTCAAAGAAATATAAGAATTTGAAGAGAATGACACCGGAAATGTTTTCAAATATTCTAGGAAAGATTTAATACAGTAAAGCTTTAGTAAACTAGAACTTACAAGCAGTGAATCATTCCTGATAGCTGAGGGTTTCTCCATTTGAATACCAACGTTTAAAAGATCTCTCCAAAGTACTAATACTATACTTTCTATAGTATTCTGTATATAGCTTAATATTTTATTATGAAAACAAATCATTATATTAACACTGATCACAACTGTGTAAAAATTATGTATAAATGCAACAAAAAAATAACGAAAGCATTTTGTTTAAGTTAGTAGTATTACGAAGTCATACCTTTTTTCAAAATTGTTTTAAGCTATGGCACAGTGATTTGGGAGTTTGGGATGTTTTATTTGGTTGTCTTTGGAATTATTAGTATGTTAAGTTTTTATTTTTGACATTCTTTTATCAACTCTGTAGTGTTTTGTGTCCTATGTTGACTGTCACCTCCCGGGACTGTGCTGCCTCTAACAGGAAGTCTAAATATTTCTTTAAAAGGGTCTCTTGTTTCAGGTGCCAGCCAAGTCATTATCACCATACATCATCAGCTCATTTTGCCCAGACATTAGAGCACTTACAGATTCAAAAGTTATTTTGAACAGAGCGGAAAGGAAAACGTAGGGTATTTCTCCATTATAGAGTTCCGTGATTCCCTGTTTCCTTGCCTTCTGTCACCAGAAAGCTGAGAAGTTTATACATTGTATTTTGAAGAGAGGGTAAAGGAGACAAACCCAGAATTGTACTAAAGGAATAACACAAAGTTTCTTGATGGTTCTAATTTTTTTTTTCATTAGAGGAGTTTGACTTTGCTTTCTTTGTTTTCCTATGACAAGAATGTTTCCATTTACTTTAAAAGTTGTCAGTACGTCACACCAAAATCATGAAAAACCCCAAATTAATCCTAAGTTTATTTGGAATACAATTGAATTTAAAAGAAAGTTGTGAATTGCAGCCTCCTTTTAATTAGCAAGTGAATGTTAACAAAAACCAGTCAGGCTTTGTAACTCAAGCACAGGAATCCCTCAGTCAGATTCTTAATCCCTTCTGATTAAAATTTTAACTTATTAAACCAGTACCTCTAAGACATTTTGATACATACTTGAATGCTTTACTGAAAACAACTAAAGCTCACGTCTTATTAAACACCTCTAATACTGATCTGATTTTTTATGATTTCTAATCACATTTCTGTTTTACATTTTCAAAATATGTATGGACCTACTTCATATAGTTGTCATTTTTAATAACTATATAGTACAGTTTTTAATGTATAACTAAAATAAATTTTGATCATTTGTACAACGGGCTGTTTTCGCCACTGTAGTTTCATTAACGTCAATCTTAAGTAAGCACAGTAATTAAGAAAGAATGAATACTTTCACATAGAGCAACAGAATTTTTATCAGAATATATTGTAACCCTCAGGTTTCTGTTTTGGGTGATACATACTGCAACAGTTTAACTTTCTCCATGTCTACATTTCCTGTTCAGGGGACAAAACAGGTTTAAAATCCATTTAATGCACTAAGGATTCTCAAAAGGCAACAGAGTATTTTTTCTTCAACTGTTTTGAGTCTTATTATTGTTGGATTTCTTTCTTGGAATAGATGGGGAAAGAAAGAATCAAGTGATGATTCATGGAATTGAGCCAATGTTGGAAACACCTCTCCAGTGGCTGAGTGAACATCTGAGCTACCCGGATAATTTTCTTCATATTAGTATCATCCCACAGCCAACAGATTGAAGGTTCAACTATTTGCCTCAACGGAATCATCCTTAAATGGGATTTATCAGAGCATGTCACCCTTCTGCTTCAATCAGGTTTGATGGAGGCAACCTGACCAGAAACACTTCTCTGCTGCAAGCCCAACAGGGAAAAGATTCCATGTCAGATAAGGCAATTGGGCTGGTCTTACTTTGCATCACCGCTACTTTCCTCCACTGCCATCATTAAACCTCAGCTGTGACATGAAAGACTTAACAGGACCACTGCAAGTCTTCTGTAAAATATAATGAAGCTGAAACCTTTGGCCTAAAAAGAAAATGGAAGTGTGTGCCACTCGATTTGTATTTCCGATTAACAAATAAACAGGGGTATTTCCTAAGGTGACCATGGTTGAACTTTAGTTCGAGAGAGTGGAAACATTGGTTTAATTTTCAAGAGAATTAAGAAAGTAAAAGAGAAATTCTGTTATCAATAACTTGCAAGTAATTTTTTGTAAAAGATTGAATTACAGTAAACCCATCTTTCCTTAACGAAAATTTCCTATGTTTACAGTCTGTCTATTGGTATGCAATCTTGTAACTTTGATAATGAACAGTGAGAGATTTTTAAATAAAGCCTCTAAATATGTTTTGTCATTTAATAACATACGATTTTGTCACTTTCCAAATACTTTCTGACTCACATACAGTAGATCGCTTTTACTCTGTGTTACCATTTTGACTGGTCATCACTGGCATGGGGTGGATATACGGTATAGGATTACTTGTCTCAGGAGCTGTCATAGAATTTCTTGCTGCCAATTCAAAAAACCTGTGTTCGTTACACACTAAAGTTATAAATACTGTAACTGTTTATCTTTGCTGTTTTATCACTGTAAACCTGTCAGATCATAGTATCCTAAGTATCTATATATCATAATTTTGCATTTTTGGAAAAACCCATTCCTTCCAAGCAAGGGTTTTTCATTAGCTCCAGGTCTGATTTTTCACTGTGGTTCCCTGGCAGCCAGTCTTTTGAAGTGTAAAGATTACCCGTCTCTTGACTGCAGTACCTTTTCTTTAATTTTTACCAAAAATATCCAGAGGTTACTGAAGTTCTTACTCAATATAAGGGAAGTTTGCTGCACTTTATTACCAAGCCTCTGGGATTTTACTAGTCAAATATATTTGTGCATTACATTTCGTTTCTTGTGAGCTAGCTTGCTGTCCATATTGAATGTTGACTCATTTGAGTTTGCTAAAAGACTTATCATATCAGACGATCATGGTTTTAGATCCCATAATAAAAATGAATGTTTTTCTTATAAAAAATTATATGAATGCTGAAGCAAGATCCTACTATTGTTCATTGCTTCCTTTTTACTTTCGTGATTTTCACTGATTCATAGCAAATTTCTTCACAAAATTAGATAAAGTTGGTCAAAGACCAGATATTCTGGAATGGAAATTGTAAAGCTTAAAAAGAATAACTGGTACAGAATGCAAACTCAGAAAATTAGAAGCAAGTAGAAAATAATTGGTTGATGTAAATGAAAATGCCATTTTAGTAAAGGCAGGAAAAAAATAGCAGTATTTGAGTTATGTAAGAATAAAAAATCCACTTGTATTTTTGTGGAAGAGGTCGGTCTGAATATGATTGTTCACATTAAGAGTGTTTATTTGTCAGTTCGGTTTGGGGATTTTCCCCCTTGATGTTTTGACAGATCGAAGTGAGCGTCAGTGGGCAAAAGGATCAGAATGCAGGGAACACTAAGCTGTGATGAAGGACGTGTGGTAAGAATGGAAAGCCAGAGTAGTTTTATACAGACAAGACCAGTGTCAGGTCTTTGCAGTAGGCCTGAGTGACCTACTGATCCAGATTTGAGGGTAAATTTTGTCAAGCCATTGCCCATTTTTACTTCTTCATTCATTATTGTACCAGCATCGATAACTTTATTACTCTAATCCCAGGTAAGTCAAGCCTACAATGCCCCAGAGGAAAAGTAAAACCAGAAATTCATGCTGGGTTTAATAATCTATTTTTGTTTCTTTTTATTTGAATATTTAAATTTTATGGTTTATTAAAAAAATAAATAAATGTTGTGTCCGTCTTCATTTAAAACAAGGTACCTATTGGTGAAATTATTAAAATTTTCTTAGTCACAAACTATCATAAAAGTTCCTTGGGCCGGGCGCGGTGGCTCAAGCCTGTAATCCCAGCACTTTGGGAGGCTGAGGCGGGTGGATCACGAGGTCAAGAGATTGAGACCATCCTGGTCAACATGGTGAAACCCCGTCTCTACTAAAAATACAAAAAAATTAGCTGGGCATGGTGGCGCGTGCCTGTAATCCCAGCTACTCAGGAGGCTGAGGCAGGAGAATTGCCTGAACCCAGGAGGCGGAGGTTGCGGTGAGCCAAGATCGCTCCATTGCACTCCAGCCTGGGTAACAAGAGTGAAACTCTGTCTCAAAAAAAAAAAAAAAAAAAAAAAAAAAAAGTTCCTTGGAAAGGGAATAGAAAGGATGGAGGGATATGAATACAAAAGAAAATTGGAGAAGGCCCCCAATATGTTTATTTGACTAATAGTGGGTAAATAGTGACCTCCTAGGAAAATAGAAATATGATTTTAAGTATTGGCATTGTTAGCTAGGAAGGGGTAAGTTCAGATTAAAGTAAATTATTGTCCTTCATAATGTTGATTTTCATTCAGGTGACCTAAATTCTGACCGTGGATAGAGTTGACTTGAAAAGCACCCAAATTTTCTTACAAATTTAGGGACCTGAAGTAACTTGTTCATAATTTAAGTTGACCTATCAGTCTTTATAGGATGTTAAGGTATAAACCGTATTCCAATCTGAGTGTGAGGTGAATTCGTTTAGTGTACTGGTCTTGTTACATTTATCACTAGAAACAAGCTAGAAGTTGATCATTTTCTGAGAAAACAATATATAAGATTTGACATTGTGTGACGGTAGTTTTTAATGGTTGTCTTTCTAGAGTATTTTTTTAGTAGACTATTTGAGGTAACCTTTTCTTCAATTTTTAGAAATTTGGTTTATGTGGGTCATGCCAGAGAATGACAGTCTCACTTTTATTTATCATGCTACTGTTATTTAGGTCTGAGGTAAGTTGGGTTTCCTGTTACATGTGCCAGCATGGTTGAAATACAAATGTAGAACCCTGGGGTATGATAGGAAAATCAAGTGTGGCCATTTTCAGGAATATTTGAGCCTATTCATTGTCAGTCACTGCATGGAGTTCATCAGAATACCTGCTTGCTTAAGTTCTGTAATCCTCTTGTTTTCTAAATGTATTTATCTCCTGGTCTGAAAATATTAAAAATTACAGGGATGGTAGAGAAGAAAGAAGAGAGGCATGCTCCTTTTCGGATCATTTGAGATTAAGTAGAAACTTGGGCATTATAAAAATGTGTTTACTATGTAGCTTTCTTTGACAAAAGCATCTTTCACATTATCAAACATGAGTTATAAATTTGATTCTCCATGCTTACTAGCAAATATAGTACGGCTGTGAAATCTAGTAGCACAATGTAGTAACCATAGAATGGAAGACTCGGTATTTAGGTCTTTTAGGTAGCTCATTAGGTACTTAGGTTTTTAAGTGCAAAATCATTTTTATTAACTGTCACTATATTAGAATGATAAACTGAGATGAAGACAAATCTGAAGATTGAGGGATGTCAGTGCGCTTTGACATATCAGTTGACTCCTCTGAAAGTGATTAATTTGACTTTCCCTCTGTAGCTTCCTCACCTCTACATCTCAAGGATAAATGAAGTACTACCAGGCATTTTCCATTTTTGCCCCCAGTTCTCAGTGGAGTATACAGCACACGGTTGATGTTTAACAATTGTGTATAAGAAGAAAAGAAGGATCACTTAATAACGTTATAATCAGTGTTATATTTTTCTGGTAAGAATACCAGCCATAAAAATAGAACCTTGTCATTTAGAAATCAGTATACAAAGTGCACTTGGTTCGGCCTGGCATTAGTGATGAAGACTTGCTTACTCAAATCGACTACTTTCAGTAGGAACCACTGTGGACCAGATCCTTGCGTCAGTCCACATTCATTTTAGTTGCAGTGCAGACCGCAGCACATACCTTCTGTTTCAACATCACCGCAGCCCCCAAAACTGGAGCTATTCTCACCAAGCATCTGGAGGTATTTATTAATTCTGACCTTTTCATAAATGAGTGATTTGTGTCTTGCTTTTGCTTAGAACTTTACTTCTGAAAATAAGAGCTATTTAATTGAACATTTCCAAACTTTCTTGACCATAGAATTATTTTTTCTTTCCTAGGATCACAACATCCTGTTGAACTCTAGCATGGGAAAGACTGCATTAAATCATTAGCTCCTAATGACCTAGAGTTATAGCATAAATCTTACTCTTCCCTTCCTGACGACTCTTTAGCTATTTGAAAGAAGCTCTCAAGCGTCTGACTCATCTCCAAACAAAATTGCTCTAGTCTGTTCATTCCTTCCTCCAAATATGTCCCATTTTGTCAGTGTCACTCTTGAAATTCATCTCCCAAGTACGTACTGTAATACTGAATAAAACATGCCAAGTAATGTGCTGTTTGCAGGGGGTGGAGTAGTTTAAGGTTTCATAATGTCAGTATTGGGTGCATAGTCTGCTCCGCGGTGCCATAATCCGACAGATCACATCCAGAGTAAGATTTAGTGAAAGGGCTAGGAATTAACCATCAGTTTTCTTTATGAAACATCCATCCAAATATTAAAACTCAGGCAAGTTGTCAATGGATTGGAGAAAACCTCTTCTCAATTCGTAGGTATGAGAGTTAAATAGAAATCCAAGGAGAGTATTTGCTCTCAGGGAGTCACCATAAAACTAGCCAAGAGAGGCTGGGCACGGTGGCTCAAGCCTGTAATCCCAGCACTTTGGGAGGCCGAGGCGGGTGGATCACAAGGTCAAGAGATCAAGACCATCCTGGTCAACATACTGAAACCCCGTCTCTACTAAAAATACAAAACATTAGCTGGGCATGGTGGCGCGTGCCTGTAATCCCAGCTACTCAGGAGGCTGAGGCAGGAGAATTGCCTGAGCCCAGGAGGCGGAGGTTGCGGTGAGCCGAGATCACGCCATTGCACTCCAGCCTGGGTAACAAGAGCGAAACTCCAACTCAAAAAAAAAAAAAAAAAAAAAAAATAGCCAAGAGAGCCGTGGAGCTGAAACACGGTATTCTGTTATCAGTCACCAGATAGAGTGTGGCTGAGGTCAAGCAGAGAGGGACTGGCTTCACAGATGGGTGGTTTCCTGTGGCACTGGCACGTAGAGCAGGTATTTCTGATCTCTAGCTGTACTTGTTTGGGACTTGACGACTTTGTCTTTTTGTGTTACCTAGTGCATATTTTCCAAGTAAGGTGTGTTGTTGAAAGGTCATACCCATAACGTGGGTTTTTATATTCTTGTTACTCAAAACTTAGTTTTTAGCTTTTTTTAACAAAGACAGTAATTCACTGACCTAGAAACTATCTGACCCCAACGATTTCGTAAAAGCCAAGGGAAATCTGTCACCTCCTGACTACCAGCCTTTTTCTGTGTATGCCATCTCAAGCATGTCTCCCTGAAGAGTTTGGTCATGCTCACTGCCTGTATTTCCATAGCTCCTTTTGTCATTGTTTTGAAATTCATTATAATATAATATGAAATGTCAACTTATCCTGATGTCTGTTGTACTGTATTGATGCTGATACTAAGTGAAGTATGACAGAGAAAATTATTGATGACCTCTGAAGGTATCACCAGGTCTTGGAGCCACCTCTAAAAATTGAGGGAGCAAATCAGGTAAAAACTAATTTTTGGACTGGATAGTCCACGAGATAGTGAAGCAAAAACAAACAAACAAGAACAGAAATGCCTTATGGGTTGTGATTGTCAGTAATCCAACTCAGATGTATGGTGGACAGTTTTCATTCTAGGCAGAACAAAACTCACTTGTTATTCTGGAGGCAGAACATTTAGAACATCTCAATGAAACCAGCTTTAATTGCTAATTCTGTGTTAGGCATATTCTCCTAGATTTTATAGCATTCTACATGATTCATCTGTTTATACAAACATTTATTGAGCAAATAGAGTAGTGGAAGTTCAAGGAAAAGTAAGACACGGTCTCTGACCTTAAAGGACCTTCTCTATAAGAGGAGAGAAGGCAAAAACAACTGTACAATTTGCAATGAGAAAAGTACAAATAAAGCACTGTGAGGAAATAGAGCCGAGAGAACTGTTTACTTTGAATTAACTTAGATGATACCTTCTTGGCCTCTCAGCAGCATTTGACACTTGATCACACCTTGTTTCACTCTTGAAACACTTTCTTCACTGGGCACCACACCCTTCTGGTTTTCCTCCCAACTGCACCTTTCTCAGTTTCCTTTGACTCTTAAATGTTGAAATATCCCAGGGCTCAGCCTTTGGTTCTGTTTCTATAGCTACACTCCACAGATGAGTGCGTCCCATGGCGTTTAACACCATCCATGTGTTATCTCTAGTATTTATCTCTCTCCTGAGCTCCAGACTTCATACCCGACCACCTACTTGACATCCATCTCAGATATATAATATTTCACCTCTTTTGAGTGGGAGTGCGGAGGTCAAAGTAGAACTCTTGATTTTCCCCCAAACCCATATCTCTCCCATTCTATTCCATCTGAATAAATGCAACCTAGTCACCCAGTCCCAACACTAGGAGTCCTCATTTAATTTCCCTTCTCTTCTCACCCATGCCATAGCCATCAGTGAGTCCTGACGAGCCTACCTTAAAATATACTCTACCTATCTACTGACCACCTTCACTGCTACCATGTAAATCTGAACAACCAACCATCATCTCTCACCTGGACTACTACAGTAGGCTTTATTCCTGTTCCGCTCCCCTTCCGTCTTCAAAGTATAATGTGTTTTTTGAAACAAGTGACATCGTGGCAGTTGCTTGATCAAGACATTTCAGTGTGTTTCCATCCCACCCAAAATGTATCTAAGCCCCTTACCAAGTTCTACTTCCTCTAGTCTCTGCATCTGACGTATGTCACTCTGCCTTGGCTACTTCAGTATATCTGCACTGGCCTTGCCCATCTTGTCCCTTGACTATGTCAAGATCACTCTCCTTCCAGGGACCCTGCACCTCATGTCATCTCTACCTGGAACTTTGCCTGGCTTGCCTCCATCAGGTATCTGCTTATATGTCACCCTTTCTTAGAGGTCTTTCCTGACCACCTGATCTAAAATTATACCTCAAGCCTACTTCTAGACCTATCTCAGTCTATCACTCATATCTCTTCATCACATTCTATCTCCTCTTCATAGTATATCTCACTCCGAAATTATGTATTTATTTGTTTATGGCTCTGTAGCTAACAGTTATTGAATGTTTACAATGTCCCAGACACTGTTCTAGGTGCTTTTTGAATATTAACTCATGTAAGAGCTATGTGAGATCATCACTAATATTGTCCCCACAGGGAAACTGAGATAAAGGACAAGGAACTTTCTCAGCATCATGATAGAGTTGGATTGAAATCCAGCAGAATGGGTCCAGAGACCATACTCTTACCCCGCTTCCTGAATTGCCTCGCCTTAACTTTTGATCTTACAACAGACAATAAGTTTGAGGGCAGGGACAATTTCTCTTTATCCCCACACCTCTGGTGTATCACGGGGTTATTAAGTATTTGAATAAGTTTCAGTAACATATGAGTAGGTTAGGAAAAGCTTTATTGAAGAAGTGGCTTTTGAGCTGGAACTTGAGGAAAGGGTAAAATTGAGGAAGGCGGGAAGAAAAGTGTGTGATGATGAGGTAGACGAAGCCACCTAAACAAAACTCAGAGGGATGGTTGTCCAATTGGGCTGCACCTAAGTCACCTGTAGGAGACAGGGAAAGATACAACAGGAAAGGTACATTCTGACAAGATTATGAAAAGCCTTGAGCATCAAGCTAGGGAGATGAGATTTTATCTGAGGTGCAATAAGAGCCACTGAATATTTCTAGCAGTTAGATCATATGTTCACAGCAGCCTTTTAAGTTGCTGACTCTGGTGGCAGTGTGAGGGAGGTTTAGAGTTAAGTCTGTTCTAAACCTGGGCGAACAATGACAGAGCTACTGTGATTTGCTCAGCCAGTGGTTTTCCAACCTATTCATCAGGAAAATGTTTTTCAATAAAACCTTACTCAAATGTTCAGTAAAATAGGTCAAAGAGGAGCTTCTCTGGTTTTAGCAGGGTGGCTGATCCAGAGACTGTGCTGCCAGCCCCTGCTTGCCTGTTCTGCCAGCCTTTTGGGCACCTGTTCAGGATCTGTGTGCTCCTTAGACAACTGAATAAACAGCTCTTGCATGGCCCTATTGATAATAAAGTCTGATGACCAAAAGCAATGGTGTTGAGAGTGGAAAGGGACGTTGAAGAGAAAATACAAGAAGAATCAACTGAACCATATGGGAGACCGGGAAGGAAGAAGTCAATGGTGATGAAAACTCCGTGAAATGAGAGATTAATTACCCACGCAAGAATTTAGCTGGGAGAAACAGATGATGTGTTTAGTTTTGAACCAGGATTAAGTACTCAGACTTGAGGTGTTAAGACAGACAGGGGTTCTCAACGTTGCCCGCACTTCCCAGTCACCTGCGGAGCTGTTTTCAAAACTACACATTCCTGTACCCTACCCCCTCTCCTGCAGTTGGTTGAATCGGTTTATGTGGCACCAGGTCTCAAGCTTTGTGTAACACTTCACTAGTGATTCTGATTTGCACTACTAAAACATTGGCATAAGGCCGGGCGCGGTGGCTCACGCCTGTAATCCCAGCACTTTGGGAGGCCGAGGCGGGTGGATCACGCGGTCGAGAGATCGAGACCATCCTGGTCAACATGGTGAAACCCCGTCTCTACTAAAAGTGCAAAAAATTAGCTGGGCATGGTGGCACGTGCCTGTAATCCCAGCTACTCAGGAGGCTGAGGCAGGAGAATTGCCTGAACCCAGGAGGCGGAGGTTGCGGTGAGCCGAGATCGCGCCATTGCACTCCAGCCTGGGCAACAAGAGCAAAACTCCGTCTCAAAAAAAAAAAAAAAAAAAAAAAAAACATTGGCATAGAGTCATCAGTGAGCATTGTAAATGTGAGGCTGAGCTCCTGAGATCAGGGCTGGAAATAGTCACCTACCTGGAAGGGAGAGATGGAGTCAAGAGTCTGGCATGGAATTGAATCATCGCACTTGCGAGTGGCTTTTACGTCTTTCCACCTCTTCCCTTCCTCACTGCAGTTTCCTTCAAGCCACTAATATCTCTTGCCTGTCTCAGTGGCCTCAGAACTAGAGTCCCTACCTATGCCCCTTTAATTCCGTTCTCCTCCTGGCAGCCAGAAGGATCATTTACAAATTCAAGTTAGGTCCACTCTTTCTTCCTTGCTCTTGCTCTTTTCTTTTCTTTCTTCTTTCCTTTTTTGATGAAGTCTTGCACTGTCGTCCAGTGGCTCTCAGCTCCCTGCAACCTCTGCCTACTGGGTTTAAGTGATTCTCCAGCCTCACCCTCCTGAGTAGCTGAGACTATAGACATGTGCCACCATGCTTATCTACATTTGTTTTTGTTTGTTTGTTTGTTGTTTTTTGTTTTTGTTTTTTGTATTTTTAGTAGAGATGGAGTTTCATGGTCTCAATCTCTTAACCTTGTGATCCGCCCACGTCGACCTCCCAAAGTGCTGGGATTACAGGCATGAGCCACCGCACCCAACCCAGGCTCACTTTTTCTCTACTGTTTGAAATACTTGGGTGGATTCCTATTGCCTTTAGGATGAAATCCAAAATCTTTACCATGATAAAAGCTTTGCAAGCTCTGGATCCTACCATGATAAAAGCTTTGCAAGCTCTGGATCTGCCCCACTAGATGTTTTTTCTCGATTTTTCTTCCTCTTCTTCATGATCCAGCATACTTCACCTCTTTCAGAGTCTCAAACACAAAACTGTCTCTCATTCTACACTCTTGCCTCCACTGCTTCCTCCCTCGAATGTCTCCCCTCTCCACTTCCTTTTGCTTACTAATTTCTACTCATTTTTTCTCTCAATTCTTCTGGACTTTCCAACTGGCCAACCCCTTCCTGTTAGGGTTACAAAGACAGCAGATAAAAATACAAGACACAGCCGGGCACAGTGGCTCATGCCTGTAATCCCAGCACTTTTGGGAGGCTGAGGCAGGCACATCACAACGTCAGGATATCAAGACCATCCTGGCCAACATGGTGAAAACCCATCTCTACTAAAAATACAAAAATTAGTCAGGTGTGGTGGTGTGCGCCTGTAATCCCAGCTACTCAAGAGGCTGATGAGGCAAGAGAATCGCTTGAACCCCAGAGGCAGAGGTTACTGTGAGCTGAGACTGCACTCCAGCTTGGCAACAGAATGAGATAAAGATAAAGTTGAATTTCAGATAAGCTAGAAGTAACTTTTTAGTTTAAGTATATCCTATGAAATATTTGGTACATATTCACACTAAAAAGAATTTGTTGTTTTTCTGAAATTCAGTTTCAACTGAGTTTTCTGTATTTTCTCTGGAAACCCTGCTTCCTGAACTAGATTTGGTTAGAACTAGATTTGAGCTAGAACAACCTAGCTCTGCTAACTCATTCTCACTTATATTAATTGCCTCATATCTGTGTTTTCTGGTATGCTCTTAAGTTCTGTGAGGACAGAGACTGGGTCTGCTGTGTTCATCAATGCTTAACACAGTGCCATGGCATGTCACAAGCCTTTATTTTTATTTTTATTTATTTTTTGAGACAGAGTCTTGCTCTGTCCAGGCTGGAGTACAGTGGCACAATCTCGGCTCACTGAAACCTCCGCCTCCCAGGTTCAAGTGATTCTCCTGCCTCAGCCTCCTGAGTAGCCAGGACTACAGGCATGTGCCACCACGCCTGGCTAATATTTTGCATTTTTCTTAGTAGTGGGGGGGTTTCACCGTGTTAGCCAGGATGGTCTCCTGACCTCATGATCTGCCCGTCTCGGCCTCCCAAGTGCTGTGATTACAGGCGTGAGCCACCTAAGCCTTCATTAAATGAATGAACACAATGAGAGACTTGTAGTTCCAGAGAAAGGCCAGGACTGTGGATTCTGTCTGGGAAGTTTTCTGCCTAGCAGTGACCTTTGAAGTTGAAGGAAGGGATGGCACATAACAAAAGTATAGAGTAGAAAGAGAAGAGGAGCCCTTGGCTGACCTGAGGGGACTACCTATGCTTAGAGGCAGATACTTGAGACAATCGTGCTAAAGAATTCACAAACTACAAGGGGATCCAGGGAAATAACCGAGACTAGGCCTTTGGATTTGGTGATGTGGAACATTCAAGAGAATGTGAATCCAATAGCTATCGGGTTGCTGATGACTCTTAACAAATTTAGTGATGGGACAAAAAAAATATAAGACTATAACCCAGCTGTTAACAGGGTGGAGAGAAGGGAGACCTGCCTCAGTGTGTTGGTGAAAAGGAAGGGGTCAGTGGACACAGAGGGCGGTTGTCCCAGGAAAAAGGGTAATGGATAGTCTGGGAAGAAGTAGAGAAGATGGACTAAGAAAAGAGGAAGAGGCTGGGTGCAGTGGCTCACGCCTGTAATCCCAGCACTTTGGGAAGCCGAGACAGGCAGATCACCTGAGGTCAAGGGTTCAAGACCAGCCTGCCCAACATGTCAAAACCTTGTCTCTACTAAAAATAGAAAAATTAGCTGGACATGGTGGTGCATGTACCTGTAATACCAGCTACTTGGGAGGATGAGGAAGGAGAATTGCTTGAACCTGGGAGGCAAAGATTGCAGCAAGTCAAGATCATGCCATTGCACTCCAGCCTGGCCGATAAGAGCAAAACTCCATCTCAAGAAAAAAAAAAAAAAAAAGAGAGGACCGGGCACGGTGGCTCACGCCTGTAATCCCAGCACTTTGGGAGGCCGAGGCGGGTGGATCACGAGGTCAAGAGATCGAGACCATCCTGGTCAACATGGTGAAACCCCGTCTCTACTAAAAAAAAAAAAATACAAAAAATTAGCTGGGCATGGTGGCACGTGCCTGTAATCCTAGCTACTCAAAAGGCTGAGGCAGGAAAATTGCCTGAACCCAGGAGGAGGAGGTTGCGGTGAGCCGAGATCGTGCCATTGCACTCCAGCCTGGGTAACAAGAGCAAAACTCTGTCTCAAAAAAAAAAAAAAAAAAAAGAGAAAAGAGGAAGAATGTTTCACAAGTAAGAAGGAGGATGTAAACAATTATTACAGGCATTCTTCCTAAGTTGATTTCAAAAATAACATACTGTCCTTATTACTAAAGATTCTATACAGGGTTCACTAAGAATATAACCTGAATTTGAACATACTAAGGGTTTCTTAGCCCAGAGATTCTCAAACTTTAACAGGCACTGGAATCAGCACTTGCAAGATTTTGATTAATTAAGTGGATCAGGGCCTAAAATCACTTCCTACAAACACCTAAGCTGCAGGTCTTAGATTCTTTTTTCATTTTTACATTTATTAAGCCTTTTATTCCCTCTTTTTAAAAATGACAACTGAATATAAATGTTTTACACTTGGCTTAACCTTCCAGTGAAATCTGTAAGAAAAATTGAACGTCTTTTTTCCTGAAGGTAGATAAAATGTGATCAAAATACGTCTCACAAAAGCATTCTAGTTTTAAATAACAAAATGCTTCCGTGAGTCAGGTGCAGTGGTGCCTGTAGTCCCAGATGCTCTGGAAGCTGAGGTGGGAGGATCCCTTATGATGGGGAATTTGAGGTGAGCCTGAGCAACATAACAAGACCCTGTCTCTAAAAAATTAAAATTAAAAATGCTTAATGTGTATCTCAAGCATTAACTCCCTCAATACTAAGCAAGGAGTTACCTTTGGAATTTGAAACTGCATGGTTTTGGAATGTAAGAAAATAGAAAACTGCTTAAATGCAGAATGTGATATTGATAAAATAGCTATCTGTAGTTAATTACTAATCATTTATTTGAGGGATCTATTTGTTGATTCAAAAGGAATTTTAAAAAGAAATATTTTCTTAAAATATTTTGTGGGTATTATATTAGTATGATTCATTACTAATGGTTTAGATATGATTTTTAAATGTTTATGTTAAACAAAGTCATGCTTTTTAACAGAAAAGCACCATACATTCACGTGTCAGTTAACAAAGATACGTTCTGAGAAATGCATCATGAGGGGTGGTGATCTTATTATTGTGTGAGCATCATAGAAGGAACTTACACAAACCTAGATGGTGTAGCCTACTACACACCTGAGCTATCTGGTGTAGCCTATGGCTCTGAGGCTACAGACCTGTACAGCATGTTACTGTACTGAATACTGTAGGCAGTGGTAATGCAGTGGTAAACATTTTTGTATCTAAACATAGAAAGGTACCATAAAAATAACAGTATTGCAATCTTACGGGATCATCGTCAGGCATGCACTTTGTCGTTGATCAAAGTGTCATTACGTAGCCCATAACTGTATTATGCAAGTGTGCTATTTACAACTTAACTGTAGGATTATTTCTTTAATTCCTAGTTTAGAATTTATTTATTATTTATTTTCCTGAGATGGAGTTTGGCTCTTGTTGCCCAGTCTGGAGTGCAATGGTTCAATCTCGGCTCACCACACCCTCTGCCTCCCCGGTTCAAGGTATTCTCCTGGCTCAGCCTCCCAAGTAGCTGGGATTACAGTCATGCGCCTGACACCCTGCTAATTCTGTATTTTTAGTAGATATGGGGTTTCTCCATCTGTACTAAATTGGTTGGTCAGGCTGCTCTTGAACTCCCGACCTCAGGTGATTTGCCCACCTCGGCCTCCCAAAGTGCTGGGATTACAGGCATGAGCCACTGTGCGCACCCTAGAATTTATTAATCATGATGAAGGCCTTTCTTTTCAGTCCCATCAGTGCATTTCTGGCAGTTCATGTAAAACCATGTTCAAATATGCTATTAAAATGAGCTCTTCACAGGCTCATTGGTCTACCCACCAAACCGTGTGCTAGATCTCACAGAAAGCAAAAGGCTCAAAGAGAATCCAAGCATAAATCAAAAGAAAGAGTTTCTTGTAACCTGTAGCCAAAATTCCAAGTTTTCTTCCTTTGGAGTCATTCTTTTTCATTTATGTTTTACTTTCAAATAGACAGTACATGCACAAAATTCAAAAGTGAAACTCACTCTCTCTCTCTCTCTCTCTCTCTCCCCTCCCTCCCTCCCTCCCTTCCCCTTCCTCCCCCTCCCACCCCTTCCTGTCTCTTCTTCACAGAACTCCTTATCCCGTCTCTTCTTCACAGAACTCCTTTGTGTTAAGCAGTTTCTTGTATATTTTTCAGAGAGCTGCTAGGCATTATGATGTGTTTATGCACGTGACCATGTGCACACTCGGGATAGTGACGTAGTGTACTCACTGTTCAAGAATTCTTCTTTTCTTTTTGTATATTTTAGAGATGATTTCATATTGGTATACATAATCTACTCTGTTATGGTTGATAGCTGCGTAACTGAGCAGTCTTGAAAAAAAATTATCGAAATTTTTCCAACATTTGAATTTTTTTCATGAAGTTATATGCAAGTGAGTATGTTTAGCATTTAGGACCATTAAGGAGGAATGTCTGGATGCCTACAGGGCAATTCAGTGTCCCTCTAAACTGTCTCCCTACATTTCCAGAGACCATCTGGAAAGCTTTGACGCCTCCACTAACTGTATCCCATGGTGCTATGAGCCCCTGCTGCGTTTCACAGGACACTAGAACAGAGCTGGGAGAAGTTGCTGTTCACTTCTGCTTGTCAGTAGACCTACCCATTAACACCTTCAAGAAGTGCTTCAAGGAACTAAGTTTATGTCCTGGGACTTCTATGCCTGTGGATGAACATTACGGCCATTCAAAACCAATGCTAACATTTGCATGCTTTGTAATGATGTACACATAATTACTGTGTACAAAAATGCAAATCCAGTAGGCATCTGAGAGACCTAACGTAACAAAAAATTGCTATGAGATTCCAGTGGGGCCTCCAGCAGACACTCCTTATCCATTTATCTAGTCATTCATCTAGTCAACACATATTTTTAAATATTTACTAAGTTCCAGGCACAGTTCTAGGTACTAGAGACATGATGATTAAATATAGACAAGGTTCCTGCCTTCATGGAGCTTACATTCAGTGGGCAATATCAGACTCCACCTCACAAAACCAACTAGTCTGTCTCTTTCTCATCCTTGTCATCACTTTCTCTCATACTCCTTTCTCTCTCTCTCACTTTCTCTGCCCACTCCCCGCCCCCACAACCTGTAAAGCCCTGTGCTTTGCTCATGATTTTCACCAGTCAAGATGCCTTCCCTTGTCTAAATTAATCTACGCATCTTCCAAGTGTTTTTAAGTATCTTTGTGCCCGGCAGGATTTGTAGTGCTTTGGGGGTGCTCCATAAAACAACTGAATAAAGGTCCTGCTCTTGTTAATAAGGTTCAACTTTCTTTAAGTGAACTTTTTTTTTTTTTTTTTTTGAGACAGGGTCTTTCTTTGTCACCCAGGCTGGAATGCAGTGGCGCAAACGGTGCAGCCTCAACTGCCTACGCTCAAGCGAACCCTGCACCTTAGCCTCCCGAGTAGCTGGGACTGCAGGTGTGCACCAACATGCCTGGCTAATTATTTTTCCATTTTTCGTAGAGATGGGGTTTTGCCATGTTGCCCAGGCTGGTCTCAAACTCCTGGGCTCAAGCGATCCTCCCACTTTGTTCTGTGTAGTTCTGGGATGACAGGCATGACACATCACAGCTGGCCAAACTTTTAATTTTAGAACAGTTTTATATTCACTGAAAACTTTCTTAGATATTAACAGAGTTTCCCATATAGCTCTTCCCCAGCTCTTCCTTTTGCTAAGATCTAACATGACTGTAGTACATTTGTCACAATCGATGCACTAGTACTGATACATCATTATTAACTGAAGTCCATAGTTTATTCTGATTTCCTTAGTATCTCCACTACTTTCCTTTTTCTGTCCAGAGTTCCATCTGGGATACCACATTGTGTGTAGTTGTCATGTCTTCTTAATCTCCCTGTTCTGTGACCGATTCTAGTTATGCTTCATGAAGTTTTGACAGATCTGAGGAGTACTCGTTCAGATATTTTGGAGAACGCTCCTCTATTTCAGTTTGATGCTCATGTCATGTCACAGTGGGTATATGGGTTATTTAGGGGAAGACCACCGAGGTGAAATGCCCTGCTCACCACATTACATCGGCAGGACATGCTATCACATGGCAGCACTGGGGAGGTCCACCTTGACCGCCTGACCGAGGTACTGTCTGCCAGGTTTCCCCACTGTTTCCCTACTCCGTTGTTCAGAAGGAATCGCTGAGGGCAGCACTTCCTCCCCTGAAGAGGGTACCGTGGGATGGGGAGAATAAGCTATATCTTTTTGAGGGTATACAGGATGTGTATCCCTCTTTTAAAATGCTTAGGACTAGAAATGCTTCAGATTTCAGATTTGCTTGGATTTTGGAATATTTGCACATACATGATGAGATACATTGGGGCTGGGACCCAAGTCTAAACACAGAATTCATATATGTTTTATGTACACCTTATACACATAGCCCAACAGTAATTTTTACAGTATTTTGCATAATTTTGTGCATGAAACAAAGGTTTGACTGTGTTTGACTGCGACCTGTCACATGAGGTCAGGTGTGGAATTTTCCGTTTGTGATCTGTTGGTGCTCAGAAAGTTTCAGATTTGGCAGCGTTTTGGATTTGGGGTTTTTAGATTAGGGATGCGCAACCTGTATCTACACAAATTATTTGAAATTTTTCTGTAAAGAAGATTTATCTCTATACTCTGGTTTCTCTTCAAAATCATATAAATCTTTCACCTTTTGCTAAAGATTTCTGTGGAGAGGAACAATTCTGAGTCTTAATCCAATTTTTTGAGGCCCTGTTTCTGCGGGGCTGATAAAAAAAAAAAAGAAAGAAAAGAAAAGAAAAAGAAGATGTGTCTCTTCCATTATTTAGAAAACCGTTTGTTTATATCAGTATGAACTCTCGTGTTTGGGGTTGCAGTCTGATGGTAGGTTGGTTGGTTGTTGCTCAGACTGTTCTGGCTTTGGCCACTGGGAGCTTTCAGCTTGGCCCCTGTGCCTTTCACATGGCCCCTTTCTTTTGTTTTCTGAGCACTTCCTTACTTTCTAGCATTACTTGTATATTTCTTGTTCCAGCCTTAGAATTGGCCATTTCTCCAAGAGACTTATTCCTTTTACCGGGGAGTCTTCTTTTTAAATCCAGGCCTTAGCCTCACATACCCACTCACTAACTCAGTTGGTCAATGAATCTTTATTTATATCCTGCTGTGTTGCTAATTATTGAACCCAAGCTGGATATACCATGGGGAACAAAGCAGATAAAGTTCCTGCCTTCAAAAGCCAACCATGTGGTTTGCGAGGTAGACAAAGAGCAAATCTCAATGATGAAATATTTTATTACAACTCTGCTACATTTCCTAAAGAGAGGGGACAAGAGGCTGAGAATAAAAGTAACCCCAGTCAGGCGCCTGGTTTAGATCAGGTGGTTGGAGAAAGCCCCTGTAAGTGGCTGACATTTAGGTAGAAAGCTGAAAGATGAGAAAGAACCAGCCATTTAAAGAACAGAGAAAGGAGTCTCTTCAAATTGCAGTCAGTGGATCATGACTAGCTTAAAAAAAAAAAAAAAAGGAATAGAAAATACCGGAAGTATTATAAAACACGTTTTTCTTTTATGTATAGGTATGTGTTGATGTATTTACTGGTTCATTATATAAGATGTATTTCTTAATGGGAATTATGCCCTCCCCCCAAATTTGGAAGCTACTGTTTTAGGCAGAAATAAAAGCAGATTAAAAGCTCTGAAAAGAAAGAAAGAAAAAAAAAACCTTGCACATGCTTAAGGATCTGAAAGGAGGCACTTGTGAGGAATGAACATGGGATGTGAGAACAGGCCAAAGATGCAGGAGGCACGGGGCTGCCCAGCAGGGCTGAGGCGGCTGCAGGGTGTTTCACTGAAGGAGTGATGGGAAGCCGTTTGACAAGGAAGTAGTGATGGTTTGAAAAGACCTTTTGGGCTACAATGTGGAAAATGGAAGAAGACAGGAAAAGAGGAAGCAGGGGCATGCAGAAGGAAGGCGCTTATGTTGGTCCGAGCAAGAAGAGTCCCTAGAACGTGCAGCCCACATTCCGTGGTGAGTCTGCTTCTCCCAGGCAATAGAAGAACGTCAGGGACACTGCAGACCTTCAGTATACACATTTACAGAGTGAATCAGTTACATAATTCCAGTAAACGTGGAGAGAAATGGATGAGCGAAGACACATTTGGAAAATGGCCTCGCTGTAGATTGAGTATGGGGGAAATGGACAGGGAAAGAGGGATGTCCTTTACACATCTGGCCCGCCATACTCATTATGCTTTCTTTCTCACCTCGGACTATAGAGGGTAGTTACAGGGCTCTTTCAACACTTGAGACTGTGTTTCCACCTTGGTGCTTAGTCATATTGGCCAGAAGTGGAAATAACAGAATCTTTCTAGAGAAACTGAGATTGAGTAAAATCACAAAAACCAGTTTTTATTACAGATTCTGAATCTCATGTGACTCTATAATCTCTGATGCCATATCTCTGAACTTCTGGGAGAGTCAACCCCCAGCAAATAGAGGTCTTCAGAGAGGTCCCAAAACTTCTGGGATTCAGCATTCTGATGAAGAGCTGGAGAGGTAATAGTGTATGTGGTTCATGTGTTCCAAAGAACTTTCCCCCAACTGGTTTTACATTCTATTAACTATATATTGTGTGAAGCTGGGCACAGTGGTGCACACCAGTAATCCCAACACTTTGGGAGGCCGAGGCAGACATTACTTGCCTGGAATTTGAGACCAGCCTGGGCAACATGGCGAGACCCTATCTCTACAAAAAAATACAAAAATTAACTGGGTGTGGTGGTGCAGGCCTGTAGCCCCAGCCACTCAGGAGGCTAAGGCAGGAGGATCCCTGGAGCCCGGGAGGTTGAGGCTGCAGTGAGCCTTGATCACGCCATTGCATGCCAGCCTGGGCGGCAGAGGGAATCCCTGTCTCAAAAACAAACAAAAATACATTGTGGCCAAACGCTTTTTTGGCATCGCTTTTTTCGTCAGGCTGATACCAGCATCTGTAGCTGGCTGCCCGTGCTCCTGTTTCCTCAGCAGACTGCAGCTGTCACTTGTCACTGGTGGAACCTGAAGGAGAACTGACCTAGACTGAGCTCTGCTGGAGCAGAAAATGGAAGAAGCCAGACCTCAGGAATACAGAAACGAGGGTCCTGTCCGGAAAGTCAAGTGGGCATTGGAAACGACTGTGCTCCAGAGATGCTGATGAATTTTGGAGGATTAGTCATTTTGGTCAAATGGGTTTTATGCTATTGATTGAGAAACCAAAGTGACAATCAGATGTTACTGAGAGCGGCACCAGCAAGTGTTCCCATTGGTTAAACATTTCCATGTGACAGAAAATCAAACGCAAACCAGCTTAAGCCAACCAAGGGATTGCATCGGCTCACAGCCTGAAAGCCCCACAGCTTGATCTGGAATTTACACCTTCTTCACGATCCAAGCGCCAGGTCTGTTTTGTTCATAAGGGCTGTCTCATCCCTGTGCTGGCTTCATGTTCAGGCTGGCACCTCTCTTGATGGCACAAGTGGCTGAGGGATTTTGGACTTTGTGTTCTCCAATATACCAGCCAAGAAAAGAGGGATTGTCCCCACCCTATGACAACAGAGGACTGAGGAATTTTTCCCAGAAGCACGAGTGAACGTTTCCTCAAACCTCATGGTTCTGACTCAGCCCATGAGCCCACCCCTGAGCCAATCACCTGGCCAGATGATGGGTACTCTGATTGACCTAAGCATAGAAGGACCTGCCCCTTGGAGCTGGCTATATCCACCTGCTAGAGAAAGGAGAGGCAGTGTGCAGGAGGGGGTTCCCTCCAGGTAAAAGCTGGGTACTGTGGCAGGAAAGGGGGCAGCAGATGTGTGGAGGGCAACCTGTGGATGTTTACCACCTCAACGTCATTATTATTGTGATGCAGGCCAAATTTGAGGCAGTGCAGATCCAGATAAGAACGCTTTTGTTTGGAACCCCAGCTCTGCCTGCTTCTAGCTAAGTCACTTAGGTCTTTAAGTCTCAATTTCTTCATCTGAAAAAATGTGGACGATAATACCTCAGGGAAGGTCAAATTCATATATTAGAGGATACATCATATGAGGTTACATATTTGAAAGAAAAATAAATATGAGGGACTTTTCTTAAAGTGCCACATACAGTCAGCACTGTCGAAGCCAAGATTGAGCCCCGTTTCCACTTAGCAGGCAGCAGATGGAAAGAAGATGTCTCCAGCCACCTTGAGTGCTGGGCAAGTCAGGGCCCTCCCCATGTCTTCATGACAAGGCGGAAGTTTCACTGGTTCAGAACCAACTTAAGCAGCAGGTGTTCAGGGCTAGGGTGTAGAAGTTTCAGCTTTGATTTTTCTATGAAATCGTTCAGCTTATTAAAATATTGGCCCTATTCTCTTGCTTAAGAACTGGTTTCACTTCTAATGACACAGCACCATCATGTCATTCCTTGATTTAGTCACGAGAACCAAAACTAATGTGTGGCTAGTTTCATGTCGTTTTTATAGCAGTTAGTACAGAGAACAACAGGCTCTGTGAAAACAGATGTATTCGCTATCTATTTCTCTATCTGCTGCCTCCCAGATTCAAAACCCCATCTCTGAGATGGCTTGGTCCTCTGGTTTGACCCTTGTGGGAGTGGCTGGTATAGGGACAAGAGCCCAGCTATTATTCGCAATGGGGAACCATTTTATAAGAAAGAAGTGTGCCATCCCCCAAACCTTGAAAGAATTGCAAGAGGGTGTCAGAAAGAGACCTTTCTTCTTTGAGAGAGGATTCCTTTGGCATTATTGTCTATTGTGAACATATAGGAGGGTTCCTTAGCTGATGAGCCTCTGTAAACTTCTTAAAGGCTTTGTGGTATTGCATGAGAATGTGAGCATCTATTTAGTATTTCTGGAAAAAGCATTGCCTCAATAATAATGCTAGCACTCTCATAATGACAGCACAGCCTCTTCACAAAGGTTTTATCATCAGCAATGTCCCTTATGTAGGCAGGTTAGAGAACAGATGTTTACAGCTAAAGAAAGAGACATTAAATTTTTCATGACTGGCTGGGCGCGGTGGCTCAAGCCTGTAATCCCGGCACTTTGGGAGGCTGAGGCGGATGGATCACGAGGTCAAGAGATCGAGACCATCCTGGTCAACAAGGTGAAACCCCGTCTCTACTAAAAATACAAAAAATTAGCTGGGCATGGTGGCGTGTGCCTGTAATCCCAGCTACTCAGGAGGCTGAGGCAGGAGAATTGCCTGAACCCGGGAGGCGGAGGTTGCGGTGAGCCGAGATCGCACCATTGCACTCCAGCCTGGGTAAGGAGCGAAACTCCGCCTAAAAAAAAAAAAAAATTTCATGACTTCAGAGAGAGTTGTAGAATTTAATGTTAGAATCCTGGGCTAATTTCTGGGTAGTCGTTTGATCTCTCTCTGCTTGGATTTTTTTTCTCCAGAAAAGGCAAATAATAATGATAATAATAACAGACCAGTCATGGTGGCTTGCAACTGTAATCCCAGCACTTTGAGAGGCCAAGGCAGGAGGATCACTCGAGTCCAGGAGTTCAAGACCATCCTGGATAGCATAGTGAGACCCCCATCTCTACAAAATATTTAAAAATTAGCTGGGCATGGTGGCATGCAACTTTAGTCTCCGCTACTTGGGAGGCTGAGGTAGGAGGTTTGCTGAACCAGGGAGGTTGAGGTTGCAATGAGCTATGCTTGTTCCACTCTATTCCAGTCTGGGCAGCAGAGTGAGACTGTGTCTCAGAATAATAATAATAATAATGATAATAATACCTCATGGAGTGCTAGGGAAGATTATATAAATGAATATATGTAAAGTGCTTAGAACATCAGCTGGCACACAGCTTGCACTCAATAAATGTTAGTTGTTGTAATCATCATCTTCACTATCAACCTTTATTTTTTTTTTAAAAGACAGAGTGGATAGTGGGAATAGGAGGGACTGAGCAATCCTCCGACCTCAGCCTCCAGAGTAGCGAGGACTACAGGCACATGCCACCATGCCTGGCTAATTTTTTACTTTTATTTTTAGAGATGGGGGTCTCGCCATGTTACCCAGGCTGGTCTTGAACTTCTGGCCTCAAGAGATTCTCCCACCTCAGCCTCCCAAAGTGTTGCAATTACAGGCATGAACCACAATGCCCAGCCCCCCATTCATTTTTCTCAATTGAAAGGTGAATGCCCTTGCCTCTTTGACACACACGTACAACCACTCTCCTCTCCCACTTGGCCTCCTGCCAATCTCAGTTACCCACCTAATCTTTGCTCTCCAGCGGTCTTCCAACATCTGTCTCTGTCCAAACCAACAGCCTCAGGAAAGCCTTGCTTTCATGCTAGCAAGCTGGCCTCCTCTAGGACCATCTATCCAGTCTTTCCCTGTTGCCTTTTAATATTAAATATGATTCCGATTTTTTTAAAAGATGTTAAATATCATGGCTAGGCAGATCCAACTCACCTAGAAACCTAGAACTGGCAGCTGTGCCTCTTGTTCTCTGCTTCGATTCAGGGTCTGTGCTATGCTATTGTCAAACCCAGGTATTGTACCTTCTTGGTCCATTTTTGAATTTTTCACCCAATTTGACCAACACTGTTTAACTCCTGCATTTTTTTTTTTTTTTTTTTTTTTTTTTTTTTTTTTTGAGATGGCGTTTCATGCTTGTCGTCCAGGCTGGAGTGCAATGGCGCTGTCTCAGCTCACTGCAACCTCTGCCTCCCAGGTTAAGTAATTCTCCTACCCCAGCCTCCCAAGTAGCTGGTATTACAGATGGTCACCACCATGCCCGGCTAGTTTTTGTATTTTTTGTAGGAACAGGGTTTCACCATGTTGACTAGGCTGGTCTCAAACTCCTGACCTCAGGTGATCCACCTGCCCTGGCCTCCCAAAGTGCTGGGATTGTAGGTGTGAGCCACCACACCTGACCAATTCCTGAATTTTTTAATATGACATGTGATATGGTCAAGAAAGCCTGTCTGCATTTCATTTCTTTGGTCTTCATTTATTCATTCAATCAGTATTCTGTCACTGTGTTCCTCTGAACAGTCTCAATAAAATTGCTGCTGTTTGGTGCTTCGTGTATGTGCATCTATTCCTTCTCCTGGGTTATGAGGCCCAAAGCCAGGGATCCTATTTTTAAATTTTATTTATTTATTTTTTATTTTCTGCATCACCCACAGGCCCACAGCCAGAGCCTGCTTGGGAATGAACTCATGAAGAGCTGTGACTGCACAGATGGGTCTCTCTGGTCTTTTCCCTCTGCTTCCATCGCCCTTTCTTTTCTTCTAAGAGTCTCACAGACCCTTTCTATCTGAATTTAATTAGGCCTCCGCAAACAGAGACACAGATTTCACTGTCAGGTGCTGCTCCATGCTGTACTGGGGGCTCCGAAGGTGATGCCCCATAGGTGTTCTTGGCCCTGGCCTTCAATACCCTGTGTCCATATACTCGGTGCAGATTCCCTGACATCTCCTCAAATGATCATGTCTTCTCTTCATATCTCACGGCCTGATTCCTTTCCTCTTACCCTTTCCTTGGCCTGACTCCTTGCCTCCTACCCAGTGTGATTGGTCTGCCTCTTCCCGAGTCCCCTCCCAGGCCGCCCCTTCCCCTGGCCTCTCTTCATACCTTGGCCGTTAGTCTTGCTTGATGCCTCTGCATGTCTCACTTTGGTTTCTGTTCCCCCTTATTCTTTTTCTTTCACTTTCCCCCGCCCACCCGTCGTTTTTAACAGTGTCATCATGACTTACAGTGTGGGAACATGGTGCTCGCTGTCTCCCACATTACATAGCCGCCCCTGGATTTCATGTGACCAACATTCCTTCCCCGAACCCCTGGGGCAAGATAGAAGCTCCCTCACTGCCAGATGCCAGAGCCTAGGTCTCATCGCGAGTCCTGCTTCCTGCCCACCTCAGGAAGCAGGGGCAAGGCAGAAGATGGAGGCCAGGGCCACAGAGATCACCACAGACCTCGTGTCAGATTCTCTGGGACAGTGTGAGCTGGGTGTGACCCAACGCGCCACTCACAACAGCTTTACTCTGTGAAAGCGAGAAACGGGGAGGGTCCTCGTAAAGGAATGGCAGGGGCTGCGGGGAAGAGGTGGGGTAGCACATATGACCGAGGCCAGGGAGGTTTCTAGTGCTGACACGACTTGTCCTCCTCATCCACTCACTTGAAACACCAGAACGTGATGAATAACAGGGTCCCAGTCATAAGCAGAAAGAGCTCTTCCCTTTTTCTTCCGTCCGCCTCACACATGTCCCTTGTGCAATCTGTTCTTATGTGGAGGTCTGCAAAGTTGTCCAAGTGGAGGACAGCCTGGGGTGTCTTGGACACACATGCGTTCCTGGAGGGTCAGACATCAGCCAGGGCAGCAGGAACAACCTGGACTGTCAGAGTAGAAGGGGACGGGGGGGTGTCAAGGCTGCTGGGAATGTGGCTTTCTAGCACTCGGTTTCAGAAAGCAAGAAATGGAGTTCTGATTTCAAACATGCAAACCGGATTTGGTCAAACACTCTCCCTGTCAGGCAGCTGCCCTTTGAGGCTATGGACCAGAGTGGAAATAAAGCTCCTGTCTGAGAAAGGATAGGTTTCCTTTACCCTTTCTGCTGACCATTCCGCTTCCTGCGGGTTTGCTGCATTGGCCCTTGGGCCGCAGCTCTGGGGGTGCTTGCTGCAGCAGAGTGAAAGTGATTGCCAGCCTGAGTTCTGCAGGCTGACTTGGGCTCTGCAGGCACCTTCTTCCCTTGCTTATTTTCTGCTGCTGTTTGTGAGTCAAGCTCAAGGGCGACGTTTAACAGGCCGGTTGAGGAAAGGAGTGAGCCAGGTCTCTTGACATCTTCTCAAGTCTCAGAAAGGAAGTGCAGACCTCATCCAGTGCCCTTTCCTTTCCTCTTCAAGTGCAGGTGGTTAAAGCCCACCTGATAGGGTTTGACTGTGTTCCCCCAAAAAACGTGTGTTGGAAACTTAATCCCCAATGCAACAGAGTTAGGGGGTGGGGCTTGATGAGAGATGATCAGGCCATGAGGGCAGAGTGAATGGATTAATACCGTTATCGCAGGAGTAGGTTGGTTGTAAAAAGGGTGTTTGGCCCCCTTTTACTCTCTCGCTCGCTCTCTCGCTCTGTCACTCTTTTGCTCTCTTGCTATGGGATGATGCAGCCACCAGGTGCCAGCTCCTCAGTCTTGGACTTCCCAGCCTCTAAAACTGTGAGCCAAGACATTTCTGTTGATTGCAAATCACCCAGTCTGTGGTATTCTGCTATTACAGCACAAAATGGACTAAGACACCGGCCCTGGTTGCATCCCACTGATGATACAGGCAGGAAAGCAAAGATAGCTAAACTCAGGATGGGTATTTGTAGTCAGAGGTTTTTTTTTTTTTTGTTTGTTTGTTTGTTTGTTGTGGGTTTTTTTTTGTTTTTGGCATTTTCCCACGTTGACTAGCATGTAGCACTGAGAATGCATTTTAAGATTTACAGACAGTTTTGACATTTAAATAAGGTATGACCAAGGTTAAAGGGAAAAGATTGTGGGAATTTTGTTAAACAGGACCAAGGAATGCATTTTTTTTTTCAAACACTATTTTTAAAGGACTCTTTTTGTAGAAGCTTAGCTTTGATATCAGTCAAATGTACCAGTCTCCTGTGTCTGATTTGAGAACAAAATACATACTGTTACCTATATCAAGTATCTCAGATACCTTTTCCAACCAATTTTGAAAGTTCACAGAACTGGTCTTCCTGAGTCTTTTGTCCTTAGACTTGTAGATACACCGATGATCCATTGGTGTGCCAGAAGAAAATATCTTAACTTCTATTTCTATCTGTGTTTCAACCTAAAAAACAAGGAAATTAAGCTTTACTATCATTACTAATAGTAATAAATATGATTAATGCTATATGTATTCACAAGTATCATATATAAAATTTATTAATAAATATAAATATGATGGGGATGCAGGCCCAATTTGAAAAATTAGATTGCATGATAAAAAATGTTTGATGGAGGTATGGTGGCTCATGCCTGTAATCCAGCACTTTGGGAGTCTGAGGCAGGAGGATCATTTGAGCCCAGGGGTTTGAGACCAGACTGAGCAACATAGCAAGACCCCTATTTATCTCTACAAAATAAAAAGTTAACTGGGCATGGTGGCATGTGCCTGTAGTCCCAGGCCATGAGGGCAGAATGAATGGATTAATACTGTTATCGCAAGAGTAGGTTGGTTGTAAAAAGGTTGTTTGGCCCCCTTCTACTATCTCTCTCGCTCGCTCTCTCGCTCTGTCACTCTTTTGCTCTCTTGCTATGGGATGATGCAGCCTGTAGTCCCTACATAGGAGGCTAAGGTGGGAGGATCTCTTGAGCCCAGGAAATTGGGGCTGCAGTGAGCTGTGTTTGTGCCACTGTGTTCCAGCCTGGGCAACAGAGCAAGACCCTGTCTTTATTATTATTTTTTTTTCTTTTTTTTTTTCTTGAGACGGAGTTTCACTCTTGTTACCCAGGCTGGAGTGCAATGGCGTGATCTCGGCTCACCGCAACCTCCGCCTCCTGGGCTCAGGCAATTCTCCTGCCTCAGCCTCCTGAGTAGCTGGGATTACAGGCATGCGCCACCATGCCCAGCTAATTTTTTGTATTTTTAGTAGAGACGGGGTTTCACCATGTTGACCAGGATGGTCTCGATCTCTTGACCTTGTGATCCACCCACCTGGGCCTCCCAAAGTGCTGGGATTACAGGCTTGAGCCACCGCGCCCGGCTCAAGACCCTGTCTTTAAAAAAAAAAAAATGTTTGCTGGGACTTCTGCTGCTAGCCAATATGGAGCCAGGGAGACTAAATTTACCTTCCTGACTGAATCAACACCCCCGCCCCCCCCCACACACACACACCAGGCAAAATATGTGAAACACACACACCAGACAAAATATGTGAAACAGCAGTTTCCCAGACACTGGCCATCAGACAATGAAGAGAAGTGATCCCTAGAATCAGGAAACAATGAAATAGCCCTACAACTGTCCCAGCTTACTCCACTGATTGCACACTGTTTAACAGTTAGACATACATGTCTTTTTTTTCTTAATTTGAATTTTTACTAGATTGTGAACTCCTTGAGGACAGTGACCACATCTCATTCACGGTGCCTCCCAGGACCTAGCACAGAAGTTCCTGAATAAACATTTGTTGAATGAATAACTGAAGCTCTCCAGGGAAGCCTCAGAATGGTAAGATCATAGATGAGCAGATGTTGGAGCCCAAATACACATTAGAGGTCATCTAGCCCAGTTTCCTCATTCTACTGATGAGGAAATTGAGGTCCCAAGCAGTGCTATGACTGGCCCAAAGTCTGATGGCCCCTCAGTGGTGGAGTTGGTGGGAGTATTCCTCCCTATAAAGCAACCCTGGAATTAAGCAAATTGGTAAATTCCTGCGGCTCATGAAGCAGGGGCCTCATAGAGTTCCAGAGGCTAAGGTGGTATGTTTAGGAACACAAAGATAGGTACCAACTTGAATCACTGGGAGCAAAGCCACCCAGAGGTGAAGATATAGCCAGACTCTGCTCGGTTCTAGAAAAATTCTGAAAGGGCCTCCCAGGTTGAGCAGAGAGACTGCAGGAGTCCTTGGGCTCTGGATAAAGACAAGCCTGCCCACTTGGAAACTCCAGAAGACTCTCAGCCTGCTCCAGGCCACCCTGAGAGTGATTACAGGGCTCCATGGCCCATGCTCAGCCCATCACCACCTCTCAGAATAGCCCTTCAGGCCCTGCCTCTCTCCTGGGAGTTGGGGGAAGGTGGACCCACAAAGAGCAGCCTCGCACTGCTCTCTACCCTGCTGCCCAACTGCGTGGCCTGACTGTGTTCCGGGACCACACATGGGGAAGATCCAGTCAGTCCCTAGACGTTGCTGGTTCATTAGTGGAGCACCTTCAGGTCACAAGATGTGTCCTGGCATAGAAGGACCTTCCAGGTCAGGATGCAAGGAGCTCCCGACACTGTCCTCATGAGGTTGGAACAAAAGCCAGTGGTTGGTTGTGACTGCTCTCTGAGGTTCGATGCATCGTGAGGCAGCCTGGGCTACATCACTTCTCTGCCAGGGTTTGTCCTGGCTTCTGCTGGGATATGGAAGCTGGCATCAAATCCCTTCCCTTTGAGCTTCTCCTCAGTTCAAATTACTGCTCACTTCTTAAAATCCTTGATAAAGCAGCCCACCTTTCTTTCTAAGCACTTGTGGAGAGCTGGAAAGTTCTAGAACTTGTCAACAGCTGCCCAATATTGTCTTGAGAGTTTTTAGACTTGATCCAGGCCCAGGAAGGAGACGAACTTACACCTGCCCGTAGATTCCTACAACCATCACCCAAAGTACATCTATGGGATCTTTGGGATGGGAGCAAATGCTTGGCTCTTGTTTCAAAGCTATAAAAGTAGCCTTACCATTTGGTAAGTTTTCAACAGCGACACTGGGCTTTGTCTAACAAAATGATGATGGGGTGAAAGTGAATGTTGAATTACATATGACTTGGGGAAACTTCCTCACCTGGAAGCCCCAAAAAAATTCCTCCAGGAAGGAATCTAGCAGGAGATTATGTCACACAAAGGGGTCTCCTAAACAAGAATTGCTGTTTGATTTACACACAGTTTGGATGTGAATCTCCTGAGGCCCAGAGCTCAGCTTGGGAAGGGGTCTCTGAACAAGCCTGGCCGAGGGCTGGGCCACAACAGGCTGCTGCACCTGTGTGGTGTTCTTCCCCAGCAGCGAATGGTTAATTCAGGTTACAGGTGAAGCCACAGTGCAGAGCCCTGGAAAAGGAAGAGGCATATTCCTGGTAGCCAGTGACTGCAAAGTGTTTTCTATGCACGAATTAGACTGAGCAGTGGTAGAGTTATTGTTAGTCTCCACTTTATAGATCAGGAAACAAAGGCAGTGAGAGGCCAAGTAAGGTGCCTGCAGTCACGGGGTGAGTCAGCAGCTAACTTCTTGCCCCCTGGGCTCGCACTTGGCTCCGCCTTGGGCTCTGTAGTGTCTTGGAAAATGTTTCCTGGTTTATCGATAGCCAAGAGTTCTTTGCAATACATTCTTCTGGGGAATCTCACCCTCACCGTGGCCGGGCAGCCAAAGCCCCTGCCTTCCTCAGTCTCCCTCCGCGCCACCTGGTGGACTTCCTGTAGGCTGCACAGCTCCTGCCAGCCTCCTGTAGACTCATCTCAGAAGGATCCTCCACTCACTCCAGCACGTCCACTGAGGTGGTCCCCTCTGCTGAGGGCCTCAGCCGAGCCAGCACCTTCCCCACACTGCTGCTCAGAATCACAGCCCTGACTCGGGGCTCCCGGCTGAGTCTCATTCCCTGCTGCTCTGCTGCCCATGCCAGTCTCCGGTTCCTTCGGTGTCCTCACTCCCATCCACTCCCTGCACTTCTCATCCATTCACTGAACCCCCTTTCACCATTTTTTCAGGGGGAAAACCCACCCCTCCATACCGTCAAGTCATCTTCAGAAATTCCAGGACCCTCCCAACTTTCCAAGAACTCCTAAGCTTTCCCTTCTCTTGGACATCTTTCTAGACTCATTAAAGAACACAGTGGCCTCCCCAGCTACCATTTGTCCAGAAGTAGATTTGTCCTCAGCTCACCAGTGCCTCACGTTTATATTTAAAGCTATGTGGTGGGCAAGATTCTAAGACGGACCCAGGGTTTCCTGCCTCCCCCTTTGTGTATACACCCTGGAAATACCATGGATTTTATTCCCATAATTAGGTGCTGTTTTATGACATGGGTGACCTTAAGAAAGAAAGATGATCGCAATGGGCCTGATTCCATGATAATGAGGACTTTAGTCTTATGACCACAGAGAGCTGAATTATATCAACAGGAAAAAGCTCAAAGTGGATTGTTTTCTCGTCACCTCCAGATAAGAACTCAGTGAGGCCAACACCTAGATTTCAAGCTTGCGATGCCCTAAGCAGAGGACCCAGCCATATAGTTCCAGACTTGTCACTTAAAGAGCTGTGAACTGATAAGTGGGTATTATATGAAGCCAGTAAGTTGCTGGTAATTTGCAATATAGCAGAAAATGAACATAGGTAAATATTTAATTGTGTTGACGTTTTGGGATTTTCCACGTTGATTCTGGTACCAGGGTCTCAGATAAGGCGCTGCAGCTACTAGTGTGGACTGCTATACTGCAGACTCCTAGCAGAAGGAGCTGGTTGCCTGGTTCACTCTGAATATAATTTGGGGGCAAGCAAAGGTGAATGTTGACCTTCCTGCCTTCAGGGGCTTCTAATCAGGCAGTTAGACCAGCACATAACGAGCCTAATACAAAGGGCAGAACAGAACCTGAGTAAAAATCAAAAGAAGGGGGCCCGGCGAGGTGGCTCATTCCTAGCACTTTACGAGGCCAAGGTAGGCAGATTGCTTGAGCACAGGAGTTTGAGACCAGCCTGGGTGACATAGCAAGACCCCATCTCTACAAAAATTAAAAATTGGCTGGGCATGGTGGCACACACCTATAGTACCAGCTAGTTGGGAGCCTGAGGTGGGAGGATCACTTGAACCTGGAAGCCAAGGCCGCAGTGAGCCATGATCACACAGCTTGGGTGACAGAGTGAGACCCTGTCTCAAAAAAAAGAAGTCAAAAGAAAGGAAATCATATCCAACTGGTGAAATAAAAAACGTCCCAGAATAATTGTTATTTGACATAAACCTCGAAGTCTGGGTAGGGTCTTACTGAGGGACGAAGGTAGGAAAATAAAAATCAGAGTAAGTTAGGCGTGTGCCGCTCGATTGCACAGGTTGTGGGACATTTGATACATAAGGGACAGTATGAGTCAGGGTGAAAACATCTTCTGGGACCACGGTGTGAAGGCTCTTAAATCATAGGGTTACTTGGCAAGGAATGAAGGGCCCCAGAGTTTGGAGGCTGGGGCAGGATAGAATCAGGGTGAACTGAATGTGTAGGGTGGATTAAAGGCAGGTAGAAGAGGATTATTCAGACCATGAGAGTAGGATAGGCAAAAGTTAATCAGCACCGGCACCGTGGCTCCGACGGTGGGGACAAGGAAAGGAGGGGAATGTCACAGTCACTGGGGACTATAGAACTTTGAGCAACAGGATAAACATGACATCTAGCACCGGCCTTTTGATTGGTCCAGCCTCCCTCCACAATTGAGGATGTGTACTGTGTCTGCTCTCTCCAATCATCCATGCCAAGTACTGTCGAAAAGGCAAGAGTTGCTGCATTGGCAGAGGTGGAATAACTGTGATACATTGCTGAAAACTACAGGATCTGGAGGGAGAGAAATGGCACTGAATGGCAGCTGCAGGGTCTCCAGGAAAGAATGACCTTGTCATTGTTTTGCTGACTGGTGGCAAATTTTAAAAAGACAAGGGGTCTGCTCATTTCACCTCTAAACCACCAGTAAAACTTCACCTTTTCCCAGTAGACACACACACGCACACACAGACACACACACACACACACACACTCAGCTACAGCAGCCTGCTGGCTCCAGCTCAAATGACTTGCACAATGACAGAGAGAAACAGTTATTCCTGCAAATGCTCGGTTGACATGTTCTTGAAGACAACCTGGTAGCCATAAAATAGTCCTTTGGGCTATTCCTTAGACACTGGCTTCCTTTGCCTCCCTCCCTGACTGACTGCCCAAGCTATGGTTGTTCCTTCCTAATCAGGATTTTATAGGGCAAGAGGCGTACAACATCGTCTTTGTTCAACTACCACCAGACCAGTCAAGGGCAGACTAGGCCAACAGGGCTGTTCCTCCTTCCCCTTCGGTTCTGGGTAAGCACACATCTTCCACCCTTACTTTAAAGGCAGACAATTTGTTTTTATCATTTGCCAACACAGCTGAGGATGATTATTAATTAATCAAAAACACTGACTTTTAACTTCCCACGCTCTCTCCAGAGATGCTCCAGTGACAGCTTGCATCTGGACTTCAGAGCGGTTTAGATAGAAGTGGGCACCATGCAGCAAAGACTTGTTGTTTTTTTTTTTTTTTTTTTTTTTTTCGGGTTTATTCTTTTTCAAATACAACTCTAGCTTAATCCCATTTAGCCAGTAAACTCGGTTTTAAGGTGGTCTCATTTTGTGGGGTTTCTGTTGGTCTTTTTATACAGCTTCCTTTGAAACCAGAAATGCTGTGTCAGGATTTCACAAAAAGGAAAATAAGTTCAGAGCACATTTTCTGTTCATCAAAAGCTTGAACCAAAGCACAACAACAGTATGTTTCCATGAATAATAAGGCACCATTGTCTTCCTCTGCTTGCGAGCTTATGTTCTGCTAATACCCTCCAAATTCAAGGTCTCAGCAGTGCATACCTAACAGTTTCTGAGAGCAAGTTTGAAATGTTACATTTGAAAGAGCTCAACAATGGATTATCCGATTCAGTTGGCTGCAGTTCAGGCAACTGAATTTTCTCCTCCTTCCAAAGATGGCATGGCCGGGCAGTCATCCCCACCTCTGCACTCATCTTTGTGGCCATACAGTAGTTCCCAACGCAAAAGGGGGAGGCAGAAGACAGCTCACCACAAGGTACACTTCAAAGCTGAATGGCTACTCTCTAACGTGAGATGGGGGCCAGGTGTGGTGGCTCACGTCTGTAATCTCAACACTTTGGGAGGCTGAGACAGGTGGTTTACCTGAGATCAGGAGTTTGAGACCAGCCTGCCAATACGGTGAGATCGCATCTCTACTAAAATTACAAAATAAAAAATAAAAAACAAATTAGCCAGCCATGGTTGTGCACGCCTGTAGTCCCAGCTACTTGGGAGGCTGAGGCAGAATTGCTGGAACATGGGAGGTGGAGGTTGCAGTGAGCCGAGATCACACCACTGCACTCCAGCCTAGGCAACAGAATGAGACTCTGTCTAAAAAAAAAAAAAAAAAAAAAAAAAAAAAAAAAAAAGTGATAGGGCATTTGGGGCTGGCTTCACCACTTGGCAGAGGCTAGAATAAAAAATCCACTGCCTTGAGGGGCTGCACGTGCTGATGAAAGAGTTAAGCAAAACCAAACAGGAGGAAAGCGCACTTTCCTTCCATTTAAGGAGGGCCGCATCTTCAGAACCTCAGGTACCTGGAAGGGGTATGTCGTCTCCTAAATGCAGGGATCTGAACTCTGGAAAAGGGTGTTGTGAAATGTGGAGCAAGACCACAAGGCATTGTCACGCTTTGGCGTCCCGTTTCTCTTCCCTATCTTTCAGTGATGTCTGTTCTCAGAGCCCCCCATCTTCCTCCAACTCCCGGAGCTATTTAGCTAGTGCTCAAGCATCCAGGCTTCTGTCTCTTCTCTTTGCCCTCCTGCCACCTGTCTTTTCTTCCTTGTCATTGCTCATTAGCCTTCTCTACTGGAGGTGTGGAAGGGAAGTAAAAGGAGATAAAAACTCTGCTTGTCACAGTCCATTTGCCTCTTGTCAACAGCTCTGGTAAAAGGCCAAAGAGGAAGCTATTGGCCAAGATAAGAGTTTAGATAAGGTTTGGGGATTATCTGTAAAATTCATTTATTCATGGTTACCCTCCCAGTCACCTGAGGATAATGGGGAGTTATCTTTATCATGCATTTTTGTAGGAAGTTAAGAGCGAAATTCAGCCATTTCTAAGAGTTGGTGAAAATAACTCCATGAGATAAAACAACTATAGTTGCCTTATACCCAGATGACATAAAGCTGCCATTAGCAGCTCCAAACAGCTAAGTCTCTACTCCATTGTTTAACTCTCTGAAGCGAAAGGTCTCTGGAAATGGAGAATTTCCTCTCTCTAGTCAGTTAGGGAAAGAATTTAACTCATTCTTGGGTCAGTAGGTGTCCTTGGACAGCTCTGCATTTCTTCTGAATGAGTGGGAAGAAGAAAATTGAACAGATGAGTGAGGGTCTTTGATTATAAGTAATACAAAACAAGTGAAATTAATTGAAGCCAGAAAGGTCAATTATGAGAGACCCAGCAGGTGGCTCTCCTGGGACCAAGGGTGGAAGGAGGCCTGGAAGGCTTTTAGGGCTTTTTCTCCACATCTGCTTTTTAAAAAAATCTATCCATCCTATTCAGTCCTCTCATTTATATACCAGCAACCCCTTTAACCCCATCCTCCTCTTCCCCTCCATATACAGCATAAGAGAGACACAGCAGAGCCGGGGGCCCAAATTTCCACTTTTACAGGGTCAAGCACAAAGAAACAGATGATTCTCTTTGAAGTTTAAAATCCTCGAGATAGTGCGTCTGATTGGTCCACCTTGAGTCAAGTATCTGCCTCTGGTCCAATCAGCTCTGATGGGAGGGCCAGGCAGGGGCAGAGACATGGCTGCTTGGTCCATTAGGTGGTGCTAAGAACAAGTGGCCCGGGATGTGGTAGGATCACTCCAGGCTCCTTAATCCAACAAAAGAAAAAGACACTTCATACCTGTTCCCCTCTTGCTCACAATCTGGAAGCACAATCTACACATGTAGGGAGACAGGCAATTAAAACTATTTAGTGTCGATTACTGTGAGAGAAAAACCCTGATTAGAATGAACTCATAGGGCAACACATTCTATTTTGTGGAATGAAGTGTTGCCAGATTCTAGAATCACAAAGCCAATGGAGATCCTTAAACAAACTAACAAACAAAAGAACTTTTAGGAAACACACTGAAATGGCCCATCTTTAGTAGAATAGGTCAATACATTTAGAATATGCATAAAATTGAACCCACAGCACAGCAGTAAAAATGAAGGCATTACAGCTACACAGTTCAGTATGGATCTCCAATGTATAACGATGCATGAAAAGGCAGGTCACAGAAAAACACATACCAGATGATTTTACTAAAACATGCATAATTAGACAAGACACTACGGCGGCATACCTATATATGATATAGTTATAAAGAAAACAAAAGAGTGGCTGGGCGCAGTGGCTCACGCCTGTAATCCCAGCACTTCGGGAGGCCGAGCTGGGCAGATCACCTGAGGTTGGTAGTTCGAGAGCAGCCTGGGCAACATGGCAAAACCCCCTCTCTACTTAAAATACAAAAGTTAGCCAGGTGTGGTGGCACATGCCTGTAATCCCAGCTACTTGGAAGGCTGAGGCAGGAGAATCGCTTGAACCTGGGAGGCGGAGGTGGCAGTGAGCTGAGATCATGCCATTGCACTTTAGCCTGGGTGACAGTTTGAGACTCTGTCTCAAAAAAAAAGAAAGAAAGAAGAAAAGAAAAATAATAGTATAATAGACTAAATTGAGGATAGTGGTTACATGTGAGGTAGGAAGGGAAAGGTGATCGGAAAGGGGTAAACACCTTCAAACATGTTGTAAAGGTCTACTTCTTAAGCTGAGTGGTGGATTTGGTGGCATTAATTTTTTGTTATTAAATCTATGCTTAGGTATTCTTTTTGTTTATATGATATATCTGTAATTTAAAAAAGTAAGTGATTGCTATTAAGCAAGAGTTCAGTCTAATGAAACTATTTCTCTTTCCTGGGTGATGGCTTGTTATGCTGGCTTGGTTGGGGGTAATAGTGAATAATTCTGTTTGTCAAATGATTTTCTGGTTTGTGTCCACCTAGCAATCATTGTGACAAGGAAAGTGCCCAGAGTGGCCTGTCAGCACTGTGGGCAGAAGAATGCCTGAGGTCTAACCATGCTTTTTCTCGGGTCCTTTGGCCTGATTCAAGCTGCCGCCATTATTCACCTCTACTCCCAGCTCAAACATCCTAACCATCTCCACCCAAGAAGGTTGACTAACAGCTCAGCAGGTTCTTCAAAACATGATTACACTGTTTGGCACTTTCTTAAAAGGTTAAACAGAGAACTGCCATGTGACCCAGCAATTCCAGCCCCACATGTATGTCCAAAAGAATTGAAAGCAGAGACTCGGACAGACTCTTGTACATCATTGATCATGGAAGTATTATTCACAACAGCCAAAAGATGGAAGCAACCTGCATTGGCCTGTTTTCACGCTGCTGATAGGACATACCTGAGACTGGGTAATTTATGAAGAAAAAGAGGCTTAATGGACTCACTGTTCCATGTGGCTGGGGAGGCCTCACAATCATGGTGGAAGGAGAAAAGCATGTCTTACGTGGCAGCAGATAAGAGAGAATGAGAGTGAAGCCAAAGGGGAAGCCCCTTATAAAACCAGGCGCCCTCATGAGACCTATTCACTATCACGAGAACAGTATGGGGGAAATCACCCCCATGATTCAATTATCTCCCTCTGGATCCCTCCCACAACACCTGGGAATTATGGAAACTACAATTCAAGATGAGATCTGGGTGGGGACACAGCCAAACCGTATCATTCTACTCCTGGCCCCTCCCAAATCTCACGTTCTCACATTTTAAAACCAGTGATGCCTTCCCAACAGTACCCCAAAGTCTTAATTCATTTCAGCATTAACTCAAAAGCCCAAAGTCTCATCTGAGACAAGGCAAGTCCCTTCCACCTATGAGCCTGTAAAATCAAAAGCAAGTTAGTTATTTCCTAGATAGAATGCAAGTATAGGTATTGGGTAAATACACCCACTCCAAATGGGAGAAGTTGGCCAAACAAAGGGGCTAAAGGCCCCATGCAAATCCAAAATCCAGCAGGGCAGTCAAATCTTAAAGCTCCAAAATGATCACCTTTGACTCCATGTCTCACATCCAGGTCACACTGATGCCACCGTCTGTTACCCAGTTCCAAAGTCACTTTCACATTTTTGGGCTATCTTTACAGCAGTGCTCCACTCTACAGGTACCAATTTCCTATATTAGTCTGTTTTTATGCTGCTGATAAAGACATACTTGGGCCGGGCATGGTGGCTTATGCCTGTAATCCCAGCACTTTGGGAGGCCATGGCAGGTGGATCATGAGGTCAAGAGATCAAGACCATCCTGGCCAACACTGGTGAAACCCCACCTCTACTAAAAATACAAAAATTAAAAATTAGCTGGATGTGGTGGTGCATGCCTATAGTCCCAGCTACTCGGAAGGCTGAGGCAGGAGAATTGCTTGAACCCAGGAGGCAGAGGTTGCAGTGGGCTGAGATCACGCTACTGCACTCCAGCCTGTTGACAGAGCAAGACTCTTGTCTCAAAAAAAAAAAAAAAAAAAAAAAAAAAAAAAAAAAAAAAAAAAAAAAAAAAGGTATACCTGAGACTGAGTAATTTATAAAGAAAAAGCTTAATGAATTCACAGTTCCACATGGCTGGGGAGGCCTCACAATCATGGCAGAAGGCAAAAGGCATGCCTTACATGGTGGCAGTTAAGATGGAATAAAACTCATCAGATCTCATGAGACTTCTTCACTACCATGAGAACAGTATTAGGAAAATCGCCCCCATGATTCAGTTATCTCCCACCAGATCCCTCCCATAACATGTGGGAATTATGGAAGCTACAATTCAAGATGAGATGGTGAGGACACAGCCAAACCATATCACAACCCAAGTGACCATTAACAGCTGAATGGAGATACACAAAATTTGGTATAGTCATACAGTGCAGTATTATCCACCTATAAAAAAGAACAGAATTCTGATATATGCTACAACATGGTTAGATTTTGGAAGCATATGCTTAGTGAAATAAGACACAAAAGGACAGATATTGTATGATTTCACTTATATAAGTTACCTGGAATAGGCAAATTCATACAGACAAAAAGTATAACAGAGACAGACAGTAGAATGGGTTACCAAGGGATAGTGGAACGGGGAAGAGAGAGTTATTGTTGAATATGTGCAGAGTTTTTGTTGGAGATAATGAAAAAGTTTTGGTTGTAGTGTGATAGTTGTACAACATTGTGATATATATTTTATTATTTATTTATTTATTTATTTTGAGATTGAGTCTCACTCTGTTGCCCAGGTTGGAATACAGTGGCATGATCTCAGCTCACTGAAGCCTCTGCCTCCTGGGTTCAAGCAATTCTCCCACCTCAATCTCCAAAGTAACTAGGATTAAAAGTGTGGGCCACCACACCAAGCTAATTTTTATAATTTTGGTAGAGAAGGGGTTTTGCCATGTTGGCCAGGCTGGTCTCAAACTTGTGACCTCAAGTAATCCATACACCTCAGTCTCCCAAAGTGCTGGGATTACAGGCATGAGCCACCACACACGGTCTGTATTCTTTAGTTTGCTTAGACCAATGCATTGTATCTGGCATGGAGAATGTCCTGTCTTTGTTTAAATGGGCAAAGAACATCCCCAGATCCACAGAATGGATGGGAGGGAAACATCATGACTGGACAGGTTAGGAGTTTGGGTGCATTTCTCAATGCACAGCTGGAGCTGGCCAAGGCCAGAAAAAGATCCCTGAGGGAGTCAATGCATGTATGCAGCCAAGCAGGCCTCACGTGGGGCCACAGCTACCTTATGACTTTCAAGGGCACTTGTGACTATTGCCTCTGTGGGTTCCTGCCACCATCATAATCTCACTATAAAAATTATTTTTATATAACTCAAATACTTCATTTTTTTTCTTCTTAGCCAAAATATAAAATTTTGGCTAAGAAGCCTAAAAATTTTCTTTCTTTTTTTTTTTAAGAGATAGGATCTCTTTTTTTTTCTTTTTTATTTTATTTTATTTTATTTTATTAGAGATAGGATCTCATTATGTTGCCCAGGGAGGTTTCAAACTCCTGGCCTCAAGTAATCCTCCTGCATTGGCCTCCTCCCAAAGTGCTGGGATTACAGGCATGAGCCACCACTTCTTGCCCTTTTTATAATGTGAGAAAAAAAAAAACAGTTGTGTAGGCCCATGTAAGTATCACGGGCTCTAGGCACTGTGCCAACATATGTAACAGGTATGTTGGCTCTGGGAAGAACTGGACGCACTGTCTTATATTCTACCTCTACAGCTCATTCTCCTGGGGCAGGAAGGGAGTTTGAAATAATCTTGTGCTACCTCTCATGCGAGCAGGAATTCCACCAAGGCCTCTTTGACAGAGAATCATTCTGGCTCTGCCTCCAGGATCTCACTCCAGGAGTGCCAATCGCACTCCAGGAGACCTGAGCAAGTTCTCAATAGTGAGCTATTGGGCTAAGGTCTGTATCCCCCTGACTTTCACCAGTTGCTCCAAATCCTACCCAGCTGAAACAACGAAGTGCAAGTTTTAAGTCTTTGCAGTATCTGAGGAACTATGACGTGTCATCACCACCGCCTCAACACAAGTTCCCTGCTCCAGATTAAGCACCCAAAGCCATGTGATGGGGGATTTGTACACCCCCCTCATCTTGCCAGATGCCCTCTTCTGGACAAGGGCAAATGAACCCCTGGATGTGGTCTGATGTGACCACAGCTGTTACCTCTGCTGAGACATCATCATCCTTCTACCGGCTTCACTTATCAGTAGGTAGACCACATGGTCAGCATACCTCTCTACCCACACCGTTGGCTTTGTCCAGCATGGAGACTCAGTGTGCCCTCATCACTTGCCTCCTCCCAGTCATGTCAAGGTCTTTGTTCATCCACGATAGAGGGTGTCCTCTCTGTGCTTGGCCATCTACAGATTTGACAAGCATGCTTTCTTTGTCTTCATTCTGCAGTGTCAGGGACCATACATCCTATTTTCAAAGTTGCCAATCATTTTTTATTGTTGTCTGTCTTTTTCCTGTTACTGAAAGTTGAGTTCACGCCCTGATATGGTTGAAACAGGGAAACTTCCATTTTGGACTTGTGGTTGATTTTGGCATTCTAGGGAAGAAGGAAATAAGCCATTGGAGTTAATTTGTCCTTTGATTCTGGAAAGAACCCCTTTGATGAGCGTTTCCTTTAAGTCACCAGGTGTAAGGTTAGATGTGACGGGACAACCTTCCAGGAGAGATGATCTATCCTGGCCACGCAGCAGGAGACCAGTGCTTTGGTGAGGGCTGGCTAGGAAAAGATGGTGGTGATGAGGAAGACCAGTAGTACAGCCTGTAGGGCAGGCGTCCCCACACTTTTTACACAGGGGGCCAGTTCACTGTCCCTCAGACCATTAGAGGGCCGCCACATACTGTGCTCCTCTTGCTGACCACCAATGAAAGAGGTGCCCCTTCCTGAAGTGCGGTGGGGTCCGGATAAATGGCCTCAGGGGGCCGCATGTGGCCCACGGGCCATAGTTTGGGGACACCTGCTGTAGGGGATCTGATATCTACTTGACCTTTCTTTGTTCTACAATTCTCACGTTCTGCTGGAGCCAAGTCAGTTTACATTCCTAAAAGCGGTATTGTCACTTAGCAGTAGTATTGAGGACCAAACCAGAGTTTTATGCGTAGGAATGAAGATAGCATTTAGAAAAATGTTCTGTTAATGCATATGGGAAAAGGTTGACTTTTAAATTCCTGCACTTACAGTAGTAGGTATCTGCTGCTTTTACCTGCCTTTCATCCTCTCTCCTTCTTTTCTAAACAAGCTCCAGTTTTCTTTTGGGAAACCATTTCTCCAACATACTTGATCCCAGTGGTGGGGTGGGGGCGACTTCCTCCATACCCTGCCTCCATTGGCCAGCAAGCAACCTAAACCTAGAAAACAAGAGGGATACATCCTCCTTTTCACGGTGGCCTCAGAGATGGGCATGCGGTCCAGTGGGCCAGCCCACCACTCCCAGGATTTCTTGCCTGTGCTATCAGTAAAGAAGGGCTCTCCACCTGCAGAGCGTTGCTTCGCTGGAGGAAGTCAGCCTAAACCTAAGTAACCACCTTCACTCCAACACAGGAGCCCTGACTGAGGCCAATGCCGTATCGAGATGGAGAGACTGGGGTGCCAATGACATCGTTTGCTCACAGCTATGCTGAAGCTACGTTGGAATTTTCCATCTAATCCTTTCTGTCACTGACAACCAAAAGAGGCTAGAATAAGGTGATCCTTTTGAACAACTGCACTAAAAACTTGTCTTCCCGGAAAAAATAATTGACTTGGCAATTGCATTTGTTTGTTTGATGCTGGAATTTATTATCGATTACTAGCTATGTGAAAGACTGAGTGTGGCAGTTCAAGTGAAGCTGTTTTAAATGAGTGTAAGCAATATTTGGAGACTGAAGTTAATGCAAGTGTCTTAATACTCTAGCAACAACTGGGCAAGGTAAACACAGGAAAACTGGTTGCTATGTAGTATTTAAGACGTGGGGAAAACATCTTCAGTTCTTAGTGTATAAACAGTTTGGGCAGCAAACTAGTCCTACCAGCTCCTTAGATCAAACCACAAAAATGAAGCAAAGAAATGAAGGAAGCAGGCTGATTATATTTCCATTTATATTTAAATTGCAGTTATTAGGATTATTTTATTTGCTACATAGACGAGACACAGCGCTGCCAGTTCATGCCTGGTTTAGGGGTTGCTCACTAGCAGGAGGTGGTTGGCTTGGTCTGAACTGGGAGGCCAGTGCCACACCTCGCTCATTACTTTTTCCTTAACTCCTGCAGAAATGTCTTTTTTTGGTGAGTGTGTATAACTTTGTTGTTGTTCTTAAGACTTTGCTGAAAGACAGATGTGATCCAACTCTCATATCAGAAGGCAGGGAAGCCCAGATTTTAATTTCTGGTGTAATACTGAGTCCCTGTGTGGCCTTTAAAAAGTCAGTTAACCTCCTGGCCTCAGTTTCCCTGTCTGCAAAACGAGGCTCATAATCCAAACTTAGATGTCTCATTGGGCCACTGTGTGCATTAATTATTGTTTATAGTGCAAGTGGAAGTTGAGCTGTGTTAATTATTGTTATCATTCCTGGGTCTTCCAGCCAAGTTTAAGCCAAACCCTCCTCTTGCTTTTAGTTCCTGAGATCTGACAGATACAGCCGTGAGGAGGGCCGTAGGTCACGGCTAATCAGCAGAGGGTGCATGCCTCACCTGGAGAAGGTTTCTGGCCCCAAAGCCTTGACCGTGGGGATGTGGGGCAACCCAGATACCTGTGGTTTTATTAGAACCTCATGCTAACAGAACAAGAGTTCTGAAGCTGCTGCCACACTCCTGTCCCTTGCCTCTTTGTGTACCTGCCATTTAATTTACTAAGAAGCCTGGAGATCAATAAGAGGAGCTCACCCTGTCATTAGACAGGGCCCTAAATTGCAAGTTGCAGTTGGAGAAGCTTCAGAAGCATTGTGATCACTCGTGAAGAAAGATGACTAATCGCTTTCTTCTGGTCACTTATTTGGCTTATGACTTTGGTTTCTACTAAGTACAATAGTTATCAGATTTCCATGTAACTAGGTAGTGACAATTGGTATGTCCAGTTTCATTTAATACACTTGTTTGTGGGTTCTGCTACCTCACCTAGGCCAAGTTGCTTAGTTGTATTTTATCCCGCCGTTTTAAAGCTCAGGAGACAGGCGAAGGAGGGAAAGCTCACCTCAGCTCACTAATCGCCATCTCCATCAGCATCAGCATCACTAGTGAGTGTCCAGGAGACACCGTGTGTTTAACCCTTTGCAGTGAAGTTAATCTCTACGTATCCAGTGCAAGTTAGACAAACAGTTCCAACAGGTTTGAATCTCAGCCATGTACAGAACCCTATAGTTTAGAAAAACAGCACCAAAAAGACACCAGCATTCCAAAGAGCAGGGGAATTCATCTTCTACAATGGTTTGAAGCCAGCTGTTCAGGGCACGGGTACAATCAATTTCCTATATTACCTTTCTAGGCAGGGACCACAGCTGTCAGTTTTTAGGGAAATCCTAAGCCCCCTGTGAGACAGCATCCTTACCCACTCAGGAGGGAAGCCAGCTGCCCAAGGTCGACCGGGTCCCCACCTATGTGCCTGACATCCTTTCTCAAGGAACATGCACACCCATCTCTGTTGGCACAGGCTTGTAACTATCTCCTTCCGAATTTGGTCCTTGATGTTAATACTGACTCCCCTCCCCACACACCCCAGCCCTCACTTTCCCCCAGCTCTGCAATCCTCTGGCAGACAGACAGGTCCCGCCTGGCTCTTTTGTCTGCTCAGCACAGGAGGCAGACGTTGGGGTGGTGGTGCGTGCTAGTTAACTAATTAATGATTGTAAAGCACTTTGAAAACATAAAGAACCAGATAAATGCCAAGTATTATTGTTATTAATGATGAGGAGGCTGTTTAGTCATCCTCAGCCCTGAACTCGGCTCACTGCTCCCACTGTGGCTGCAGGCTGATTTGAGAATCAGGATGAGAACTCCCCTCCTCCCTGCATGCGCTGTTTCACACTGAGTCAGTGACCAAGGTGAAGGGCCAGGAAACCTTCTCTCCTCTTCTCCCACCTGCTGTCAAAGCACTGCCTACTTTGTGGCTGTAAGGCTAACATTTACCGAAAGCCAGGGTTTGAAACTGCCTCTCTATTTCCCATTCACCTGTTCAGTAAGTTCACTGATGTTTACTTGCATGCTTGATGATGGTGATTAGACTGCCACTTCTTCTGAGGACAGGAAGGGGCCTGAAATGAAGCCCCACTTTCCGTTTAGTAAAATTCCATAACGATGGATTCACTTATACAAGGATCTCTTTTACAAGTTTCAGGGTTTGATATTTTCTTCTAGATGCCTCCATGTATGTCTGTTCCTTTGATATAGCAACTCTGCCAGCTGGGGAAGGCAGATGTTATTTTCCCCATTTTGCAGATGGGAAACCTGAGGGTCAGGGACATGATGAGCCTTGTACAAGGCCCCAGGGCCTCTAGAATCTAGTGGCAGGGCCAGAGTTCACTCCAGCTCTCCCGAGCCCCAGGCTGAACAGTGCCCTCAGACACATGAGGTGACTGCAACAGACTCCAGACACCTGGCAGGATGTGCTAAGATCCGTTAAACAGCTTCTCGATATGTTCTAGCAAAGCACTTTCAGAAACCCCGTGGTCTCTGCATGGACATCTGACCTGAAGCTCCTCCAGCCAGGCTAGCATTGAGAAGTTCTCCTTGTCCTGTTTCAGGCTCGCGATCCTGGAATCTAACACTCTATCAAATGCTTGGGCCAGGAAGACCCTAGAATCCATCTGTGCAATATTCCCCCCTCCACAGAGAAGTCCAGTGACTGGTCAGTGATGCCAGAGCCGGCGAAGGGGTGAGGCTTGCTGCATGCCTGTCCCGCTCTCCTGCCCGGCTTCCGGCTCAACAGCCACCCACCATTCAGCATCCGGTTCTCTACTGCTAGACGGGAAGGTTCCAGGGGGTTTCATGTCTTGTCTTTTTCTGTATTTTCTATATTTTTCAGTTTTTCTTCTTTGAATGTTTTCCAAATTTTCTTCTAAAATAAACTATAGAAGGAATCAGAAAACATGGCCAGGCCTGGTGGCTCATGCCTGTAATCCTAGCTCTCTGGGAGGCTGAGGCAGGTGGATCACCTGAGGTCAAGAGTTCGAGACCAGCCTGCCCAACATGGCAAAATCTCATCTCTACAAAAAATACAAAAATTAGCTGGGTGTGGTGGCGATCACCTATAATTCCAGCTACCTGTAAACTGTACAGGTAATCCCAAGTACCCATAATTCCAGCTACTCAGGAGGCTGAGACAAGAGAATCACTTGAATTTGGGAGATGGAGTTTACAGTGAGCTGAGATCATGCCACTTCACTCCAGCCTGGGCAACAGAGCCAGATTTTCCCTATTTCAAAAACAAAACAAAACAAAACAAAAAGAAGTAATCAGGAAATAAGTCATTGTTTTGTATACACACACACACAGAGCTATCTGTCTGCCTATCTATATCCCACATGTACATATAACATGTGAGCATCTATGTAAGTATGGGGTACTGCGTTTCTCTTCCCAAGACTCCCTCTTGGATTGATAGAGAGCCTTTCAATGGGAGCTCACTTGAGGGTTCAGACATTGCTGGTTGTCTTGTCGTCTCCGACTTTCGTTCCCCAACAGGAATATTTCAGCAGACCTACAATTTCGTTCTAGGTCTAAACCCCTAAGAGTGAAGCTGTGGGGCCTGGGGGTAGGAGGGATAGTTGGCCTGAGCCTGCAGCCGGGAGGGAGGGAGGGAAACGGCCTCTCTTGGTGGGGGACCCCTGCTGCTGTGGGGCCAACCTGCACTGCCTCGGAAACCCATTTCAAGGACCACTCGGTGATCATGAGATCCTGCCATGTTCTTGCCAACACCACACACGGTGCATTTTTTGGACTAAGATCTGTGGCCTAGTGCTGTGGCCTAGGTGCTGTGAGATTTCTTTTTTTAAGTAGTAAGTTTACGATGTAGCTACGTTTTAAAATTGCAGCTTCAAAATACATCAAAGTTCAAAGGTACATCCACAATGCTAGCGTGGCCTGGAGTGGAACCCTGCAGCACAGCCATGTATCCTGCCCTCCTTCACCCACTTAGACAGTTCAGAGCAGCCCCTTGGGCTGCCGTTGCCGCACTGGCACAGTGGGGCCACGGCCCGGCTCACGGGGCAAGGTGTGGTGGCAGAGCCAGGAAATTGGATTCTTTTCACTTCGTTATGAGGAGATGCTTTATTTCTGAAGAATTCTAGGGTGTGGGGAAGGCAGAGGAAAGGTGGCACCCAGGGTGAAATACCACTGGCCAGGCTGACCCAACCAGAGACACCAGACCTCTGGTCGAGTGGAAAGTGAACCAGGTGTGCTCCAGCACAGTCAAAACCCTCTTTGGGGTGTTCTGGCATGGGAGTAGCACAACTCACGTGGCCTGGTGATTTAAAAAAGAAAAGAAAATTCGCTTTCTCAAACTAGAATCCTCACCTGTCACCTGCATCCCTCTCCACCTTTCTCAGCATAGCTAATGTGAACTGAATGCCTCGTAGCCAGGCCCGATTACATTCAGGCTCTCATTTCACCCTTGTATCAACGTAGGAGCTCAATTTTACAGAAGAGGAGACCAAGGCACAGAGAGGTTACGTGGCTTGTCCGAGGACACACAGCTGGAGCATGATAGGCCAGGAATTTGGACTGTGTCTTCCTGGCTCCAAAGCGCCTGCTCCCCACCTCTGGTTTTTAGGGACCATAATCCCATTGGAATCTCTCTAATGGCATCAGCCCTGTCAGTCAGTCAGAGGGCTGAATGGAAACAGAAAATATTTGGGATCTCTTATAACTGAAGGAATTGCTTAAGAGACGTTAGGAAGGCAGCAGTGCTGGTGATGCTGTTTTGCGTTTTGAGTTCTGGTCGGGCATTTCTTGCCAGGGACAGTCCTCTCGGTGAACGGAAGGAAGTGCCCAGAGGAGCTTTGCTGCTGGAAGGGCAGGATGGACATGTTTGTCTGTGTGCGGCCCTGTGACCCCCAGCTCAGGATGGAGAAAGCCAGGCATCCTCGGCAGGCAGAGACTGGTTTTGTTGCTGTAGCTGCCTGTAACTTGAACCCCTCAATACTGTGTCCACTTCCATCCAAATCTATTTACACATATTGCTTGAGTCCTTCTAACGTTATAGGCATAAAGGCATAGGTGCTGGAACAAAAGGCTTTCTGCGGCCCCTCCCACCACAGGAAAGGTTTGGTGGAGGCCGTTGTGCCTTTGCTCAGCTTTCCCTGGCTGCGCCTCCAAGGACCCCACGAACCATGCATTGAACTTGCACCTCCCATTCGCGGACGGTGCAGCTCGAAATCATCCACAGTAAGGCTTTTGGACTCCGTTCTGGATATTGGTCCTATTGTACATCCTGTGTCACTAACATGAGGCCATTCCTCTCCCCTGAGGAGTGACTTTGGAAGAATGTGACTGACAGGGAAGCTGAGAGTTGAGCAGTCAGGCCCAGGATGGAACTTAGCTATAGAAAGCCTTTCATCTGGCTGTCTCCAAGCCCTGAGGGCTATAATTAATCCTCACAACACCTCTGCCTGGTAGGTAAGTGTGATCACCTCATTTTTATAGATTGGACGTGGAAGCACAGTGCTATTAAGTTACTTTCTTCCAGGCAGCACCTCCCTCGAAGAGCTGGGACTTGATCATGAGGTGATTCTACTTCTAAAGTGGAGGGGAAGAGCAGAGAGTGACACCAGGCTGAGTGAGCAGGTCAGGCCCTCGTCACCTGACCACCCTTTCCTCCTCAGTACACCAGCACACCCTCAGTGTGGCTACGAGCAGGGGGTTTCAAGAAGCGTCTCAAAGACTCAAGAAGTCAAAGGGAGGGTGAGGAGTAGAAGAGAAAGAGAATGAAAAGCAATAAATAGCCCAGGCAGAGGTTAGAGGTTCTCTCTGACTTCCTGTAAAGTATAATCCGACCAGCCACATGTGAGAGAAACCAAATGTCATGCAAAGCAGTGAAATTGTCACCCTCAGGATGCGGGGTGAGGGGGATCCTGAGACGAAAGGTCAGAATAATCCCTTCTCTAGAAAAGCTGAAGTCCCAGCACTATTTTTAGAAACTCCTAGAATTTGCCATCTATTTTTAGAAACTCCTAGAATTTGCCACCTGCTAAGATAGAAGAGCCAAAGAATTAAGAGTTCATCACCCTGGAGTATACAGTCAGCTCTCTCCACCTTAGCTGATGGGCCTCTGAGAAGGGTATGTAGAACAGATGTTAGTAAAGTGAATCATACCTTGAACACACTCCCAATGGTTAAAGGACTTGGGTGGAGAGCCTGCCTTTGCAGCTTAAGTTTAGTCTAGTGGTTAGGAGTGGAGGCTTTGAAGTCATGCAGACCCAAGCTCCAACCTCAACCCCACCTCCCACCATAGCCATATTGCCTGGACAAGTGGCTTGACCTCTTTGAGCCTCGGTTTCTTCATCTATTAATTAGGGCTTGCTGTGCCCTTCCTCTCAGGGTGATTGTAAGAGTTCCTTATGATCATACTAGTTCCTGGTAAGCATTCAATGAACAGCAGTTGTTATTACTCTTAAGTTTTATGTATTGTTTTTTATTAAAAAGATTTTATTTTTTTGAGATGGAGTCTCAGTCTGTTGCCCAGGCTGCAGTGCCGTGGCTCGATCTCAGCTCACTGCAACCTCCACTTCCTGGGTTCCAGCAATTCTCCTGCCACAGTCTCCCAAGTAGCTGGAACTACGGGCATGCGTCACCACACCCAGCTAATTTTTGTATTTTTTTTTAAACAAAGTTTCACTCTTGTTGCCCAGGCTGGAGTGAAGTGGTGTGATCTCGGCTCACTGCAACCTCCACCTTCTGGTTTCAAGTGACTTTCCTGCCTCAGCCTCCCAAGCTGGGATTACAGGCGCCCGCCATATGCCCATTTTTGCATTTTTAGTAGAGACAGGGTTTCACCATGTTGGCCAAACTGTTCTCAAACTCCTGACCTCGTGATCTGCTGCCTCAGCCTCCCAGCGTGCTGGGATTATAGGCATGAGCCACTGCGCCAGGCCAAAAGGATATTTTTTCTAGCTGACTGAAGTGGTGATTGGAGAACTCAATTTTCCTAGGATTCTAAAACATACCATTCTCTGAGCTGGTTTAGAGTACCCTCTAAATCCAAGTCTGTGAAACAGGACTGATCTTGCTTGGCCTGGAAGCATCCTTGCTCACGTCCCTGGGGAAAAGCACAGAACAGGGTGGCAGCCCACATTGTCTCTGGGCTAATCTGGACAGTCACTGAGCTGAGCCTACTTCCATGGTTTCTCAAGAGGACCAGCACTATTTTTCTCGTAATAGAAGTTCTGAAGTAGTGATTGAACCTTTTCCAGTACCCTCTTGAGAATTTGATAAATATTAGAGCCCTCTCCCTCTCAAAAAATGCACATGTACACAAAGTTAATGCTGTTGCTTCTCATTGTTAAAACGCATGCTCTGAATGAAGAGATCCCTCCAAACAGGCTTTGTGTGAGCAACATGTCTGTTTATTCACCGGGGTGCGGGCAGGCTGAGTCTGAAAAGAGAGTTGGCGGAGGGCTGTGGGATAGGAGTTGGTTTTATAGCTTTGGGATAGGCAGTGGAAAGTTATAGGAGTTACAGTTTAGGGTCATTTTTGCAAACTGGGAGGGGTTCGTAGGGTCTGGAATCGTGGGGATGACCAAGGTCGGTTACAAAATCCAATTGCCTTGTCAACTGAGGTCAGATAAGAAATAATAGAAGAATGTCTCAAGTTAGATGCCACAGGGGTTGATCATTCTTCCGCTTTTCAGGGTCTTCCAGTTACTTTAAGTTTTCTAATTCCCAGAGGCAATTCAGAGGTGTACGGGTCAGAGGGTCACCATGGCTCCACTTAGGGTATGGCCTATGGTGCAGCCAGTTAGCCTAAAAGACCTTACAGTTATCTGCAGTGGTTATTCTGTAAACTCACTGGGAACACTGAATTGGTAAATACTGAACCATCGCTCGGGGGGAACATAGGGTTAAGTTCCTGAGAGCCCCTGGTCACAACAGTTTCATCAACTGATCAGTATGTCACCTTGTGCCATGTGTGTTTCTGTTTAAAGATCCCTAATTTTATACATATTGTTGATTTGTTAACATAGAACTCACAGCCGGCAACATCATCCATGCCTGAAGGAAGCTTATCTAGTCCATGGATTTTCTCCACAAGGCACATCACAGCCTTCTTGCCCTTAGGAACATTAGACAGCACCTCTGCACTGCACTCGGAGGTCATTGTAAACAGTGAAATCACTAACAAAAAACATAAAGAGGCAAAAAGCATGGCATCGAATAGACTGTGGAAAGTCATTTGTTTATGGCATGAGAGCTGCAACGGGAAGGCAGAGTGTCACCTTGTTCAACCTCAACTGTGAGCGTGCATACTAGGTGACCCGAATGTGCTGCTCTGCACATGTGCATGTCTGCAGATGACTGTAAACGCTCCATGAGTGTTGATTTGGGGGTTATAAATAAAGTTTAGTGAATAGATAAATTTGCAAATACAAAATCTGCAAATAATGAGGTTGGCTGTATATATTCCGGGCATTCAAAGCCCATGAAAGCCAATTCTATGGGAATTGGGGCAGAGAGAAGCGTTTTATTCTTTGCAACCCATGGGAACCTGTTTAAAGTAGGAGCAAGTACATGTCTTTCTCTAAAGGTATAGGTATCCTTTACCAGGCATTTCTATTCTTTTTTTTTCTTGACATTTTGTGCCTCTGAATTTTTCTCAAGACCTGGTAATTAAAATCAGGCATCTGAAAAAAAAAATGAACATATAATTATTAAAAACGCAAACTATTTGGTGCTTTCTTACATTTATTATTATTGGCCTTAGCAGTAAAAATGTTTTTCTCAAGCAAGTCCGATTATTACTATGTGAAAAATATGCATATACAGGCCAGGTGCGGTGGCTCATGCCTGTAATCCCAGCACTTAGGGAGGCCGAGGTGGATGGATCAAGAGGTCAGGAGTTCGAGACCATCTTGGCCAACATGGTGACACTCTAGCTCTACTAAAGATACAAAAATGAGCCAGGCATGGTGGCATGTACCTGTAATCCCAGCTACTCCAGAGGCTGAGGCAGGAGAATTGCTTGAACCTGGGAGGCGAAGGTTGCAGTGAGCCGAGATCACACCACTGCTCTCCAGCCAGGGTGACAGAGTGAGACTCCACCTCGGAAAAAAATATATATAAGTTATACACACACACACACGCACACACACACACACACACACACACACTCACATATACGTGCATATACAGAAAGATGGGAAGGAAACATGAAAATAATGAATAGTTGTTAGTCTATAATGAGACAGGTTGGACACAAGCATGGCCTACAGCCTTTGAGCACCGAATGTGGTGCAATTCGCATGCCCAAGTGCCTTTGTAAAACTCCCCCTGAAGGCCACGGCAATCAGCCAATCCAGGTTTTAGTGAGCACATTCTATATGTCAGTCCGGACTACATGTGGCTGATACCAAGAAAAATCAAACCCAATCCCTGGCCTCGAGTCACTTGGGAAGATGGGATTCAGTCATTAGAGAAATACCCACTGTGCAAGAGAACTGTAGGAGCAAGACCCTGAGCTCCTCCTGGTGCCAGCCCATGGTCCAGGCTCTAGGGACAGGCTGGTGAACAAGAGGAAGTTCCTGTCTTCAGGGGTACAGGCATTGTCGTTGGCAGAGACAGACAATGAACATGAAACCAAGTAAATACACAGGATCACTTCAGACAGAGATGAAGGGCTGTGAAGGACAGAAACAGCGACATGCTCGAGAGCGCCTGGCCTCTAAGTGGGTAGCATTTGAACGCTGGATGCTGGACAGTGAGCCAGCTGTGGCAATATCTGGAGGGAGAGTTCCTCCAGCAGAGGATCTGTGGTGTATGTGGCAGATCAGGAGGAAAGCAGTCCACAGGGAGAGAAAGACACCTATGAGGAAGGCATCCTCTAGGGAAGTAGCAGAGGTGAAGTAATGCTGGACTTGATGCTGTAGGCTGCGGCTGCTGCTACTTCACCTGTGCTCCTGTAACAGACATTGCTAATCCAGCCTTGCCTTTTCTACCACCAGGCCCAGTGGCACCTCTAAGGCAGGCACTGCCAATCAACTGGAGTTGATGAGTGAGGTAAAGACTGTTTCCCATTGTACTATAAACATCAGGAAGCCTTTCAGGATTTTGAGCAAGAGACTATTACAATAAAAGCAGTGTTTTAAGAAAGATGAATCTGTCCTGGCCAACAAGGTGAAACCCTGCCTCTACTAAAAATACAAAAATTAGCTGGGCATGGTGGCATGCGCTTGTAGTCCCAGCTACTCGGGAGGCTGAGGCAGGAGAATTGCTTGAACCCAGGAGGCGGAGGTTGCGGTGAGCCGAGATCGCGCCATTGCACTCCAGCCTGGGTAACAAGAGTGAAACTCTGTCTCAAAAAAACAAAAAAGAAAGAAAGAAAGATTAATCTGACCATGGTATGCAGCATAACTCTCAGGGAACTGAAGTGGGTGTTCCTGAGGCCACTTAAAAGAAAACATTAATTGCAGACATTAGTTAAGCACCTACTACATGCCAGCCCTTTGTTTGTTTTCATCAACCTCAAAAGGTAGATATCGTTAACCCCTTTGAGCAGATAAAGAAACTGAGACACAAAGAAGGTGTCATTTGCTTAAATGGAGAAACCACGAGTTAAACCTCAGTCATCAGTTCTGAATCCCTTGCAATTTCTCTATGCAGCACTGATATTCTAAGTGTAAGGTAATACGAATTTGGGGTGGAGGTCTAAAAAGACTTCACAGACACGAAAAATATAATGGAAAAATTAATGGGAATGAGACTGGATATTAGAAAGAAGGCAGAAGTAAGGTCAAAGATAACACTAGGCCGGGCGCGGTGGCTCAAGCCTGTAATCCCAGCACTTTGGGAGGCCGAGGCGGGTGGATCACGAGGTCAAGAGATCGAGACCATCCTGGTCAACATGGTGAAACCCCGTCTCTACTAAAAATACAAAAAAACTTAGCTGGGCATGGTGGCGCGTGCCTGTAAAACCAGCTACTCAGGAGGCTGAGGCAGGAGAATTGCCTGAGCCCAGGAAGCGGAGGTTGCAGTGAGCCGAGATCGCGCCATTGCACTCCAGCCTGGGTAACAAGAGCAAAACTCCGTCTCAAAAAAAAAAAAAAAGATAATAACACTAGAAAATATGCCTTGGTAAGTGCAAAGAAGAAAGCCTTTAGCCAGGTGCAGTGGGTCATGCCTGTAATCCCAGCACTTTGGGAGGCCAAGGCAGGTAGATCACCTGAGTTTGGGAGTTCGAGACCAACCTGATCAACATGGAGAAACCCCGTCTCTACTAAAAATACAAAATTAGCTGGATGTGGTAGTGCCTGCCTGTAATCCCAGCTACTCAGGAGGGTGAGGCCGGAGAATCGCTTGAACCTAGGAGGCAGAGGTTGAAGTGAGCCAAGATTGTGCCATTGCACTCCAGCCTGGGCAACAGGAGCGAGACTCCATCTCAAAAATAAATAAATAAGTAAAGTCTTTAATGGTACACATTCAACTGTTAACAGTGGTTGCTCCTGAGGAGTGAGATGGAGAATGGCAGGGGGGAGGGGAAGACACATTTTTACTTGTTACTTTATAAGCTTCTTTTTTTTCATTAACAATTTTTAAATAATTTAATAAATAATTTAAAAATTAAATTTATCTTAAAATAATTCGGAGATGTTTTCCTGCTGAGTGACTGAGAGTTGCCACTGATGGGATTCCATAGACCAAGCTTTGGCATGGGGGTAGAGACAGCGCATTTGGTTTCAGACACAGTTGAGTGATGGTGGGAGAGCAGTGGGGCCATGGCCACAGGGTTTTCATTCCAAGTTAGGATTCAGGTTCCTAACCTGATTCGTGGTTCCAAGTGCTGACTCTTCATCTTGGGATGCAGCTAACCCAAGCCATCCTGTCTGTCACTAGACTCCCCCCACTTGGCAGACTCCTAACGTTAGGAGCACCAGGGACCCGTGGCAGAAGTTCAGCACCAGCTCGGACTGGTGCATGGGACCAGCGCCGGCCTCGCTCTGGGCACGTCGTACCTGGGTGTCTGCTCACTCGCTGTGCCCCAGACCGATCCTGGCAAGATGGCTGGGGAGGGGGAAGGGGAGGGGGAGGAAGACCTCTGGCACCCTGGGTCTTGGAGGGACCGTATGGGAGTGCTTGACCTCTCCGTGCCCTGTATGGACATCTACCTCATCTCTGTTTCTCTCAAAGCAATGGGATTGTGAGCAATGGCTAATAAAAAGAGCCATCTGACAACTGGCAGTTTACATAATCACAACCATAGCAAAAACAACAATAGTAATCATATGTCCAGGAAAAACAACAGTTCTCTGAAAATTTCAGAGTAGGTTCCTGAGGCGGGAATAAGATGCCCCCCGTAATCATCTTACTCAAGATGCTTTTTAATAGAAGGTAATAACCAGAAATGAAACCATCAACATAACGTATGCCAGGTCATAAAAAATAATTGTCGGGTCAGCCAGCCTCCCCGAAGCAAGGTTTCCAGAGTCCTGCTCCTTCCTTGCCAGCTTCAGACTTCATTTTTCACGCCCTGGAAGGGGCGACCTGTCTTCTGGGTTGGGGCTTTTGGAATCAGAGCAGAGTGAGCCCACTAAGCCTCTACATATTGTCCCAGCTTCCGGGCCTTTGGGATGCTTTGAACTCCAGGAGTGGGCTGTTTCCTCTGTGGGAGGGAAATGAGTGGGGCAAACCCAGGAGGAACACATTTCCCTCCTGTTTGTTTACCATATGTGTGGCTTCCAAGCCATCTGGCCCGGGCAGGGTAAGTCACTAGCATGTCCCTGGTGAGCCCCTGTGCGAGACCCCCAGCCCTGCACGACTCGAGAGACTCTGCTGGGTCCTGAAGCGGTCAGTCACGTGGTCACTTTCTAGCCCCAACACCTAGAAGCATGTACTTCCTTGGGAAATTGGCCTGAAAACAGCTCTCCAAATGTCCCAGCTAATCGAACGTGCTTATAGTCCCATTGGCAATGGGAGAAGCTGATGAGTCATGCCCTGCAGGCCTGCACCGTGTGTCATCTTGACAGTTTATGGCCTGACATTTGACCTACAGTCTCTGTCCCCACCTCCTGAACCTGGAACTCTACTTTCATTTTAAAAGTCACAGTTCTAAAGCACACACTTAGCCACCTTCCACACTTAGCACCTCTGACAGGGAGATCCCTCCCAAGCAGCACAAGGCTGATCTCGTGGTTGCTGGGCATGACAGGGCACTTTACCTGTGTCAGGATCCCTGGCTGAACCAGTGACGTTTGGGAAAGATCCCAGGTCTCTGCAGGAAACAGCAGCCCGCGTGCGGAGGCCATGCGCGGCATTACTCAGAGTCTCTCCTTTGATTCATTTCAGTGAGACAGAGAATTGGGGAATCAGGCAGCCACCCTGGTGACATACCTCTTTGTCACATGTAATCACTTAGAACCATCTGACATAATTTGGACTGCTTTGCATTGTGTTGTTTCAAAGCTTATGAAAGCTGGAGTGTGGACTGGGCCCCCGCAGAGGCCTGGTCCCCGGAGAGAGGGCACCGGGCGCTCTGACAGCGAGCAGGCTTGTTCGCGTGGCATCCTCGTGACCCCGAAGCTCTTGTGTCGTGCGCGTCTCCCCGAGGGTTGTCCTGTGGCGTTCCATTTCTTTCATCTCTCGGATGAATATCCTGGTGCGGGTGGCGGCTCCTTCCTTCCTTGGCCAGCCTGTTGAGCCGAAGGGAGACAGAACCGTCTCGAGGAAGCCCGGCAGTCGGCAGTCCCTCCCGGCCAGGCCAGACCGGGTGGAGCAAATCCCCGCACCTGCCTCATTTCCTCTTCCTCTCCTGGTTCTGCCTGGGCTTGTCGCTTCTCTTCCTTGACTGCCTGGAGTCCTAAAAGCATGACTTAGATGGATGACATCTCACAGGATCTCTGACTCTCAGAACTCATACAGGGCTTTCAACGCTTTCCTTTCCTTTTCTCTCTGTCCCAACACTTCCTTCGCTGCTGTGACGCTCCTCTACAAGAAGAGCATGTACCCCACTTAGCAGGCACCAGGAGTGGCAGGGACTGGACGTTCTCTCTTTTTTTCTTTAATTGTATTTGGGCTTTGGGGTACATATGCACATCCTGCATCCTGCAGGATTGTTGCATAGGTACGTATATGCCATGGTGGTTTGCTGTCTCCTTCCCCCCTCCCCCCTCACCTATATCAGGCATTTCTCCCGGTGTTATCCCTCCCCATCCTCCCCGCCCCCACTCGCTTTCCCTCCCCTCTCCTCCACCCTGCCACCTAGCCTTCCCTTCCCCGTGCCAAAGTGTTCTCATTGTTCACCACCCGCCTATGAGCGAGAATATACGGTGTTTGATTTTCTGCTCTTGTGTCAGTTTGCTGAGAATAATGGTTTCCAGGTTCATCCATGTCCCTACAAAGGACGTGAACTCATCGTTTTTGATGGCTGCATAATATTCCATGGTGTATATGTACCACATTTTCCCTATCCAGTCTATCATTGTTGGGCATTTGGGTTGGTTCCAGGTCTTTGCTATCGTAAACAGCACCACAATGAACATATGTGTGCATGTGTCTTTATAATAGAACGATTTATAATCCTTTGGGTATATACCCAGTAATAAGACTGCTGGGTCAAATGGAATTTCTATTTCTTTTTTTTTTTTTTTTTTTTTTTTTTGAGACGGAGTTTCGCCCTTGTTACCCAGGCTGGAGTGCAATGGCGCGATCTCGGCTCACGGCAACCTCCGCCTCCTGGGTTCAGGCAATTCTCCTGCCTCAGCCTCCTGAGTAGCTGGGATTACAGGCACGCGCCACCATGCCCAGCTAATTTTTTGTATTTTTAGTAGAGACGGGGTTTCACCTTGTTGACCAGGATGATCTCGATCTCTCGACCTCGTGATCCACCCGCCTCGGCCTCCCAAAGTGCTGGGATTACAGGCTTGAGCCACCGCGCCCGGCCTGGAATTTCTATTTCTAAATCCTTGAGGAATCGCCACATTGTCTTCCTTAATGGTTGAACTAATTTACACTCCCACCAACAGTGTAAAAGTGTTCCTTTTTCTCCACATCCTCTCCAGCATCTGTTGTCTCCAGATTTTTTAATGATCGCCATTCTAACTGGCTTGAGATGGTATCTCAATGTGGTTTTGATTTGCATTTCTCTAATGACCAGTGATGATAAGCATTTTTTCATATATTTGTTGGCTGCGTATTTGTCTTCTTTTGAAAAGTGTCTGTTCATATCCTTTGCCCACTTTTGGATGGGTTGGTTTGTTTGTTTTGTTTTGTTTTTCTCATAAATCTGCTTTAGTTCTTTGTAGATTCTGGATATTAGCCCTTTGTCTGATGGGTAGGTTGCAAAATTTTTTCCCCATTCTGTTGGTTGTTGGTTTACTCTAAAGATTGTTTTTTTTTTGTTGTGCAGAAACTCTTAAGTTTAATTATGTCCCATTTGTCTATTTTGGCTTTTGTTGCCATTGCTTTTGGTGTTTTAGTCATGAAGTCCTTGCCTGTGCCTATGTCCTGAATGGTTTTGCCTAGGTTTTCTTCTAAGGTTTTTATGGTGTTAGTTCTTATGTTTAAATGTTTAATCCATCTGGAGTTAATTTTTGTATAAGGTGTAAGGAAGGGGTCTAGTTTCAGCTTCCTGCATATGGCTAGCCAGTTTTCCCAACACAATTTATTAAACAGGGAATCCTTTCCCCATTGCTTGTTTTTTGTCTGGTTTGTCAAAGATCAGATGGTTGTAGATGTGTGGTGTTGCTTCTGAGGCCTGTGCTCTGTTCCATTGGTCTGTATCTCTGTTTTGATACCAGTACCATGCTGTTTTGATTACTGTAGCCTTGTAGTATAGTTTGAAGTCAGGTAGCGTGATGCCTCCAGCTTTGTTCTTTTTGCTTAGGATTGTCTTGGCTATGCAAGCTCTCTTTTGGTTCCATATTAAGTTTAAATGGTTTTTTCCCAGTTCTGTGAAGAAGGACAATGGTAGCTTGATGGGGATAGCATTGAATCTGTAAATTACTTTGAAAAGTATGGCCACTTTCACAATATCGATTCTTCCTAACCATGAGCATGGAATGTTTTTCCATCTGTTTGTGTCTTCTCTTATTTCCTTGATCAGTGGTTTGTAGTTCTCCTTGAAGAGATCTTTTACATCCTTTGTTAGTTGTATTTCTAGGTATTTTATTCTCTTTGTAGCAATTATAAATGGGAGTTTGCTCATGATTTGGCTTTCTGTTTGTCTGTTATTGATGTGTAGGAATGCTTGTGATTTCTACACATTGACTTTTTATCCTGAGACTTTGCCTAATTTGCTTATCAGCTTAAGGAGGTTTTGGGCTGAGACGATGGGGTCTTCTAAATATACGATCATGTCATCTGCAAATAGGGACAATCTGACTTCTTCTTTTCCTGATTGAATGCCCTTTATCTCTTTTTCTTGCCTAATTGCTCTGTCTAGACTTCTAATACTATATTAAATAGGAGTGGTGAGAGAGGGCATCCTTGTCTAGTGCCAGTTTTTAAAGGGAATGCTTCCAGTTTTTGCCCATTCACTATAATATTGGCTGTGGATTTCTCATAAATAGTTTTTATTGTTTTGAGATACGTTCCATCTATACCTAGTTTATTGAGAGTTTTTAGCATAAAGGGCTGTTGAATTTTGTCAGAGGCCTTCTCTGCATCTATTGAGATAATCATGTGATTTTTGTCTTTGGTTCTGTTTATGTGGTGAATTACAGTTATAGATTTGCATATGTTGAACCAGCCTTGCATCCCCAGGATGAAGCCTACTTGATTTATGGTGGATAAGCTTTTTGATGTGCTGTTGGATTCAATTTGCCAGTATTTTACTGAAGATTTTTGCATCAATGTTCATCATAGATATTGGCCTGTAGTTTTCTTTTTTAGTCGTGTCTCTGCCAGATTTTGGTATCAGGAGGACGTTCTCCCTTCTTTTACTTCCCAATACTCCAGACCTGCAGTCACTGCCTCCTTGGGTGGCTGGCCTATAAGTGTGCCCAGTGAGTGACATACCAGTGCCTTCCCAGAGCAGCAACAACAAAGAGAATCTCAGATATTCCACAAACAATTTCATTTTATTTTTAATTTTTTTTTTTTTTTTGAGACAGAGTTTTGCTCTTGTTACCCAGGCTGGAGTACAATGGTGGGATCTCGGCTCACTGCAACTTTCACCTCCCAAGTTCAAGTGATTCTCCTGCCTCAGCCTCCCAAGTAGCTGGGATTACAGGTGTGCACCACCACATCTGGCTAATTTCTGTATTTTTAGTAGGGATGGGTTTTCACCATGTTGCCCAGGCTGGTCTCAAACTCCTGACTCCAGATGATCCACCCACCTCGGCCCCCGAAAGTGCTGGGATTATAGACATGAGCCACTGCACCCAGCCCCATTAACAATTTTTATGTGAATTATATGTCAGAATAAGAATATTTGGAATACATGGGATTAAATAAAATATACTTTAAAGATTACTTCAACTGTTTCTTTTTAGGTTTTTTTTTTTTTTCTTTTTGAGATAGAGTCTTACTCTGTCACCCAAGCTGGAGGGCAGTGGCCCGATCTCAGCTCACTGCAACCTCCGCTTCCTGGGTTCAAGGAATTCTCCCTGCCTCAGCCTCTGGAGTAGCTGGGATTACATGTGCAGGCCACCATACCTGGCTAATTTCTGTATTTTTAGTAGAGACCAGGGTCTCATCATGTTGGCCAGGCTAGTCTTGAACTCCTGACCTCAGGTGGTCCACCCACCTCAACCTCCCAAAGTGCTGGGATTACAGGCGTGAGCTACCAGCCTCTTTATAGTTTTTTTAAATGTGGCTACTGGAAAACGTGAAGTTACATCTGTGGCTCTCATTATTTTCATTGGACAGGCTGGTCTAGGGTTAAACATCAGCCATTACTTGGCAGGTCTCCAGGGACTACAGTGCCACCCCTTAGCCTTTTGAAACAGCTTCAGCACATGGCCTTAAGGGCTGATCTCTCAAGTGGTGATTTCCACCCACACAATAAAGATGGGATTAAGGGGGGAAAGTTTTAAAAAATTCCTTCCTAACTTGTATCACAGGTCCCTGGGGACTATGTTCTTTTAGGCTTCAATTGCTATCAATGTGGTGGCCCCCAAGAAACATATTTATGACCCTTGCTATTATTAGAACTGACATTAATAATAATGGTCATAATCATCTGTTGAGCCAGAGCAAGTAAAATATTCGAGGAGAGTGAGATGCGCGCCCATGAACTCAGGGCCCTGGAGTGTGTGTCTGGAAAATGAGCTCTTCCAGGAGCTAAATAAATGATGCCTTGAAGTCCTGAAAGAGCTACTAGGAAGGAATATATGACCAGGCAATGTGTTCCTTAACTCCAGGTGGATGTGCCTAGACACTCATGGATGTATATAAACATTGCTCCAAAATCTGTCTGTGCGACCCTATTTATTTGACTGTATTATAAACGGCTCCAGTATGTTAAGCCTTCTAATGCTGAAGTGGCCAAACCCCCACCTGCATGGCTCACAACTCCATGACAGTTCCTTGGGAGGGTTGGGCAGGAGCTCCAGGTCTCAACCTTTGCTGCTGGAACAGCTTCCCATAGGCCACTCTGTCTCAGATTTCCCTGCTTCCATCTCTCCGCCTCTCTGCACATTCCTCTTCCAGAAACGTGGAGGGCTCCCTGTGACTGCCCTGATCAGAAACTTTCAGTGAGCCTTTGTGGTCTGAAGGATAGATCCCAAACTCCCTGGGACCCAGGCCCTCATCAGGCTGGCCTCCCGGTTCCTTCTCTCACTTTTATCTCATCATTCCACACATGGTTCAACCCAGCCAGTGGGCTATTGTTTATTCCACAGACCTGGAATGAAGGCTGATGACATGTCCCGCACTTTCCTAGGCCTTGGGGATAGAAGCAGACACCTTTCCTACACCTAGGAGTCTACTGCCTGGTGGGAAAATAATTACACAACCACTGTTTCCATGGTAACTGAGAGGAAGGCTTACTGGGGCTGGAGAAACCCTGTCCTTAGCTCTCTGTGAACCCTTTTCTCCACCTTGAATGAGGCTCCTTGATGACAGAGTTGTCACCTCCCTGGAGGACGCACCACACTACTCAGCACAGCGAAAGTGCCCAGAGAATTCCTGGCAGAGATGATTGGTGACAAAATATCAGAAGTAGATGGGCTCTTCCAAGCCGTGTGGTCGGGTTCTTCAACTTCATGCCCAGCAGTTCGGGGGTCAGAAGCACCTGGTGAGGAAGGGCTACAGGGAAGTGCCTGGGTGTGGGGCCTCAGGCCACCCCTGTGGGCTTCTCAAGAGGCCTTCACTGCAGGACCCTGCCTATGAATTTCACCTAATACCATAGACAGTGCACCAACCTGCTGGCTCAGGTGCATTTTTACAAAATACTTTTTTGATTGATTGATTGATTGATTGATTGAGACAGGGTCTTGCTCTGTTGTCCAGGCTGGAGCACAGCGGGTGAGATCACGGCTCACTGCAGCCTTGACCTTCCAGGCTCAAGCAATCCTCCCACCTCAGTCTTCCGAGTAACCAGGACTATAGCTGTGCACCACCAGTCTTGGCTAATTTTTTAAATTTTTTGTACAGATGGGTGTCTCACTGTATTGTACAGGCTGGTCTCAAACTCCTGGGCTCAAGCAATCCTCCCAACTTGGCCTCCTAAAGTACTGGAGTTACAGGCACAAGCCACTGCACCCAGCCAAATTCTAGAATGCTTTTCTGTAAGCTGACCTTAGTTGGGTCCACATTGGTCCATCAAGGATGCTCTTATAATATTGGACCTCGAGCACAGCAAGCAACAGCTCCATCTTCTTTCTCGGGCAGTTCTGTGCCTGTGCCACTCCCTGCTGCAGGGACTTTTCAAACATATGGAGAAGAACCATATGTGTTAAGCCAAAAAAAAAAAAAAAAAAAAAAAAAAAGTGGTATACTCTTCTCTTCTTACAGAATGTAAATGAGAAGTGTCACTCAAATGATTCTTTCTAAGCTGAGGGATCAGTGTCACAGTTGCTAAAAGAAAGTTGGCTGGCAACTGTTGAATGACATCTTATCAACTGAAAAGTGAAAAATAGGCCGGGTGTGATGGCTCATGCCTGTAACCCCAGCACTTTGGGAGGCCGAGGTGGGCGGATCACCTGAGGTCAGAAGTTTGACACCAGCCTGGCCAAAATGGTGAAACCCTGTGTCTATTAAAAAATACAAAAATTAGCCAGGCATGGTGGCCTGTGCCTGTAATCCTAGCTGCTAGGGCAGCTGAGACAGGAGAATCACTTGAACCTGGGAGGTGGTGGTTACAGCATGGCAAGTACAGCCTGGGCAGTAAGAGTGAGACAAGAAAGAAAGAGAAAGAAGGAAGGAAGGAAGGAATGAAAGAAAGAAAAGGGAAAGAAAGAGGAAGGAAGGAAGGAAAGAAGGAAAAAAAGGTAGTATAAAACTGTTTCTAGCTGGGCATGGTGGCGCGTGCTTGTAATCCCAGCTACTCAGGAGGCTGAGGCAGGAGAATTGCCTGAACCCAGGAGGCGGAGGTTGCGGTGAGCCGAGATCGCGCCATTGCACTCCAGCCTGGGTAACAAGAGTGAAACCCCGTCTCAAAAAAAAGAAAAGAAAAGAAAAGAAAAGAAAAAACTGTTTTTAACCAGCCATCCTACTTCCTTTTTTTTTTTTTTTGAGTCGGAGTTTTGCTCTTCTTACCCAGGCTGGAGTGCAATGGCGCGATCTCGGCTCACCGCAACCTCCGCCTCCTGGGTTCAGGCAATTCTCCTGCCTCAGCCTCCTGAGTAGCTGGGATTACAGGCACACACCACCATGCCCAGCTAATTTTTTGTATTTTTAGTAGAGACGGGGTTTCACCATGTTGACCAGGATGGTCTCGATCTCTCGACCTCATGATCCACCCGCCTCGGCCTCCCAAAGTGCTGGGATTACAGGCTTGAGCCACCGCGCCCGGCCATCCTACTTCCTATAGTGACATAACTGAATTCCAGAGTATTTTCTCACTGCTGAAACATAATGTGGATTTAAGCTATTTAAACATAGTCCTAAGACTCCCAAATTCTGATTACTGGTAATAAAAATGCTCCAAATGTTATTTTTTTCTAGGACAGTCTCTTACAGACATACCACCAGGGCTAAGCCAAAACTGTGAATTTGGCTTTCCTACCTCACATCACACTTTTCTTTCTCTCTCCAGGGCCCTGTTCATCCCCAAGGTACAAGCATGTTAGACTGTCTCTCCAAAGTCTCCTATTCTAGAACAAAATCATTTGATAAAAATCAACTCTTAACAAGGTTTTAAGAATTTCAGTAATGCCTGCCCCACCCTCCCCACCAGCAGGAACATTTGTATTTTCAGAGGGAGTATGAGAGAGAGGGAGAGAACCAAGAATGAATCGCTCCCGGTGGCACTCATCATCTGTAGGGTGAAGAGCCTTTGAAATCTTTCTAATCACACCTCGTGGTTGTAGGCCTGGCTGCCCGAACATTTCCAGCCTTCCGGAAAATTAAATAGAAGGAGTTTCATGTAGGCACACAAAGGCATACTGTTCAAGACTGACAAAATATTGATAACAGCTGAAGCTGAAGGCTGGGGACCTAGAAGTTCTTTATGCTATTGTCTACTTTTGTGGATGCTTCGAAGTGTCCACCATAGGAATTTAAAATATTGCTCTTTAACCAACACCTGGGGTGGTAATTATGTTGGAATTTGCGATGTGGGTAGATTGGAAGAGTGAATAAAAAGATTCTGTTGAGTTTGAAATCTATTGCTTCATTTGATCGGCTTATAACTGACAGTTTCATTTTGAACACGAGGAATTAACTTAAATCATTGCACAAAAATGTGCCACAAATCCAGTTCCTTTCTCTCTAGTAAAATAATATCTTTATAATCCAGGAAATAAAGTACCATTATGCAAAAAGGGAGGGATCTTTGTACACAGTCCAGGCTCTTCAAAGAGATTACCAGACTTTTCGTGTATGCGAAATAACCACAGTCCCAGGCTGACTCCAGCTCTTGCCAGAATCAGTGGTGAAACCTGCATTAGCGGACATACAGGGTCCCCAAGATCGTCATACATGCTTTACAGACTCTCCAAGCTAAGGCTAATTATTGTTTCATAATCTGAGAAACCTGTCACTCGATGATCCAAAATTATGGTCATCGGAGCCTGGTTTAATAGATGACAGTGTGCCTTATCTCTAGGATAACTTGCATGCAAATACACAAAGTGAAACTGGGCTATCCCGAAATCTTCGGGAATGAGTCATTTCTACTCTTGATGCTACTGATATCCTTCAGGAAATAAAACTTTAACCATTATGTATAGAGATTCCTTTAAAAAGCTGTGAACCTCTTCACCGTGCTGCAGTTGATCATGGTCTGTCCTTGTCTCGGTGACTTCAGGATGTGCTGATGGACACAGTTACTATCTTTCTCGAAGTCTGGAGCTCTGCATGGGGCTGTCGTCTCTGACCTGAATCAGTCTGACATTGGGGCCTCTGCAAAGCTCCTCTTCCAGCTGCTTGGGTATCAGTTCTCTGTGCTACCCTCTCTCGGGATGCTGGTTTCTAGCACCTTCCCCCGGCTCTGCCTTTTGATTTGTCTTTCTAGTCTTTTGCAGACTGAAAATCAGATACCCGGCCCTTTTAGAATTGCATATAAAGTCGGAGTAAACGGAGCCTAAAAGAGCTGAATGAGGGGCTAAACTAACAAGTCACGGGCTGAGCTTTAGCATTGAAACTTGTGAAATTCTTTCTGGTAGGTCAGGGGCCAGTGTTCTAAAAGGACAAGGTGTTATCATCAAAATGACTTATATGATCCCGGTAAACATGACGTTTCTTTGTTCAATTTTGAGCTCCATGTTGCTTTTCTTATTCGTCAACATTACAGTGTTTTCCTTGCCAGACTTTGCCACAGCAAACAATAAATAGCTAGAATCAAAGACATCGTATTATTATTGTTTAATTTAATTTAATTTTTAATTTTATTTTGAGATGGAGTTTTTCTCTTGTCACTCAGGCTGGAATACAATTGTGCAATCTCGGCTCACTGCGACCTCCACCTCCTCGGTTTAAGCAATTATCCTGCCTTAACCTCCCACGTAGCTGGGACTACAGGGACCCGCCACCACACCTGCCTAATTTTGTATTTTTAGTAGAGATGAGGTTTCACTGTGTTGCCCAGGGTGGTCTCGAACTCCTGACCTCAGGTGATCCACTGACTTTGGCCTCCCAAAGTGCTGGGATTACAGGGGTGAGCCACCGCGCCTGGCCAACATCACATTATTGAGGAAGTTAATGTTCATGGATCTAAATTATAGAGATAAATAATTTTTAAATATTTTAACTATGTTCAAGGTTGTGTGTGTGTGTTTTATTTGCTCAGGAGCTGATTAGGCAGCATGGAGGTGGTGAGAGAGAGGACAGTATAGTCTCAGGAGCCAGACTGTCTCCCTGGGGAAAGGAAAACAAGGTACGTTTGCTGTGTGTTCCATGAGTTTGTGTTTCCAAAGCATTTGGGAAGCATTAATTCTTGTTTTTAGGCAGGGGGAGGAATGAACCGGGACTGAAGAATGGTTCTGGATCAGAATAAGAATAAATCTCCCCCTACCCTGTCTCTCTGCTTCAGGAAAAGGAGACAAAAAGAAATAACATGGTAAATATGGACAGTTTTACTATAGTACAATGGATTTGTACTATAATACAAATTTCTTCCTTATTAAACACTTAAAAATATTTTTATTATGCTAAATTTTATTATGCTAAATGCTTTTTTTTTCTGTTTTGAGACAGTGTCTTACTCTCTCCCCCAGGCTAGAGTGCAGTGGCGTGTTCTTGGCTCACTGCAACATCCGCCTCCCAGGTTCAAGTGATTCTCCCGCTTCAGCCTCCAGAGTAGCTGGGATTACAGGTGCGGGCCACCACGCCTGGCTAATTCTTGTATTTTTAGTAGAGACAGGGTTTCATCATGTTGCCCAGGCTGCTCTCAAACTCCTGACCTCAAGTGATCTGCCAGTGTCAGACTCCCCAAATGCTGGGATTATAGGTGTGAGCCACCATGACTGACCAAATGTTTTTTTTTAAAAAAACTAAATAATGATAACTTCTGACTAATAATTTTACTAAATAATAGTATAGTAAACATGGAGAAGGATGGAAGAAGCCATGAGGGTATTTTGCAGCTGTTTGTGTCTATTTGTAAAATAACCATTGCCTAAAACAGAACTCTAACTCAAATACTGATGTCAACTCAATAATCTGCCAACACCTGAAAAGAAAAATGCAGAAAAAAGAAAGAAAGTGGGAAAGGGTAGTGAAAATAGTCACGAGAATAGAAACAAGAACTTCAAAGGTGTCTTAAGCAGTGTGAGACCCCATTGCCCGTTCTGGGATATGTCGTGAACGTATGTAGAGAATTCCTACCGAAGAGTAAGACATGAGATAATTGGGTTCAGAAATGAGGACTTCCTGAGGGAGCAGTGAGGTTGGCTGACTTTAGTTTCATGGTGTCATGAAATACAAACTCACTGCAAGGAAGTACAGTCTGGAATTGTTCATTCAATACCCATTTGGTAAATGAAAGGACAAAGCCTGAAGATGTGGCATCATTAATTTTTTCACCCCAAACTGTTGGTTGAGTCATTTCCCAAGACAGACTGCAAATCCCTGGAGCTGTGGCTGGAAATGAGGAATGGGGATTAGCTTAGGTGCTGACATTTTTGATTCATCGAGACCTGGGGTGCCAGACACAGGGTAGAACTTTCGAAGCATTCACTGCAAGCCAAACAGTAGTCAAGAAAAATTAAGACCTAAGAAGGACCCCATCTTCTACACAGGAATGGGGAGGGCCTCTCCCTGCGGCTCGGCTTCTGGGCTGTCAAAACATGAAGAAACAAGATGGTTGGTGGTTTTGTGTTGTAAACATTCAGCTCCAACACACACCTCAGTTCGTTAGGCAGTGAGGCGAGGAGGATGATCCATTTTGACTCATGCTGCCGAGGTGGCGGAAATCCTCCTGAAGACAGCAGGAGGGATTCAGTGAGACCAAATTACCCAGGCGTCTGTGGAAATGGGTGGGGAGGGAAAGTGATTCATGTCAGGACTAAGATAGCCTGGTTCCTGTCTTTATGAACTCCAAGTGGTCCAGAGTCCATTTTCCAAAGTCATCATGCAAGAGGAAGTTTGTTTTAGTAAAAAGAAAGTAAACCGTGTCTGAGCTGCACAGGCAGGTGAGACTCGGCAAGGTGCTGGGACTCTGTGCCCAGGAGAGGTGAGGGGGCTGCCAACTCACCCAGCAGGATCGGTGCCCAGAGACCTCACTTGATCACACACCTCAGGAGGACTCACGTGCATAGCAAAAAGAGAAAGTGCATGGCAAAATCGGGGGACTTTGGCCTTTGGACTTTGTTACATTTTTTTTTTTTTTTTAAGTAACAGAATCTTGCTCTGTTGCCCAGGATAGAGTACAGTGGCACAATCTCAGCTCACTGCAACCTTTGCCTTCCTGGTTCAAGCTTCAACCTCCCGTGTAGCTGGGACTACTGGTGCCCACCACCATGCTCGGCTAACTTCTGTATTTTTAGTAGAGACAGGTGTTGGCCATGTTGGCCAGTCTGGCCTCAAACTCCTGATCTCAGGTGATCCTCCTGCCTCGGCCTCCCAAAGTACTGGGATTACAGGCAGGAGCCACTGTGCCCAGCCCTTTGTTACATTTTTAAAAATTAGTTCAATTACTGAGTTGTTTTTTTTTTTTCTACGAAAGAGACAAAAGTTCTCCATTTTTCTGACTACTTTACTCCTGTGATATGGTTTCCACATCTGAGACTTTAGGAAGTTTTATATAACTCCTCACTGATAAAAATTGATATGAGATACATTTTGGTGTGGAGTGTTGATGCTGAAGCTTCTAGCTTGGACTGGAACTATGATGGGAAGCTTTGGGTGCCCCGAAGGCTGCCTGTCCTGGCTGTTTGCTGGGAAGTCTGATCACCCGCCTCCTCAGCAGGAGAGAGAACCTCCTAGTTCTCCACCCCTACCCCCAAACCTGTCTCAGCAGCCTGGCCTCAGGGAAGCCCCATGCCTGAGTTGTTGAACTTGCTCTCACAGTGTTCCATTGGTTTGGGGAAAATAACTGTCATGTCCTTAACATTGCCTCTGCTGAAAACCCAAGGTGACTGTGACCAGGTGGCGGTGATACAGAAAGAGCACTGGACGTAAAGTTTAAAGACCTAGGGTATAGTCCCAGCTTTGCAGCTGATGCTTGATGTGACCATGGGAAGGTCACTTGTCCTCAGTGGCCTGCTTGTAAGGTGAGGAAGGAGAGGAAAATCTCCAGGGTCCCTCCTACCTATGAGAGTCTTCGCGTCTATGTAGTGCTATCATCAGTGATAACAAAGATCCGATAAGCTTCCAGACTCTCTGGGAATGTGCCAGGAAGAACTTAGAACCCTTTTTATGACAGGAGCCAGAGCTGCTCAGTCCCCTCCTTGGCCACATGTGTCCAGGTGACAATGAACACCCATGAGTGTGACAACACAGGTTCTCAGAGAAGGAAGAATCTTCCAGCTTTCTCTCCTGTGTTTCCCAAATCCCATCCCTTTTGAGTAAACATATTGAAACGGTGAACTAAAGCCCCATGTCATATAGTATTAGATTATTGAAACCCCTCCTTCTATCCTGCTCTTCATGTCAGAAGCACTGGACCGGAACTGACTTGAAGGAGACAGAGCAGTAACTCCCATGCCTTCCTCCAATAGAACTATTTTTAAACCTTTTGCGGAGAATCCACTCCATGCTTCAGACCTCTATTAAAAAGTTCTCTATTTGTTCCTCATTTAATGTTCACCAGCCCTCAATGTTGACAGCTGGCCAGAGGATTAGGATACATTTAAATATTATTTAATAAGTTGATAATATATGTACCTAGTAACAAAATCCAAAAGATACAAAAGAATATTCAAGGTAAAGTGAATCTCCCAGCCCATACTCTAGACTTCTGTCTCTTCCCTAGAGGCATCCACATTCTGCACATTTTTATGTAGCTGAACAAAGATACTCGACGCATATATAAGACTTTGCATCAACTTTCCTATTTTTTTCTTTTCACTAATGGTAGCAGAGTACACTTGGTTACACACTTCCTTTTTTCTCTTAAAGGTATATTTGGGAGCTCTTCCATTTCAGTACATGTAGATCTGCCTTATTCTTCTTTAATAGCTATGTAGTATTCCCTCATATAGATGATCGTAATTTATTTTTAACCCTTCTTATGTTAATGGACATTTAGATGTTTTCCAAAATGTTGTTAAACAAAAAATGCTGCAGTGAATATCCTCGTACCTGCAACATTGTCTTCTCAGGCGCTGCCTTACAGTGTGAGTTTGATTTTCCTGTGTGAATGTTTATCTTCTCAATTAGTTTGTAACTATGTACAGAACAGGCGCAGACATTCAAAAACAAAACACAGCCTTAGGCACATAGTATGGCTTTCATAAAATACTGAGTGGATGAATGAAAGCCCCTCCATCATGCCAGTGGTATGGAGAAGCAAATAGTATTTCAAAGCTTAAACGACTTGCCTAAATCAAAGAACCAGACAACCAAAATAAACACCAATAAAATAAAACTGATCAAAATAAAAGCAGATATTTAGAATATGTTTCCCAAAAGTTGAATATTTTTTCCAACATTTACACTCACACTTAGAAGAGATAACTCCACTGGCTAGCCCAGCAAGGAGAGTAAACAATCCTCTGGAAAATCTGGTTACCTTGGGAGGCAGGCAGACGCCTCCAGCTATTGGAATGCCATTTATTAAGTGTTGACTTCAGTTCACAAAACAGTGGCCCAGTGACCTGGAAAAGTTAAGCATCACCAAGAGGGCCTGACTGGTCGGTAGGGTGACATTTCCTCCCCTAAGGAAACTGGGATATTCTCCCGAGACTAAATGGCTCTGCTCCTGCAGGTCACTAAAGAGATCTAATGCAGCTCAGAGAAAGATGAAAATGAAGAAGGAAGAGAAGAGGGAGAGGGGAAAAAAAAAAAAAAAAAAAAAAACACTCTGACCACTCGGCAGCTCTGGAATCAATGAGGAAAAGGGGAGAATGAGTAGATGACTTTAATTGTCCTGCATCAGCTGTCACCAGTGATACAGGAAGAGAATGCCCTTTGTTAACAAACAAGAAGGGTGTTGTTATCATGATGTTTAATGAACACTCATTATAACCTGGTAGTATGAAATGTGTGGTCTGATTGGTTGATCTCAAAACAATTATGTTGACATCTCATAACTTAAAGATCATACAGCTTTGTAATTTCGCAATGTGTTACCCCTTAAAAACAAGAATAGTTTTTTTCCATATGCATATGTGTTCTATTCATCTTTATAACCCTTCCAAGATTTCTTTTTTTCTTTTTCTTTTTTTTTTTTTTTTGAGACGGAGTTTCACTCTTGTTACCCAGGCTGGAGTGCAATGGCGTGATCTCGGCTCACCGCAACCTCCGCCTCCTGGGTTCAGGCAATTCTCCTGCCTCAGCCTCCTGAGTAGCTGGGATTACAGGCACGCGCCACCACGCCCAGCTAATTTTTTGTATTTTAGTAGAGACGGGGTTTCACCATGTTGACCAGGATGGTCTCAATCTCTTGACCTTGTGATCCACCCGCCTTGGCCTCCCAAAGTGCTGGGATTCCAGGCTTGAGCCACCGCGCCCGGCCCCTTCCAAGATTTCTAAGACCCTTACTCAGAGTGACTCTAGTGTGACACCAGTGTACTCGGCGGCGATACATTTCCTTTGCCCTCAAAGGGAAGGGAAGAGGAGGAGGGTTGGATTGCTTGTTTTCTTTGCTGTTTTCCTCTTTTCTCTTTAGTGACCTGCAGGAGCAGACCCATTTAGTCTTGGGAGAATATCCAGTTCACCCTTCTACCCACTCCTTAACCAGTAAAAGCCTTGTCATCAGGTTTATGGGCTGGAAAACAACAAGCCAGCTCCACAACACTGGGGAATAGGAAGTGTGGATGCCACACAGCACTGAGATAAGACAGTAATTTGAGGAGCATAATTATCTAAGGTGGCAGTTTGATGAGGGGATGGAGGTTGACACTCCTAAGCTTGAGTCAAGTGCCCTGGAATCTGAGTGGCTATTGAAATGGTCCACATTTCAAGTTCCTGCCTCATGCCAAAGTGCTGACAGTGCTCTCATAACAAGGCCCACCTGAGCACCTGCAGGCCTGACCCACAGGCCAGAGGGCCTCTCGCTGAGTCATTGAAACCTCCCAAAATTCTGAGCTAAGAGCTATAAGGCAACGCTCCCGTTTCCCTTCGCCACCGCAACCAAAACACCGTACTGGGCAGAGCGCTGGAAGAGAGAGCCACCACCGAATGTTTCAACAATATTTTTAATGTTCATACAGCTTTATTAAACTGAGCAACAAGCTTTACATTCATTGGTTTGTAGAAATGGACTCAGAGGTCATTTGGGTTAACTGCGACATTTAACAGGTATGGAAACAGATGCAGAGGGGTTACACATCTTGCTAAAGTCACCCAGCCAGCCAAACTAGGATTAAACCCAGGTCTCTTGATCACCTGTCCCACCAGTATCCCCCGCGAGTATCTTACTTTTTCCATTTCATGACAGCAATGCTCTCCTCACCCGCATTCCCAGTATCGCTACTGTTCTGAAAATGCGCTCTTTTGAAATAAAATAATGGTTTTGTGTATCCTCATGAAATGGTAGGACGGTTGAAGGCAAAACCTAAGACATCTCAGCAGAGAGTGTTTTATACAATGTTAAAAAAAAACAAAAACAAAACAAAACAAAAAAGCAACTTAGAGCTTTTTTTGGTTTATGATCTTATCCAGAAACTCATGTTTCTGAAGATGTACTTGAAAATGATACTGTAGTTCTATTGCAAGGAACTAACCATCTATTCCTAAACTCTCACTGATTGATTGATTGATTGATTGATATATATATTTTTTTTTTTTGAGGCAGATCATGCTCTGCTGACCAGGCTGGAATGAAGTGGTACGATCTCAGCTCATTGCAACCTCTGTTTCCTGGGTTCAAGTGATTCTCCTGCCTCAGCCTCTTGAGTGGCTGAAACTATGGGTGGGTGCCACCATGCCCAGCTAATTTTTGCATTTTTAGTAGAGGCAGGTTTTCGTCATGTTGGCCAGGCAGGTCTTGAACTCCTGACCTCAAGTGATCTGCCTGCCTCAGCCTCCCAAAGTTCTGGGATTATAGGCATGAGCCACTGCACCCAGCCCTCATGGATTTATAATAATTCAAATTTTCATTGTGGGCACAGTCATGTTGAACAATGGTTTTTGTTGTTGAAACTCGGTCTAACAATGCTCTTGGGGGCTAGTACAAATATAACAAGTAGAATATGAATTTTCTGTTAGACATTGGAACTCAAATATGGTCAGTATACACTGCTCTTATGTAAATAACCTTATTAAACCAAAGGTGAATACATGTGAAGGATACCCAAACACTTGTCCAATTAAATGCTACAAAATGAAAGCTGGGTGTGAGAATTTCTAATTCAATTTGATCCCTCTTAGCAGATATTAATAGAACCAATTTATTTAAAAGAGGCCAATAACATTCATCAAACTGTACATTGCTCCCTCCCTCATGAAACAAGTATTTCTTTGGGGTCAGGGTCCTGGTCATGTTTGAACCTGGCCCTCACGCCCAGCTTGGCCCATGTTTGAAGTATAATAGGCACATAATAAATGTTCATAGAACGAATGAATGAGTAAAAATGCAGGACTTATCTTTCATTAGTACAATGACAAACCTACAACTCAAGACCAAAAAATGTTAAAAATCTCAGGATTTGTGTATTAACCTATCTGATGAGAGGGATTTTAAAATTAAGAGGGACAGTAGGAAGGATTTTGTAAGCATTTTTTTCTTGGGGTAAAGGGTAAAATGAACACAAGACTATGGGAATTATATTTAGTGGATCCTCCACAAAACCTACCTTGATAGCTAGTACATAATAAGGTATAGATTCCAGAATAGGGTTGTTTTTTTTTTTTTTTTTTTTTTTTTTGAGGCGGAGTTTCGCTCTTGCTGCCCAGGCTGGAGTGCAATGGTGCGATCTCGGCTCACCGCAACCTCCGCCTCCTGGGTTCAGGCAATTCTCCTGCCTCAGCCTCCTGAGTAGCTGGGATTACAGGCACACGCCACCATGCCCAGCTAATTTTTAGTATTTTTAATAGAGACGGGGTTTCACCATGTTGACCAGGATGGTCTCGATCTCTTGACCTCGTGATCCACCCGCCTCGGCCTCCCAAAGTGCTGGGATTACAGGCTTGAGCCACCGCGCCCGGCCAGAATAGGTTTAAAACCATGTATCTTTTTAAAGATCTGTGTGTATGTTATGGCCTAAGGCTACTCTACTGAGGTGAAGTGAGTGGTGACCACGGCATATGAAGGTCACAGTCCTCATCACAGTTCCTAGATGTGTGAAGTTAAGCAAGTTCCTTGAAGATAGTAACTGTTTGTGGGTTATTTTGTATGAGCACTGGGTTAAGGTTTTTTCCTGCATTATCTAATTTATGTGACCTTGCCTCAGTTTTCTCCTGTGTAAAATGGGAAACACAAAGTTATCTCAGAGGGTATTTGCGAGGATAAAATGAGACAATGGCCAACAGACCACAGTAACTTATCCAGTATAAGTCAAATGAGAAGCATTCTTTTCACAATTATTCCTGTATTCCAGAAATACCAAAAGCAGTATTTAATGTGCATTTTAACTTTCTGTTTCTTCTGCTGGAACAATGAATCTCCAATGAATACTATAGAGAAAAAATAGACATGACTCATGAATCACATGTTCTTTGGAACCTCAATTTCTTGCTCTCCTCATTTATCTCATGAAGGAAATGAACCAAAGAAGGAAAAGTCAAGACGAGAGTGAGAGAAGACAAGAAATTGCTCTGAAGAGTGCCCAGCTAATTTCCAGAAAGCTGCTTATTTGCAAATAGTACAGTCAAGTTGTTCTGTGCGTTTTAAAGGGTCCGTTAAGACAACTGGAGCGTGATTTGTAGTCTAGTCCTGTGTTTTATTTCCCTAGCATTTCTATTCTCCTAGGAGTTTCAGAGTAAAAAGTACATTGTAAAATCCTGGAAGCTTTGTTTTGGGCGGGACTACGATCTATTGAAAAGCAAGCCAACTTCATTCTCGGCCTTGAAGCTTGACAGTGTCATTTACAGAGTGACACAGTCACGCTATAAATGACCAGAGACATTCCAGAGTTCATGACTGTTGTGCAACAACAACACTTCAAGGGTGGCTGCAGGCACGAGGCACAACACGCCCGCCCTGGTGCGGTGAATGTGGGGGAGCCACTCCCCCCTGGAATGTGGCATTGCTCAAAGGCAGCCGGGCCTTCCTCTCTATCCTCACCGACCTGGATGGACTGGAGGGACGACTCTATTTTCAGGGAATGACAAACTGATTGTGCTGATTGGGTGAGAGTACTAACCTGCCTCCTGCTCTGCTTCTAAGGACAACCCGCAGGGAAGGTTTGTTTTGAAATGACTTGTATGAGGAAGCATTGCCGCACAATGAGAACCCAAACACCTTGCTATCAAAGAGGACTTCAGCCAAGGCTTGGCTAGAAAATTCAGGTTGAGGAGCCTTCTATTCCCCATGTTCCTGCAGCCAACAAGTTACTGGAGAGGACATTCCATTCCACTGACAAAAAGTCGGAGACAAGATGGCAGCTCCAAATTACATGTGCAATAGCCCAGGAGGCTTGTAAACATTTAAGGAGTTGATTGTTATTTTCATTCCTGACTGGTTCAGTGGTGCAAATAACAACTCCATAAACTGCTGAAGCCCAGCCAGAGTGCTGAGGACATGCATTTGTGATCATGATCCACAGTGACTGATGAATATTCATGGCAGAGTGAATCTGAACTGCTCCTGAAGCAGGTCAGTTGGTGTGTGAACTCAAAACAGGTCTTGGTATGGAAATCAAGTTTATAAATCTAACCGAAGAAAAGCACTCATGGTTAACAGCATGATCAAGAAATGTCACTACCCAGGAGCTGAGGGGGAGGGGAGCAGGGTTGTTTCATGGGTATAGAGTTTCAGTTTTGCAAGATGAAAAAGCTCTAGAGATCTGTTGCACAACAAGGTGCATATAGCTACTACTAGTCTGCAGTATACTTCATGCTTCAGATGGTAAACGTATGTTCTATTTTTTCCCACAATAAACAAGAGAATAGCATGTTTCTATAGAGTCCACTCTAAAACAGCTCAGACCAAATATATAGCTGTGTTCCTATTCCCTACTTCTGCTTCCAGTCCACCTCCAGGAAATTTCTGTGCCAGGAAGGCAGGTAAACACTCTTCTCAGGCCACACAGAGGTCACTGCGGCCATCTTTGGGCATCCCAGAAATACGAAGCCCTTGAAGTCAGTGCACTTTTTTGTTGTTGTTGTTGAATTATCTGTTCCAAACTTGTTCAATTCGTCGCCCTGGGGCTCATGCAGCCCAGGACGGCTTTGAATGTGCCCGATGCAGATTCATATACGTTCTTAAAACATTATGAGATTTTTTTTTTTCAATTTTCTTTTTTAGCTCATCAGCTATCGTTAGTGTTTGTGTATTTTATGTGAGACCCGGGACAATTCTTCTTCTTTCCATGTAGCCCAGGGAAGCCAAAAGATTGGACTCCCCTGACTATTCCCTCATCATCCCAACATAATCAGAGACATAGTGGATAACCAAAAAGATACACTTTGCCGCTCTGAGGACTGGAAAGTCCAGCCTGGGTGGGTATATTGTCTGGGCCAGAGAGGCAAGCTTGATGACCTCTCCTCTCTTCCTCCCTCTCCACCCAGACCTCCTCCCGGCTCCCATCACCTTCTGCCCCTGTATGCACCATCCAAAGGGACTTTCCCTCTCTAACCACCAGGGTCTCCAGTGGTGAGCAAAGATGATGACAAAAGACATGATGTGGTTTCTGCTCAGTGAGAAGCACAAGAAGAACTTTCAAACGGCCCTTAGAAGGGAGAAAAACCCAAGGGCGGAAGGAAGTCTGTCAACCTTCAGCTACAGACTTTACCCTGTCTTTTTTTTTTTTTTTTTTTAATCTTGAAGCAATATATGCCTGTCTTTTGGAGAAGCCCACCAAATGCCAGGTGGCCCTGAGCAGAACTCACGGAAAGATGGGGTCGAGAGTCCCTACTGACAAAGTTCATTTCCATTCCACCACCTTCAAATGCTCACGTCTCTGATGTGAACAAGATTCAGACATGAATTTAATGGACGCTTCTCTCATTTCTAAGTCATACAGTTAGTTTTAGAAGATTCCTGCCTTCTTTCCTTTTCTTTCTTTTGAGCCAATCCTTTTAAGAGCACATAATTCTTCAGGTTATAGATGAACTATAATATATTATGTTATTACCCTCCAGTTGGAGGAAGGGTTGAAACAGCTGTAATCTATCTAAGATGGGCTGAATGGTTTGCTTTGGATAATGTAATTTTCAGTCTGGAATCCACGTGTAGGTCAAAACTAGAGGAGACAAAAACGACCAATTTGAAGCAATCCAACTATAAATCTTCTAGGGTTTCCGTTGGTTGCAAAAGCTGTATAACAGGTGGGCATACTGAAAGTTTTCAGATAATTCTTAGAGGAATCGTGCCTTTTGGAATTACATTGCCTTAGAACACAAAGGTAGACCAGACTGTTTCTTCTCAGCTTTCATCTCTGCCTGTAGGTACATTGGTTAACTATGCACGGGCAATATTTAAAACAGAGAACATACCTCCTTAAGCTCAGAAGCCATACAGTTTTTTTTTTAATGTGCACTTGAAGCAGAAAATATGTCCATTTATACATTTCCTTTCCTTTGTAGAACACACAACCCTCCACACTCTAAAGTGGAATGAACTTTAAAGCCAGTTTATCCAAAAAAGTATGTGAAGTTTGTGATTGCCCAATGCCCCTCTACCTGAGATCGTGGTACTCTTTAAGTGCGGTTGCCAGGTCTCTGAGGCACACTCTGATGGGGTGGGATTAGCTCTGTGCCTCAGTTTCCTCTTTGGAACACTGTTGACCTGAGGCTGATGGAGAACTGCTGAAGCCTGACACCCACCTTTCTGCTAAAGCACCGGAAATGTCACCTTCCTCTGCCACTTCACAGGGGAACTGGCCATCCCCAGAGAGACGGCAGCCTTTCAGTAAAGCGGGTGTCTGGATTGAGCTCAGCTTCAGAGACAGGAACGGTTTTGTGGAGTTAGAAGTGAGGTGGATTCAGAGTAATGGTAGGCCATAGTAAGCCAGGATTCTCCAAGAGTCCTTATCTCCTCCTTCCTCACAGAAATGGCTGTAGAACTAGTTAAGAGTCAAGCTCCTGGCAAGGCAGAAGACAGTCATTTAATGCTGTAAGACTCTGCTGCCTTGGCAAGCCTGCCCTACACACAAACAATGCCAGTGGCTCACTTGGCCTCTGCCCAGCTCAGCAATAGGAGCATTGTCTAATCTGCCCAGAGTCAGGAAGCTGGGATTCACTTTCCAGTTCCAGCATAAACTTGTTAGGTGGCTTGGGCATATTCCTTGACTTTCCATACCTGAATGTTCTTATTTCTGGGATGAAAATACTCAAAGACCAATCCTGTCTACTTCCTTTATGAACAAACTCAAGGAGGAAAGCACGTTGCCTTAAACCTTCCCATCAGCACAAGGCCAGGGACCTCTTGTAACAGCAGCAAGAAAAGATAAGAAGATCTGGTCAGGCGCGGTGGCTCACACCTGTAATCCCAACATTTTGAGATTGCGAGGTCAAGAGATGAAGACCAACCTGGCCAAGATGGTGAAACCCCATCTCTACTAAAAAAAAACAAAACTTAGCTGGGCATGGTGGTGCGTGCTTATAGTCCCAGCTACTCGGGAGGCTGGGGCAGGAGAATCACTTGAACACAGGAGGCAGAGGTTGCAGCGAGACGAGATCGTGCCACTGCACTCTAGCCGGGGGACAAAGCGAGACTCCATCTCAAAAACAAACAAACAAACAAACAAACAAAAACCCAAGATCTACATGACCCTTTGAGGAAAGCCTCAGCCCCCTTGGCCAGATGTACAGAACTCCAGTCTTATTTATTCTGGCTATTAAAAATGAAACAGGTTCATCGAAATTGGACCTCATTTTTTGATTAAGCATCCAGCTGTGTGCATGAGTTAGCTGCTCAGTGGGTCATCTGGGTCAAATGTTCCCCTGCCCTGGCTTCCCCAACCCCAGGACCCTGGAGGACCGCCTGCTTCCTCGCGTCTGTCACCAAGGTGAGGGTGTGCTCGGGGACGGTGAAGCACTCCCACACAGATCCCCTAGGAATTTGTGGCCGCCCGTTTCCCACCGCCTTTCCGTTGAAGCAGATAACCAAAAGTTAGCTGCGTGGGGGCAGTTCGAATATAGAAGTATGTTTTGCACTTGGCAGTGAGCAGGAGAGCCAGTCTGTAGCTTTGGAGACAGCGTGTGCCGTTTGGTACCAGCCATTCTTCACGAGGATTGACCTATCTTAGGGCAGGTGCCCGCACTTCCACTCATCAGCCTCTTCCTGGAGGAGGAAGGCAGTGGCACTGGTGGAACTGGCCCACTTCCTGGGGCTCTCTGTGCTTCTCCAAGTTTGCAAAGGGGTGGAGGGAGGGTTGCTGTGGTTGGCATCTCATTTGCTACACCTGAGCCCAGATGTGTACCTAAGAAGAGTGATCCGTCAGCTCTCAGCATAGGAGAGACTTGTCCAATGGCCTATACCATGTCCCTGTGGGAACATGCCTCCAGGAATGACCAGAGGCACTGAGTATGAAATCGCATCGTCATTTTCAGGAGAAACAGGGGCAGGCAGATGCTTCTCCTTCTCTCAGGTTTGCTTGCCTTCCCCTCGCCCTCACCCTTGGTCACTGTGTGTGTCCTCTGGAGGCTGTCACCTGCTTGGGAGTGTCAGGAGGCTAGAGATGACCAAGTCAGGTTTTTTGTGTTCAAGGCGGTAAAATGGCCCACATGCGACAGTGATGGAGGGTAATCACAATGAAACTGAACACTCAAGTAGAAAACGGTGTCCGCCCACAGGAACTGCTGTGCACCAACTGCTGCGATGTAGGTTAAGCGTGGAGCTGCTGCTGGGGTCAGCCTCTGGCTTCCACGAGCCTGTGATTCAGTAATAACTGGAAGCGCAATCGCTTTTTCACTCGCTATTTTTTAACGGTTTATTCATAAAGCAATTTTTCACTTTTCACTTATTTTCAGCCCCTTTCACATCTATCTGCTCATAGTTTCTGTCTTGGCTTAACCTTTCCCTCTCCTCCCTCTCTCAGTCTAATTTTTCTTTATTCCCTTTTTTAAACTTTGAGCCGTTAAAACAAGTATCGGGGCCTTGATTGCTTTGCTAACTGAAACGTTTCCTTTCAACGTCTTCTTAGGGTCTCTTGACTGGGTTCTCATTCTCTTCTTCAGTGGCCCATATTTTTGTCCCCTTTTCGTTTTTGTGGCAACGGGCTTAAATCTTTCTCAGTCATCTGACATGTAGGCCTTTGCTTAAACAAAAAGAGAGAGAAAGAAGACGAAGGGAAAAAACCAAAACTCACTCCAGTGAGCATCCTACAGTTCATGGTACTTAAGCAGAAGTTTGATTCAAGCATAAGCCATTACATCCATTAAAAAATCTTGATTCCTTTCAGATGAGCATATTAATTCCCGGGGAAAGTTCATGGTTCTCACAAATTAGCAGGGCCTTTGCGAGCCCACTCACTTTTGCCAAAAGAAGCCACAATAGTTGTTTCCATACCGACTTGCCCTTCATTTTCATTTTCTCCGACATCTGCTCTCTAAATTACAAATATCTGCCTATAGCAACAACTGGCGTTCCAAGGAAAACAAACCAAAAGGAAGTAAGAGAAAACAGTGGAATCAGGGCATATTAGGAGATGGAAGAACATCTCCAAAAGAACCGGAAGACAACCCAGGAATGACTCCTTCCTTTAAAGGACCAGGAAACTGTGGCCCAGCGAGGTTCCAGGACTTTCTTGAGAGCACACATTTAACCAGGGGCTGAATCAGGACTAGAAACAAGTTCCCTAAACTCCCGATAATGCTGCTTTTTCCATGAGGGCAGAAGCCTATCCTCTCAGTTCCCACCTTGGGTATATTTTTAAACTCTGGCCCTGAGAGCCATGGAAGAAGAGGATGTGACCCCATTAATGATCCACAGTTGGTTGATCTCAAGCAAATCACTAGCAGGCTACTTGTACAAAAACCTGGACAGGCGAGCTAGGGTTGTGTGGAGGGGGACTGAGGTGCGTCTCATTTCCTTTGCCTGTGTGGACGGGAAACAGGACTCAAGGGTCGCAGTGCAGATGAGAGGAGAGAATGCAGAGATGGTCCCTTCTCTTCTTAAGTGATAACTGCACTAAAAGGCTGCTAGCCTGGAGGCTGATTTACAGAGTGCCACATGTAATGCGGGTGACAGTGGCACCAGGTCTCATGTTCAATTTCATCCCCTTCCAGATTCCCTGGGAAATTAAATATTGAATATCTCTTAACATATTTTACAGAATATACAACATAATTCATTTTATGGTATCATGGACGCTCCCTCAGAATTAGATGGGCTCTCCAGATCTACCTAAACACACAGCAAATTTCCAAGGAGGCCTCAGGAACATTAAAGAACATTAAACATTAAAGATCTAGGAGCTGGGCATGGTGGCTCACGCCTATAATCCCAGCACTTTGGGAGGCTGAGGCGGGTGGACCAAGAGGTCAAGAGATCGAGACCATCCTGGTCAACATGGTGAAACCCCCGTCTCTACAAAAAATGCAAAAATTAGCTGGGCATGGTGGCATGCGCCTGTAGTCCCAGCTACTCAGGAGGCTGAGGCAGGAGAATTACTTGAACCCAGGAGGCGGAGGTTGTGGTGAGCCGAGATGGCTCCGTTGCCTCCAGCCTGGGTAACAAGAGCGAAACTCCATCTCAAAATAAAAAAGATGTAGAAGAAGTTTGCCAGAACATCTTGTTCATCAGTGCTTTCAAACACACTGATTCCTCTCTAAGCCCTGCAAGGATGGGGACTACTCTTTCCCACGGGAAGGAATCCATCGTGTTACAAACCCTGAGTGTAGGTGTTTGTCTTGGTGATTTAAGCCCAAGTCCCCTCTACGATGCTTTTATTTCACTTCCTCTGCTCTGCTCCTTACCCACAATGGGGAAGGGCTGGTTGCCATCGTCCGCAAGTGAATCTTTAAGATACCTGAAGTTGGGGAGCTTTGCCACAATTCCATGAGAACCCCCTTTGTTAACACATTGAAGAGTTTCTTACCAGAATTACCCACGGCTATTCATCTGTCATTTCTCCTTTCTTTTATGATGGGGGTAGGGGAAAACCACAAGATGACTCCGTTCACGTTTATGCTGAATAAAACCTATCGAAAATTCAGAGAGAAAGAAATGTGCACACAGCCAGCTCTGGTTCATTACTTTTCAAACCTGGAAGGAAGAGCAAACTAGGAGAGGGTTTGTTAGTTTATAGGATGCTGTAAAACTGGGCAAGAGAGAGTGACTATTTGCATAAATTCAGTTAAAAATAACTTTTTGGAATCTTGCTGCATTTTTGCCTGAATCACACGATTAAGACTGTATTGAGATTAAAATCACTTCTCACTTATTTAAGGAGCAGCTGTCAGCAGCACTTTGGAGCAAATGAACTTGGGTTCTGAGGACTTGAAGCTTAAAAAACGATGTCGGGGAAGCTTATCCACCGATCCTGTAACATTCCTTGTAGCTACTGCATACCCAGAAGTGGGTTTGGGCCCGCTGCTCAAAATGATCTAATTTCTTCCGGCCAGAAGCTGAGAATGAAACGACATGTTATGGACGAAGAACTCCACAATCCTGAAAGGAACTAGAAGTACCTTCTGGACTGGTTCAAAGATCACATTCTATCTAACTCTTCTCCTGTTCATCACTTCTTTTAGCTGCTGCCTGCTGGGGTACGGCCTTCCTTTCTAGACTGGATTATCCTGGAGGCCTGGTTTTGCATTAGAAATTCTCTGCCATGTGCCTCTAATTACTTTCATTCCTCTGTTTTGGCCTTTTCTCATCTCCTTTTACAGAAGGCATCTCTCTCTCTCTCTCTCTCTCTCTCTCGCTCTCGCTCTCGCTCTCTCTCTCTCTCTCTCTCTCACACACACACACACACACACAAAAGAATAAGCTCATTTATACCAACTTATGGGTCCTAAATTGGCTTCATTTTCCCCAAGGGAAAAATATCTAGAAGTGTACCTGTAGACTCCCATGGTACTGTATATTCTCTATATTGCCTTATGGTAGGGAATTAAATGCATAATTTCTGCACAGAGCTTTTATTTTGCTAAAGGAAAACTCAGAAAAAGGTGACTTCTTCAGTCTTACTTTGTCCTACAAACAGCTGCATAAAGCCTTGATCCAACAGTATGGACTTTGGCTGGGTGGACTTGGGCTCATTAGTGAATATTATCTTTTTATGTAATGTTTTGTTAAACAGCTAAGTCCACAAGTGTTCCCAAGATAAGTAACTCTCAAGAAAAAAAAAGACATGATTTGCCAAGTAAAGAACTATGATTTATAGTATTTAACTGCTACACTCAGGATCTTATTGAACTTTGTTTTGAGAAATTATTACCACAATAGTTCTGTAGAATTTAGGAGTATAACCAGCACCATTTGGCACGTTTATGACAATAGGGTTCTGGTTTTCTTAACTCCACAGTTACATGTTGGCAGCATTTCAAATTCTTGGCACAGATGTTGAAGTGAATTTAAAGAAGAAACATTAAAAACAAAACGTCAGGCAGTTTTGAGTGTCCAAGTGTAAGCAGGAGCATTATTTTCTTTTAACATGCAGTTAGCATGTGCATAAAACCATAAATTTGCTCATAGGTGAAACGGGAAGCATGAAAACCACTTGCAAAGGGCTTTAGATTTTCTTTTCACTGAGTGCACTATCACTTTTCTGGAAGCATCTCCTACTTACATCTATCAAATGAGACTCGAATCTATGTGAATCTTTTCTCTGGAGACAGGTTAGTTTCTGGAGCATGAATGGCTAAACCTGTCCCATCACACAGGGCCACACGGCTGTACCACCAAGATTCCCGGCTCTCACACTGACACTACTCAGATTCTGGGAAAGTAGCTTTCTGGAAATTTGTTTTAAATGCACAAGTAGGCCAGGTGCGGTGGCTCACGCATGTAATACCAGCACTTTGGGAGGCCAAAGCAGGAGGATCGCTTGAGTCCAGGGGGTTGGAGACTAGCCTGGGCAACATAGTGAGACTCTTGTCTCTACCAAAAATAAAATTAACTAGGCCTAGTGGCACGCATCTGTAGTCCCAGCTACTTGGGAGGATGAGGCGGGAGGATGGCTTGAGTCTGGGAGGTAAGGGCTGCAGTGAGATATCATCACTCCACTGCATTCCAGCCTGGGGGGCAGAGTAAAACCTTGTCAAAAAAAAAAAAAAAAAAAAGCACAAGTAGTAAATCTACATTTATGTGAGGGAGAAAACATGGGACATAGGGCATTCCCCATGGCCTGCCGAGAGTAAGCTACTGAAGCTGCTGTCACCAACGGGCAAAGTGTTCCTACCAGCTTCCCAGGGCCCCACTCCCATAGTGGGCTGAGTCTCCACACACGCACACAGACTGGCACAAGCTGGCAGGGCATTTCTGGAGGTGATCCAAGTCCTTCATATCTCCTTACCACCCCATGTCCATTGACAAAATAAAATGTAAAAGTTCACAAAACAAATCGTCTCCCACTTACTGGCTGACGCTTGACGTGCCTCCTTTAGAGAATATTTTTATAGTTCATAATTAAAGAGAAATCTTACAGTTATGACAGATCGATGCTGTCAGATCACGCACAAATATAGTCCTGGGAGGAGATCAGGGCATACCAGAGGGTGCTGCTGAAGCAGAACAGGGGTGGGGTTGGGGGACAGGCAAACTGTGTTGTGTTTGAAATCTGGCCTTGTGCCATCTGTACAGTATGGAGAAGATGTCGCTCACTGGCCTTCACGCAAGACACTAGACAAGGATTGGTAAAGCATGAACATTTATATTTAATTTACATTTTGACAATTTGCACATAAATAACATTGTAAACCAGTATGTAAACATAAGATAGTTTGTTGTTCTAGCAAAGTAAAAAGCCAGTAACTTTGGTCAGTTTTAACTTTGAGTAGAGGAAAAACGAAACCACTGTTGATTGTGGGCTCAACATTCACATGTAAGAGGCAGAAGAGAAGGATGGATGGTGAGAAAAGCAGGAAGTCTTTAGAAAAATTCTCACTACAGAAAAGCACGGAAGAACAACAAAGGAATAGTTGGGTATAAAAAGTTTGGTCTAATGTGTGTGATGCTTTGGTTTAATCTTCAATTAAGGACTGTGTTTATCAAACACTGATAGATAAAAAGCTGTCAGTCTTGCTAGTTACAGAAGACCAGTAAGGCTCTTGGGTTTCCCTGGATTATTCGACAATTTGTTCTCCTCTGCAGGTGAACATGAGTTGATGTGAACAAAATGTCAAATATAATTAGAAAATAGATTGACTAGTGATGTATCAGTATTTAGTAAGAAAGGATAGAGAAAAGTTACAGTGGTAAAGTCAGTTTTGTATTTCTGTGACTTAGGTGTGACCCCATAATGATAATGTGGCAAAAAAATTAGAGCCATCTTAGATGGTCCTGAACACTAAAAAATGGGCTGGGTGTGATGGCTCACACCTGTAATCCCAGCACTTTGGGAGGCTGAGGCGGGTGGATCACAAGGTCAGGAGTTCAAGAACAGCCTGCCCAACGTGGTGAACCCTCATCTCTACTAAAAATAAATTAGCTGGGCATGGTGGCACACACATGTAATCCCAGCTACTCAGGAGGCTGAGGCAGGAGAACTGCCTGAACCTGGGAGGCGGAGGCTGCAGTGAGCCGAGATCGTGCCACTGCACTCCAGCCTGGATGACAGAGTGAGACTTTGTCTCCAAAAAAAAAAAAGTATTTCCTCCTCCCTGGTTGTTCTGTAGTCCCCACCACTGCACCAAGGCTTTAGGGCCTCTTAGAGTAGGCAAGGGGTGCCCAACATACCAATGTGATCGTGAGGTCATCAAGTAAAGCAAAGTCTCAAAAAGCCTTGTTTTTTGTTGTTGTTGTTTTTTTTCTTTCTGCCCTTAGGAAAAGTAGATCTTTTACATGGCTTGGCTCACAATTTAAGTGGTTATAAATATATATACATATGATATAGTGGTATAAATAGATTTATAAATATACATCATTTTTTGCTACACTTTGAACACCAACATGTAATCTTTGGGCTTAGCAGAATCAAAGAGAGAATGACACAGTCTATCTTGCTGGAGCACATTTACTCGGTTTCTCCTCTAGAGAAGCAAATCATGAGATAAGACATTATTTCCTGCAGTACTGGACACACTCAATGAGGTAACTGTTGAACAACTTTGCAATGCCCTTTCATCTTCCATTAAATTAACCATAAAATGTAAAAACACAAATACGGAGGAACAGCTGAGTTTTACAGAAAAAATACAATTGACGTGTTGGGGATAGGAATATTCATTACCCGCTCTTACCCCAAAATGACCAGAATACCCGTTTTTTTTTGTTGTTTGTGTGTTTGTTTTTAAAGTGTGGCCTGAGCCTATCTACCTCAAATCCTTCCTGGTAGAGCACCATGTTTGTGCAATTTTGACATTAAAAAAAAAAAAAAAAAGCAACAAAAACCAACAACAAAACAACACCCCGACTCAAGCCCCCAAACTTCACACATACGCAGCCGCCTGTGCTTTGGGGGAAATTTCGCAGTGGTTTTAAAACATGGCATTTTGTCTTCTTCACATTTTCTGACAATGGGACGCCGAAGTCATGTGGCCGCTCTGAATGGCCACAGGACTGTGGGCGGCGGGGGCACCGGTGGTGGGAGGATCCTGCTCTTTTGTAGAGAGACAGGTTGGTAAAGCCTTCCTGTGATCCTTCTGGTAAAATTGTGGCTGGGGGAAAAACATGAACTATCAACAAAAACATCCAAGATTCCCTTTCTCATTTCTTCTACTTAAGTTATTATTGGGTAATTCTGCACACATACCCCCCCAAGTTATATACACTGCTGTTCAAATGATAGGATCCCAGGAACGAACACATCAACTGTCTAACATTGGCAATACCCAAACCTCATTTTCAAACCATTATTAGAGAGAGAGAGGTCGACTGAAGTCATATATTTGTTTAGCTAAATCTTACGTACTTACAGAGATGTGCAGAAATTATCTACAAAGAATGGCCACAAGACAAAAATACATTTATATTCAAATTACAAGGAATCTTTCCAGTTATTGTAAACTTTTTTAATTATTGCTTTCTGAATGATAAGTTGTATAATAAATTATGAAGGATTATCATTGAAAAAATAATTAAGACTAGGCAAGAGTCTTAGTAATGGGAAGGCTATGCAAACATATCCACACAAATATTCAAAATACACAGGCGCAAATATATAGACATGGGAGTAAATAAGTATATATAATATGTGTGTGTATATATATATATATATATATATATATATATATGGCCTTTGCCTTGTTCACGCCCTGAGATTTCAGTAACTTTGGAGTTCCTTCTTTAATTCCAGAGGTGAGGGAAACCATTTGCTATCAAGAGAGCTTTGCAGAGCTGGAATTATGTACAAGCAACTTCCTACAGGCACCCTGACTCACCAAGTCATAACTTAAGAAACAAAACAAGTGTTTTCAGAAAATCTTAAGGATCCATTGGTTCGACTGTTTCTTGTTTGACCTTTACAGGTACCAGAGGTAGCGGGTTGCTGGGAGGCAACTTCATGAGGGGCAGATCTGATGACTCGTAAAGGCCACACCCTGAGGAGAGGAGTCCATTCCCCATGTTTCTTTGCAAAGAAACTTTCAGGCCAGTTTCCTCTTTCTCTTTTCTGACCATGGCCAGAATTTCCTTCTCCACGACAGAGACCACACTGATGTCATCCTCCATGTCCTGGAGCCGGTCGGCATTGTCGCTGATGTCAAACTTCTCGATTTCTTCATTGATTCGGGTCAGGTCTTCCAAGGGCAGCCCGGGGGCCGGGGCTACAGGGCAGTTCCCCTTCAGGTGAACCTGGAGGCTACAGAGATGGATGTAGTTCTTGTGGCACTGGGCACACTTGTGGGGCCGCTCCCGGGTGTGCAGACGCTTGTGCAGTTTCAGGTGCACGAACTGGGTGAACTTGGCAGGGCACACCTTGCACTGGTACGGTTTCTCTCCGGAATGGAGTCGCAGATGGGTCTTGAGATTGCTGGTGCTGCTAAATCGCTTGTGGCAGACCTGCAGTGCAGGGCAGAGACAGCAGGGAAGGGAGACAGGAAGGCCAGAAGATTAAGAGCTGCCGATGGGAGGGGAGCGCTTCCAGGCCAATGCCCAGCAACCCGGGAGGTCAGAAGCCTCCTTGTGGCACCTCCAGTGTGGTATGAAGCAAACAGAGGGATGTGGGCACACTGCACACGAGGGGCTGTTTCTCTCCCCTACCATTTTCCCACCCACTGGAAGCTGGCCATGTCCTCTCAGCTCATCAGCAGATACAGAGCCCTGGGGAGGCCCACAGTGTCAGCCGCCTGGGACGAGGCAGAAGCTTGTGTTGGCTTTAACTACGGGCTGTCGGACATGGGAGGGTGACTCACAGACGTTTTCTACAAAGGTCAGAAGGTCTACCCAGAGAATACTGCGCACCTGGCATTCATGGGGCTTTTCTCCCGTGTGTACCAGGTAGTGTTTCTGCAGGTGGGCGAGCTGAGTAAAGCCCTTGTTGCAAGTCTGACATTTGAAAGGCCGTTCTCCACTGTGCACTCTCAGGTGGACCTGGGAAGAAGCCACATGTGTTAGCTCTGCTCTCAAGCTGGCTCTGAGACCTAACATTTCTGCTCAAAGACTCTAGTGTTTAGGATGCAAATATCTTAAGAAAAGCATCAAGACAGTCTTCAACAGAATCAATCCTGGTGTTTTCCGAATGGTGCTTTTCTTAAACTAAAAGCACAAAAAGCACAGGCTAGCAGGGAGTTTCACCTAAGCTTCTAGTCCAAACCCCCATTTTAAAAAAAATTATTAGTATTCAGAAGCAAATCAGGAGAGGGGAAATCACTTATCTAAAGCCACAGAGCTAGAAGTGGCAAAAGCCAGGCAGAATCCACACCCACTTCTCCCAACCTGGGGCTCACCGTGCTGCAGATGCAGCTGACACCCTGTGGAGAGCAAGCTAAACGCGAACACAAGCACACACACACTCACGGCCGCACAGCCCCGGGGCTGCTCTCTCGGAGGCCTACCTTCAGATTGGAGAGCTGACCGAAAGTCTTGGCGCAAACGTTGCATTCGTACTTGATCTTGCCGTTCTGCTTCTTCAGCGGGTAGGGAAGGGTCTTGTAGCCAGTCATGTTTCTTTTGTTTTTAATGAGATTCATGGCTTCGTCGCTGCTGGGGGCTGCCATCGCTGCTGAGGTAGCTTTGGGCTGCACCACATGTTCTGCCGTGGCGGCTGTGCCCGCCGTGGGAGACCCGCTCGTGGGGCTACAGGCCTTGTCCTTCATGCTGGCAGCGGCCCCGGTAAGGGAGAAGGCACTGTGGGGCGCTGGGACAAGCACCTCCCTGGGATGCTCCGGCTGCAGCAACCTCCGGGCTCCGTCTGAGGGCAGCGAGCTTGGGAGGGAAGGGGGGTTGAGCACGGGGTGGGGCAGGCTGCCCCCACTGAGGAAGTTGCTGTAGACAGGGCACAGCCTCGGGAAGAGGCCAAAGTTGTTGAGGCCATTCATGTTGCTCACAGCCCCCAGGCCATTACAATTCATGCCGTAGGGGGGCAGGAGGAACTTGTGGTAGTGAGCGTTGTACGAGGGGATGAAGGCTGGCGGGAGGTGGGGCAGGGGTGCGTAGCCGGGGTAGGAGCCCAAACCTTCCGAGCCGTAGGGCGCGTTCAAGTAAGCGTAGGAGTCCCGGTGCTCTTGAGAGCCGGGGCCCGCAGGGGACACCGTGTTCCCAGGGCTGCTGTGGGGGCTGGAGCTTTTGAGGCTTTGGTCGGGGCTGCTTCTTGCAGAGGGGCTTGGAGTGGTGGAGGATGGAATGGGGGAGTGAGTGATGTAAGTGGGTCTCTCCATCCCGTAGGCCAGGGAAGCTTTCCAAAAGTCTTCTGGCAGAGGGGCCCGGATGGGGTAAACCACCCGAGGGTAGGAGGGCATTTCGGGGCTCCCGTGTCTTCTAAAGTCATCGAGGTCCTTTTCTGATGTCAGGGGTGAAATGTTAGAACGGTACAGGTCCTTGCCTTTGGAGGGGTTGGAGTCCAATTTGAGGATTTCTTTCACGCTGTACTCTCTCTTTGGGACATTCTTTGGGCAGAGTTCATTTTTCTCTGTGCTCAGTTGCTTTAGATTGCTCTGTGTTTGTGCTGAAATAAAGAAGAAGGGGCGATTACACAGAAGCCTAGAGAGAACTGAAGCAAAATTGCCAAAGCTGCTCCCCCTTCTTGAGAAAGCCTGAGTACCAGCTGGCAACACAATCGCCATACATCTATCTGACTTCCAGCGAACGCGCTCTCATGCTACAGAGCTCTGGGCCTCTCACTCAGAAGTGCGGTTCCGTTTCCTCCTCAGCAAAATGGGGGCAATGGCAGCACGGACAGAACACACAGCAGCACTTGGATGATTCTGTTTTCATTAGCACACACCGTACGATAGAAAACTGCTGTTTGAGCTGGAGTCAGATAGTGCCCATTAAAACCGGGTGGAAAAATACTGAGGTGGGGACGCTGTCACAGGTTAATAAAAGTCTTTCTGATGTTCATGGTTTACCTAAAGAAAATCAGCACACTCTGAGAACTAAATGTGAGAGATTAAGACTCATTTCAAGTAATACAGAGTCATCAGTTTTCACCTCTACTCTTGTTGAATACGAATTTGATAAAGCCCTGTTCAAACGGCCTATGCCAAGGGGCTTAGCAAAGTGAATGGCACACCTTCCCCGTGCTGTGCCGACGGCCTAAGCATTTCAGCAAGGCTCTGTCTGGTCTAGCCAGGATCCCAGCAGCACTGGCCCCTGGAATCACAAGGCGTGACAGTCACCTCTGCCAAACCACAATAGGTACTTCCTGAGCCAGTTCAATTACTTAGCGCACCCAAGAAAACAGAGCAGGCTAAGAGGAAAGCATTTATTTCCAAACATGGCACATTATTACTTGGTAAATGTACTATTTAGGAACAGCAGCAATGAGGACAGTTCAAGGCTATCCCTGCCACAGCCAGCCCGGTCTCTCTGCCTCACAATAAATAATGCCTTCAGGAAAACACCCATCTGAGCAGGGAAAACTGAAAATTCCCTGCTGAGCCCTTGCCTGGAAACCAAAAGTAAAACATAAGATGTTTAGGTTTGAGCTCTGATTGCTGGAGGGCAGTCGCTCAAGCCAGGATACCCCGCCCTTGGAACACACGGAAGGCATCAGCTGTCGAAGATGTGTGGAGATGCCTTCAGAGGCGGCAGGTTTGGGAGAATGCACTGAAGCCTTTGTGCAAATAACCTTCATCATCTAAAAAATGTCCCTGCTTGAATTCAGTGGAGAAAGAAGTCCAGGCTTGCTATCTGATAGATCTAGAAATGAACTCTGTGAAACTCCAGAACTGAACCCTTCAAATCTATTCTCTAGGCTGACCGGCTTCAGGGATTCGATTCCAGTTTGAGAGCCCCTCAGAGAATGTTATCTCCTGCCAGCTGTTATCAGTTCCTCCGGGGAGAGCCTGAAGCCCCAGAATAAACACAGAGAACAACACTATCAGGGAAGATGCTGATGGGGGCTGTGATGGAAAGCTTGCTGAGGGAGAGGGATTTCTGAAGCCACTAAACCAAAATAAATATCTCCTTATCAGGCCAATATCAGTCTTTCAGTGAGGCCCAGCAGGCAGGAAGTTCTAATTGTCACTTTTGTTTTTTAAAGCTGAAATGGTAAAGGACAAGAGAGACAACTAAGCTGGAAAACTGATAGCAAGGCATCTCCCAGCCACAGGAAGGAATTTTATGAAGGTGAAAAAGAATGACTTGGAAACAACTATATAGGCTCAAATTAATAATGATTTTTAAAAACCATGCCACTCTAAGAAAAATGAAAATACAAAAAACCTTACCCTCATGACTTTGAGGCATTTTTAGGTGGCAAATTATGTATCTAAGTCTCATATTTTTTACAGTGGCTTCCATACTCCCTTGGTTCTATAAGTTAACAAATAAGCAGCATAAATTTGCAATAAGCATAAAGTTTCAGTCCATCCATGGCAATGCCCCTCACATTTATCTAGGCGTTCTTCTTAAGCACCTTAATATAATTTGATTATTGAGCTGATATGAAACTTATGATTGGGCCAACAAAAAAGTCAAAAATTTAACCTTTCTACACCAAATACTTAGTTAGCACAGTGCCCAGTATATAGTAAATTCAAAATGTTTGCCAGCTCTAATGCCTTTAGAAAAATAGATTCACATCTTATTCTAAAAGAACATCCAGAGTGACATGTTAGCCTCCCTAAGACGCTCTACAGGTGAAAATTATGAAGTCCATATACAGTAAAGGTGCATTTTTAAAAATCATCCTTCAGCAGCTGAGTAATCAGTGGAGCTGGTGTCATTTCTGACTCTCCCACTCAGCAGCAGCTTGAGTTAACATGAAAAAGAAAATCAAGATCTGTTTTTGTTCTGAAATCTTAAATGGCTGTAGGCGGACGGAGTCATTTCAAGAGTGAACTGCTTCTCAAGGCTCTGAATGGCTTAATTATGCCGACTCACATTTTCGTTCTATAATAAGAACCCCAAGACTACAAGAAAGAACCTAGAAGTTCTGCAGTAGGCAAAACAAAGTCTCTTCAACTGAAACTGAGAAAGCAGATTAACATTTAGAAGTCTATAATTTGGTCAACTGTTTTCTAGATGGTTTAGTTAGATAGATAGAAAAAAAAAATACCCCCAAATTTGGGAGGTGTAGGGGTTTCAAATTTATTAGTTTTTTTATTCTTTTTCCTTTGTTTTTAGAAAAATGACAGTTTGTGATTTCCGGCTACTTACTTTTCTTTACTTTGGTTTGTTTCAAATCCCTTCTTCAAACTCTACTGTCTGAACCATCACTGCCATTTAAGACCTCATGGAGATTCTGGCACCGCCTCTATTGTGCTTTAAGCACGAAAACCCAAAACAATTCATTTGGAGACACAATCTACCTATTAGGCCTGATGAAATAGTGGAAATTTTCCTGATCACAGTCTCAATCATCAGCTGCCACACCTAAGACAACTGGTTTCACAACTGGCAGCAGGAATCTTGTTTTAATGTGACTGGTTATTTGTTAACTCTCATTCTTTGCTATGAATACTGGACAATGAAGTGTACCTGAAAATGTTAAATCACCAATTAGAAAACATTCTGCCAAAATAAAAGGGGGATACATTCTGTATAAATAAAAAAGGGATAAATAAAAGGTGTCATTTCACAGTATATATGAAAGTTGCTTCTGAACACAAAGTAGAAGCACTTGAACCTTAAAATACTGTGCAGAGCCTTTCCTTGGGGAAGAAAAATGCCAGGTCCTTCAACCCTTCCCTCGATTGGCACAGGGTGTGAGAAGCATGCAAAAAAAGTTTCTTGGTGGTTGATGCACAATCACTGGGGTAGGTCACCTCAAATGAACTGTTTAAAGAAAAACAAAAATCAAAAGACTTTCCTTTGAATCCATGAATGATTAAACTCAAAGAACGTAAGGAGACCCTTAAGAGGAAGTGGCTCACCATGTTGAGAAAGCCAGGAGGGAGCCACATGCTTCTGAGGTGCCCGGCTGGAATATGAGCTCCACAAAAGTAGTGCTGTGCCTGTGCATTTGTCTTTTGCTCCAGGTCCTCACCACTGGGCCTGGCACACACAGATGCTGAAACAGCTGAATGGCTCCTGGCAGGCTCAGAGATAGGGAAATGACAGAGTCTCGGGAAGCACTGAAGAGAGATGAGGGAAAAGAACTGCCACCTTTTTGGTCAGGACCTGATTAGACCCGTCAAGCTGGAACTGGGGGCCTGGGAGCCAGTTCTTTTCCTGAAGCTCAAGGGTATCCTGTTGTATACGGGCCCCAAACACACGTCTTAAAATGGGATTCTACTAGGGAGGTCCTGCTGCTTTTATAGCCTCGGATTTTCAGAAAACTACAAACAATCTTTCAGTCCTAAGGAAGATGAAGTAAAATGAAGTGTGGAATGAACACCAAATAACCATACAGTTGAATTATTTATGGCTAGGATAAGTACTTGGTTTGCTTGTTGGTCCTAAAATCAAAGTTGAAATTCCAATTTATGTTAACATTGATATTTAGTCCAAATGTCTCGAAGGTGAAAATGTGAACTAAAACAATTTAGCCTTCCAATAAAGCAAACGGACAGTGTATCAACGATTGGCAAACCTGGGTAAAGGGTAACTGGAAATCCTTTGTCCTTTTCTTAAAATGTTTTCTTAAGTTTGAAAAGATATCAAAATAAAAAGTTACAAAAACTTGAGCATCTAGTTTTAACAACAAAACCAAAAGCAACTAACTTTTAAAACTGCTAATAAGATTTAGTAGTCTAACCAAGAACACACAACCATAGTTCTAGCAGAGGTTAGAATCTTATGGCAATTCTGAAATCGCTCAGAGATCACTTGAGAATGACTCAAATGATGTAGCCCTTTGCAGAGAGAGAGGTCATGACAGCACTTTTAATCAAATAAAAGAAGTAAAAGCATATAAACCTAAGAACTGAGAATTTGTTAAGATAAAGTGATAGGTGGCTGCTGTAACACTGATCAGATCAGACAATTAGCTTTTTACTGTAAAGAAGGAAGCTAAGATATAAAATCTTTACGGTTATTCATTTAGAATAATACTTGAAAAATTATGACAACGTTTTTCTAGCAATGATCTTACAATGTTCCACATCAGATCCTAACTGTACATTCAAATGTGTTTATCTATAAATGTTCTGATGCAGTCTAAGCCCTGAAAAAGTATCACAAATGAGGGCTACACCTTGTATATGCAGCATGTCTGGACCACCCCCTGTAACTCTCCCAACTGCTTATGAATAAATTAGAATTGGACATATATTTCTTCTTATTCTGAATTCAAAACTCAAAGTAGCTCTTCATCTATAATGTATTTAAATGATCAAGTTTCATAATAGTTAATAGGGACTCAAAGAAGGTTTTTCCTCTTCCTAGTCCCTAGCTTAAGCCACCTACTTTGTCCAACAGATGATGAAGCTGTATAATTAAACAACATGTTATTAGTTCACAGAGGCAGAACCGACATTACTGGCATTTTTTATTTTTTTGTTCTGTAATCCACTTACTGAGATTCATCATTGTCAGCTCTCCGGGATAAGGGTAGTGAAGCCTTTCTGCAAAGTCCCGACAATACCACACAAGAAGTTCCTGGTTGGCAGGGATGGGCTTAATGGTGTAGAAGTAGATGTTCATCCCGTTCTGACACGCAGCCAGGTTTTGCTCCCGGGCAGAGTGCGCTGGATTCACATAGCGCATCCAGTTGCTTTTCTCTTCATTAAAGCCATCAATGAAGTGGAGAAGCTCCCCCCTGGAATAGATCTGTCCAAAAGAGAAGACAGGCATGTAAAGGGAAGGCAGCCCCAAAGCTCTCCAGCACCTCTTGGAATAAACACAGCCCGTACCGTGTGTGATTTCTGATCCCCTACTGCCTCATTAGAGAAAGAAATCAAATCAGTTTAGCCAGTGTAGTCTTGAATCAGCAGAAATAGGGCGGAAACAGGTAAGGCACACTTTGTCAGTTACCTTTTCCATTTCAGTTTTATCATCTTTTCATGTTCGGGAAAATAACAGAAAAATGAAACACAAATGTTCATTTAAGGAGCTGCCTCAAACCTATTAACCCACCACAGAGTACTACTTTTGCTACTGCAGTGAATGGCAAATGGGCGAGCTACTGACTTCAGTTCCGATTATGCTGACTTTTAGTGCTTTGAGTCACTGGGTAGAGGACTAAGCCGGCTGACGACGTCAAACTGAGTCTCAGCTTTTTCTATGGCCTCTGTACTCGCAGTTTCCTACACCCCCGCCCAAGGCTTCAACTATGCAAACATCCTCCACCCCCAACCCTCCAAGTCCTAAAGTAACACTTGTTCATATGAATACTTGGAACCTTGCCTTTTTGTGGAAGCACTGGGTGGGGCAGAGGTGAACTTCACCTGCCATAACAAAGTGAACACCGGGGCAGCAGCCAGAGTCTGACAGTCTACTACTCAGAAGTCACTTTTCCTCTTGATAAACGTGTCCAGCCTTGCTCTTTCCTTTCAATGCAAAGGAGGGAAGAGGGAACCCCTTATCTGGGAGGAGGCTGGCTGAAACACCACACACACAGCCACAGGCGTTGTGTTTTTGGAAAACGAACAGGAGGAAAGTATGTTGTTCCTTAAAGGCAACGCATAATGAAGAATTTGAAGTTTGTCCTAGAGAAATACTACTTCTGGTTAACAGATGCACTCAGGCCACTTGGCAAAGAGGCAGAGGGAAGAAGAAAAATTAAACTGCACACTCTTACTGAAACTATAAACACACTCCTTTATCCTTCCACAGAGAGTGTTCTCTCTCTCCCTCCCTCTTTTTAGGAGGTACCACATTTTCTTTAGACTTTAAGACCTTTCCTTAATACATATATAATCAGTCAATACCTGGTGTCCTCTGCGACTTGCAGTCTCCAAGTAGTAAGTAAGGCACTGTTCGTAGCAGGAATTTTGCTCTTACCGGACAGCAGGTTACTGCTTTTCCTTACTCACGTACCAACTGTGCTAGTCTACAGACAGTTTCTGTATTTCGCTCAAACGTTATCAGAGATAAAAAGGAACTCTGTCCCTTTAACACAGGCGGTAAACATCAGAATCACTTTCTTTTAAGAGTAACTTCCTGTAAATTGTGAAGGGGGAAATACATGTGGCTTCATCAAAGCAGCTTGTGAGAGCTTTTGCGGTGTGTTTTGTTAAGAGAAAATGGAACAAGGCTGGGTGAATTCTGCTATCAAGAGGGGTTTTCAAGTTTGTTTACTCTGATGTGCAAACTTCCAGGAACATGGGGTTCCATCGCTCTTGCACTCTTCGCTGGGGCGGAAACTGCTTTCTAAAGCTACAGGTATGTTGATTCCAGTTAGCCTTCCTCGGACTGCAATTTACTGTATCTTCATTTAAAAACAGCTATGTCGATGCCACGAAGTCACTCACACACACACAAGGAAATAAAATAACGCATACGTAAAATGAACACTATTTCCTACCACCTTATTACACTTCCATATATTATCAAGATTAAAATGTGCTGATTCATACTTCAGTTACAAGAAATGTCACTGGTTTCTCAACTTGAACAGCCCTTCTCTTCTTTGGCTGTGTAATTTGCATGAAACTTTTCCTTTCCTCAGAACAGATGTTCATATTCCTGCCAGCAAAACTGGGATGTTCTACAATATCCTCTGCATGTGAAAGACTGATTCAAATAAATCCTCCCAAGGAAAGCCTTCCAGTTACTTACAGTGAATCTTTAAATGAAACAGGGAACTGGGACCATGAGGGGAGATTCTTAGGTGCTTCTTGCCTTTTCTCAAAATGATCACACATTAATGAGACTTATGCTGAATTGTCTTAATTCAGACCTTTAACTCCAAAAGGCATGTACCTTTATGGCTCACTTCTGAGAAGAATTTATTGGCAATAAAGGCAAAAATGCACTCATAGTTCCAACATTATTAATTAATATATTTTAAGCAGGGATAATTATTAAATAAAAATTATAAGCACATGATTCTTAGTGAATCTGTAACTACCCTCTTTTGCTTGGGAAATAGTAAGATAAATTTCTAAAAATGCAAAACTTCCCGGATTAAAAATATTGTTTCTTAGGAATACCTTCTGAGTGATTCACTAGCAGAAGTGTCTAGGATACTTGTCCGAAAGATATAAGTGTTCGCAAAATACCAGCTACAGCAAACATAACACAATTTTTGTTATCATGCAGCTGTTTCTTTTTAAAGAATTCAAATAATGTACATTTCATGTAAGTATGCATAAAAACACTTACTAAATTTAAGTAACCATATCTTTATTTTCTAACTGAGGAAACTGAATATCCCTGAGACATCTATGGGAAGAAGGAAAGCAATCTGATGTTTTTCTCTTCACTGCTAATCCAGTCTTTTACTCAAGGATTCCATCTAATTAGTTCACCTCTAGCGGCCTTTCTAATATAGCAAAGGAAGTCGTACTAGCTAGATCTTTTGGTTGGATGTTATAAAGGAAAGTTTATCATCCTGCATGATTGTAAGTATTTTCCTTATGCTATGAGATAATTAACTTATTGTCAAATGGAATCGTTTTACGGGGCACATGTATTTAAACAGGACTAGCCCTGTGGTCCTTTCTCCATTCCCCTCACCCCATCTTCCAGCTATCCTTCCTTAATGGCATTTACTTTCAAGATAATTCATTTGTGTCATTCCTGGCTGGGCATAGTGGCTCACACCTGTGATTCCAGCACTTTGGGAGGCTGAGGTGGGCAGATGATGAGGTCAAGCGATTGAGACCATCCTGGCCAACATGTTGGAACCCCATCCCTACTAAAAATACAAAAATTAACTGGGCGTGGTGGTATGCGCCTGAGGTACCAGCTACTTAGGAAGCTGAGGCAGGACAAGTACTTGAACCTGAGAGGCGGAGGTTGCAGTGAGCTTAGATAGCACGACTGCACTCCAGCCTGGCAACAGTGAGAATCCACTTAAAAAAAAAAAAAAAAAGAAAAAAAAAAGGTTGTTCATTTGCGATAATTATTCCATTCAATTAAAGTTAAGTCAGCAAGAAATCAAAAAGGGGTGAAATTTAAGGCTTGGTGACTCATTACTACTTCCTTGCAGAGAAATGCAAATGAACCTACTACCTTAAAGCAAGGCAACAAACTGTTTCCTTTCATCACAAAACTCTAATGAATTGCAAAAATTAAGATTCACATATAGCTCATATATCCTTCCCTAACCACCTACAGGCCAAACATTTCATCGGTTTCATCACATTTGTTCAGAATTCCCTGTGTCCATGAGATCCTGGACACTTATGGGTGAGCCCCAGCATTTCTCAGCACAGGATGAGAAAGGAGGTAACCCACCCAGCTACTCTTGTAGCTCCATTTTTTTTCCTAATACTTAATGAGTCTGGAGAAATTTCCCTTACTTACCCTCCAAAAATATTTCCTGTTGGCGTTCTTGGGAACTGTGTCACTGGTGTAGATTTCACCTATTAGGGGCCCAAAACGTGTGCCCTTTGGTATGTATTCTTTACTCATCACGCCAAGAACCTAAAGAGGAAAAAAACACAGGAAACAATTACATTAACTGTAAAATATTCACCAATCTTTTCATTTGAATAAATTGGACTATCAAGTGGCAATACAGCTAACAATAATAAAATTTTGATAAGTAGAACAGACATTAACGACGCCTACATAATGAACAAGCTTCACCTTAGGGTGAGCAAATACTCAACCAAGCATTAAATCAGTCTAGGGGATTATTGTCTGGTAATAAAGGATCCTGTAGTTGTATCATTACTTTTCACGCTAGAACAGAGAAGATCACCATTCTCTTATAGAATGAGAATAAGACACTGCAGAATTAGACAGTCAAGATCAGACCCTTTCAGCCTGTCCCTAGTTTCCCATTTCTCCTTCTCCCTCAAACCGTAAGTACAGTGTGCTTGAGGGGAAGAAAATAGGTTTAACCTCAGAAACCAAAATAATGCTCTTTGCTTGTTCCACAATGGTCCAAGGAACCAGAAACCAAATGCACTGTGTTTTTTCATTCCGTATGAGGTCTGCATGTTTTGTTTTGTTTTGTTTTTTTCATAGCTTGCATATTCTCTTTAATAAAAGATCTTTCAAGTAACTCTTCTTCTGTGGCCTTCTACTTCGTTCTTCTCCAGTCTTCTACTCAAGAGTGGTCAAAGGCCCGTGTGTGGCTGTGTGTTAAAGACAGGGTCTCCCTCTGTCACCCAGGCTGGAGTGCAGTGGCTCAATCTTAGCACATTGCAGCCTCAACCTCCCAGGACCAAGTGATCCTCCCACCTCAGCCTCCTGAGCAGATGAGACTAGAGTCATGCACCACCACACCCACAGCTAATTTTTTGTTGTTGTTGTTGACAAGGAGTTTCACCATGTTGCCCAGCTTTGTCTCAAACTCCTGGACTCAAGTATCCTCCCACCTCAGCCTCCCAAAGTGCTGAGATTATAGGCTGAGCCACTACGCTTGGCCAAAAGCCCTCCTTTGAAATTAAGTTTATACTGAGGAAAGCTGTAGGTTCTAAGACCTGAGGAAATAACCTCAGACTGCATGTATCACATATTTTAACTTTGTAGGGCCTTGCTAAAGAAACATAACTATACCAGTTCCTCCTTAATAATAAATTTCTCTTTTTGAGGGGGTAAAAAAAATCACCAACCATGAATCAGGAAGCAATTCGTCACTATTCAATAGAACTCCCCTGTGAGTAGTCCTTTACAACAGTTTGCAGTTACAGTTTTGTTTTGGTTTTTATTCTCTCACTTTCCTGTTTTATTTTCTTCTCATTCAAGACAACCTACCAATTACCTACTAAATACATTATTGAAATGGGCCAAAGAGGAGGGAGGGGCAACAGATGATAATGTTTATTTTCCAGTTTTTATTTCCCCGGTAGCTCCTGTGCATTCATGTACCTGAAATGGTAGACCCAAATATGTGAATCGATCAGTGTACATGGGTTGCTCACAGTGGAATCTACGATTTTGGTTATACTATACTCCAGTTCCTCATTAAGGGACTTTCATTAACAATTTAAACCTCTCTTTAAATAGATAAGGCACACCTATGTGCCTGTGACAGACTAGCTTTTCTCATTTAAGTATCTTACCAACCAATGATTTTTTTTTTCTGAAACAATTTAGTATTCAATATACAAATCAATGAAGCATACTCAGACTGGAAAGAGAAAAAAAAGAAAATTTTCCTACACCTAACACAAGTTGAAACAAGAGTGTTATTTTTGGTGCTTTATGAATTTCTGTCAGAGAGTTGAAAAAAGCAGATGTTCATTCCATCTTCCTCCTCTGCCTTCATTTACATCTATCTCCCCTTTTAATCACAGTTTGTCATTATTGGTATTTGTTGGCAGTAAACTACTGGGGATGAGAGTATCTCAGAGCAGCCTTGAGATATAAATATATATATATTTAAAGCTTTAGTAGACTTACTTATTCAGAGGCTCATTGTTTTGGACATACTATTATTGAATCTAATTAATTTGGAAAATTCATGGAATTGAATTTATGACATGCAAATTTCAGTGATTATTCCATAATATCAGAACGACAAACAGGAAAAACAAATAATGCCATTTGTTGGTGAGCCAATAATTAGCAGTTGATATTTTCAACATATCTACTTTACAGCAGTAATTTTAAGAAAGGCACTCAACTGGTTCATCCACTTTGTTTTAAATTATAGTCTCTTACAGACGGTGTCCTGGGAGTCAGAGCTTGATTACTAACAAGAAGCACTGCATTGAGGTCACGGTTCTTCTTCCAAACTGCCTTTCTTTTACAGAATGGGCCTCTAGGTTTTCAGCTATCAATCTTACACGAAGAAAACACTCATTTTCTTGTGCCCCAAAATAAGCCATCTAGAAAGCATAAGCTGCCCAATACCTATTTGAACACAACAGTGGACTAGTCAGTAGGGAGCTGTAAAAGCAGCACTGGAAGTAGCTCTTGCCATCTCTAACCTTACAAATGCAGTGCAACAGGCAAGACATGCGGACAATTTAAAAAAAGAAGGCTCTGTGGTAGAGAGCTCTATGATAACCCTCAAGCTCCAGACAAATTAAAGTAGCTTCAATATTAGGTTATCATTAGGAAAGGGACAGAGCCCTACTATTTTAAATTTCAATTATATTCAGTGCTATAGGGCACATATAAACTCACACCTATACATAAAAATACAAAAATCATAAAATTTCAAAATGGGAAGCCCTTACAAACCACCTCTATCCATTCTAAGTCTAGCATTCTAATACACAATAAACATCTTCATCTCAAATGTACGTCCAAGACATTACTCCCAGATGACATAAAAGTTGACACTAAGACCATGGTGCTTGTCCAGGTAGCTTTGGAGGGGAATAGGAACCAGGACTGTTTTCAAAGGGAAGTAAAAAACCAAGTACTAATTCTCCCTCTGGTCCTAGAAAGATCCAGAATGTGCATCTTAGACAAACTATCTCCCTGACTCACAGTTTATAGTAGTCTATTTTCAAAGCAAGCAAATATTAAGGAGGAACCTGGTGTGTGCCGTAAACTTCATAGTGCTAAAAAGACAAAGAATTTGTTCACCTAACTGAGGAAGGAAACTGCACTGGAACTGACCAGGGTCCTAAAGAATTACTACCGGGGACAGGCCACTGTGTGCCTTCTATAAACCGATCAGCAAGAGGATACCAGGCTTCAATACCTCCCTGCTTCACCTGCTCCCACAGAAGCTCTTTATGTGCGGTGCAGACCCCTCCACCACTTGAGCAGATTTGTCTAAGTGGCTTCAGTTATAGAACACACCCTGACGTCTACAGCTTCTAGACAAAACACAGGGCTTTTCAATTTTACAAAATGAAGGAGATTTTACAGTTTAGGATGGGTTGAGTTGGAGTGCTTAATGAAAGTCTGATAAAAAGGACAATATAGGCTTTTTTTTTTTTTAAAGCAAATTCCTTCTTTAGAGAGTATGCAAACACACAGAGCAGTGGGTTTTAAGCAGAAACAATATCCAAGTCTAAATGTCATCTGATCATCTTCTCCCCAATAAGATCATTTAAATTACTAGTGATCTCTTCTCCCCCCTGAATCCCACTCTGTAAGAATGACTCGTTAGATTATAATTGTTTTGACCATATGAATGTTTGTCTTGTGAGGACTAGAACTCAGTAGTAACCAAGACCTTCAGCCTGCAATCACCCCATTTTTATTTGATTAATTTATTTGATTATTATTATTTTTTGAGACAGTTTCGCTCTTGTCGCCAGGGCTGGAGTACAATGGCACCATCTCAGCTCACTGCAACTTCCGCCTCCCAGGTTCAAGTGATTCTCCTACCTCAGCCTCCCAAGTAGCTGGGATTACAGGCCCGCGTCACCATACCCAGATGATTTTTGTATTTTTAGTGGAGACTGGGTTTCACCACGCTGGCCAGGCTGGTCTCCAACTCCTGCCCTCAGGTGATCTGCCCTCCTTGGCCTCCCAAAGTGTTGGGATTACAGGCGTGAGCCACTGTGTTTGGCAGTCACCCAATTTTCAAAAGGAGTGAAGTGAACAAAGGTGTTTGGGGAAGGTTTCCTTCTTCATTACCTTTCTATTACAGAAAACAATGGTGATGCCTTGGTCCATCATTTCTCAAATAAAAGGCAGTATGAAGAGGGAATTGCATGTTATGGTGAGATACTTTTTATAGATGGCTTGAGTTAATAATGGACTTCAATCGGAATGGACACCGAGGGAGTCCCCATGTTCTGTCTGATGTTTATCAGCCAGATACAAGGAGGTGAGACTCACAGAGTCGCGGTGCCTCTAGAGCAGGCGTCCGGAAACTTTTTACACAGGGGGCCAGTTCACTGTCCCTTAGACCGTTGGAGGGCCGCCACATACTGTGCTCCTCTCACTGACCCCCAGTGAAAGAGGTGCCCCTTCCTGAAGTGGGGCGGTGGAGGGGGGGCAGATAAATGGCCTCAGGGGGCCGCATGCCCACGGGCCGTAGTTTGGAGACGCCTGCTGTAGAATATAAGCAGTCTCAACCGAGAGCAGAAACTCTACAGGGTAACGCTTCTAAAATATGAATGCTTGAACTGATTTTTCTGTAGTCAAGTAGTCACAAGAGATTATTTCAGGAGGACAAGGGGAAAACCCCCATAAAAGAATAACCTGTCAGTTTAAAACATGTTCAGAGTTTTGAATAGTAAGTCTATATTTGATTTTAGTTCTGGAAATAGGAAGTAAGAACAGCTTTATTAAAGGTACAGAATGATTCTAAACTCAATCTAAAAATGAGGGTCAAGATCAGAAATACGGTTTGTATGTTTTGCTTTTTAACCAAAAAAAAAAAAAAAAAAAGGTGCTGACACATTGTACAAATTCATAATGAAAAATGGTGTTGTAAAAAAAAAAATTCCCCAGTAGGTCAGCACAATAGTACATACTGTAACATCTTTTGCTATTTAAATGAAAACATTTAAAGGGCGAGACTGATAAGTCAGATAAAAAGACTTCCTATTTCAACGGCTCATGGAACTTAAAGAACTAACTGAATAATGATCATGTAAACATTCATCAACCCTTAACGTCACCGTCTGTGTACTGGTCTGCAGCTCTCCTACCCGCAATGGCTCAAACTCCACCATCCTCTTTCACCTTCTAAAGGAGCTCTCCTTTCCCAAAGTTCAAAAACAAAGGAGAGAAACAGAAAAACAGGTACAAATTCTTAAGCTTACTAGCTTAAGACAGTATTACATTCAAGTTTACTTCTTGCTTGTCTTTATGGTTAGGGTTTAAAGATGTACTATCCTCTATTCAAGTGCTTCAGTTAAATGCAATACAGGGAAACAGGGTAAGAGAACCCTGAGCTCTTAGGTTAGTTCTGAAGGACCCTCTTCAGGAACACATGCACTGTCTATTTTTGGGTTGCTTAATACATAGAAATAGGGAGTTATACATTCAGAGGGGAAAAAATAACACGAAATAGCTTAAGGATTGGTCTGAAATATGTGAAGATGATAACTAAAACCACAGTGACACCAAGAGGGGCCAGTGTAGCATAATCGAGAAGCACTTACTGGAGAAGTCAGAAGAACTTTGCTTCAAGTCCCAGGTCTGGCTTTACCTATATATCTTTGGGTAAGTGACTATCTTTCTGAACCTTGAACTAAATGATCTAAGAGCATTACTTGACTTAGCTATGATTTTAAAGGAGAATGACAGAAATTAAAAAAACTTAAGCTAAGAGCTGACCTGAGGATAAGAACATTATGGAATTAAAAGGCAAAGATGACCCACAGAATGTAGATTTTTATTTCAGTCCCAAAGGGCGGACAGGGCAACACAGCACAAATCAACCTTGGGAACAGACCAATATTTGGTCAAACTTGATATGGGGAAAAAACACACTACACCTTTTAAAGCCACAGTGAAATCTTATATACCTAAACAAATCCTGTATTAATTCCAAGGGCCACGTATTAATGAGAGACTTTCTATTAAGAAGAGCATTACTTTCAGGAAGAGGTATAATTAAGGCTGACCTCTGGGGCTAAAGTTTTTGATAATGTTCCCATACAACTACAATTTAAATTTTACTTTTTATAAACTCTGCCTCCATTCGCCCAGCAGTGGGGGCAAAAAAGAAAGAATGAGCAGCATTGCTCTGTTTAATTTTAGACAGCTGTGTCTCCCCCCTCACCAAAAAAAAAAAAAAAAAAAAAAAAAAAACCACTGGACTCAGACACACAAACAGGAAAGAGACAAAGAGTTTTCCAAACAGGCTCCCGGATTCCTTCAAATACTGTTCCTTAGGGATGGGGGAAAGTGACTCGATATGGCTATAAGGAACAGTCCTAGTAGCAAATTCTGGATTCCTATGGCCAATCATCCCCTTTTCCCTACTTTCTGAAGGCAGTAATAGAATTGACAGTGCTCCTTGCTAACGGTGGTGGTGGGAAGTCTGCTGAGGGGTCCCTTCATTCAACTTCAGCCAGTAGTAGACTAGTGAGTGCCACTATAGTAAGCCAAATTCTGAAAACAAGAGGTGGTTCTGCAAGTTATTTCACAGCTAAACTTCACGCCTAACTATAATCTTTATATAAAAGGTAAACAGAAATCAGTTGCTCATTCCCAGTTTGGGTTTTCATCCCCTTTGAAACAACAAAGAGTGTACCCACTTCAGAGGCCAGTAAGGAATTGGCCTGCCAGCCCAGCCCAGCAAAGGAGCTGCCGCAGATAAACAGTGGTTAGCTCTGAAGTCATCCGGACAGAGGACACTTTTACATGACCCCCTTTCTCGGTTTATACCATCACTTCACTTCATAAACACGTCAAAGTTTTGAGAATAATTTTAGAAACCCAGCTAATAAAGCTGGCTTGTTAAAAAGAATAAAGCCAACTAATTACCAAAGGGAGACAAAAGAAACATGAAAACATTTTTTTTCTAAGAAAGTTTTCTCCCTTAAGAGATACTGTACAACAGGGGCAGGAGGGCCAGTGGGTCCAGCCCAGAGCTTTCTTGACATTTGAGTACACTGACAATTTCACCCACCCTGTGCTGCAAGGCACTTTTCTAAGACATGTCAATTTGCCAAAATATTTAACTGTTTACTAATTAGGATGGAACAGTTGAAGGCTGGAGGAAATGAGAAGGAAATAATTTAGGGAAAGAAAGCAATGCAAGAATTGAATAGAGAAATCAATTATTTACTGATACTTAGAGATTCTCAGAGGTTTTCAGAGATATACAAGGCCTCAAAGGCAAGTAGGGAGATTTGGCGCCAGGTCCCAAGCTTCTTCGGCAATAAACCAGAGGCTTACCTCTTTGCTGTCTGTGGCACACTTGAAAAGCAGATTCCTCGGTAAGGATGCCTCCGCCTGAACCGAAGTCCCGCCATCAGCACCAGCTTCCCAGGGGTGGTCGTTCACAATGTATGTACACTTCTCTTCAAATTCAGCCTCTGTCCACAGAGTCATATCCGCATCCTCCATGTCCATTTTCATGGTTCCCTCGGTCCCCTCTGCCAATTCCTGAAACCTCACAGCACCGGAGCTACACTTGGGGGCAGCCTGGAAGAGAAGGGAAAGCCCTTTAATCCTCATTGTCCCGCCGTTCCTGTGGCTCCCTCTGAGAGGCTATGACTAATACAGTAGTCTGAAGACTTTAAAAGCAGATGCAGAGTGCTGGGTACAGTTGAGTAAGAGCCAAAAAGCCGTATAAAGTAAACTGCCTTGTTTTTAAATGCTACTCTTAGCTTAAAAAAAAAAAAAAAAAAAAAATTGGCAACCACACTGGGGGAGGGGAGGAGATGAAAAGGAAAAAAAAAAAAAAAAAAAAAAGGAATCACCTCTGAACAATCCCTGGCTTTACCTCTCACGGCAGAAAAATGTTGTGGGCGCACAGTCCAGTGTCCCAGAATGCCTGGGGTCATGGCCGCCAGACCCTCGGCACTGTGGAAAAGCTGCCTCAGAAAAGTGTCACAAACAAGGAGAGGAAGAGGAAGGAGCTCTGTCTGCCTCTGAATGAAGCTAAAAATGGAAAGCGCGTGTGGTGCAGGAGCGGAACCAGCCTGCCTTTTCCAAATGGGGAAGGCTGAACTTTCCCACCAGCTCCCAACGCAAAACAACTTTCAAAACAACTGCCTCCCCCCTCTGCTGCGAGCTCTCTTTCATCCTCACATGGAAGGCTGAAAAGGGTTGCATCCTGCCAGCATCACTGAGCTACGGCCTCTTAGAAATCACTTGGACCACAGAAAAAGAGGAGGAAAAATGGGTGACGGGAGAAACAGCCTGCAGTGTCTTCTGACTTGCAGGCATATCGCACCAAATTGAAAAAGCAAAAACAAAACATAGAACTGTTCAATAAGATTCCCTGGAGAGAATTCCTTCAGGACCCTTCAGCTACAAATAGCACTTTCCATTTAAGTCTGAAAGTGTATGAATTCCCAGAAGTCACTGATGTACTACAGTTTACTGTAACTAAAGTTATAACAAATTTAGAAGACTTGGAGGACAATCTCTGCTTCCACTCGTAAACTGATAAGGATATTCCCGAAAATCCTCCGTCACACTCAGAAAAAAGTGTTTCCCAAAGGCAAAAAAAAAAAAAAAAATGGTAAACAACTTCTGTAATATTTTCTCACATAGACATGTTTGATAAAAATTAGGAATATGGGTGTCATTTCCATGTAAGAATGTATATTTGTTAAAATGTAAACATAACATTCTGTGGAAGTCCTTCAAGGAGATTTTTACATTCTTCCACTTCTCTAAATAGGATGCTTAAAAAAAAAAAAAAAAAAAAAAAAAAGGTTGGATGCAAAGTTGTTTTTCCCTGTTACAATTTAAACAAACCTGCATATTTTTATTTAAATCCAACATGTAGAGTCATGATGCCAAGTACATGTTAAAAATAAAATAAAACTGAAAACTTCAGCCAACCCAGAATAGTTTGGCGGGTGTGAGCAGGAACCACTACTGAAATTTCAATGAATTGACAATTGTGTCTAGAACTGAAAGGGTTAATGATTCATAAGGAAAGTCTTACAAATGTTTGACAGCACTAAATGCACTAAAGCAGAAGCATGTTTCTACTGCGACTACGTTGGCAAAAAATAAAAAAGTAAAAGAAAAGACAGTTTTCAGATCCATTTCAGAATTAAAAAAAAAATAAATAAATTCGAGTTCCTTACCAAGGTCGTACCCACACGTTTTTCCACGCAAATATCCAACATCTGAGAAAAGTCTCGCTCATCTCTACCCAGTCCACATTCTCCCCGCGTCTCCCGCTGGGCTGAGCCGCACGGACGCGCACCTCGGCGGCGGTCCCTTCTCGCTCCGTCCGGCCGCCCCGGCGCCCGCGTCCCGGCTCCGGGCGGACAGGTGCTCTCGCCTCTCCGCGCTGCTCTTGCCTCTCCGCAACACTGGAGGGCCTAGTGTCACGGCGCACTGTGTGTGTCTGGTTTCCCCTCCCTGCTGCAGATTGCCGGAGTCACTCGCCCGAAGAGGGGGGCGTGGCCAACCACCTGGCCAAGCCCAGGGCTTTCCCCCAGATTTCGAGCACCGCCGCCGAGTTTAGTGAATTTCAACATTGACTTGGAATCTTACTTCCCTTTGAAGGCACTTAGCCTTACTCGGGCTCTATTGTATTCTAAACACTCCAGATCGGTCTCCTTCCAGGCGCGGCAGAATCAGGGGGCACACTTTCCTTAAAGAAACTTAACATTTACCTACACATTTTGTAATTTCTCAGCTTAAATCCCCAGGTACAAAAGACACAACTCTTACTTCAAAAGAGCAGGTTAGTTTCGCAGCTAATGTAATACAGTAGAGCTGTCTGGTCCTCGAGCTGCTGTGTACGTAGCACACGTTTCCCCGCACCGCCACCACCGCCCCCACCCCCCCACCGCCCCCAAACTTGCAACATTCCATTTCTCCTGCTAACGTTCAAACTTGGCAGAACTAACTTTTCCTCTTTTAACTATTTACTAAATAGGGAAAAAGGAAAAAGTTATAATTCTATAGATTAATGTTTGTTTTCCTTTCCTCTCCTCCCAGAACCCACAGGCAGACTTCCCAGGAGTGTAAGTAAAATGTAGAGCATTAATCGTTTCACAGTTAAGAGGAATATTGAACTGATCACTGCAAGTGGAAAGCGGTCGGAGGCAGTAATTAGTGGGGCTTATTCTGAGCCCCGGCCAGCTTTTCCTCTAGCCCAGTCAGTCCTCTGTTGAAGGAAGGACATCCTGTGATGATGGCATACAATGTCCTGTTTGTTTATTATTAAGAGCGTGGACCTTGCATTCCTGCTTCTCATTACAAAACAAACCAGATGCTTTACTTCCTTCAATGGTCTTGTGCCTTCAGCAAGGAATTCTTTAATTCAGAGAAACAATGTTTATAGCAAACACTCCATTTAAATTATTATTTAGATCATTGAAATCCAGGTCTTCCATTTTTCCTGCTTGCCTCACCATAGGTAGTTTTTTGTTGTTGTTGTTTTGTTTTTTTAATAATTTCTCCTTCAATCTTAGGCTGCAATGTCTTTTCTAACATTTTAAATACACGTGTGCATACACACCCACACACACACACCCCCACATACACACACCCAGTTCCAACTTAATGATACCAACTTAGTCATACAATGAAGTGGACATCTGAGTATTTGTTTACAGGAAGAAAGGAAACAAAGCAAAACAAAAGCCCAGCTCAATCCTAAAAATATGTCTGTTTATCTTTAAAATTTCTCTTTTAGAAAACTTTTCTAGAATTTTTTTGGGGGAAGGGGGAGAGGCAAAAGATTATTTGCCAGGAAATGGTGTCTGAAGTCCTGCCGCAATCTCTCTCTCAGTACAGAACAATCAAATTCCCACTAGGGGACATGATTAGCACACACTCCCTGCTCGCTGCTTGGCCCACCTGTGATTGCATGTTACGCCAGAGGGGACGCTAGCACCAAGAGGAAGCAGGACTTTTAGAAGGCAGATATGCCAGGGGTGGAAAACTGAATGAACAATTCCTAATAGTCCTCAGAAAGCTCCAAGCTGATAATTAAACAAGAGAAATCCAGCCTGCTCAAGAGGGTTTATTAACTGATGCTGAGTCAGCACCACAATGGACAGAAAAACAATGTAGTCATACTGAAGGCTGGCCTGCTGTTCAAACAGTCTCACTTGCAGATGGTAAAGACTATTTCACTTCCCTTTTAGAATCAAACTCTGTTCTTAGGCCACATACACCATCATGCAACTGCTGGTGAGTCAACCAGGATGGAGTAAGGGAATAGGCAAAACGTTGGATATTTGAGGTGGGAAGAGGGCTATTTTAAGCCAAATATTTGCTTGAATGACTGGAAGATGCCAGTGAATCAACTCACTGTTAATTAATATCAGCCTGCACTCACCTTCAGAGGTGGTGAAATGGGCTTGAGTCTAGGGAGGACGCAAACTTCAAATACCAGTGTGGGGCTTAGCCAGGCAACCCTAAAATTAGTTCCAGGTGTCCAGCTGAGCTGGACAAGGCCACGGGTAGAAGGAAAGTACATTTTCAGACAGAGTGTTGGAATGTAAAATCCTTTACATGTTAGCTTCTTGTCTCAAAGTGATGGGACAAAGACCCTCCAAACCAACTTTTGACTGTGATTACAGTAGTCAGGGATGGGTAATAACATCATTTAAAATGAAAGATACAAAAAAAGAAGAAGAAATAGAACAAAGGAAGCTTGCTCCATCATAGGAAAAAACATGTCCATATTGTAATATTTAGGTATTGTCCAGCACAAAACCACTAATGGGGACTAAAAGGGACTGACCTCTGACCTTCCCTCAGTTCTCCCAGAGGGCCTGAGCAGTGCACCTTTTTAGTGCTGACTAAAGCTGGGAGACCCTGGCAGCAGTACAGCTGTGCAGAGAGAGCTATCGGAGGCTGCCACTGTCTGGAATCTTACGTCTCAAAGGGTTTGTTTCTAAGTAATAACTTGGTGCGTTTTTAGTCACTATATTATTTCCTCCCAAGTTAGAACGCTGAAAAGAACCCCAGTTATCTTTATTAATCAGCATTTCTCAGGCGGAGCTCTCTCATTAAAAGTGTTCACAATGGCAGCAAATCATGAATGAGCCCAATAGTTCTGTTCTCAGAAATCCTCATCTATTCTGGTGGATGGCATCATCACAACAGTTCAACCAGCCAATGTTAATTCAGCTTCAGCTACTGGGCCAGTTTGTTTCCTCTCCCAGTCCCTGGGTGGATTGGGAATTGCAACGTAGGCGGCTGGATGACTCTATAGGGAAAGGACTATTGTAGACTGAAGGGACATTGAGTACCAATTTGGAGACCTGGACTCCACTTGGGGCAAAATAATTTTTTTTTTCCTAAGAAAAAAAATTCTTCCTAAATAAAGTAAAAAAAATAGGATGAAATGCACCCAAGATGAAACATGTTTTCATTTTCTCATTCAACTCCTGCCATACCCAAACAAGGTCAATGACAAGCTAACCACATCAAGAGAATATCCCCCCACCCTCTTCTTCCCACTCCCTTCCCACCCACCCACCCTCACCCCTCACACCCATTTCCCGCTTCCTGTAAGTAAGGCATCTTCATGCTGGTAAACATTTGGGGACCAACTGTAAGCCTGAGCCTGAAAGAGGGGCACTGGGGCTTTGAAGCCCTCCCACATGTCTCAAAGCCAGGCTGAGAACTAGAGGGACACTTGGTTTTTAAACTTTAACAGCCTTTTCAACTCACATCACTGGGCTTGGCCTTCCGGCTGCCTTCCTTTTCAAAAGCCGGACAAGAAGAGCGAGTATGCGTGTATGAGTGAGAGAGAATATATGTATGACACATGCTATGTTACAATGCAGCCTGTATGTGTCATTGGTGTGATATGTGTATGATATGTTTCGATGATGCGTTGAATCAATTTAAAAATAGCACAAGCTTCCTTCTCATGACACAGCTCACCTCCCCAAAACTTGTGACAAACATAGTCAGGGCCTAAACTTTGGGACGGTGAATTTTGGGGGCTGTTGGATGTTTTGGAATGAGGTCAGTGTTTTGACTTCCTACATAAGGGAAACAAAAATTAAGTAAATTGAAGAACCTAAGTAGAATGCCCTTCCCTCCCTAGAAATGAAGATATAAATGTTCTTCAGAGGACTTTATAAAACCCACAGGATGTCCGAGGTCTCAGAGTATTTATAGAACCACCTGTATCATTACATCTAAGTATGAATATCTTTTTTAGCCCTTCCTTCAGAAAGACAGTTGTGTTCTCATCTAATCATTTATATATGATTTTTAAATTATTCCTTTAGTTCAGCATCTACCAACTTAATAAATGAAAATAGCAATACTAATCATTTCCATATGACTCGTGGAGAAACCAAGCTTTGGGGTTTCCAATATTTGCTTTCCCTTCTAATTATGTTTTTATCATAGTAAATATTCAGACAGAAGAATTTTAATTTCTGAAAGATCTGTGGGAAAGAACAGGAGAAGGAAGGTTAGTTCAGAACCCGGAAGACATTTCCTAAGCTTACAGTTGGTGGGGGAAAAGGAGCCGTCCTAAACTTAAACTAACAGAAGGCAAAACCTGAACTGTTAACCAGGGAGAAAGGCAGCAACAGGAAAGGGGTGCACTCTGAAACTCATCTCTTTATTTGGAGAAGAGGAAGAGTAGCTTCCATACAAATGCGAGAACAAGACTGTGGGTCAAATGTTTGCTTCTCTCACCTTTCAGCGGGAGGAGAAGCCATTCTGGAGGAGGGGAGGACTCAAGGTGGAAATAAAGGGAAGGTCGCCAAGAATAAGATTAAGGAGGGCCAGCTGGCTTAAAAACGAAGGCCAAAGGCTTCTTGGGAGGATGAGCAGAAACAGCAGTGGAAGACCCAGTGCAGGCAGGAGCAGTCCCCTTAGAACAGGACATGGGACCCTACAGTTGCACCTGCCACTGTGTGCTTCCCTGAAACCACAGAATATTAACCAAAGGACGCAAGAGGTTTTATTTAAAATGAGACTGACGATTTTCTCTCACTCTTTCTAAGGGAAGATCAAGACTGCAGAGGCTTGATTTTTTTGGCGCCAAGGTAAGTTAGGATAGAAGAAACAGAATTACAAAGGTTAATCATGAAATCATTTGACCACCCCCACGCCCCAACTCCCTTTCTGCTCCAAAGGGGATTTAGTATCCAACCTAAGTCGAAGAACATATATCCCGTCCAACGCTTCATTTTCCTGCTGAGGAAACTGAGGACCAGAGGTCAGGAAGCAGAAAGGGCATCTCTCCCAGACTCTTTTTTGGTAACTGGATCTTACATACAACTGCGAACCCGGGAAATGTCAGCCCACAGGCAGGGTTGCAGCTCAGGGAGCAAGACCAGAACCTGGGCTCTCAGATTTCCAGCCAAGCTTAGGGTTCTGCATTGGCTCCTGAGCACCTACTGTACCTAAGGGACACGAGGGCTTGAAAAGGAGGAGGAAGGAGCTGCGCTTATTGGAGAACCTTTTTTTTTTTTTTTTTTTTTTGAGATGGAGTTTCGCTCTTGTTACCCAGGCTGGAGTGCAATGGCGCGATCTCGGCTCACCGCCACCTCCGCCTCCTGGGTTCAGGCAATTCTCCTGCCTCAGCCTCCTGGGTAGCTGGGATTACAGGCACGTGCCACCACGCCCAGCTAATTTTTTGTATTTTTAGTAGAGACGGGGTTTCACCATGTTGACCAGGATGGTCTCGATCTCTCGACCTCGTGATCCACCCGCCTCGGCCTCCCAAAGTGCTGGGATTACAGGCTTGAGCCACCGCGCCCGGCCTGGAGAACCTTTTAAATGTGAAACTGTTGGTGGCAACGCCACAAGAAACTCAACCCGCCTAAACCTAATTCAGTGCTTGAGTTTGGAAGAAGGCCTGACTGTCCTTCTTGCCTCCACCCCCCACCTGAGGGGTAGAGAGGCGAGGGAGGAAAGAGAAGGCAAAGGCAAGACAATATAAGAGATACCTTATCTTTTGAACAACTCTCTAATGTTGACTAAGAAAAAGCTGGGAAACCTTTTAACATTAAGATAGCCTGGAGATCCTGAAGCCATCAGCCCTGACTTATCTGTTCTCCATCTACAGCCCATTGTTTGCTCCAAGCAGGCACCCTGGAAGCAGGGCAGAGGAGTTAATGTTCAATAGGCATCCGTCCCCTTAAGGTGCACCTCAGGGAATGAAGGGCCACTGTGCCTTACCCTAGAATGGGACCAAACACAGGGAAGGAAAGCGGCTTGGTGCTTTTCAGGCAGGATCCCCACAGCTCCTTTTAAGAGAACAGGCACTGCCTTTAGGAGAGATAATCCCACAATGGACGTCCATTAAAGGTATTAGGATATAGACAGGCCACCATGATCCCTGGGAGGAGAGCTCTGTCCTGACAATAGACAATTAAAGCTGATAAATCCAAGCTACTTGTTGCTGTTCTAATTCCTTCTAATTGTATGCTACTTGTGCCTGGCTCTCGCATTCAGGGATGAAGCAAGCTACTATAATCTCCAAAGTACCTGACCTACTTCCTACAGGATCCTTTCGGCATTCTTTTCTTCCCATCTGGACATTTTCTTCTCTTCTCTTTCTCCCCTCTTCCTCATAGGTTGAGGGGAGGAGAAGGAAGGATGCTGGGGGCTGGGGTGGGGGACGTGGAACAGAAGGTTGCGTCCAAATCAATGACTCAGGGGCCTCAGACAGTTCACTAATCGGTTAACAGCTAATCATGCTCACGGGCACATCAGTGATTAAACTGCACTTTGCATTAGGCTCAACAAGTGGCACGAGGCACACTTAGGATCCAACTGCTAGATCACTGCTAGCTGCCAAATCTGCATGTGCTTATGTGTGGGGAGTGCATGCCTCACTGATTCATTCGCAGCTGACATCTCACTAATTACACTGCCACCACCAGCTAGGCAGAGTAAAGCCTTCATTCTCACCCAGCACCCCAAAGGATATAATTCTATCTAAACAACAGAGCTTTAAATGCCAGTTTGGTGCCTGCCTGCATGTCCTCTCCTTCCAGAATCTCCTAGAATCCATGAAAGGAGCAAAATCATCTTTGCAACTCAATCGTGGCCCCTGGGTGTATTTTTAATGCTGAAAATCTTTATAGAGCTATCTCTTCCCACTCTTCCTTGCTCAGTAACCTAGAGTGGTTAATAATCTGTCCTTTTAAAATACAATACTGAAATTAACAATTCCAACTATTAAGAATCATGTGTTGATTTGTTTTTTGTTTTTTTTTTGAAACAGAGTCTTGCACTGTGGCTGAGGCTGGAGTGCAGTGGTACCATCTCGATCTCGATCTCGGCTCAGTGCAACCTCCATGTCCTGGGTTCAAGCGATTCTCATGCCTCAGCCTGCAGAGTAGCTGGGATTACAGGCACCTACCACTTGCCCGGCTAATTTTTGTATTTTTAGTAGAGACAGGGTGTCGCCATGTTGGCCAGGCTGGTCTCAAACCCCTGACCTCAAGTGATCTGCCTGCCTCAGCCTCTCAAAGTGCTGTGATTACAGGCGTGAGCCACCACACCTGGCTGTGTTGATTATCTTTTAAAATAAATCCTTGTGTTTTAGAAATACAAGGAACAATATTCATCAATGAAATTACATGCTTTTTGGCATTTGCCTCAAAATCATTGGGTGGGGTTGGGATAGATGAAACAGCCCAGGTCTTAAGTTGATAATTGTTGAACTGGGTACTTGCTGCATTATACCGGTCTCTTCTGTTATTTCTTTTTCTTCACTGATCCTTGTTTTAACAGTTTTTTAAGATGTTAAAAATAGTAGACTGGGTGCCGTGGCTCACGCCTGTAATCTCAGCACTTTGGGAAGACAAGGTGGGTGGATCACCTGAGGTCAGGAGCTCAAAACCAGCCTAACCAACATGGTGAAACCCCATCTCTACTAAAAATACAAAAATTAGCTGGGTGTGGTGGCAGGCTTTTGTGGTCCCAGCTACTTAGGAGGCTGAGACAGGAGAATCACTTGTACCCGAGAGGCGGAGGTTGCAGTGAGTTGAGATTGTACCACTACACTCCAGCTGGATGACAGAGTGAGACACTGTCTCAAAAAATAATAATAATAATAAAGTTTTTTAAAAAATAAAACTTAAACTTCCAGAGACCCCCAAATGATCCACTTAAGGCCCTCAAGCTGTTTTATTTTGTATTTCTTTTCTGAGACAGGGTCTCACTCTGTCACACAGGCTGAAGTATAGGGGCACAATCATGGCTCACCATAGCCTCCCGGGTGCAGGTGATCCTCCCATCTCAGCCTCCTGTGTAGCTAGGACTAGAGGCACCCACCACCATGCCCAGCCAATTTTTGTATTTTTGATAGAGACAGTGTTTCATCATGTTGCCCAGGCTGGTCTCAAATTCTTGGGCTCAAGTGATCTGCCCACCTCAGCCTCCCAGAGTGTGTTGGGATTACAGGCATAAGCCACTACGCCCAGCCATACTGTTTAAGTTTATTCCCTTTGCATTAATGTGAATGAATGTTAAATTCAAAAGCATTGATAAAACACAAAGAAGGCATCTGCCTGCTATCCTGCTCCATCAAAAGAAGCAGTCTCTGAGATTGCAGTCATTTGGGGGGACATGTTTTTTCAGTGTTCCACAAATATAAGGCACTTTCAGGGTATCAAAGATATGACAGCAGTCACCCGGTAGGTTTAATTTTGTCCTTCTGATGAAATTGTAAACTGGATCTCATTTTATTTAATTTTATAGAGATCCCACGAGGAAAAGATTAGGAGCCTATTTTGGACTGAAAATTTATGTGTTCCAGGAGGTAAAACTCTTCACAGCCATCTGAATCTGTCCCTGAGCGATGCACCCTCCTCTAGACTTTGGGACTAGAAATACAAATTTACTGTATTCATTTTTTCTCTACAGTAGTCTGAGCAAGCCACTGGCATCACCCAGCAGGAACTCAGCTGATAAACTGTGTCAAACACACACCATTTGTCAGCTCCCAAGAGAGGAGAGCAAGCTGAAAGATGGATGCAGGAAGTAGATTTATCTGGAGCAACACATTAACTAGTATAAATACCAGTGAAAAAAGTACACACATTTTCCCAGCAAGAAAGATCTCATCACAGTTACCTCACTGCTTAACTCAATGCTCTCCCAAAGCCTTCCCCTCCTCAGACAAGGGACACCCATTTGTCTTGATGTTCTGTGCAGAAGATATTTAAACAAATCAAAGATTTATTTCCTTATTGACCTCTGTTTCATTAACAACTAGCTTACATTAAAGAAAAAAGTTCTGCCAGACAAAGAAAAGGTTTCACTGGTGATGATGCTCCCCCATTCTTCAGAAGACAGAAGGTTTTTCCAAAATGCCATTAGGAATGAAAACACAGCATGCGAAATTATCCTTCAAACTTACATGTATTAAACTTACACATTCATTCATATGACTTTAGAAATTCTTGGAAACATTTTTAATTTCAGAGGTCCCCAAAAGCAAAGACACAGCCAAGAAGTCCACGTACAGTACTGGGTTACTGAAATACGTGTGTTGCTACAGAGTTGCTGGAAAATGGTGACAGTGCTAGACATGGCCCCAGACACTCGGCTTCCAGTTCAAGTGGTGTCTATGGAAAACAGGGAGCCCTGGGCTCCATTTCCTCCACATACCACTTTTTTGCTCAGGCTCTACCTGTGATTCATCCTACTGAACAATGATCTGCCTCTGTGGTCTTCTACCTGCCAGGCTACACACAATCACAGGCATCTTTGAAAACCCAGCCCTTAGCACGGTGCCTCGTGGTGTGATGGATGGTTGGTGTGATCCATGGTTGATTAATGTGTGCTGAATGAATCGATTAAAATGGCTCTCAGCTCCCACCTGTGAAGGGAGTGCTGTAGTGGGCTCTGAATGTACTTTCTCTTTTTCTAGGGAAAATAAGACTGTCACTCAGCCTTTTACCATGGGACTTAAAAAACATGTTCCAGGGCAGGAGCCACAGAACATTAAGATGTTTGTTTATGGGGATGGGAAGAACTTACCTCTGACAACAGCATTTGAAAGTAAGTTCATCCCCAAAAAACAAATGTAATGGATTTTCCAAGTGAAAGTGATTGATACAGTCCTTGTGGGGTCTGCTTTTGTCCACTCTGCCATCTGCACATCCTGGCACTGGACATCTTCCTAAAATTTTCTCCTGTCAGTCTTAGGCCTTTCTTCCCATTCACAGCCACTCCACCCGACAGTAATTAGGTTTAACTAGATCAATTAACAAAACAAACTCCTTGTTGCTCAGTGGGCTGATAGAATTCTGATTGCAAAATTGTTTTAGGATGTGCAGAGTAGCTAAAGATAAATAAGTTATGCAACCATTTTGCATATAATCCATTTGTGTGTAGCAAACAGTTGTACATCTTAAGTAATATAATCTAAAATTACATTACATTTTACTAAGCAGTATGCCTTCCTCATATAGTAATTTGGATCTAATAAATTTAAATTGAGATTTTTTCCAGTGCTACATAGTTTTAAATTATTCAGATAAAAATGCTTGTTTTTCTACTAATAAAGTAACAGCTTACATGTTTTTTAAAGGCTGATGTAAACATAGTCAACGCTATCTAATTCCCCAAAAACCTTCTCTACAAAAATACTATGCTTTCAAATCTAGTTTTTACAGGCATTATTACTCTAAATTCTTTCTGTACACAAAATTTAGCACAATTCTGATATTTTACTGATTCTTCAATATTAGTGCCACCTAAGATTTTAATCATGTATTTAGAGTTTTATATACTTTAATTTGATTTTACCAGGCTGGGTGTAGTGACTCATGCCTGTAATGCCAGCACTTTGGGACATGGCACTTTGGGAGGCAAAGGAGGGTGGATCCCTTGAGTTCAGGAGTTTGAGACCAGCCTGGGCAACATTGCGAAACCCCTCATCTCTACAAAAATATAAAAATTAGCCAATTGTAATGGCACATGCCTGTAGTCCCAGCTATTCAGGAGGCTGAGGTTGGAGGATGGCTTGAGCCTGGAGGATGGCTTGAGCCTGGGAGGTGGAGGTTACAGAGAGCAGATATCGCGCGAGCAGATATCGTGCCACTGCGCTCCAGGCTGGGCAGCAGAGTCAGACTCTGTCTCAAAAAAAAAAAAAAAAAAATGTGTATTTTTTAAAATTTTACCTGTAGTGATTTTTGTGATGATCTTATACCAACTTCCTTAATTTTGGCATAAGAGTATGGTGATGAAAAATAAGCTTACCAGCTGTGTCACATGCCTGTAGTAACAGCTACTCTGGAGGCCAAGGCAGGAGGATCATTTGAGCCCAGGAGTTCCAGACCAGCCTGAGCAACATAGCAAGACCCCAGCTCTTAAAAAAAAAGAAGAGAAAGAAAAAGAAGCTTGCTGTAACTTTACCTGAAAAGGGAAAGTCTACATTCTATTAAAAGTGTAGTCCCCTTTCCACTAGAAATACTGATGAGCTCATCACTGGTCATTAGAGAAATGAAAATCAAAACCACATTGAGATACCACCTCACACTAGTTAGAATGGTGATCATTAAAAAATCTGGAGATAACAGATGCTGGAGAGGATGTGGAGAAATAGGAACACTTTTACACTGTTGGTGGGAGTGTAAACTAGTTCAACCACTGTGGAAGACAGTGTGGCGATTCCTTAAGGATCTAGAAATAGAAATACCATTTGGACCAGCAATCCCATTACTGGGTATACACCCAAAGTATTATAAATCATTCCATTATAAAATCATATGCACATGTATGTTATTTGCGGCACTGTTCACATTAGCAAAGACTTGGAACCAACCCAAATGCCCATCAATGATAGACTGGATAAAGAAAATGTGGCACATATATATACCATGGAATACTATGCAGCCATAAAAAAGGATTGCAGGGACATGGATGAAACTGGAAACCATCATTCTCAGCAAACTGACAAAAGAACAGAAAACTAAACACCACATGTTCTCACTCATAAGTGGGAGTTGAACAATGAGAACACATGAACACAGGAAGGGGAACATCACACACCAGGGCCTGGAGGGTGGGGGGCTAGGGGAGGAATAGCAGGGGATGGGGGTATTGGGGAGGGATAACATTAGGAGAAATACCTAATGTAGATGACAGGGCAATGGATGCAGCAAACCACCGTGACACGTGTATACCTACGCAACAAACCTGCACAATCTGCACATGTATCCCAGAACTTAAAGCATAATACATAAACTAAAAAAAAAAAAAAAAAAAAAAGAAATTCTGATGAGTATCTGATGGTTATAAAATTCTCACTATGTGAAACAAAATAAGGGTAAAACTACAGGAAAACAAAAACAATAGCCCCTAAAGGCCAAGGAAGAGAAGATCAGAACCAAGGACTTATGGTTAATACAAGGTTTTATGGTTAATGCAAGGCTACATAAAGCTTTTTAAAAATGTCTTGGATTCCTCCAGAAGCTACTGTTGCTAAATATTAATGTTCTTATTCTGAATGCTACAGGTCACCAGAAATAAAAACACAATAGTCTCAAAATACACAGAATTCATGAAGAATCAGAGCTAAAACCATGGCTAAAATATTACTTCAGCTCCCAGAAATCCAATATAGGAAAATGAGGTTTTTTGAAAACTGTTTGTTTTGGAAACAAAGCCACTGGAGGTAACAATAGACTGTCCTTGCTTTAAAAATTTGGCTCAATTCTTAAAAACGCGGTCTTAGAGAAAAATTTTAAAATATAAGGTATGTTGATATATTAAGAAATAGTGATAACACAAATCGACTTGTGTTATGATGATCCAAAGCCTTGGGACAACTAGACCCTTCATATCCAGTTCCTTCCTTCCCTCCCTCCCTCCTTCCCTTTTTCCTTCCTTCCCTCCTCCTTCTTTTCTTCCTTCCCTCCCTCCTTCCCTCCCTCCCTCCCTCCTTCCCTCCTTCCTTCCTTCCTTCTTTCCCTTCCTCCATCCCTCCCTCCTTCCTTTCCTCCTTCCCTCCCTCCTTCCCTCCCTCCCTCCCTCCTTCCCTCCTTCCTTCCTTCCTTCTTTCCCTTCCTCCATCCCTCCCTCCTTCCTTTCTTCCTTCCCTCCCTCCTTCCCTCCCTCCCTCCCTCCTTCCTTCCTTCCTTCTTTCCCTTCCTCCATCCCTCCCTCCTTCCTTTCTTCCTTCCCTCCCTCCTTCCCTCCCTCCCTCCTTCCCTCCCTCCCTCCTTCCCTCCTTCCCTCCCTCTCTCCTTCCTTTTTTCCTTCCTTCCCTCCTCCTTCCTTTCTTCCTTCCCTCCCTCCCTCCTTCCCTCCTTCCTTCCTTCCTTCTTTCCCTTCCTCCATCCCTCCCTCCTTCCTTTCTTCCTTCCCTCCCTCCTTCCCTCCCTCCCTCCTTCCCTCCTTCCCTCCCTCTCTCCTTCCTTTTTTCCTTCCTTCCCTCCTCCTTCCTTTCTTCCTTCCCTCCCTCCTTTCCTCCCTCCCTCCCTCCCTCCTTCCCTCCTTCCTTCCTTCCTTCTTTCCCTTCCTCCATCCCTCCCTCCTTCCTTTCTTTCTTCCTTCCTTCCCAACCAGGCTGGAGTGCCATGATCTCTGATCACTACAACCTCTGCCTCCCGGGTTCAAGCAAGTCTCCTGGCTTCACCCTCTTGAGTAGCTGGGGAACACAGGCATACACCAGCACACCTGGCTAATTTTGTATTTTTAGTACAGATGATGTTTTGCCAAGTTGACCAGGCTGGTTTCCAACTCCTGGCCTCAAGTGATCTGCCAACCTTGGCCTCCCAAAGTGCTGGAATTACAGGTGTGAGCCACTGCACCAGGTCTCTCTGATTACTTATATCCCCCCTCATCCCCCACCCCAACATTCTATAGTTGTTTCATCTATTTCAATTATAGGATTTTTCAACCAGTATTTACCAAGCCTCTCAAAGAGTTCTACTTGGTTTTAATGGAAACAACTCTTAATACTTATACTTCATTGATTTATATAATAGTTAATTAAGTTACATAATTATAACTGGCATTATCTAGTTTGGGAACAAATACAAACAACCCTTGGGGAGCATGCAAATCAGAAAATGCAATGATCAAACTTACACGAATAATGTATTTTAAAATTATATACAACATGCAACTGGCAACTTGAGCGGGAAGCCCACAACTGTTCGGTACATGGGAAATTAAAATCCCTAGAAATTTTATCTCTTAATTTCATAAGAGAAGAAATTGACTCTCAGGGAAAGTAATTTTCTTTTGGGCGATGAGTGACGAGTACAGGCCTCCAACATCTCATCTGCAATTCCAAAATCCCAAAAGCTCTGGAAATGGAAAGTTGTCGCCCTTTTTATTCCCACTGCCACAGATCAACTTCAACCACTAAGATACTACAGTGGCTTTGTAATTACCTTCTCCAATTTCAGTTTCACTCCTTTGCAAGTTTCATCATCCCCACGGCTCCCAGAATCATCACTCTGAATTATAGCCTTCCCCGGGTCCTTCCCTCCCCCTAAACTCTGCATGGCTCCCACAGACCCTGTCTGTAGTCTTTGTCTCCACTCATGTGGATCTTCATGCTGTTTTCTGCTGCAGAAATCCTAACATTTGAGAAAGAACACCCCACTGAGGGTATAGGTATCGATATCACCTCTCTGAAATTTGAGAAATTCTGTATTCAAAGTCACACCTGGTCTCTGAGGAATGCAGATGAAGATGTGGGACCTCTATCAGTGTCAATACTACAGCCAGGCCTCCCTCCTCATGGGTCACTGGGCCTGGGATTCTATGTGCTATAACTCACCACAGTTCCAACAAATACACTTGTTGAAATCAGTTACAAAAAAGTGCAATCTTTTCTCTTTTCACATAAACTTTAAAAATCACAAATAACTTTTAAACAACAAAATACTTAGCCACATATTACCTAGGCAAAGCAATTAATAAAAATAATAGTTCCTTAATGCTGTCCATCTGACCAGAGAACATGGACATAAATGGCTTAATCATTATTCAGAACATTTTTTAAATTGAAGACATCATATGATATATGATGATACAGTATTGCCCTTAATACCTAATCGAAAGGAAATTGAGGCCAGGTGCTGTGGCTCATGCCTGTAATCCCAGCACTTTGCAAGGCTGAGGTGAGTGGATCAGCTGAGGTCAGGGGTTCGAGACCAACCTAGCCAACATAGTGAAACACCGTCTCAACTAGAAATACAAAAATTAGCCGGGAATGGTCATGGCGCCTGTAATCCTAGCTATTTGGGAGGCTGAGGTAGGAGAATTGCTTGAACCTGGGAGGCAGAGGTTGCAGTGAGCTGAGATCTCACCATTGCACTCCAGGCTGGGCGACAAAGCGAGATTCTGTCTCAAGAAAAAGAAAAAAGAAAAAGGAAATTGAGAGATACTCTGGGTTTAGAGTGATACATAGGCATACAGGCAAACAAATTCATTTGTCACCAGGATTTGGACGTTTGTCTCTGTTAATTGCCACATGGTAAAGAGAAGAGCCAGCAGCCAGTTCTCAGCCCTTCTACTACTCCCTTGTAACATCATTACTTCCCCTTCCTCAGCCCACCAGAGTCAAAGCTGTACACAACATAGGCCACGTCTTCCGGGGAAGCTCAAAGGCCTGCTGGCATAAGGTTCCCTTCAAAGCACTCCTGGAAGTCTGTGTGGGATGAGGAGTATTGAAACCATCCTCTTTCCAGAGAAGAGCTCAATCCACCACGTCATGTTTCTGTTCTCATTTACCCGGGGCCCACAGTGTAGATGGTCAGAAGATTGCCTTGCAGCTCCCTCACACAGGCAGCACCGCAGACAGCAGGAGAAGCCACACAGACATCCGAGCAGAGCCTCCCAATGCAATGCTGATATCCAGCTATCCAGGTCTTGAGTTTTATTAGGACTGGGTTATAGAGAAAAGACTGTGGGACTAACTAATTGTGGGAAGAAAGAGGAAATTGTTCTCTCTCTCTCTCCCTCCCTCCCTTCTTCTAGTCTTCCCCCTTCTATAACATCAAATAGAAGAGTTGTGCTTGGGGAATATGAGATACTTTAGTCTCAGGTGAGGCACACCAAATTGCAATGCCACACCTTAGCGTAGAGAGGACAGGGAAGGTCACGATTCCCAGAGCTGCCTCATTTGCAATCTGGAATTCTGCTTAAATCCTACATAGTATGCCCCAAAATAGCCTTAAAAGACAATTTCCAGATTCAATTAGTTGTTGCTATATTTTAGAATGTGAATTTTTTCCCTTATTTATCTCCTTTTTTCCCTGCCCCCAATGAAATAGCTAAGAAGTACGAAGGACATCTTTTCCTCACCATAGGTAAAGATCGATGTCTACGACTTGGTGTAAACACAATTGCAAAATCCCAGCCAAGGGCATCATAAAATGGAACACATTGATAGTAGGTCATTAAAATATGCCCCACAAATGCTTTAAGTAGTCCCCAAACTGCCGCACACTAGAATAGCCTGGGGAACTTTAAATATCCTGATGTCCAGGCTGCATCTCAAATCAATTAATGAACCTTGAGAATGCCAGGGTGGGAGCCAGGCACCACTATTTTTCCAAGTTCCTCAAGTGGTTTCAATGTGCTGTCAAGTTGGGGAACCACTGCCTGACTTGATGAGATGATATCTACACTTAAAATATTGTCTTCCTTAACTGTCGCCCACCCTCCCTCTCAAGCAAAGAAAATATACTGTGGTTGTGGAACATTCCCAGGAGTGGCTTCTGAATATATGGCTTGCACTGATACCACATAACAGACAATCTGCCTCTGAGATTAACAATGAACTGGGGTAATGAGGCCAAGGACATGAGTTCTGTACTTAAAGGGGTCACTTAGGCTGGCTTGGATCTGTAGCCACAGATTGTGCCCCTAATTCCAGTTATGAGTAAATACTGTGGCTTGGAAAGGAAACTACCACCAAGTGTATGGATGGGTACACCAATGCAATACCCAATACCAGAAAATCAATGCAAAATTCTACACTCTATGGAAAGTGCATCAGTATTGTTATCTTCGTGTATTAATTTTTTATTGGAGATATATGTATGCATGTGTGTATATATACGTATATAACATATATACATAATTCTCATCATTCTCTGAATTAGAACATGAATGGATGGCATAAGATGCATTCCTTTTTTTTGAGACAGAGTCTCACTCTGTCCTGCAGGCTGGAGTATAATGGTGTGATCTTGGCTCACTGCAATCTCCTTCTCCCAGGTTCAAGTGATTCTCCTGCCTCAGCCCCACAAGTAGTTGGGATTACAGGCACCCGCCACCACACCTGGCTAACTTTTTGTCTTTTTAGTAGAGACAGGGTTTCACCATGTTGGCCAGGCTTGTCTTGAACTCCTGACCTCAAATGATCCATCTGTCTTGGCCTCCCAAAGTGCTAGGATTATAGGCATGAGCCACTGCACCAGGCCAATGAGATACATTTTTAATGTAGATGGTTCAAACATATCATTACAAATCATGGTTGTTCGAAGAAACGGTCTGGAAGATTGCCATCAGAATAAATATTTGAAAGCAGCAAAGCCAATCTTTGGGGTATGGCATGGTGCCTAGCACACAGTCAGAGCCTAGTATGTTTGTCAAACGCACAAAAGATAGAAGGCGCTATGCCACAGTGTTACTAATCAAATATTAACAATACTACCAATATTTACATAGAAGAGAATATAAGAAGATGGAAATTCTTGAAATTTTAGGTTAAATTTACATGTCTAGATATTTACAAACTATACTTGGTTGATATAATTTTCTGAAAAGCAATTTACCTACATATACTAAGAGCCTTAGTGATTCATAACCTTTGACCAAATGATTACACTTATGGACATATATCCACAGGGAAATAATTTGAGCCAAGTTATATAAGCATGTTAGTTACAATGTTATGTACAATTATGACAAACTGGAAACAATCTGAAAATTCAAATTTATAGAAATTATTACATAGATTGTGATAAGGCCAACAGAAGTACTATTCAGCCATTTAAAAAGTTTAAAATGTGTTCTGAAAGAATGCTTGAGATAAATCACTGGATAAAAAAAGCAGATACAAAAGTGTAGTACAATTTCATTTGTATTCTTTTTGCAATGACTACAAATGTGCTCTCTTTTATGTAAAGAAAAAAACATCTAAAACAATTAGAAGGGGGTATCTGAAATGTTGATTCCAAATTCTATTCCTCTAATTAGTCTTAATGAAGTACACAGTTTTGTCATAAATTTCAATTAACTATAATCCCAATCTGACACAAACCCACTAGTCCATATGTTAGGTCTCTCAATTGACCAAATGTAACAGCCTTTGAAAATTGATTTAGCTAAAAAACATGCAACAGACGCAAAATCATAGCCACTGAGGAGATCTGAAAAGATAATCACCAAAAACAAATTGAGGGAGAAGTGGTGGAAGGGGAGAAGGAAGAATTGCATTCAATCTATTTCCCAATTTTCTCCTTCCTTCTAGCATAAGTTAACACAATCGCAGGCCACAAATGATGTAGAGAGATTTTTTTAAGGTGAAAACCACACACACAGGGTGCTGGAGACCGACTTCTCATTTCCCATTCTCCTCATTGAAGCAACCTCTTCCACTGAAGTCAGGCAGCCAGTTAACAGTGGAGCACACGAGGGTGCATTTTTTATCCAGCAGAAATATTTAGCTTGGCTGACTGCCAGGGAATGCTGGAAGAACAGACTGTGTTAGGGGATTTACCTTCCACGTGTTTGGCACGTGTCATCTGGAGTATCTGAGAAGCTTGTCTCTCTTTCTCCACGGTATCTGAGCTGTAGAGAGGGCTGCCAGACCATAGAAGAGTGAAGTGATGCTGTCATCTGAATGTCCAAATCCAGCCCTTTTCTCAGATTCCAGTTTGCTTTCTTTCCATGATTGATACAACGATAAAAGGACATTCCACGTATCTATTGCTGTTGAAAGGGAAAAAGCCCATAATATCTCCCCTAAGTGCTAAAGATGTTTTCATTTATTAACTCTTAACTCCACTTTGGAGTTGCATGATTCTACAAACGATTTTGATATACTTGATTTTCTTTTCTTTTCTTTTCTTTTTTTTTTTTTTTTTGAAGCTCTGTGTCATCAGGCAGTTTTAGCATCTTCCTTTATGGTTTTATCAAGAACTGTTATTTTATTTACTTTTAACCTAGACATTATTGGGAGTCATATACAATCAAGTTACAGAATTTGTTCTCAACTCTGTGTGTTTTAAGTTTTTTTAATTCATTGGACCCTGTGCTAAGCTACTAAACACTTTGTAGACTCTAGATGCCAGAAGCATCCCTACAGAAGCCTTTATTTTACAGGAGAGGCAAAGTGACCATCCAAAAGCACGGCTAGTGGCGGTCAAGCTGATGGCCAATCTGAAGTTTTTATCCCCACAACCTGGTGTCCTTTCTGCAACCCCACACCACTAGATAGGCCATCAGGCACAGATGAGTGAATGATAGGAAGTCACCTCTGCCCCTTGCTGACCTAACGATGGCCAAAGGTGAGGGATGTACCATAGCCTCCAAATAGAGAATGTTCATAGCCCAAATTCCTAAAGAAATAGCCTCTTTTCAACAAATTAGGGAGGATAACATAATTTCCTTATGTGGGGAAAGAAAAATTCCTGTATGTCCTCTTTTCTTTGCAGATGACATGATGCTGTCACTGTAGTGTCCAGGCAAGGATGCCCATCTCTTGACCCAGAACCCCAGCTCAGTACAGCCTCTGGTAACAACATTCATATGTGTGACTGTGGGTGGTAAGAAGGAGAATTTAACCAGGCTTTTGGAAAGTGCATGAGTTAAAGTGGGAGAGGTTTCTATAAATACAAATTTAAATAAATGCTTTACGAGATACTATAATTTATGTGAAAAGGAAGGAAGGAGAATATACATATTGCACACAGATAAACATATGGAAGGCTACACAAGAAGCTGAGAACAGTCACTACTCTGAGGAAAAGAACAAGGTGGGCCAGGCATAGTAGCTTACACCTGTAATCCCAGGACTTGGGAGGCTGAGGCGGGTGGATCATCTAAGGTCAGGAGTTTGAAACCAGACTGACCAACATGGTGAAATCCCGTCTCTACTAAAAATACAAAAATTTAGCTGGGTGCCATGGCATCTGCTGGTAATCCCAGCTGCTAGGGAGACTGAGGCAGGAGAATCACTTAAACCTGGGAGGCAGAGGTTGCAGTGAGCCAACATCACACCACCGCACTCCAGCCTAGGCAACAAAAGCAAAACTCTGTCTCAAAAACAAAAAACAAAACGAAAAAAAAAAAAAAACCAGGGTAGCTGGAATGTGTGTAGAGTTTTCACTGTATACTGCATACCTGTTGGCACCTTCAGAATTCTGAACAATGTGAGTATATTTACCTATGCAAAATAAATATAATTTAGATAAATTATATATACATTGCCTTGAATTTTTTAAAATAATAAGCTGTAGCTAAAGATATTCTAAATTTTTACCAAATATATATTTTTATTGTGGTTTTAAACATATATAAACAGAAGTTTACAATTTTAATCATTTTAAAGTGTACTAGCCGGGCGTGGTGGCTCACTCCTGTAATCCAAGCACTTTGGAGGCCAAGGCGGGCAGATTACCTGAGGTCGGGAGTTCAAGACCAGCCTGACCAACATGGTGAAACCCCGTCTTAAAAAAATAAATAAAAAAAAAAAAATAAAGCGTACAACTCAGTAGTATTAATTACATTCACACTGTTACCTAACCATCACCACTATTCCCAAAATTTTTCATCATTCAAAACAGAAACACTGATTCTATTAAGCAATACCTCCCCATTCCTCCCATTCCCCGCCCCTGGTAACCTCTATTCTATCTTCTGTATCTGATTCTGTCCTTTCTAGGTGCCTCACAGAAGTGGAATCATACAGTATTTGAACTTTTATGTCTGGCTTTTTTTGCTTAGCATAGTGATTTCAGGTTTCATCCACAGGTAGCATGTATCAGACTTCAGTTTTTACGGCTTATATTGCATTGAATGGATATACCACATCTTGATTCTCCATTTTTCTGTTGAGGAACACGTGGGTTGCTTCCATGTTTTGGCTACTGTGAATGATGCTGGTATGAACACTGGCATATAAGTATCTGAGTCCTTGTTGTCAATTCTTTTGGGTATATATCTAGTAGTAGAATTGCTAGGCAATATGGTAATTCTACATTTAGCTTTTTAAGGAAAGCCAATGTCATACATTTTAAGATAGATATTACATTTACAGGAATTTATTTCAGGGAAGTAACTGAATGTAACCACTAAGTTTTTTTTTTTTACCATAAGCACTGTTTATAATATTGAAAAACTGGAAACAAGGCAAATTGTTAACAATGTGGAATTGGTTACATGTATTATTTATCCAAGCAAACTCTATGAGGCTGTTTGTAGTAGTGGTGGAGAGAATTGTCTCTGAGGTCATCCTACCTGGGTTAAGATCTTGGCTCTACTATTTACATGATATCTGACTTTGGGCAAGTTAATTACCTTCCCTACATCTCTCATTCTTCATGAGCAAAATGAAGATAATAATAGCACTAAATTCACTGGGAGGTTGTGAAGACTAAATCACCTTAATACACATGAAGCATCTGGAAAAGGCCTGGCACACAATGTCCACAGGTGTGGTTCAAATACTTTACCATAAGCATATCATAATTTTGTCATAAAGAACAGAGTTGCTGTAGATATGTAATGATGAAGAAAATACTTGGATCTGTAATTGATACTACTTACTGTAAGCATTTTTGGTGTAAAGTGTATCTATGTATATCTATGGAAAAAAAGATTAGAAACACACACATAAAATATTAATCAGTTAGAATTGGGTGGTAGAAATACTATTGATTTCCTTTCTGTATTTTTTCAAATCTTTAAGAATGAATATTACTTTTATAATTAGAAAAAAGTTAGATAGGAAAGGAACAGAAGAATGCTCTTTTCTGAATGTCCATCATATTTTAAATTTGGATTCAAGAATTTTAAACATATTTTGTTGTACTATCTTTTGAAATGCTGGCTTCTAAAATCCAACCTGCTCTATGGGAGAATCGTGAAGCAGAAAATTCTCCTTCACAAAACTGCGTACTTGATTAAAATCTTATTTTAAAAATCTTTATTAAAATCTGATAATCGTCTTTGAGGGTAAAGTTCTAAGACTGACTTGACCGAGCCCTCCTCACAGCTCACCCCGCTTCCATTTAGACATGATCAGCTAGCTCCTGTCCACCAGCATGATGAATTAAATGTATGACAGTTATGACAGGTGAGGAGTACATGGAGGGGCTTAACCAGCAGGGATAAGATAAAGCCCCCATTTAAGAACAAAGCCCCCACCAAAGCTTGCCTGTTAATGACCACGCACAGAATCTCTTTATTTGTCTCATTTGGAAGGAGCAAGCGGAAACCATAGACAATGGGTGGTTAGGCAGGGCGGCTGTTTCTCCAAGGGCCTCCCAACCAACTAATTGAAAATCCTTGATTTTCTGCTAAACACATCTGAAAGACAGGCTCAGCTTCCATGCGCAAGGGCAAGGCTGCCTTTCAATGTAGTATTAATACAATAGACTTAAATTTACAGCTGGACTAAGTGGAATTACCGTATATAAACCATAATATCTATCTGCAGGGATCCAGCTAAGCCCTAGAGAGACAAGTCCCGCAGGACAAATCCAAGGAATTTTGGAAGTCAATCCATTAGGATTATGGGGCAGACCCCTGATTTTGGAAGTCATGGGTTCAATCCATGGAAGCAGGGAAGTCTCAATCTTCTTTTATCCTAACCTCTTATCTGAAGGCCTGCTGACCTAGTTTTTATTTAAAATAAACTGATAAACTACAAATAACATAATCATTTTCTATATTTATATGTTATTGGACAGGTAGCCGAGTCATGTATTTACCTTCCGTGCAGTAATTTAAAACATACTTCTGTGCCAAAAGTGTAGCCTTTTTAATATATAATTACAATAACCTGAACATTACTGATGCATGTGAATGATACACATAAGAAAATGTGAACTGTTGATTATACTTTCCTCCTTCCAGACTTTTAACCAGTGTACATTTCAGCTTATTAACAACACGAGACACTATAAAAGAGCTAAATTATAGGATGCTCTCTGAAAATGTAATGTCACCCAGAGCCTGGCTCTTATGGACTGGTTTGTGTGGAGGCAGGTCTAAACATAATAGGTACTCAGTAAGTATTTGTTTAATAAATAATATATAAGATTGCATGGTGGCACATGTCTGTAGTCCCAGCTACTTGGGAGGCCGAGGCAGAAGGACTGCTTGAGCCCAGGAGTTTGAGTCCAGCACCTGGGCAACATAGCAAGGCCTGGTCTGTTTTTTTTTTTTTAAAAAAGAATCAACAAAAAGAAACACTTGTTCAATAAAGGCATAAGATCAATAAAAAGACAAAAGCCACAGACCTCCTCTAACCATCAAGACAACCTCCAACTACCCCAGAGATGAGAATAAACCCATCCACGGCAGACCTCAGCCGTTCCAGCAGTCTGTGCACGGTTAGTCACGGGGACAACCAGTGTGGCTGGCAGAGGTCCTACTGAAGACCAGATAGACTAAGAGCAGACAGCATCATCTCTCTTCTACAGAAGAGGAAATGGTGATTCAGTTAACCAACTGCCCCAAACAAATTCAGTGGGTGGGCTGAAAACCCCACCAGTACTTGCAAGCCTCTGAAGGCTCTTTCCAAGGCTCTTTGCTGTTCCTCTGCTCCCACCCTATCCCCAGAAAATCTCCTGATCAATGCTAGCTTTAATTCAGCATCTGTGAGGACTTTGGCCAAGCATGCGTTTTTCCTTCTCACTAAGAAGAACCAGCTCTGGAAACACTGGAAACATAAGGACCCAACTTATGCCTATACTGCCAGGAAAACCAGAGAGAGGATTTTCCTGCTATTAGAGGTCAGGACAAATTGAGGCTGGGCTGCACACCCTCAGAAGACAAGTACTCATTCCTGCACTGCTTCCTATCTCCCCTTTCACATAGGAGTAAAATTATTTTGGCGGTCCTCAAAACATCAGGTTCCAGTCATTTGGCAAATCCTCTTCAAGGCTCTTTTATTCATTGCAAAAACATCCACCTGTGTTTTAAACCACCCAACAGTTTCCCTGCTGGCTAAGCAACTCACTGAGCCTGAGTGATCACTGTGACTACCCTGTGAACAGGCCTGGATTTCGTCTGTCCACAGCTCAACACCCAGAGAGGACATTTTACAGAAAAGCCAAATAGACATGGAGGCTGACTGCTTTGGGGCCTTATCTGAATGACAATACTTAACTTTCACCACCTGGGCCAGGCCTTTGCAGAGGAAACAGTCACACTCAATTACTGTCTCTTTCTTCTAGACAACTACTGTTTAATCCTACCTCCAGCTGATAGAAACTGGTGGAAAACACAATGCTATTTTTAGATGGGACCGTGATTTTCCCCTTTCATCTATAAAAAAATGTACTTCCTCTTACAATCGGGTCCATCCCAGATGCTGGATTTGGGGTAAAAATTTATTAATACGAGAGCATTATTACCCTGTGCAGAATGAGTGAGCTTTGAATTTTTTAAGCCAGTTTTAAATTCAAAGCTATGCTCTATTCTGCACTGTGTTAAAACATATAAGTAAACAGAATATAGGCTAAATCCCCACAAGCCACACTGACACAATGAAGACAGATAATTTACTTTAAATAAGACTAGCATACAAAGGGGAAATTAACCAAAATAACATTGCAAAAGCTTCTTGCCACATTTCTGCCTTCTACCCTCCATGTCAGCTGTTCTCCTTGACCCATCTTTTTAATCTCAAGCTAACAAATGATTTGGTCAAGAACTTGATTCAGCATGTAGTAAACTTAAGATGGAATTTCCAGAATTGACTAACAAATATTTTGAGGATTGATCATACTGTGTTTCTTTCCCATTTTTTTTTTTAGAAATTATTTTTCAGGGAGCTAGGAATTACTAAATGGACTCACTATCTTTATACATGAAGTGATGCTCTAGAAAAAATATATATCACATAGGGCAGGGAGTCACACCTAATTCTTCAATATCTGAAAATGAGGAGAAAACTTATGCCTGACATGTCAGCAATTCATGTTTTTGCTTCAAAATGTGAGTTTTCATTATTTGGTAGGAGGAGAGGTGTGAGACATTTATAGGCAGGATACAGATTAAGATCAAGAAAACTCTACTTGTCAAACCAGCTTTAGACCATACTACTTGGTGCTGAGATTATCTATCTGCTCTGTAGCCAAAATGCAAAAGATTCCCAGTGTGCACACTTGGCGTAGAAAGCACCCTTTGAAAATCCAAGCCCATTATTTCCCCTGGTCTTTCTTGCCATTTGAAGGAGCTGGAAAGGAGGTGTTGAGTTAGTTTACATTGACCTTCGTGTGACCTGAAGGTGGAGGTTTTAAGAGCCGAGCAGTGGTCACAGTCAGGAAGCCCCAGGAAAACAACACAGGGAAAGGACTGCGTCTGCGGGGACCCAAGAATCACCCCGCCATTCTTACTGCAGATAGAGGGCATCCCCTTCGCCCTTTGCGACAAAGTGAATCCATCTATCTTCATTTAGGCGGTTTTGGGGGGTGGGAGGTGAAATGAGAGGGGATTGTCATTTCCTTTGACTCTCAGAAACAGAAACCAGCAGTGATTATTCATTTATGCTCCCATTCCTTCCCAGCAAACCCGACTGTCAGCAACCAGAAGGGAACCAATATTCTCTAAACACATGAGTAGTTTGGTAACCAACTGTTGCAGGCTGAGCAGCAGCAAGCCAAAACTTAGTCAAAACCTACGATTCAAAATGGTGTGTGTGTTGGAGGATGGGTAGCGGGTTATGTTGGAAAATGTTTAGAAAGCTATTCAAAACCTTTTTTTTTAATATATATATAGGAATAACTCTTGTTAGAGCAATTTGCTATAAAGGACATTTCACTCTTCGAAAGGGCCAGGTGCAGCCAATATTTTTTGTATACATCCCACTAAAATTACATTAGTAAGAGCCAGCTTCCTTCACATTCCCATCAACAACTGTGCAGAGGCATCTGGAGCACTGGAAATACATCTCAAATTGTTCTGTAGAAATCAGTGGAAAATCAGTTTCAAGATATGAATTTTCATGTGGATTAGCCTTATGAAAGGATTGCATATTTTCTTTCTCTATGAGAAGAAAAATTAAAATTTCAGTTTTCCATAGGACAGATAAATAAAAAATTACCCTTGGTACTTAGATCTTGAAGAATAAAAAGCAATACTGCACATGACAAAGATCTGTTCCCATAGATACAGTAAAACTGTATTTTTAAGATTCTATAGGCAGGTCCAAATTTGAAATGATCATGAACCTCCATAAACATCCTAAAAGAGTTATCAAAAACAAGATATGTAGACAGTGAAGGCTAAAAAGTTTTTAAGAAAATTTTTCATAGATAGATCCCACTTGCTCTGCAACACTGATGAATGTATTCACAACTTCACTGATGGCTGTTCTGTCCCTACCCTTGCCTATACTGGCATTTTCAGCTATTTTCATCTTTGCCAATCTGATAATCAAAATGGATCAATATAATTAACTTTAGATTAAGATAGATCCTCTCCTGAATATATCTTGTAACAGTGCTTTAAAGTTTGTCTACTTCACTTCCGGGCCTCCTGGATAGGTCTAAATTCTAACTCTGTTAACTAAAGTAGAAACGATCATGGATGGGCCAGAACTGAATTTGCCAGTTGGCTATCATTAAAGTCTCCCAATGCCTTGAAAAGGCATGAAGACCTCTGCCCCTAATTAGCTGAAAGCCTTAAGCCCATCACTCAATGTCTCTAAGCTTCAATTTCCTTATTAAGACCTTCAACTCAAATAAGAAATCACATGTCCTTATACTACAGTACTTGTTGCTGGGGTATAAGAGCCAAACTTGTTGAGGGTGGCCAAAATCAAGCAGAGGAACTCAGAATCTAATCACATACTAGAAAATATGTTTGAGATAACAATGAGCTATGGGAGGTAATTATCATGCCCACTGCAGATGAATTCAGTCAGAAGGAGAGCCTGGGACATTTGGCTGGTGTGTAACTCCTTAGCCAGGTGTTTAAGGACAAGGCAGATCTGAACTGCTGGAAGGCACTCAGTCCAGATTAGTGGAGCCATCTAACTGCTATGGCTACATCCAGGGACACTGGCTAAAAACCAGAAAGGGAATCAGGGAACTTGGCATTGAGTTTGGGGTTTTCCTTGCTTCTCTGACTGCTTTCAGATTATTTCCTCCAGTCCCAATCCCAGTTCTTTTGAGGCACATGACATCAAGTGTCTGCCACACCTCAACTTATTGCCAGCATCCCCAGATCTCCTGGTCTATCCCCCTGGATGACGGAAGGCTTTTACATCTGGCTCACTGTCTTTCTCCCTACCATTAGTTCTTGTTACCTCTGTCATCATCTGATTTTGTTCTCCCCCTTCATCCCCATTCCAGCTACCCACACCCAGTTCACTTAATGGCCATCATACTAGGAAGCACATGGCCGCCAAAGCCTCTTTCTCTAACCTCCTCCTCTTTAGTCTTCCCAGCACATTTTTACTGCTTTGACTCCAGAAATTCCTCAAATTACATCAGCTCTTCCAATCCAATGAACAGCTGCCCTACTCTTTCATTCTCCAGTATTTACCACTTGTTCTCACTTCCCCATCACCCAGCTTCAAGTCTATGATCAATCCTCTCTTTCATATAATTTTCTTTTATATGGTCCCTCTTCTTTCATCACTTATACCAATCCCTGGTACTCAAGTGAGTTATCTATGTCTACAGCCTCCACTTCCTCTCATCCCAGTCTCTCCCCAATCCTCTGCAATCAAGTGTTCCCACCCATGATTGCACTAAAATCATCTTTCATGTTGTTCACCAGTGACTTCCAAGTTACCAAATGAATGGTTTTTGGCTTGTTTATCTCTGAGCAGTACTTGACACAATCATGCTTTCTTTCTTGAGAAAATTCTTCACTTGACTTTGGACTGTTCCACTCTCCTGTTTTCTTCCTTCCTCACTGGCCACTATATCTAGTGTCCTTTGCTGGATCCTCATTTTCCTCTTTGAAAAGATAGGATGACCTGGAATGCAACTACCTCATCTAATGCTTGAATTTAAAGAACTGTCTAGATTGAATAAATTAAATACACGCTGACAACTCCTGATTTTCATCACTAGCCTGGAACACTCCCTTGAGCATCAGATTCCTATGAACAGCTTCCTATTCTCCATCTTTATTTGGACATTTTATGGACATCTCAATCTTAACCCAAAAGAGAACTGATTCTCTCTTTCCAAAACTGCTCTTCTCCCTATCTTCCAGTCTCAATGAATGATACCTCCATTCACCAAAACCAAACTTAGGAATCATCAGTTATTAATGATTCTCCCCCTCTCCATCCCCACCACCCACCTCCAATCCATCAGCAAGTCTTACTGGCTTTACCTTCCAAATATATGCAAAATCCTCCAACCATATCTCACCATCTCTACCACTCCTGTCTTAGCCAAGACACTGTCATCACTTGCCTGGACTGTTGAATGAATGAGTCTACTAAGTGATCTTCCTCTTCCCTTCTTGTCCTCTGCCATGTATTCTTCACCTATATTCATAAATCTGTGAAATCATAAATCATATCATGTCACTCCAATGGTAAAACTTGCCAAGGGCTTTCCATGATCCTCAGAATGAAATTAAAGCTCCTTACTTGCCAAGGTATACAAACCAGGCCCTTCCACGATCTACCTATCTCTTGGATCTCATCTCCTTTCACTCTCTCACTTGTTTTCTAAGCTCCAGACATCGTTTTTGTTTTGTTTGCTTTTCCATTTCTTTAACAAACAAGCATATTCCCATCTTTGAATTTCAATTTCCACCTTTGAATTTCAATTTCCGCCTTTGAATTTCTACTACACATGACACAGATCACTCATTCATTTCACTATGCCATCTCCTCAGAGACTCCTTTTTGGTCTACAGGGCTCTGTCTAAAATAGTGTCCTAGCCTATCATTCTCTATTCCCTTACACTGTTTTAATTCTACTATCACAATCACTCTTTTTTTTAAAAAATCATACTTGAAATTGAACTAATTAATGTGCTTGTTTATTATTTACCTGTCTCTCCCTCTAGAATGTAATCCCTATTGGGGTTACAGAATAACAAGAGTCTTGTGGTGTTTTTGTTTGTGTTGTTTTTTTCTGCCGCATCTTCAGCACTTAGGACAATGCTTGATACATGCAGGTAGTCAAGAAGTGTTTGTAGGATGAAAGAATTACTGAGTGGATGGATGGAAACTCTGAATGCTATAAATTTAAATTTGGTTCATCGAGTGATCTTTATGAACAGTGATTTCTTGAATAGGACACTGACATTATGAAGTCAAAGAAATATGCTGGCTAGTGGGAATGCCAACGTGGAAGCAAATGGAGGCCAGAATCAATTATCCTGAGGCCACAATGGACTGAATGTTTGTACCCCCCCACCCCAAATTCACATGCTGAATTCCTAAGCCCTCAATATGATAGTATTAGGAGGCAGGGTCTTTGGGAGGTAATGCGGCAATGAGGCTGGAGCTCTTGCATATGGGATTAGTGCCTTATAAAAGAAATCCCAGAGAGCTCTCTCACTCTGACGGTATCCAGGTGAGAATCCAAGTGAGCAGCTGTCTGCAACTTGGAAGAGGGCCCTCACTAGAACCCAACTTGGTTGGACCCTGATCTTGGACTTCTCAGTCTCCAGAACTCTGAGAAATAAACTCCTTTTGTTTGTAAGCTGCCCGCTCTGTGGTACTTTGCATAGTAGCTCAAACTGACTTAGAGGCTGTCCCAGGAGTCACTTTAGAGTTGAAAATAACTTATGCCAAATATTGATGCAGTGTGGTATGTAATGTAAGAACAGGCCAAGAAGAGGAAGAGTCACAAAGCATTTCAAAACTGTAAACCTATACAGTCAAGAGGTGCCCCTGCCCAAATGGGAAAGTTAGGAGGAACTGGCACAAAGTCAAGAAAGGAAGACTATAAATTAACTTGCATCAAGTTCTATCTACTTTTTACAGCAAAAGTTGAATTATGATTCTCAGAATATACCTCTCATTTTCTGTCTTATCTATATTTGTATAATTAAAACGAAAAATGAATAATATAAGGTTTAAGGCACATTTTCTGGAAGAGGGGTATAGGAATAAAAACTGAGTTTCATGTAGAGCAAGGACTAAGTGGTGACTACATCCAATATATTTTAAAAGATGATTTATGGTTCTGTTAGGAAATCTGTCTCTCCAAATGATTTAAAAATGGCTCTTTGACATGCTTTTCTTTGAAAGAGTGAATTTAGCATTCTCTGCATAGACATATGTAAGGCTGATTTTTTTTTCTCAATTCAAAATGACAGGAAAGGGCTGATTTATGGAAAATAAAAAAATCAATATTGTGCAATAAACCGGTAGATTAACCTACAAATTCAGGAGAAAAAAAATACCCCCCGACAAATATATTTCTATCAACTTATACTCCATTCAATATGCATTCCAAAACAAAAATTGTATTGAAAAATTAAGGACCACTGCCTCTTCTCAGGGTCCATAAGAGAAGGGTACAGATACGTGAATATATCTGGCAGGTGGATGAAGCAAAAGGCTTCTTTCCACATTTCTATGTAAATACAACTTTAACACCAGTGCTTGAACATACGTTTCTCTAACCACTCATAAAAATTCTTGAGGTTCTTAACCTTACTGAAAAAGAAAACCTCAGATGACTATAAAATAAATACGCAGCATATTCTCAATATCATGGCCATCTTCAAGCAATTTCTCACACTTATAATGCACTTATTTTATATAAGGCAGATGCATGTCTTTGGGGCAAACCATGCCTTTTATTCTTATGTTGTGAAAGGCCCTTCTAATTAAAACAGGAAATACAAATTTCCTTGTTTAGTTCTAAGGATAAATTCTACATAGTACAAGCAGCTGTCTGCAATTTCTGATGAACCCTTTCTGGCTATTCAAAATGTATAGTGCTGAAGTCATATTCCTTGAGCACTTGTGAATCCACATTCTGGAAACAAAAGCCACACCCACTGTCCCTGCATTCTCACCCGACAGGGCTTTGCACACCTTGGGCACCTTCCCAAGCCAAATAATAAACACAAGCAGTACTATAGCTTCAAAATCTTACTCAGAACTGAGAAGGCTGAATACGTTCTGAAGGATGGTTAAGGAGAAAGTGGAAAATAAGAAGTCACTGAAATAAAAGGCTGGGGGTTGAATGCAGGAGAGAATGTAAATGAATTTATTTTAAAAAGTCACTCTTCTTTAAATGCTTTGTGTTTTAGCTCAAACTGCAATTAAGAAAAATCTGGTCCCACCCTTCTAATTAAAAAGCACAAGTAGTTCCTTTACTGACCACAACAAAGGGCGAATAGACTCAAACCTACTTCCTTCGCGGGAGCTTCTCTTGCTATTTCTGAGTAGGTTGTGTGCGGCTGATAAACAGGCTTTTGGGTCTGAAGGCATTAAAGTCCAAGCAAGTTGATACACACTGGAGCAGATTAGATACGCTGTCTGAAGAGTGGGCAGTTTTTTCACCTTTATAAAAGCTAGATTAATATTTCTACCAATTACATTCTAGGAATGGCCAATTCACTCAATTCAAATCACTTGCAGAGGTGGTGAGGGGCCAGAAGGCCAGAAACTGTCCTTATCCTCTTAGGGATCTGTGGGTGAGTGCAGACTCTACTGCTTCTCCCGTTTCCTGTTTCCTCTGCTGAGGGCTCTCTTGCAGGACAACGGAGTGGCAAGGCCAGGAGCCCGAGTCCTGCTGGGCGGTACCACAAAGACTGGGTAAGGGAAGTTTGTGCTTATATTATGAAATAAAACGACTTTGTGGCTTCATCTGTAGGAATTATGAAATGGAAATTCTTAACCTGAAAGGATTTCCTTTTAATCTTAAATATCTCAATTTCTACCTTTATACTGAAACAATGTATTTTTTCTTGAGTTAAAAAAATTGTTCTTAAGAATGAACCTTTCTCCCAATCCCTTCCCACACACAGCTTTAATTTGATTTGGACTCTCAGTCAAAAGCACCTTGTTACTTAATTCATATTTGCAAGTTCAGTAAAGTGATGGTTGTGCCTTGAAGTAACAATAGGCACATTTGCAAGCAAAGTGTCAATAGTGACTCTGAGTGCTAAAAATCTAGACTTGGGGACCAGAGTTGTATCCATGATTCTCCAGAACCGTGGCAAGAAAGTTAGTTAATAAACACCAATTGGCTTTTTTCAACTGCAGCAATAAAATGTTCAATTGGTGAAATGTCCACAAGTTCTGCTCAAAACATCTTGTGAATTGTTTAATTAGCAAACTCTTGCAACACTCAACAAATAGATATTGGCAAGTTTAGGAGATACAAGGTCCCTACGTATTAACTGTGCTGATAATCTAATCTGCAGGCTTTTCAAGGGGACACATACTCCATTCTTTTTTCCTTTAAGGATTCAGATACTCAAATGACAAGCATTTTCCATTTAAAGTGTTCTAACAAGTAAATAAAACATAAGACATGTAAAGACAACTAGTTATAATAGTGAACCAGGTTACTAATCACATACTAGGCCCTGACCTGATTAATAATATGTCTCATGTATATAATAATGCAAGACATGTACGTATTCTCCCAAAGTAATGATCGCATTTTGTTCACACATATATGACTAAATCAAAGAAAAAAAATTCCTGTAAAAGCCAGTGCTTCTTTTTGCTTCATCAAACTGCAAAGTATTATCAGATACACATTTAATGACCCTGCCCAGTATTCTACCAGCCAAAATGCTATGAAGGTTCAATTAGTGGTGATTTTTAACTAGCCATGCTTTGTGAGAATGATTTCCTTCCCTGGCTCAGATAATCCAGGACAGACCACACTGAGAAGTGCTAGTTAGCTGATGAAACCCAGATCACAGGTCCAATAGCAGTATGGTCATTTCAATAGATTTTGTTCCAAAGTATAAACAAATTGCCAGTATTCATGGTAGTGATGTCTTGGGTAAGATGATGTGTACGAAATGTCAAAATCCTATTCTCACTATGCATTCAGAATATGCGTCCACTCTATCAAAATCAGTAGTATGTTTTTGCTTATGAAAGAACATATATACACTATTCCCATAAAGATCAAAGAAATGTATACCTTTTTGGCATAGAAAAATTTGAAAGGCATTACATTAAGCATCTTCTTTCTCCTTAAAAAGTATGGCTATTGTTCATTCGGATCACCATTAAATAATTGATTAAACTGCATGTAGCTATTCTTAGTTCTACCTGAAGAAGTAAAATGCACATGGTCCTTATCTTCTTAAAGCTTATACATTAATCTGACACTGATCTTCTTAGGCTGAAATATCCAAGTCTTTCATAAATTCATTTGCAAAGCACAAAAGAAAACACATGGAAGTTATTGTTTTAGAAGAAGAGCCATGCTTTTTAATTCATCTAATGGTCTTTTAAATACTTGACATATTCTTAAAAGAAAATCTTGTAAAAAGCCAAATACCAAAGACACCATCTGCCCCTGTCCCAATTCAGAATTAGTTTTAAGTGAGAGACAGATAGATAGAAAGAACAAGTAGCAATCTGATTTTCAATTTTATGCAGAAGTATACCAAGTATACACACAAAAGATTTTTAAATGCTTTTAAGAAGGATTAAGAGGCAAATCGTTTACTTCAGGGTCAAAAAGCATTTAAAATTCATTTTGTAAAATATCTGAATTTGCATCTTCCTTCAGTTTTCTTTAGACAGAACTGTATAATTTTACAGAAAACTGAAATTTCGTATGTTTCTGTAAAAATTTTGAGATGATCTTGTTTTCTATTTGCCAGCTACAGTGAAATAATGACAACTACCACATGACACCATCAGTCTTTGGTCATCCCCTTAACCAAGCAGTAGGCAGACTGATCCTGCAAGCAGATGACCTATGATCTAATAATTTCGTCTCTATGAAAAAAATAAAAAGAGAGAGAGACCAACACAATGATCCTGCTCTGCAAGGAAATCCCAGAGGGGCTTTTATTCTGTAACTTTTTACAAGTAGTTCATAACCTTTGTACTCTAGACACTCATTCAAAAGATCTCACCACTCTGTAAACTAAGGGCTAAGGCGCTCTAAGGCATGAACTTTCTACCCAAACAGAGTATTGTATACATTGTGGGGGCTGGGGGACTGGGGGCCACTGTGCTACTGCTAAAATAAACCACGAAAAATGCCATTACCCAAAACACTTGTATTCAGGGAGCCTTGAGATTCAGGGAACTCAGTTTTGGCTTCAACCCTGTTACTCAAGAACTAGGTCCCAGGAAGAACAAGCAAACCTCCTTAGAGTTTGCTCTAAGGAGTTGGCATTTTAAAGTGTCCTAAGCATCCTTGGGTGCCAATAAGTGTATTTCAAGAATTAAAACAATTGGGATACAATAGAACATTTATGTATTTCTAAATGTGGGTCTCAACTGTGTTTTCTTTTTAAACTATAAATACAACAGGAAAAAAACATAAAGGGAAGAAGGCTACTTACATGAGATTACTTATGACAACATTTCTGGCTGTTTTAATTTTAATTTTCAACAGGGTTATAATTTTCACTAGAAGGTCTTGTGTCTGGTTCCAAAATGATGTGATTAGAAATTCAAATTAAATTACTTGCAACAAGGCTTTTTCTTCTTTGGGGTGGAGAGAGTAGAGAGAAAGAGGATCACCACATACAGAGCTCACTAACCATGCTCCTAAAAACCAGTGTAAATAAAAATTATTGGATAAAGCCAGAAACGAAATTGGTTCTAGTTTCCCTAAACTGAATAAAATTTAATAAAAACTGAATAAAAATTAATTCATTCTAAAATAAAAATGCAATTAAAATAAAATTCTACTCCAACAATTACTTTAGGAAGTAAATTTGTGAAAAAAAAAATTTAATATTTGAATATTTTTAGGTTTTAAAAACCTCTGAATAGTGACCATGAATTTTCAGAGTTACGTATTTTCACTCATCCAGTTGAGTAATCTGCCATCCTACCAAATGCATCACCAAGGAGACAGTCTGTCTTCCAACAAAGGATCCAAAACAACTGTTGAATTTAATATGCTAGATATTTTCCTATGCCACAATCGGAGGAGATAAGATACAAACTATCAATAGCCAGTCGATCATTATTTTTTAAATTGTTAGCTAAATGTAAACATAAAGCATAAAAAACATTAAAGGCATCAATCAATAACCAGAAATTCAAGATGACCACACCTTTAAAACAAAGGATGTGAAAATCTTCCATATAGTCAAAAAATATCTTGCCAAAATATTCAGTCCACTTAAGAAAAAACAAACAAAAAAATCTTGCTGTGTCGTAATCATGTTTGCCTTCTAGGCCCTGGACCAAGTTGTTACAGGTTTCCTTTGGAATATCTTATCATAAATATGTCTTTGAACAATATTTATGATAACTGATGCTTCTTTATTGGGGTAAAATATACGTGACATAAAACTTAATATTTCCACCTCTTTTAAGTGTACAGTTCAGTGGCATTAAGTACATTCACACTGCGGAGCAACCATCATCAGTATCCATCTCCAGAACTTTTTTATCCTTCCTAAACCTATGAAACAATAACTCCCTATTCATTCCTCCCTACCCCCAGTCCCTGGTAACCTCTATTCTACTTTCTGTTTCTATGAACTTGACACAGATACCTCTATAAGTGGAATCATATAATATTTGTCTTTTTTGTGTGGTTGATTTTTCACTTAGCATAACATTAATTTTTAATGTATATTCTAATTCTCCAATTTACATATGGAAAAATAAAGAAAACAAAGTTGTCACCTGGAAAATATACAGGCAACACCATTCACCAAATACAGCATAACCATCATAGGCTACCCACTCACCTTTTCAAAAACAATTTTGCCTTCTCTAAAGAAAATTCAGGCTTCAGCATCATTTCCCCCTTCAAAGGCTCAGACTCCAGAATCTTCCTAGCCAAGCCTTGTTGTGGCCTACGTTTTGCCCCTCTTTTTTCCAGACGGAAAGGAAAGTTATGCCAGCTATCCTAAGCAATCCTTTTCGTCACCACACACCTGCTCAGACAACGGGTCAGTTAAACAAGCAAAATAACAGCTGAGAAAGTCAGGTCAGCTACCCTGTGATCTTAAAGACATTTACAGAAACAGTCCCCCTTCTCTGCCTTCTTTATGTGAAAATAGCAGTTTAAGTAACATGATTCCTTCCCTTCCTGTTTGAAGAGACAGTGAAAGCCCTCCTGCTGTGAGTCCACTCTCTTAGGCAAGAGGCCTCCCCAGTCCGCAATCTTAGTCCCTAAGCCCGGGTGTGCGGGGACAGAAGCCCCAGCCCACTGTGGTTATGTTTGCTTAAGGAGCCAGGTCCAACTCAAAGAGTTAACAATTAACAAGGAACCTTATTACATGTCAGATATTCTTGTTACCATGATTCTCGTTCCTAGGTACAATTAAGGAAACTTTTTGGCTTTCTGATCCTTCTTAAGTTTCTCTCCAGTAGGGCCCAAAGCTCTAAATGAAAAAAAAAAAAAAAAAAAAAAAAAAAAAAAGCACAAACTGGATGGATAACACTGTGGATTTGTAACAGGTGAACTCTGACTTTTCTAGGAAGATTTTTTTCTTTTAATGGATACAACACTACAAGTATAGTGACAAAACTAACTCTTCAGGCATAAAGATTTTCTGGTTGTACCTTTTCCAAATATATTTTTATATGTTTTTTTCTAAGCACAACTTATCACTAGATTTTAAATACAAAAAGTAAACACTTTTTTCATTAAGGATATGACTTTTTAAGAAGTTTGGCTTGAGAACACATGGACACAGGGAGGGGAACATCATATACTGGGGTCTGCTGGGGGATGGGGAGCCAGGGGAGGGATAGCAGGGGGTGAGGGAATTGGGAGGGTTAACATTAGGAGACATAACTAATGTAGGTGATGAGGGGGTTGGATGCAGCAAACCACCATGGCAATGTATACACCTATGTAAAAATCCTGCATGATCTGCACATGTACTTCAGAACTTAAAGTATAATCAAATGAAAAAAAAAAAAGAAATTTTGGTTTTACTTGTAACTTCTGAATAGTGTTTCTCTCAATTCCTTAGGTGTGGTTATATTGGTTTACTTTATTTTAACTCAGAGAAGAAAAGAAAAAGAATACGAATGGCCACAATCCGCCTAATTACTGATTGTTATAAAATATGTTTTTGAAGGTGTAACTGTGTAAGACATCTAGCACACAAAACTAGCAAGTCCGCAAACAGCCCTTGGTGGTGAGGAAAGTTTTCTCTTGGCGGGTAAGATGGATGAAGGGAGAGAAGCTAGCATGTCCAGAAAGCTGACAGCCCCGGAATATACATTCTGCAGAAACAAGCTCATCTGTTTTTTTATAAAAGAATGAAAAGTAAAGCTTAAAAAAACCCTTAATACTTTATATCCAAAAGTACCGTAAACAACTGTGGTTCAACACAAAACTAAACAAAAAACAATTCCTATGTGTAATAATTATCTCTTAGGTTTTCATTTTAGTTTTAGTAAAGCTTTTCTCATGATCTCTTCAAATCATACAATTTTGAATTCCATAAGGAACCTTAGAGATAATGTAGTAGAGTATAACTGTATCCAAACATTTTATCTTAGTAATGGCACCGCTACTGATTATCCTTTTTACTTCTATTAAACCTACTGAAATCTTAGAGTAACCCTAACAAACAGAATAGATAAAACCAGAAATCTGATTGTGGAGGTGGCCTATGGATCCAAGGCCCAAGTTTGAGAAGCACTGTTATCAGTCCAACCCCTTCATTTCACGGAAACAGAAGCAGAGGCCCAGAAAGATAAGGTGACTTCCGAGTTCACATCACACCGGCATCGGAGTCCAGACTAGTATTCAAGCTCCTTACTCAGTGCCATCTGCTACGCTACTCTGCACCAAATCTGAATAGTCTGAAAGTTCAGATAATTTATTATTTTGCTTTCGTAGGAGAACTAAAGCAGTGGTCAACAGGTTAGAGTGAGGGGGAAAGTGTGTGTATGAAATTCTCAATGGCCTCAATTCAGGTTCTCAAGGCCAGAAAGTCAAGAAATGAAGAGAAACGAATCATCCAGAGAACAAGGAACCAACTGAATGTAAAGGTAAATGCAGCCATTTATCATTCTTTCCCATATTCATTTGTTCAGCAGATAATTACAGACATGGTACCAGGCACAGAGAAGGCACAAGTTTCCAGTCTGGCATAGTACGAGTGTCCCTCTGTGTGTGTGTGTGTGTGTGTGTGTGTGTGTGCGCGCGCGTGCGTGCATGTGCGTGTGCACGTAGTTCAGGGAAGGATATGATAGACGCCACGAAAGCAGCCCAAGGGAGCAAGACAGGAACGGAAGACAGGGCAACCAGGGCAGGCGGTGGAGAAGGTGTCATCTGAGCTGAGGCTTGGATGGCATCCCTGCAGCCGCAGTTGGACAAGCAAAGCTATGAGGGGAGGGAAGAGCGCGGTCCATCCTCCCATCCACACAGGCCAAAATCAAAGACTCAGAACTGTGGGAAGCATGGCTGCAAAAGTGACTTTGGAAGTGTCTGTTTACCAAAGGAATGCATGGAAAGCACATCCATATAGATATAAAATGTTTATGACTTGGTCAGCCACCTGAGGCTTGGTTGGTGAAAGGAAGTTACAGATTTCAACATTCGTTGGCAAGTTCCTCTATTATAGAAATAGGAGAGGCAACGTAATTGGCTTTGGGAGCTGTAAGTAGTTTGCTTTCCAGTATTAGCATCTGTTCTCTCTCTCTCTCTTCTCTCTCTCTCATACTCACCTGCCCACATTCTCTGCTGCCTCCAAAAGCGCTAATACAAAATTGGAAATGGGGCTGGGTGCAATGGCTCACGCCTGTAATCCCAGCACTTTGGGAGGCCAAGGCGGGCAGATCATGAGGTCAAGAGATTGAGATCAGCCTGAGCAACATGACAAAACCCCATCTCTACTAAAAATACAAAAATTAGCTGAGCATGGTGGCACATGTCTGTAGTCCCAAGCTACTCAGGAGGCGGCTGAGGCAGGAGGATTGCTTGAAACTGGGAGGTGGTGGTTGCAGTGAGCCAAGATCGCGCCACTACACTCCAGCGTGGCGACTGAGCAAGACTTCTGTTTCAAAAACAAACAAACAAACAAACAAAAATTAGCTGAGTGTGGTGGCACATGCCTGTAATTCCAGCTACTCAGGAGAATCGCTGGAACCCAGGAGTGAGCTGAGATCACGCCACTGCACTCCAGCCTGGGCGACACAGCAAGACTCCGTCTAAAAAAAAAGGGAAAGCATTTCCTTCACATTTAGAGAAAAGAGCTCTAAAATACTAAGGAGTGGAAAAGGTTAAATCTGAAGCAGGACAAAAGTAACAAGGAAAAACAGAAAAGCTTTCCCCTACCTTTCTGGTTTGAAGTATTCCATAAAACACACTTCTTTCCTGATAAGACCCTGTGCTGACCAGGCAACCCCACTTTACTGCAGGTTCACTAACTGAACTCAGCTGTCTTTTTCAAGGATATTAATGCAGCCAGGAGAGCCATAAAATTGTGAAATTGTGGGAAAGGGGGGCTAAGTCAAACACAGGCTCAGGCATCTGATCAGAACAGGTGTGGACAGAACTAAGCTGCTGACCTCATAACAATGCCACGTGGTCAGTTCTGAGTGCCTGAGTCCTGCCCATAACTACACACTCATTGCTTTTTCTAGAGATGTTGCCTATTTTTGTTTGTTTGTTTGTTTTATTTTGAGACAGAGTCTTGCTCTGTTGCCCAGGCTGGAGTGCAGTGGTGCAATCTCAGCTCACTGCAACCTCCGCCTCCTGGGTTCAAGCGATTCTCCTCCCTGAGCCTCCTGAGTAACTGGGATTACAAGCGGGTGCCACCAAGCCCAGCTAATTTTTTTTTTTGACGCGATCTCACTCTGTTGCCCAGGCTGGAGTGCAGTAGCATGACCATAGCTTACTGCAGTTTCAAACTTCTGGGCTCAAGACATCCTCTCACCTCAGCCTCCCAAGTAGCTAGGACTATGAGTGTGCACCATCACATCTGGCTAATTTTTGTTTTTGTTTTTTTTTTGGTAGAGATGGGGGTCTCCCTATGTTTTCCAGGCTAGTCTTGAACTCCTAGCTTCAAGCAATCCTCTTGCCTTGGTCTCCCAAAGTACACAATGTTGCTTTTGACAGACACAGGGCCCATGCTATTAGAGGTCTAGAAAATGAAAAGGAACTTTTCCCATTTTTAGTCATTCATACCAAATAAAGTAGCAACAAAGGCATACACTCATTTATTAATTACCACTGCATTTTAGAATCCAGCACAAGCTGGTTAAGAAGTACCAAAGCTGCAGTTTCACAGCTAGAAAATGGAGTATGCTTCTACTTTGGATGTATTCGTTTAAGTGTCTCAGGCGTTTAGATCTACGCACTTCTCCAGCCCTGCCCCTGCATTAGTTCTGAAGAGACTGGGGGTCGGAGTATAGGATTTGCTCTCACTTGGCTAACCGCAGCAAAAACTGACAACTATTAAGGGTTCTCAACTCCTAGCTCTCACTCTCTTTTGTCACCGGAAAAGGTTTTCTTACTTTCTTACTAAAGTTTTAGTGAAAGCCCTTATAAATCTTATTCTTTTGGTGCAACCATTATGAGATGTTAGCAAAATGTGATAAGGAAGATAACGTTGACAGAAGAGGGCATTGCAGTGGTGATCCTAATACACATTTTCCCCTTGTTAGGTCCTACTAACTTCCTACAACACAGATTTACCTTTTTACTTCCTATTCTTGCGTTATTAGCTAAACCATGCACAATGAAAAGAAGGTATGCAATTCTCAACTTACATTTTGGCCACAATTCATGTGTCTGTCCATTTTTCTACAGACATTTATTTCTACCAAACACCCAACCCACTGTTAAGGACAATTTTTAAAATGTACTATGCTAGCAAAACCCAAATTAATTTCTTCTCTTACTGTTGTCAAAAGCTCAAGAAATTGCATAAACTTAATTACTAGACTGTGATTAAAAATGCTGTGTACAACCACATACAGCACTCGCAACTAAGGAAAAAAGCTAAGATTCCAAATTGTTCCCTTATCTTCATTCTCCCTTTTCCTTTCCTAGTATTCCTGATATTGGTGTTAGCAGAAAAATCAAAATGAGTACAATATGACTACAGTATCATGAAGACCCAGGAGACTTAGTCCTGTTCGTTAAGAAACAAGGAAAGATCCTATAAACCACTTCAGGTGGTTAGCCCCACTCTCTTAAGTGAGACTTGCTTTTTTTAAACTTCTAAATCAGTAAAGAAGTGATAAAGACCTACAATGACCTCTAAACTTCAGAATAACTGTTATTAGGAGAAATGTCATTTTACCCCTCCAGGAAAGAATGTATCTCAGGACATGATTAGCAGCTCAGAGAATTTCTTAATCCCGAATTTACTTGTCCTTCATTCTTCCATTTGGCTAGACTAAGACTCTCTCGCATTGGTGATGAAATACTCACTTTTCTACTCAAGTCGTCTGGACACTTCCTCGGCACCTCTGAAAGGGCTGCCCCTGAGCAGAACTCTCCCTCTTCCCAGCACAGAGGCCCGCTGGGCAGAGGCCACTGACTGCTCCCACCCCAGAATGTGGATCTGCACAAGAGGCCTGTGTCAACAGCCCTATCAGGAAGATCACATGACACAGCCTTTGTCTCTTTCCTGCCCGTGTGTCGGTGGTCATGACCAATGACTGCAGCAGGGGACTGCCACGGGAGGAAAAATGCTTCATCTGTATTTTAGCTGTCAAAGAGGAAGATGAGACACCTCCCCAGCTGCCTTCCATTGCAGCCCAGAAAGGCCTGCTTTTCCTACCTGAATGGGTCGGTGCGGGAGAGCAACTAGCGACATAGGAAACTAGGTCTCCAGCCAGGAGCCCACTGTCCTCCCTCCATGAAAACGAAAGACAAGTTCTTTGATCACCTTGGAGACCAACCACCTCCTTCTTCTGAAAGCTAACCCCACCTTAGCAGCAGCTGTCTCCCCTCCCCCCAGGAGCCCCGCTCCCTCCACTCGGCTTGAGTATCAGGCTAATCAGTTTGATCTGACAGATTTTAATTACATTAATTAGGGCTTTTCTGAATAGGCCTGATTAGCATCCTACCAAGGGTTCTTTGGTGGTGGTTTTTTTTTTTTTTTTTTTTTTCTTCCTCTTCTTCTTCTCTAAAGCAGCTCTGCTAGCATCAGGACTAATACTTTCCTTTATTCTAACAATGGTGACATTTTTGCCTTGCTCAAGGTAAATAATCAGACATTTGGAGGTGCCAACTATGAGAGTGTCTTTTATAATAATATTACCCATGAGGATATGGAGTAGGCTCCGCACCTATCTCATGAACCTTGGTGGGAGAGAAGAGATTGTTGTTTAGGACATTTCTCTAGAACACAGGCATTGGTTTTGTTCAGCTTTTGCCTAGTGAGCGCTCTACATTGAGTTTTAAAGATCCAACCTCTTCCAAATCTTCTCCCACAACCCCAATCAGACTGAAGCACAAACACATTTTTACCTCTCTGTATCAGTTTGTCAACCCCACTTTAGAGAGAATCAATGATAGTCACAGAAAAGCCAACAGAGATTTAGCCTTTGTCTCTCCATTGTTCTAAAATAAAAATACCTTGAGTGTCAACAAGGTTATTACTGAAAACATTTAACTACTTTCAACCACTAATAAAAGAGAACAACATTGATTTATCAGAGTACTGTACAAAGATTAGTATATTTAGCCTTGTTGATCATCTGTACTACAATTACTGCTTTAAAATAGGCTGTTTTGAATAAGCCACTATAAATGAGGGCATAGTTCTAGACACCAGGAAGAAAATCGACCAAACTAAAGTCTGTTTGCTTTTTTAAACAGTCTAACATGAAACTAATTTTTTTTTTTTTAACCACATATCTTAAGGAAAGCAGTAAAAGTATGGACTTATAACCCTTAATTCAAGTTTGCATTCTACAGACACCCAATCTGCCCGCTGTGACTTGTGCAATAGCCGTCTCTCTGGAGATTAACACTGCTATTGCCACTCACCTGAACAACGTCATAACAATGATGGTGTTTTATTGGGATAGTTCCTGAATCAGCTAGAACCCAGGAAACGTGGATGAGAAATTGCATTTTCCAGCCACAGTAGCTTACCAGAAAGATAAAAGTTCAAAAAAATCACTTAAAAATGTATTCCAATACCATATGCATATCTCTCTTTTTTTTAAGAGACTGGGACTTGCTCTGTCGCCCAGGCTGCCTTGAACTCCTGGGCTCAAGTGGCAGTCATCTTATCTTTAAGGGTTATCTTACATTTAATATCTCTAGCCTTTGGTTTCTCTAGTCACTTTAAAGGGAAAGTGAACTTTCCGAAAGTGTCTATTTATTCACCTTTTCTTCATTTTCAAGGAAGAAAACCTCAGTGAAAATGACGTTCACTGGCTTCTTCTTATCACCCAATTCTCCCTGGAAATCAGAGTGATCCTTTCTTCCTTTCCCTTGTCTTATCTAGGTGGACAGGATATCCTTAGAAGGAACCTGACTTAATTCTGCCTCAGATAACTCCCATGCTTATACCTGAGCTTAACAATCACAAGGATAGTAATGATCCATTCACCTGCCTGGGGAGGTAGTGGTAGCCTAAACTTGTAGTGGTAGTCTTCGATCCATTGTGGATCAGAAAATTAAGAATTTCTAGGAAGTTTTGGTAAAAGACTGGAGAAACTGAAAGGTAGAAAGAGGTGATATGATTTGAGGCCAGATACTGAACAGTACTGCTGCTCCTCTCATACCCAAATGCTCGCCCTGGATGTGATACTATCTATTTTACACTCTGCAATGATGATTTGCTTCTGGCTTCCTTTGGCAAAAGTACTAAGTGATTTATTAACAACAAAATAAGCAAACTCACTCACAATAACCTAGTGCCAAAATTTATCTAGTATTCCATTTAGTTAATTATAACTTTAAGCTCTTCTAAACAGTTCAAGAAAGAGCAATGGAATTAAGAGTCTTGTCAGCCAGCAGAATGTTAGCGACAGAATTTAGTCATGAGTAGGAACAGGAAAAAAAAAAAAAGAAAAAGAAAAAGGAAAGAACAAAAAGTGATTAGTGGGAGAAAAAAAGAGTTTAAAGCTTTTGCTTTTTCAAAGTAATTGAGAACTGTAAAACCAGTAGTAACTTTAACAATATAGATTGAGATATACAAACACATATTCACACATCCAGTGGGGTTAAGGAGGTAGGGCACAAAACTAACACAGAAAAGAAATTAAAGTAAGAAAAAGTTAAATGGAAAAAGATTTCCTAGCTTTTAAAATATGCACTCCTGTGTGTAATAAAAAGATAACAACCCGTTTCATAAAATTAAGATACACTAACAGTCACTGAACAATCTTGATATCACTGACAGGTAATTTGATTAAAAATATTAAAATCTGAATATAAGCTTTCCAAACATATTTTTGTAATCATTAGATCTATGTCTTACAGGAACATGATAGCTCTTTTTCATTCATTCATTCAGTTAGCCAACGATTATTTACTGAGCACCCTCTAGGTATCAGGTACTGTGCTAAGCAGCAGGTATATGATATTCAGCAAAACTAGCACAGTCTTTGCCTTCCATGGAGCTTATAATTATGTGGAAGAGACCAACAGTAAACAAATTCATGTAAAAATAAATACCAATTATGGCAATTGTTTGTGTTGTATGAGAGAAACTAACAGTGAAAGGAAACTGGGTGTTCAGAGAAGACCTTCTGTGAGGTGACTTTTAAGCTGAGGCTGAAAAGTGTCAGCCTTGGGCCAGTCATGGTGGTTCATGCCCGTAATCTCAGCACCTTGGGAGGCTGAGGTAGTTGATCACCTAAGGTCAGAAGTTCAAGGCCAGCCTGTCCAACATGGTGAAACCCCATCTCTACTAAAAATACACAAAATAGCCAGGCATGGCACACGCCTGTAATCCCAGCTACTTGGGAGGCTGAGGCAGGAGAATCACTTGAACACAGGATGAGGAGGTTGCAGTGAGCTGAGATCATGCCATTGTACTCCAGCCTGGATGACAAGAGTGAAACTCCATTCCCCCACCCCCACAAAAAGTGTCAGCCTTGTAGAATGGGGAGAGAGGGAGAGTATGGTGGTGAAGTAACGGTGGATGAAGAGAAGCATTCTGGCACTCCAAAATCAGGAAGAATTCAGTGAGTTCTAGGATCTATAGAAACACAGCTGCAGCAGGGTGAGTGCATAAGTTGAGATACAAAACTTCATAGCCCATGATAAGAGAAAAATTCTCCTGAAGACCAGGTTTTATTCTGAGGACAACTACAGAACGACCAGAAGTTAAATGTTCATTCTTAAATTAATAATTTTTGTTCACACTTAGTTTTTAAGGTAACACTGAGGAAATGTACTATAATAAAAGAACAGTTATATGACTTAGAACTATCTGGTGGTGAAATATTATCAAACCATATAAAAATGTTTTTAAAAATATATAATGAAGGGGCTGGGCATGGTGGCTCATGCCTGTAATCCCAGAACTTTGAGCAGTTGAGGTGGCAGATCACTTGAGCTCAGGAATTTGTGACCAGCCTGGGCAACATGGCGAAACCCCATCTCTACAAAACTATGAAAAATTAAGGCCGGGTGCGGTAGCTGACACCTTTAAGCCCGGCACTCTGGGAGGCCAAGGTGGGCTGATCACCTGAGGTCGGGAATTTGAAGACCAGCCTGACCAACATGGAGAAACCCTGTCTCTATTAAAAATACAAAATTAGCCGAGTGCAGTGGCACATGCCTGTAATCCCAGCTAATCAGGAGCCTAAGCCAGGAGAATCGCTTGAACTCGGGAGGTAGAGGTTGTGATGAGCTGAGATCGCACCACTGCACTCCAGCCTGGGCAATAAGAGAAAATTCCATCTCAAAAAGAAAAAAGAAAAATTAGCCACATGTGGTGGCATGCACCTGATGCACCTGTGGTCTGAGCTACTCAGGAGGCTGAGGGGGAAGGCTGCTTGAGCCCAAGAGGTGGAGGATGCAGTCAGCCAATATAGCGTCATTACACTCCAGGCTGGGTGACAGAGTGAGAATAAGTCTCAAAAAAAAAAAAAAAACCCCAGAAAAAATACTAAGAAGAAAGATGCCACCATGTTATCATGTTAATAATGATTAATGCTAAGTGGAGGAATTATGGATGTTTCTATTTTTTATTTAACTTTAAAAAAATTATTATACGGTCAAACTTTTCTGGGGGATGTTCAGTTCTATGAATTTTAACACATGTAGATTCATATAACCACCACCACTATCAGGATATAGAATGGTTCAATAATGTCAAGAAACGATCTCATGCTATTTCTTCATAGTCACACCTGATGGTTTTATTTGTTAGCCTTTTCTGTAAGTTCCAAACTCTCTGTAATTAGTAGGTATTACTTGAATTTTCAGGAAAAATAAGTATTTTAGGGTAATGAAAGTAAAAGAACATAATAAATAGCAATAACCTAAAGCAATGGCTTTTTTTCTTAATCATTATTTGAGGTAGATATCTCAGATAGTTTTCAATTTAGAATCTTCCTCAACTGACTCATTCTGCTCCTGAGCAAAAATACTAACTTTGAACATGTGAAAAATACAGTGGTTGCGGGTAGGGCCTGGGCAATGTTTTATGTTACCAAGAAGATTCGCTCCAAAGAACAACAACAATGAAAAGTAACAGAGAGACATATAGTAATATAAATAATAATGCCAGCTCAAAAGACCTAGGAGGGAGAACAAACAGAGTCTAACCCAAGAAGCATTCCTGCTGGAGATTCCAACATTGCTATGTGGTGCCACAGGATTTTAATCCGGGCGGTCCAACTTGAGAAACATGTTACTATTAGCCCCCCCTAGAATGTCATGTTGTTTATAGTGGGGAAAAATTAGGAAAGTAAACTCAGGCCCAGCAGGAATGGCTGAATATACTATAGTTGAACATACTGTTGAATGCCAGGCCAAACTCAATAGAATAAGTTAGACCTATAACAGGGGCTGTAGAAGGATTTTCATCATCCTTTTATTGACAAATGCAAGATAATAATATGATCTGTTTTTTAAAGACAATGACAGAAAACATTGAACTGTTCCTCTATAATTATATGCACATGGAAGAAGGTAATAATGGATACACATCATGTTATTAACATTGAAAAGGGAGCTTTTACTCTTAATTCAGAACTGCAAATTAATAATAATTCCTGAAATTATAAGAAATAGACAATCTTCTGATCCATTTAGCCAAGTATGTATGTATCTGGACGACACCTGAGCCCACAGGATACAGGTCTGAACTGTGAAGTCTGCTTTACAGAGGAAAGCTGCAGGCAGCTGCTGCTACCAGAGATTCTTAATCACTGAGAAAGTAGAACAGAAACTAGGAGGACAGCAGAGCTCTTAAGCAGACTATCTGAGAGCCTCTTCAATCCTTTTACTTAGAAGGTAAATACACCCTGGCCTGCAGATAGACAGAGGTGTGCTTGTATTCGTGTGTGCTTATATGTGCATATGTGTTTATTCCAGCAACCCCACACTCTCCATTGCTCTAGTCTAGCTAGAATGGTCCTGAGGAGAAGAGGACAAATCAATCAATCCAATATGTCACTCTCAGCCGTCTTAGGAAATCAGCTGCATGCTCTGATTTCATCATTAATGTCAAGAGAAGAACAATGGGTCCCAGCCTTTAAGCTCCTCACAGTTCAAGATAAGAAAGAGTTAAGCAGATGATAATCAGTGCCTGTAGCTAGCTGGGTTTCAAACATTTGGCTGCTTAATCATTTCTTCCTCACTGGGCAGTGCCCAAACACACGAGGAATATTTTGGATGCCTTGGTCTTAGTGATCAGGGAAAGTAAGAGGTTTCTAGAGAGGTGTGGGTATTGTAAACGGAGGGATGGAGACGGAGAATTTACAGGGGTGGACAGACCAGAAAAATATCACTGGCAAACCTTTACTAGGAAATAAAACCATTTCTTAATTGCCATTCAGGAAATAGGCTAAACACAATCTCGCTAAGCCGCTATGGACTAGCTAACTGATTAAGGGAGGGATGTCAGCAAGAAATACTTATTTCTAATATTATATGACAATAGATTTGTGACTAACCCATTTAGTACTATTGTTTCACAAACTAGCTTATTTTAACTTTTAAAGTAACATTTTAACCATGCTTCACTGAACACATCAGGGGTAAAATTATATACTTGAATTTAATAATAAGGGAGACAGAAGGAAGCTAATTCCAGGTGGCCTATATTTCCATCAGTACAAAATAAAAACAATTAAAAAAAATAGCTGTGGTTGTCTCCTGAAATGAGTGGGCTTAGGAATATAGATTTGTTTGATAAATTGGCACAATGTTTCAAAAACATTTATGAGTAACCAGAATAGCAGCTATAAAGGATCATTCATCTTTCTATCATCAATGTGTTGGATTATATAAAAACTTAGACAAACATAACAGAGATTGATTCACTTTTCTCTTAGAAGAAAATAAACTTGACAGCTTTTTATGAATACACAGACCAAATATATTTTTATACTGTTGGATTTAATAAAATCCACATACACAAAAATACTCTCTACCTGTCTGTTTTTAAAGACATGTCCTTATCCTTTGAAGAAACCTCTCAGCCTCTCCCCAACTCCCTCTAGTGCAGCCTGAGATAGTAAAGATGACTATAAGCAATTAAAGGGCCTTCTTATACCATAGCTGTTTTTGAACTTTCTAAGTTATGGTCTAATTATAAAGAGTGTGAACAAGAAAGATTACTTATTTTCAAAATGTTTTAAAAACACATACTCATATATTATCTCATTTGGTATTCTCTAGCAATGGGCCATTAGGATTTACAAGTTCTATTCAAATCAAAATAAGATTCCTAAAAATACCCAGAGAAGAATAAAAATGTGTGTACAATGGCCATTGGGAGAGAGGATTCTGGAAAGATGATGCAATAGGAAGGACTAGGAACCTGTCTTCTCACCTAGACAACAATCACACTGACAAAATTTGTCTCATGTAACTATTTCGGAACTCTGGAGTATACTGAAGGCATGAAACCTCTAGGGGAAGGCTTGGATATCAAATTATGTCTAATTTTGGTCAATTTCAGCTCTTAGCAGCAGCTACCCATTCTCTACCTCTCAGCCTCATGACAGGCAGCTGTATATGTACCCTTGGAGAAGCTTGCCAAGGTGTGCAAAAGGGACTCTATCCTCCAAAGATTAGGATCTATGTCCTGATCACTGATTGCTGCTTTTGATCATGGAAGTGCAGATACAGAGGCAGCCTGTCTTTGTTGCACATACCATGCCTTCATTACAAGAGACTCCTCCTCTAGCTAAAGCAACTGCCAGAGGTTTTAAAGGACCAGCACTCCTTTTGTTCTTCATTTTTCTCCTTTTTCCTTTTTGGGAGCCAGACATTAAAAACTAGGATATGCAAAAACAATGCATAGAAGGAGTAAATTTAGAAGTCACTACACATGCCCAGTGAAATGTACAGGCTCAGAAAAGACCCGAGAAAACCTTATGTTTGTACCTCAGGCTGATTCTTGGCACAGACAGCCTACAAGAATAAAAAACAAAACAAGACAGAGACAAAACTAGCAGGCTGGGTGTGGTGGCTCATGCCTATAATCCAGCACTTTGGGAAGCTGAGGTGGGTGGATCACCTGAGGTCAGTGGTTTAAGACCAGCCCGGCCAACATGGTGAAACCCCATCTCTACTAAAAATAGAAAAATTAGCCAGTTGTGGTAGTGCACACCCATAATCCCAGCTATTTGGGAGGCTGAGACTGGAGAATTGCTTGAACCTGGGAGGCAGAGGTTGCAGTGAGCTGAGATCATGCCACTATACTCCAGCTTGGGTGACAGAGTGACACTCCATCTCAAAAACAAAACAAAAACAAAGATAGCAAACCATAGGAAAGGGAGAGAGCCTGATTTCCAGTAATCTCATTTGATTCAAATGTCCAACTTCCAGCAAAAATCACAAGACACACAAAGAAACAGGAAAGTACGGCCTATTCAAAAATAAATAAATAAATAAATAAATAAAGTAACAAAACCTATCCTGAGGAAAGATAAGATAGCAGACCTTCTAGACAAAGACTATAAAACAATCATCTTAATTAATATGCTCAAAGAACTAAAGAAAGATGTGGGGAAAGTCAAGAAAACAATGTATGAATGGAATGGAAATGGCAATAAAAAAACAGAAAACCTAAAAGAAACCAAAAAACTCTATAGCTGAAAAGTCCAAGGACATAAATGAAAAATTCACTGGAAGTATTTGGCCAGATTTGTACAAGCAGAAGAAAAAAATCAGCAAACTTGAATATAGGACAAAGAAAATGACTGAGTCTGAGAAACAACAACAACAACAACAAAAAGATGGAAGAAAAGTAAGAAGAGCCTAAGGGACCTATGGGACACCATTGGTAAACCAACACACTCATCATCATGGGAATCTCATACGGAGAAGAGGGAAAAGGGGTAGAAAGATCATATGAGGAAATAATGGCTGAAAACTGACTAAATTTTATGAAAGATATGAATATAAACATCTAAGAAACTCAATGAACTTCAAGTATAATGAACTCAAAAATCCACACAAAGACAAATGATTGAGAAAAGTGAATCATCAATAAGATCATGAATGGATTTCTCATCAGGAACTTTTGGGGCAAGAAGTCAGTGAGCTAGTATATTCAATGTACTAAGAGCAAAGAAGGCAAACCAACAAATAAAAACCCTCAGCCAAGAATCCTATATCCAGCAAAACTATCCTCCAAAAACGAAGGGGGAATTAAAACATTCCCAGATGAACAAAAATTAAGGAACTTGGTTACTACCAGAACTGTCCTGCAAGAAATGCCAAAAGAAGTCTTGCAGGTTGAAATAAAAGAACACCAGACAGTAACTTGAAGTGATGTGAAGAAATAAAAAGCCTATAGTCCCAGCTACTTAGAGGGCTGAGGCAGAAGAATCACTTGAGTCCAGGAGGTTGAGGCTGCAGTGAGCTATGACTATGCTACTACACTCCAACCTTGGAAGCAGGGAAAGACCCCATCTCTACTTTTTTTTTTTTTTTTATTATTATTAATAAAAAGGAAGATCTAAAAAGAATTAAATGTAAATAGATGGACAATTACAAAAGCAAATGTTACATGTACAGTTGTTTGTTTTAGGACAGAGTCTCACTTTGTCACCCATGCTGGAGTGCAGAAGCCTGATCTAGGCTCACTGTAACCTCTGTCTCCCAGGTTCAAGCGAGTCTCCTGTTTCAGCCTCCCAAGTAGCTGGGATTACAGGTTTGCAGAACCATGCCCAGCTAATTTTGTAGTTGTAGTCCAGACAAGGGTTCACTAGCTTGGTCAGGCTGGTCTCAAACTCCTGACTTCAAGTTATCAGCTCGCCTTGGCCTCCCAAAGTGCTGAGATTACAGACATGAGCCACAGTGCCCAGCCGTAAAGTTCTTCTTAATTCTACTTCTTTATTTTCTACATGAGACTGTTACAATAAAAAAAAAACACAATTATTAGCGTGTTTCTGAGCACACAATGTACAAAGATGTAATTTTGTGGCATCAATAACACAGAGAGATGGGGATGGAGCCATAAATGAACAGAAGTTAGCATACTATGAATTAATTTAGTGTAAATTCAAAATAGAGTGTTGTAACATGATCTCACGGTAAATACAAAAAAAAGTTACAGAATATACAAATAAAGAAATGCGAATTAAAATGTTTCACTGTAAAAAATCAACTAATCTAACCTGGGCAACCCTGGTGAAACCCTGTCTCTATTAAACATACAAAAGTTAGCTGTGAATGGCAGTGGACATCTGTAATCCCAGCTACTCGGGAGGCTGGGGCACAAGAATCTCTTGAACTCAGGAGGTGGAGGTTGCAGTAAGCTGAGATTGTACCTCTGCACTTCAGCCTGGGCAACAGAGTTAGACACTGTCTCAAAAAAAAAAAAAAAAATCAACCAAATTCTAAAGAGACAGTAATACAGGGAATGAGGGACAAAAACTGCTTCTCTATAAGGAATATAGAAAACAAATAGCTATCCAGGCACAGTGACGCATGCCTGTAATCCCAGCGCTTTGAGAGGCTGAGGCAGGTGGGTCACTTGAGCTCCAGAGTCCAAGACCAGCCTAGACAACATGGTGAAACCCTGTCTCTATTTTTTAAAAATTTATTTTAAAAAACGTAAATCAAAAAAGAGAACAAAGCAAAATAACAGAAGTCTCACCTTATCAGTCATTACTTTAAATGTAAATGGATTAAACTCTCCAATCAAAAGACAAAGATTGGCAGACTAAATTAGAAAACATGACCCATGACCCAATTTTATGTTATCTGTAAAAGATTCACTTTAGATCCAAAGATAAATAAGTTGGAAGTGAAAGACAGAAATATACATCCCATATAAATAGTAATTAAAAGAAAGCAGGGGAGGCATACTAATTTTAGACAAAATAGTCTTTATTTTTTTGAGATAGGTCTCTGTCTCTTTCTGTCACCCAGGCTGAAGTTCAGTAACATGATCATAACTCACTCCAACCTCAACCTCTCAGGCTCAAGCTATCCTCTCACCTCAGCCTCCTGAGCAGCTGGGGTTACAGGCATGTGCCATCACACCCAGTTAATTTTTTAAGTTTTTGTAGAGACAGGGGTCTCACCATGTTGTCCAGGTTGGTCTTGAACTCCTGGCCTCAAGCAATTCTCCTGCCTTAGTCTCCCAAAGTGCTGAGCTTATAGGCATGAACTACCATGCCTGGCCAAAATAGATTCAAATCCCAAAAGTTTAGAAGAGACAAAGAAGGATGGATTTTATTAATAAAAGGTTCAATACAGCAATAAGATGTAACAATTACAAACATTTAAACACCTAGTAATAGACTATCATAATACAAAAAACAAAAATTAACAGAACTTGGACTGAAGGGAGAAGTAGTCAGTTCTATAGTAATAGCCGGAGATTTCAATATTTCACTCTCAATAAAGGATAGAACAAATAGAAGTAAGGAAATGGAGCACCTGAACAACACAGCAAACCAATTATATTAAACAGACATATATAGGACATTATACCCAATAATAATAGTATACATTCTTCTCAAGAGTGCACAGCACATTCTCCAGAACAGACCTATGAAACAGACTTCAAAAGACTTTAGTGTTAGGCCCAGTGTAGTGGTTCACACCTGTAATCCTCCTAGCACTTTTAGAGAGGACGTGGTGGGCAGATCACCTGAGGTCAGGAGTTCGAGACCAGCCTAGGCAACACTGTGAAACCCCATCTCTGCTAAAAATACAAAAACTAGCCAAGTGTGGTGGTATGCACCTGTAATCCCAGCTACCTGGGAGGCTGAGACAGGAGAACTGCTTGCTTGAACCCGGGAGGTAGAGGTTGCGGTGAGCCAAGATCACGCCATTGCACTCCAGCCTGGGTGATAGAGTGAGACTCCATCTCAAAAAATGGAAAGAAGAAAAGAAAAAACTGCAGTATTATGAAATGGAATGAAGTTAGACATCAGTAATGGAAAGGAAACCAGAAAATGAACAAATGTGTAGAAATTTAAAACACAGTATTAAATAATAAATCAAAGAAGAAATCAAAATGGAAATTAGAAAAATAATTAGAGATGAATGAAAATAAAAGTACAACGTGCCAAAACTTATCGGATGCAGCAAAAGCATTGCTAAGGGGAAAAATTTATAGCTATAAACACACAAGAGAATAAGAAAGATCTTAAATCAGCAACCTAACTATGTAACTTAAGTAACTAGGAAAAGAACTAACTAAACCCAAAGCTAGAAGATGAAGGAATAATAAAGATTAGAACAAAGGTAAACAAAATAGAGAATAGAAAACAAAGAAGAAATAAATGAGACCAAAAACACTAGTTCTTAAAAGATAACAAAAATGGGCAAATCTTTAGCTAGATGGACTAAGAAAAGAAGAGAAAACTCAAATTACTAAAATCAGAAATGAAAGTGGGAACATTACTACTGATTCTACAGAAATAAAAATGTTTAAAAGAGCATACCATGAATATTTGTATGCTAACAGGTTGGATAAACTAGGTAAGATAGACAAATTCCTAGAAACGCAAAACCTACCAAGACTGAATCATAAAGAAATAGAAAATCTGAAGAGACCTATAACTAGTATGAAGAATAAATGAGTAATAATAATAAATAAAAATCTCTTGACAAAGAAAAGCCCTAAACCTGATGGCTTCACTGGTAAATTCTACCAAATATTTAAAGAACTAACACCAATCCTTCTCAAGCTTTAAAAAAAAAAATTAAAGAGAAAAGAACATTTCTCTACGCACTGTATGATGCCAACATTATCCTGATACAAAAGCTAGTCACTACAAGAAAGCTACAGACCAATATCCCTTATAAATATTGATGCAAAATTTCTCACCAGTATACTAGCAAAAAAATCCAACCAACAGCATATTACAAAGATTAGGCCAGGCACAGTGGCTCATGCTTGTAATCCCAGCACTTTGAGAGGCCTAGGTGGGAGGATCACTTGAGGCCAGGAGTTCAAGACCAGCCTGGTCAACAGAGAAAGATCTCATCTCTTAAAGAAAAAAACATAACAAAATTTAAAGAAATATTATACATCATGTCCAGGCATGGTGGCTCATGCCTGTAATCCCAACACGTTTCGGATCTCAAGGCAGGAGGATCACCTGAAGTCAGGAGTTTGAGACTAGCCTGGGCAACAGAGAGAGATCCTATCTCTACCAAAAAAAAAAAAAAAAAAAAAAAATTAATATTATCTGGGCATGATGGTATACACCTGCAGTCCTAGCTACTAGGGAAGCTAAGGTAGTGGTAGGGTATCACTTGAGCCCAGGAGTTACAGATTACAGTGAGCTATAATTGTGCCACTACACTCCAGCCTTGATGACAAAGCACAACTCTCTTTCTTAAAAAATAAAAAAAAGAGAGATTAGGCCAGGGGCGGTGGCTCATGCCTGTAATCGCAACGCTTTCGGAGGCTGAGGCAGGTGGATTACCTGAGGTTGGGAGTTCAAAGACCAGCCTGACCAACACAGAGAAACCCGATCTCTACTAAAAATACAAAATTAGGTGGGCATGGTGGCGCATGCCTATAATCCCAGCTACTCAGGGGGCTGAGGCAGAAGAATTGCTTGAACCTAGGAGGCAGAGGTTGCAGTGAGCTGAGATCGCGCCATTGCACTCCAGCCTGGGCAACAAGAGTGAAATTTCGACTCAAAAACAAAAAACAAAACCAAAAAAAAGATTAAAGAAAAGTTTAGATGGTAAATTTTATGTTATATATATTTTATCACAATTAAAAAATTGGAAAAAAAAAAGAAACTACCCATGTTTTGGTATCTCTAAGCTCATATTTTTATGTCTCTAAAATGGAATAATACAGTCCACCTCACAGGGCTTTTGTGAGGATTAAATGGGAAAATATTTGTTAAGCCCTTTAGTGCAGTGCCAGACACAACAGTAAATTTTCAATACTCTTAGCTATTACTCTTACTTAAAAGTAACTTTAGTGAGTGGAAGGGAACTAGAATTAAAATAATCAATAATTGACAACAAATAGCAAATAGTAAGAACGGTACCAAATTGTATGAAGGTGCTTATTTCTTCAAATTTTACTTTAATTCAGGGTTGTCATGAAAATATGGTATTGTAACTTTGGGAGACTGAGAAAGGTGGATCACTTAAGCCCAGGAGTTCAAGACCAGCTTGGGCAACATGATGAAACCCTGTCTCTATGAAAAAAGGCAAAACAAAACAAAACAAAAATGAGCTGGGTGTGGTGATGCACACCTGTAGTCCCAACTACTGGGGAGGCTGAGGCAGGAGGATTGCTTAAGTCTGAGAGGCAGAGGATGCATTAAGCTGTAATTGCACCACTGCACTCCAGCCTGGGTGACAGAGCAAGATCCTGACTCCAAATGAATGAGAGAATGAATAAATAAATAAATAAAGTATTCTTTAATATGCCTAGCTATTTTACCACTTTAATTTCTTGATAATTTCATGCAAAAAAAAAAAAGTTCATTTATTCTCTTTTTAACAAAGTCTGTCTGTCTGGTTTTGTGAGAATCTATCTGTGTGTAAGGCATTATCTTCAACTGAGTCACAGAATACACTAATTGTAGAGAAAATGCCTAAGCAAAAATAAGTAAGATTACTGCATCTGATGGACGCAAGCCTATTAAAGGAGACAGCTATGGTCTAGGCACCAAAAATTTTAAAAAACAGTACAAAACTGGGATGAGAATCAGAAGATCCAGCTCTAATTCCAACTCTGCCTTTTTGTTTCTCGTCTGTAAAATTAGACAGCTGATCTACTTCTCTTAAAAGTCCCTTCCAGCTCTTAAATGTCAAAGTTTCATAGTGTGGTCCTGGCACCTGTTCCCACACACTGCAGAAAACTAAGCTTGGAGATAGCCCAAGCCTCAGATAAAATCATGGTTTCCAACTCCACTGGACTCTCCCCATTGCCTGGCCTTAATTCAGGTTTCCCACATCAGCACTCTCACTTGTTTTCCACAAACTCAATTTCAAACCTTCACCCTCAATCCTCTGCCCTTCAGTCTCAGGAAACTGAAGATCACTCTGTTTCACAGAGAAATATAAGCCACTAAATTGCCCTCAACTTACTACCATCCAAAGTTAAATTCACCAACATCCTTATTTCTTTCCTCTGGGTTCAATGAAAAGAGTATTAAAAGGAGGCCATAGACTGAAGGGCACTTGGGGGCATTCCCTTGCCCCTAAGTCTAGGCAGATCCCTCTGCTGGGTCATCCCTGAAGATCCTGGAACTTCTTCCTTCACTGCACTTATCACAGAACCATATATTTAGGGACCAATTAACTTTTCTTTACATCTCAGACTGTAAGTTCCAAGTGGGCAAACATTATTTCTGGCTTATGTATATTTGTTTCCGCTATATAACACAGAAGTTGTTTGATACATATTCCAAAAATTGAAGAATAAATGTTTCCCAATAAACTTATCAGAATTCCAAACTCTTGGCACCACTTGGGATTTTCTTGAAGGTTCTTTCCAAAATGAACTTTATCTTTTATTACTACAAAAGTAATGCACATTCATTATAAAGAAAAAAATCAGGAGAAAAAAAAAAAAAACGACAATACAAATAACAGCAGACTCGAACCTACCAACTATCCTTAACTTCTTTGGGCATATTCTTCCAGAGGCTTTTAATCATAAGCTGATATTAAAATAGGATCGCTGCAGATATACAGATCAATATAACAATGCAGAAATAGACCTGCATATATGTGATCTACTGATTTTAGATGAAGATACTTGAGCAATTCAACGGAGGAATGGAAAGTCTTTTTAACATACGGTGCTAGACCAACTAGATAGTCATATGGCAAAAAAAAAATGAAAATTGACCCTTATCACTATATACCACCATACATATAAATTGTCTCTAAATGAACCTTAAACCTAAATGTAAAACCAAAAACTATGAAAATGCCATAAGAAAATGTAAGAAAATATATTTACAACCTTGGAGTCAGCCAAACCTTTTTAGATAAGACCCGCCCCACCTCAAGAAAAGCAGAAAGCATTAAAAAATAATACAACAGTTGAATAGATATCATCAAAAAAGATAAACAATGGCTAATAAGACCATGAAATGATGTTCAACATCATTAGTCACCAGGGAAATGCAAATTCAAATACAATGAGACTTGAGGCAGTGGTTCACACCTGTAAATCCTAACATTTTGGGAGGCCAAGATGGGCAAATTGCTTGAACCCAGGGGTTCGAGACCAGCCTGGGTAACATGGTGAAACCCACATCTGTAGAATATATACAAAAAAACCCCACAATTAGCCAGGCATAGTGGTGCATGCTTGTAGTGCCAGCTACTAGGAAGGTCGAGGTAGGAGGATCACCTGAGTCTGGGGAGGTTGAGGCTGTAGTGAGCCATGATGGCCCCACTGTACTCAGCCTGGGTGACAGAGTGAGGCCCTTTCACAAAACAAAAACAAAAACAAAATAAAACACCAAAAACAAAAGCAAAAAAAAAAAAAAAAACTTGAAGAGACTAGTATATCCATATGATGGACTACTCAACAACATAAAGGAATGTGCAACAACATGGATGAATCTCAAAACAACGATGCTGAGTGAAAGAAAACAAACCAAACAAGTACATACTGCATATTCCAGACAATGCATATTTGACCTACTGACTTTAGACAAAGATGCTCAGGCAATTCAGTGGGGAAATGGAGAAAGTCTTTTTAACATTACGGTGCTGGACCAACTGGATATTCACATGGCAAAACAGTTAAAATTGACCCTTATGCGCCATACATCACATACATATAAATTAACTCTTTTTTTTTTTTTTTTTTTTTTTTGAGACGGAGTTTCGCTCTTGTTACCCAGGCTGGAGTGCAATGGCGCGATCTCGGCTCACCGCAACCTCCGCCTCCTGGGTTCAAGCAATTCTCCTGCCTCAGCCTCCTGAGTAGCTGGGATTACAGGCACACGCCACCATGCCCAGCTAATTTTTTGTATTTTTAGTAGAGACGGGGTTTCACCATGTTGACCAGGATGGTCTCGATCTCTCGACCTCGTGATCCACCCGCCTCGGCCTCCCAAAGTGCTGGGATTACAGGCTTGAGCCACCGCGCCCGGCATAAATTAACTCTTGATGAATCTTAGACCTAAATGTAAAACCCAAAACTATGAAACTGCTATAAGAAAACCTAGGGGAATATATTTACAACCTTAAAAAATTCTAGAAAATACAATCTAATTTCTAGTGACAGGAGACAGATCAGTGTTGGCCTGGAGGTGAGGATGGAAGGAAAGATGGATTAATGGATTACAAAGAGATACAAAGAAACTTTGGGGGAGGGTTTCTAATGGAATATTTATCATCTCAATTGTCATGATATCACGTGTCTGCAGATATCAAAATGTATCAAACTGTATATTTTAAATATGTGCAGTTCATGGTACTTCAATTTTACCTTAATAAGGTGGAAAAGCAAAACCAAAACATGGGATCATACATACCTATTACTTCTTAATTTGATAATATGGTGTGAACACATTTTCATATTAATGCCTATATTTCTGTACCATGTTGTAGTACTCCATTACATGAACACAATCTGATTTATTTAACCAAACTCTTATTATTGGATATTCAAGTTGCTTTCAATTGTTTACTATTACAAACCGCAGACAACAGTATTTTCAAAGAGAGGCCATGTATAATTCTTAGTTGCATTACCTCAGTTAGTTAAAATACAGCACGTATGAGGCAAAGGTCTAACATTAAAATTCTGTTTCATAGCCATGAACTTGGACATAACCTTAGTCTTGGATTGCTGTGCTAAAAATATGTGCGATTAGACCCAAAAACACTGGACCACCTCAGTGTGAGGAAAAATTACCAGAAATCCAGCCCCGCCAGAGGAAAAAGATACATATGCCGAAATGGCAGATCAGCCACATTATCTCTAAAAGCAAAGAATATGCTTGATCAGCCTTAAGAGAATCATGAAAGAAAAAAATATTTATTGCAGGTATTCAATATGTTTTTTGGGTAGAAGAGGAATGCAGAAGACCTCTCCACGGAATATAACACAGTCTCAACTCTATTGGTGCTGAAAGCTGATCTCGCACTGAGGAAAGTGACTTAAGTAGGTAAATTCACTATTTGCAAACCCACTCCAAGGGATCCTGTACAACCGCCAGCTGTAAGAATAGCCTGAGACCCAGCATTAGGAGATGGTGAACAGTCAGCAAAGCAGCCAAAAGACATTTCACATGGGTTTAAAAGAATTTTTTTTCTCTCTTCCCCCAAATAGAGGGTTCCCCCCCATCTGTAAGACATTCTTGAGCGATGAAATCAAAACCACTTAGAATAGAAAATATACATTATTCAATATTTATCTGGTACTTTTAAAATAAAACCCTACACTGCTCCACTCTCATTCTCTCCTCCTTCCCTCCTTCCTGGTCCCCCACCACCTATTTTTCCATGCAGTCTGTACTTTACAACTCTTTCCCTCCCTGCTGGAGCAGACCTCTCCTTCATGCCAAAACTGCCCTTTGAAGTCTGCCCTCCCATTAGGGCTTTGGTGTAGGCATTCAGACTGATCACACGAGCCCAGCAGAAGTCCCGGACCATCCACATTCTGTCGTATACAGTTGTTTCATGTGGCCTGTGATTTACAGTCTTAATTAATGCTCAAAAGAAGAAGAGCACATCTTTGGTGGAGTTTTTCCCCCCTTCTTTCTACAAAACAGGACTCTTGGGGTTTCTGTGGACATTGTGCAGGATGGTTTTGCCAAATGGAATGAAGCACACTTAATACTTTTCCTTTATAACCTTTGCCATAAATCAGCTGGCACTCCGTTTGCACAAGTGCAGCGATTAATGTCTTGCCCCTCCCCCAGCACTTCCCGAATTTTAAACAGAGTAGGAATAAACTGAGGGTGAGCAGAACCAGCGGGCCCAGTAAATCAGTTTAATGAGATTCGAATAGATCACATAGGACATATTGTGGAAGAATAAGGTGGGTGGTGGGGATCCGAATTTCAACAACGTGGGAGTACTGGGGGCTGAGAGAGGGAACTGATGCAAGTTGTGGTAGGCAATGCTCCAACTCTGACACATGTCTTTGGTAAAAACAGCACATCTTACATTCTCTTTCCCATTTGCTCAAACTTACTGCTGTGACTCGTTTAGATTTAGCGCTGCTTCCTGTCTGTGGTTTTCCTGGTCCATGTTCTCCCACAGCTGAAGAGATTTCTGCTTGCTGCTTCTCATCCGTGACTGTCTTGATCTACATTCACTCTTATGCTGTGGTCTCCTTTCTACTAACACACGTTTGTATGCACAAATAACTTTCTATATAAGACAGGAAAAATAAAGACCTGCATATCTAAGGGCTGAACTAACTTAAGAAGTAAGAAGGTAATTATTGGGTGCCATCCAACCACGCTGGACAGCCAGAGGCTGCTTAGTTCACCTTTCACTCACTGTCACTAACAGGTAGGAAATTCATACTCCTCCCTCCCACTACACCAGAATAAAACATTGTTCAGTTCTCTGCTCTTTAAATCAAATACATAAATAGGATTCCTCTTACATTGAAGACTCTATTACAATGAAAAAGAAAACAACCTTTTCTCAAAGAAGTTGTCTAATTACATATTTCCTTAATATCACTCAAACAAAAAGTAGACCATCCTAAGTATCTCTGTTAACACAGTTCTTACATGTTATGAAATATGAGGGAAGATGATTAAAACAAAGAAAGGAAAAAAGAAATGAACTAAAATAATTCCTTCATAATGTTTCACTTAATTTCAGAAATGCATGAGGTCTGTTTCAAAACTTGAGTCCCCTGTATATGAGATTGCCAACTTTTAGTCATGTTTATTATTCTTATTACTCTCCATGACTAAACACCAGAAAGACATTAGTTTAGTATGTTACAAGGTCAACCAACTTTATGAGGAAACGCTGTATAAACAACTTATTAACTCCCTGAAGAGTATCAGTTTGACAACATGATGCATAATAATGCTATTATTACACCTTTGAGATTTTATTCTTTTTTCTTTCCTCAGGTGAGAAATGAAAATTACTTTTACATATATCCCTCCTCTTACTTAATTCTGAACATGCTAAGCAACCTCTTACTCTCATACTGAAATATTTATTCTAAAAAGCAGATTCAAGATTTGACTATTTCCAATCTGGGTTTCAACTAGAAAACAATTCAAAGAAAAAAGAAACACAATCCTAAACTTACATTACTATGGATAATAAATACTAATTAAATAATTTTCTAAAATATTGCCAGATACTCAACCTGAGGAATGTCAATGGGCTGAAAGTTGTGGATCTTTTATGACAAATTAGACCTCTTGTGCTTCTGGATTATTGTGTACTATGGATTACGTATGTCATACTAAGCACATGGCATAAAAGTTAACTAATTCAACAACACAAAGGAATACACCTGTAGGAGAGCCTAAATTACACAAGAACAATTTTGCATTTTACCATGTAGGCCTTTAGTGCTTTTTCAAACTTAACATCAGGTCTCCATCTCCACTGTTCCACCTTTTAAATAAATGGGAAAGAAGTTGATGGATACTGTATTTTAACTTTAGATTGCTCAGACATGGTGTGCTTGCTTAAAAAGCCTCACTTATACACAGCTTTAGTTATTTTTAAATCATTAATTTTATATATACTTTTTCTTAAAGGAATCAAAGAAGTCCTACCTTGCTAAGGTAGGGAAGAAAATATTCAGCAGACACACGACTGTAGGATTCATTCGTAAGTGCCAAATATCAAACACCCACCCTCCTCTCCATAGAACGATTTCCATTTCCATTTTGTTGGTGGTGGGTATGAGCATGGACATGTTACCTGACACATATTTCAACTGCAAATCTGATGGCTAAGAAAAAAGAAAGATTTCAGTCTCTCTCTTTCTAGAACATGGCAGGTAATCTCCTGAAAGGATGGGCTAAACAATGTCTGGCACACAGTGGTACATAAAATCTGTGTGAAAAGCCCACAGAAAAACCAGTGCCTCCATTTGTACTCTACTGGTCAGAAAAAGATTCCGATCTGGTGAGATTTTAAAAGCTCCACACCATCTTATGTGAATTCTTCCACTGGACAGATGATTAAGAATGAAGAAAACAATCATTTGAATTTATAGTATAATGACAGTTGCAAACATCACGTCTGTCTTATAAGAAAGTCCGCTCATAGAAGAGATGTTGGAGACAAGTTTAAAACTTCAATTGCAATCTGTCATCATTACTGTATCATGCAAATAAAATAAGGTGTCTAGGGCCGAGCACTGTGGCTCATGCCTGTAATCCCAGCACTTTGGGAGGCCAAGGCAGGTGGATCACCTGAGGCCAGAAGTTGAAGACTAGCCTGGCCAACATGTGAAACCTGTCTCTACTAAAAATACAAAATGTAGCCGGGCGTGGTGGCAGGTGCCTGTAATCCTAGCTACTCAGGTGGCTGCAGCAGGAGAATCACTTGAACCCAGGAGGCAGACGTTGCAGTGAGCAGAGATTACACCACTGCACTCCGGCCTGGGCGACAAGAGTGAGACTTCATCTTAAAATACATAAATAAAATAAAATAAGGTGTCTAGAGTATTTTTAATCCTCTGAATGGGACATAGTACTAATTAGGTGGGGGGAAAATATAGCGAAGAGAAAATAATACATCAACGTATGACAAATTTTTAAAGGCCATTTCTTGAAATGCTGAAGAAAACTATAGGCACAGAAATGCTTGCATTTAATTCGGGGGGTTCATGGCCATCTGGAGACAGCGTAAGACAGTGCTGCATGGGAAGAAATGGCCTGCAGGTACGAAAGAATCAAACCTGCTTCAGGAAAACTTGAATTGACATGCAGGCACTGATTTGATTTTTTTAATTATTTTTATTTTTTATTGAGACAGGGTCTTGCTTTGTCACCCAGGCTGGAACACAGTGGCATAAGCATGGCTCACTGCAGCCTCAACCTCTTGGGCTCAAGCAATCCTCCTGCCTCAGACTCCCAAGGACCTAGGACTGCTGGCGCATGCCACTATGCCTGGCTAATTTTTAAATTTTTTGTAGAGACGTGGTCTCACTATGTTGCCTGGGCTGGTCTCAAACTCCTGTTCTCAAGTAATCCTCCCATCTTGGCTGCCCAAAGTGCTAGGATTATAGCCATGAGCCACTGTGCCAAGCCAACTTGATTTTTCCAAATCTTTTATCAGAGAAAACGTAAAGATTCTGGTCACTGTTGAAATGGGGGTAGAAAATCAACTTCGAATCAAATATCAGCCAGCAGATTCTGGCAACACCAGCAGTGTGGCCTGTCCAGCCACTGGGATAATTGCATGCCAACAGTGTCCAGCCCTGTTCTAAAGGACAGGATTTTCTAGGAAAGTTGTGTTTCCTGCCCTAAGAAAGAACTAAGAGTCTACACAACAGAAATGACAAGAATTCAGCAAAATTCCTGTTAGATGAAGAAAATGTAATGACCTTCATTGCCTAGTTTAGTAAAGCTTCCTAGAAGAAGGGAGAGCTGGTCAGAACTTAGTTGAAATCATTAAAATTTAAACTACTGTTAAACACTACAGGTAGTCTTATTAAAGTACCAGAATCTTACAAACACTATAGAAATAGTAGCAGAGGAAAAAAAGAAAGAAAATAAAAAATAATGTCCACAGTAAATGAGGCTGAGGCAGGAGGATAGCCTAAGCCCAGGAGTTGGAGGCTGCAGTGAGCTATGATCACTTTTGCCACTGTACTCCAGCCTGGGCAGCAAAGCAAGACCCTGTCTCTAACTAAATCAACTAACTAAATAAATAATTTTTAAAACTATTGCATTTAGTGCTTAAGGGTAAATGCCCAATTATCTAGATTTGCATAAAATCTCACATTTCTAATTCTGCCAGAACAGTGCTCTCTTTCAATGAAAGTACCATTACGTTTGTGTAACACCTGTACGTCTTAAGCTTTCTCGATTTATTTTATACTTATACTAGTCTTTTGGGTGTTAGGATAGATACTTTAATTCCCATTTCAGAGATGAGGAAACATCAAGCATAAAGTGACTTTCTCTGTCATCAATCTACTTTGTGACAATCTCCTCATAGTTGGTACACACTTGAAGACATAAACATTCCACTTTGAGAAAAGGAGGGGAATGTTCCTTTTTGCTTCTTAATTAATTGCATGACCATAATTATGTTTTCCTGCAACAGCACTCAAGAAAACTTCCTCTTTGCCCTGGGTAAAGGAGTAGGAGCCTCTCTGATTAATTCAGAGAAAACCAACCTTGTCTGGCTTAAAAAGAAAAAGAAGGCATAACCAAAGAATCTGATGTCAGTAAGCCTAAAATCTGCTGAGTTTATACTTGGCATCAGATTACACACTCTTGCCAACTTGATTTAGTGCACACACTTGTGCTTTTCTTAGATTATCAAAAACCAAAAAAAGATCTTTAATAAGTTATTATTATGAATGGCCTACTTTTTACTGTATTTATTAATGCTAGTCTTTTATAATAAGAGCCCAAATCCAGCCGGGGGCAGTGGCTTGCACCTTTAATCTCAGCACTTTGGGAGGCTGAGGCGGGCAGATCACCTGGGGTCGGGAGTTCAAGACCAGACTGACCAACATGAAAAAACTCCGTCTCTACCAAAAATACAAAATTAGCCAGGCATGGTGGCGCATGCCTGTAATCTCAGCTATTTGGGAGGCTGAGGCAGGAGAATTACTTGAACCTGGGAGGTGGAGGTTGCCATGAGCCGAGATGACACCGTTGCCCTCCAGCCTGGGCAACAAGATCAAAACTCTGTCTCAAGAAAAAAAAAAAAAAGAGCCTAAATCCATACAAACAAAATGAAAGTCCTCAGAGAATGTGCAGGTAGACAAGAAGGGGAAAGGACTAGCCTGGGTCAGGGTGCAGGTGTGACTGCTGGGAAGGCACTCTGGAGTGGTCAGCTCAAAGTTTTCCTTTTAGCCATTTGGAAACTGAGATTTAGGTGTGAAGGGACTTGCCAAGAACTTGATAGCCAACAATCAATTTATAAATTATATAAGCCCTAGAAAAGTAGTTTCATGTGGAATGCCAAGCACATTACTTTAGAATGTTTTATGAATTTGGGCAAACCCTTCCTCCGCCCCATTGTGAAATTCACCATGAAGATAGGGAAAAAAATGGTGGGGGGTGCATAATAGAATACAAAGAACACTTAGGGGTTTTGTAGACCTGGACTGGTTCCAGGTTTGTCTGTAAAAACTGGGCAAACTGCTTAATCTCTCCAAGTCTCAGCTTTTTCATCTGTAAAATGGGGACAATATACTCCACCGCTCCCAATCAGTTCTCTGAGTTCTTGTCAGGTAACATAAATGTAGGCTGGGCATGGTGGCTCATGCTTCTAATTCCAGTACTTTGGGAGGCTGAGGTGTGAGGATCACTTGAGGCCAGGCATTGGAAGTTGCAATGAGCTGTCACTGTGCCACTACCCTCCAGTCTGGGTGAGGGAACCAGACCCTGTCTCAAAAAAAAGTAAAAATACACATATAAATGTGAACTTCCTAGCATACAAAAAGTTCTAAGTAAATACTGGTTTTCTTTTAACTTGTGTGTGTGTGTTTTGAGACAGAGTCTTCTCATTCTATCACCCAGCCTGGAGTGCAGTGGTGTGATCTCAGTTAATGGCAATCTCTGCCTCCCAGGTTCAAGGGATTCTCCTGCCTCAGCCTCCCAAGTAGCTGGGATTACAGGTGCATGCCACCATGGCCTGGCTAATTTTTGTAGTTTTGGTGTTGAGGCTGGTCTCAAATTCCTAACCTTAAGTGATCCACCCACCTCGGTTTCCCAAAGTGCTGGGATTACAGGTGTGAGCCACCGCGCCCAGCCTCTTTTTAACTTTAATTAAGTAAAATTCAAAAACAGAAAGAAATTAAGCAAGTCAATAGTAAGCATAGCGCATCATTTATTATTCAGGGGCTGATAGCCAATATAGAAAATATTCACATCTACTCCAACTATCCCATTTCATTTTTAGCTAGCTTCTTTTTGCCACAGATAAGTGAAAAACAATTAATCAAATTTTCAGTTCTATTTTTTATTGTAGGGAGAAGAAAAAATTAAAAGTTATAAACTCAGTATTTATGAACGATCTACATTTCAATCATTCGTGATATTTTCAGATGCCACGAGTAGATAACATATAAAACACATTAAAATATTATACAAAATCACATAGAAGGTTCTAAGCTTTTCTTTTGCTTTGGGATGGAGTCTCACTCAGTTGCCAGCATGATCTTGGCTTACTGCAAACTCCACCTCCTCCTCCCAGGTTCAAGTGGTTCTGGTGCCTTAGCTTCCTGAGTAGCTGGGACTACAGGCATGTGCCACCACGCCCAGCTAATTTTTGTATTTTTAATAGAGACAGGGTTTTACCATGTTGGCCAGGCTGATTTCGAACTCCTGACCTCAAGTGATCCACCTGCCTCAGTCTCCCAAAATGCTGGGATTACAGGTGTGAGCCATTGTGCCCAGCACGTTTCTTAGAATACAAAACCCCACTATACCAAATAATGTATTAGATACTTTGTCCCCAAGCAGGTGGAACATAATTCTACCCCCCTTATGTGTGAGGTGGATACAGTAACTTCCTTCCAAAGAGTACCATATGGAAAGGTGGGGAAAAATGGGTAATTTTTCCTCTGGAGAAACCTGAAAAACACTAACTTGGCTAGGTGATCAAGGTTAATGTTGACCGTATTGTGATGAAATAGCACTTTAACTCTCTGGTCTTCCTTCCAAAAGCCCATAACCCCAGACTAATAATGTTTAAAAAAAAAAAAAAAAGGCATTCTAAAAAAACACCTGCCCACTGCTCCTCAAAACTGTCAAGGTCATGAAAAACAAGAAAATTCAGAGAAACTGTCAAGACCAGAGGAGTCTAAAGAAAACATGACCATTAAACGTAATGTGATATCCTCAATGTAATCCCAGAACAGAAAAAGGAGACTAGGTAAAAACTAAGGAAATCTGAATAAAGTATGGATTTTCGTTAATAAGAATATATCAATATTGGTTCATTAATTGACGAATGTAAGATGTGAATAACCTAGGAAACTGTGAGGAATATGCAAACTATACTAGCTTCTCAACTTTTCTGTAAATCTAAGCTGTTCTAAAAAATTATGGTCTATTTAACACACTATAAATTACTATATTAACAAAACTACTTTAATTACTATACATTTCATTACCAACAAATTTACTTTTTTGTATCAAATATATTTGATTCCAGCTTTATTTTTTCTTAAAGGTATTCTGTTGAGAAAATAGTCATCGAAAAAGCAAGATGTTTCATAAAGGCTGAGCAGTTCAGATGAGAACGTTGCTTAGGAGGTTAATTTCCTAAGCAATCTCATTGCTTAGGAGGTTAATTTCCCCACCAATAAATCTAAGAAGCTGGACTAGATTATCAATATGGTTCTTTACAGCCCTACAGGTTCACCAGGTTCAATATCATTTCTCCAAAAGCCAGAGGCACACATTTGAAATAAGAAAGAACTTTCCCACCCACACTTCCCCTGACCCTCAGCCCACCCCAGGCTTTATTTCTCATTCAAAAAGTGGGCCTGGCCTTTAATCTGCCCCTGCTTCCACAGCATCCTGATGACTGACAGAGTCAACCGTGAGGAGATGTCACTAAATCAACATCCCTTCAGGGTCCCTTTCCAAAAAAGAAAAAAATCGGGCAGCTGGCCTTGAAATGAGGATTGTTCAGTTTGGTCAAAGCTGCTGCATCATCCATCATTAAGAGATAAGGGGACATTTGCCCAGGGTCAGACTGGCCAAGCAACTGTGTGAACTTACCCAAAACTCCACCTCTGCTTCCCTTTGCCTGTTTCTAAACTTAGTTGCTTTATTCATAACATGGTGCCCTCCGGCAGGGGTAGGGTGAAGGTGCGCAGGTCACCCTTTAAGGCCAGTTCACAATGGAGTCACACACCCAGACTCAGACACACACAGAGCAAGAGTGTTTTCTATTAGCCTGTATTCATTAATATTGCCTTCTGACTGCCATGTTGTGTTTAGAAAATGGATACATTTCTACAGCAACTTCCTATCATCTAAATATGTTTTAACTTAAAACTAATTCCAAATAAACAAGATCACTTCTTCAAAGCTGACAGAGCTGAACAAATACAAGTTGTCCATTGAGCAATAAGGGGGCTAGGGGCACCAGTTCCCCTGTGCAGTCAAAAATCTGCATGTAACTTTTGACTCCCCGACAACTTAACTAATAGCCTCCTGTTGACCAGAAGCCAAACCAATGACATAAACAGTCAATTAACAAACACGGCCGGGTGCGGTGGCTCAAGCCTGTAATCCTAGCACTTTGGGAGGCCGAGGCGGGTGGATCACGAGGTCAAGAGATCGAGACCATCCTGGTCAACATGGTGAAACCCCGTCTCTACTAAAAATACAAAAAAAAATTAGCTGGGCATGGCAGCGCATGCCTGTAATCCCAGTTACTCAGGAGGCTGAGGCAGGAGAATTGCCTGAACCCAGGAGGCAGAGGTTGCGGTGAGCCGAGATCGCGCCATTGCACTCCAGCCTGGGTAACAAGAGCGAAACTCCATCTCAAAAAAAAAAAAAAAAAAAAAAACATAAATGGACAAATATCTACATATATTTATGTATTCATAATGCATTTTTCTTAATTTTTTCAATATTTCTAGGCTGCATGATGCATCTAGTTTTTTCAAATTATTGCAAATCTCCAAAACATTTCCAACATACTTCTTGAAAAAAAAATCTGTGCATCAGTAGACCCTCAAAGTTCAAACCCTTGTTCAAGTATCAACTTCCCTCAAAGTTCAAACCCTTGTTCAAGTATCAACTTTTCAAATCTTGTTTTGTCCTTTATGAATTAAACTCAAAACTCATTTTCCATCTACCATTTAGTCATTTGACAGACATTTATGAAATGCCAACTAAACACCTGCTTGTTACTCTACTGGTACCCAGAGTACAGGAATGAATAAGACATAAGACATGTCCCTTACTCTCAAGTCAAGTTCCCATGCTAGAAGGAAAGATATACGTAAATAATATAAAAATTTAAAAAGTAAATAAAAAGATACATGTAAATAATTATGCATCATAAGTATGTAACAGTATTAAGAAAGTACTAGAAGATTCATAGCAGCATTATCCTCAATAGCTAAAAAGTGGCAACAGCCCACTGTCCATCAACAAATGAATGAATAACAAAACCTGGCAATCCATACATAAAATGGAGTATTATTCAGCCACATAAAGGAATGAAATTCTGATACATGCCACAATATGCAAGTTCCTTGAAAATATTATGCTAAGTGAAATAAGCCACACACAAAAGGCCAAATATTGTATGATTTTACATATATGAGCCAAATTCATATAAACAAAGTATAATAGCCAGAGGCTCACAAAGGGGAAGAGTTATTGTTGAATCAGTAGAGAGCTTTTATTTGGGATGATGAAAAAATTCTAGAAACAGATAATGTTGACAGTGCACAACATTGGGAATAAACTTAATGCTATTGAATAGCACACTTAAAGATGGTTAAAATCGTAACTTTTGTTATGTATATTGTACTATAATTTTTTTTAAAAACACACCCTACTCTCTCAAAAAAAGAAAGAAAAGAAAAAAAAATCAGAAAAGTATCAAAGATTAAAGATGGGATTTAAGAAGTTTTGTTTTACATTTTTGGATAGGTAATATATTACATGATTAAAAAATCAGAATGATATAAAAAGATAAATAGGGAGAAGTCCTACCCTGGGTCCTATCTCCACCCATGTCCTTCCCACCTACCCACTGCATTCATACCTGTCCATCAGAGACCATTGTTACTGCTTTCTTCTTTATTCTTCCAGTGTTTCTTTAGCAAACAGCCGCAAATCTCTTTTTCTCTTTCTAATGCAAAAGGTGGTATATTCACTGTTTAGCACCTTGCCTTTCATTTAAGTCTTGAGGAGTCTGAAATCTTAATGCCAAACTCAAATGGGATAATTTCATACATTTGTAGAAGGGACAGACATTTTCTTTACCCAAGTAGCACTTTTTAACAAGTGCAGAGAAGTTCATTTTCAACTTTATTAACAAAAAAAAACTTTTAAAGGAAAGAAAAGAAGAGAAAGAGAGAAAAGAAATTTTAACTTCAAGAAGCATTAAGGATGGCTGACTTGCCCTGGGGGAAGAGTTTACAATGTGTAAAGCTCCTCTTTCAAAGCAGCCTTATTTCCATAGGCAGCTAAGAGATTACCACCTTGTAAAAGAAAGGAAGAAACCTCCCCACCTTTGAGTTATCCATCCCAGAAAAGGGAACCCTTGGTTGGGGGTGGCCTCTAGATGACCACCGCTCAGCTACAAGGGCAAAGCTATGTTCTTTTAAATTTAAGGAAATTCACCGGGCAACCCAGGGCGTTGTATCTTGAACTCTATGAACCTATTGCGTCCCTATGTCTCCTCTCCTCCTCACCCTCATCTTACAGAAAGACAAGCAAGAGAAAGCAAAATCCCTGCCCAACCATCTTCCCAACCTATGTTTGGTCACAATAATTTACAGCTTTGGCTATTTTTAAAAGGAAAGAAAGACACCTGTCACCAGAAGGTCAACAGCTGCCTTTTAAGGTTCTATTAAAAAAACAACGTATTCTATCTTCTCAGGATAAATCCAAAATTTAGAAATGTGATGATTACAGATTAACTTTATTATAATATTAAATAAATGTATGCATATTTAGTTTAATACCATAGATTAAATCTATTATCTATATTAATCTATAATAAATACATTTGTTATAGATTAAATTTAGACTTACATTAAGATTGTCTAAAGGTAGATAATATATATTATATATATTAAAGGTAGATAATATATATTAAAATAACCTGGTTTTAATTTTTTTAAAAATCCTAAATACTTCAGCATTTGCATTCATCCAAGTCCTTTGTTCAACACTTTTTATTCAAGTTTGTTTTTTTTTTTAAATCATTTCTTACGTTCTAGACACTGGAGACAACAGTGAACAAGGCAAACACATGAATTCCATGTCCTGAGGCTGGCTGCGGTGGCTCATGCCTGTAATCCCAGCATTTTGGGAGGCAACGGTGGTAGGAGCACTTGAGCCCAGAAGTCCGAGACCAGCCTGGGCAACACAAGGAGACCCTGTCTCTATAAAAAAATAACAAATTAGCCAGGCATGGTGGTGCATGCCTGTGGTCCCAGCTATTCAGGAGGCTGAAGCAGGATGGCTTGAGCCCGGGAAGCAGAGGCTGCAGTGAGCCATGATCGCACCACTGCACTCCAGTCTGGATGACAAAGACCCCGTCTCAAAAAATACATATATATCTTGTCCTCATAGAGTTAGCATTCTGGTTGGAGAGACAGACAATACAATAGGGACAATAAAGAAGTAAACAAATACATTCAGACAGTGACAAGAACTATGGAAGAATAAAATAAAGCAGGACAATGGGATTGGAAAGGAGGAACCCCTTTTTGATAGGACCAGCAGGAAAGGCCTCTGTGAAGAGGTCACCAAACCCATAAAGGGAGGGGAACAAGATTGGGGGAAAAGAATTCTATCCAGAAGAACCAACAAGTGAACAGAGCCTAGGAGGAAATGGCAGAGGACAGTGTGGCTGGCCAAGCGGACAAGCAGCCACTTCAGCAGTGGAATCTCTACTGGTACGTATGAGACCTCAGGAACTCCTGGTAGTACTAATGAAGATTACAATATTGGCTCTTGGTGAAAATGACTCTCAAAAGAAGAAAGGAACTTTAAGAAAAGTTCAAAAGGCAGTTTATAGGCAGGATGAATGAAGATAAGCTCAGTTCAGGCAGGTGCCCATACAATATTTCTTTTTTAGAGATTCGGAAGGTTGATGACACACACTGCAATGATTAACAATCTATTGTTCAAGAATATGGCCAGGCATGATGGCTCACACCTGCAATCCCAGCATTTTGGGAGGCTGAGGAGAATGGCTTGCTTGAGGACAGGAGTTCAAGACCAACCTGGCCAACAGGGTGAAACCTCGTCTCTATTGAAAATACAAAAATTAGCCAGGCGTGGTTGTGCATACCTGTAATCCCAGCTATTCAGGAGGCTGAGGCACAGGAATTGCTTCAGCCTTGGAGATGGAGGTTGCAATGAGCTGAGATAGCGCCACTGCATTCCAGCCTGGGTGACAGAATGAGATCGTCTTACCAAAAAAAAAAAAAAAAAAAAAAGGACATGCCAAATCTTATCCATCTAACTGCATAACTGTTCAGCCATCTGACAAATTAAAAACTGAAAAAGCGGAAAACAAACTTCAAAACGTTTTCTGCATTTTCAGACAGAGAAACAAGTAATCTTTTCCCTAGAACTTCCGCTCTTCAGAGTTCCTCAGTTTTCTCAAGTTGCTCTAGAAAATCATTCACCTGAACACATCTGTGGCAGGGGCTGGGAGAGGGAGACTCGAAAGCTGCAAAGCAAGTATAATGAAAGGCTGTGTGTGTAGGGGGGTGATGGATGGGGTATGTTTGCAACAAGTGTGCAATACGTGTGGTGTGTGTGAGGGCTGTGGCATGTGGGATGTGTGTGGGAGTGCTATGTGTGTAGGGGGTAATATATGGTGTATGTTCGCAACAAGTGTGCAATATGTGGTGTGTGTGAGAGATGTGGAGGGTGCTGTGGGGGGTGGTATGTCAGGGTGTGCATAATGTGTGTAGTATGGTATGTGTGTAAATGTGGAGGAGGTGTGTGTGGTATGCGTAGTATAGTATAGATGGAGGCATGTGTGTGGAGGATGTGGTGTATGTATGGTGTGTGTGTTGTATGTTTATGTGTGTGGATGTAGAGGGGTGTGTATGTGGTATTTGTGATGTGGTATGTGTGTGTGTAGTGTGTGTGTAAATGTGAAGGGGCATGTCTATGTGATATATGTGGTATAGTGTAGATGGGGCACGTGGGTGTGGGCATGTATGTGGAGGGTGTGGTATGTGTATATGGTGTGGTGTGTGTTGTATGTGCATGTGTGTGTGAATGTAGAGGGGTGTGTATATGGTATTTGTGATGTGGTATGAGGGGGTGTGTGATGTGGTATGTGTCTAGCATGTTTGTGTGTAGTGTGTATGTAAATGTGGAGGGGCCTGTGTGGTGTGTGTGTGTGTAGTGTGGCGTGTGAATGTTGAGGGATGTGGTGTGTGTTGTATGTTTGTGTGAGTAGTGTGTGTGAATGTGGAGGGGAGTGTGGTGTGTGTGGTATATTTGCGTGTGCATGTAGGGTGGTATGTATGAATGTGGAAGTACGGTTTGTGTGGTATGTTTGTGTGTGTGTAGTGTGGTGTGTGTGAATATGGTGGGGTGTGGTATGTATGGTAAGTTTGTGTGTGTGTGTGTATAGTGTGGTGTGTAAATGTGGAGGGGTGTGGTGTGTGTGGTATGTTTGTGTGTATAGCATATGAATGTGAAAGGTTATGGTATGTGTGCTGTGGTATGTGTGTAGTGTGTTTGTGTGTGGCACGTGTGTGAATGTGTGGGGGCAAGTATGTGAGTGACCGAGGCAGAAGCTTGAGAGTAAGGAGCTTGGCCACTAAGCACAGTGTTCATTTAAACTGAATGTTGAGGTGAGACTGAACCATTCCCAAACCACCCGCTTTGGCAATGCCACTAACCTGGTACTTCGGACTCCAACTCCTGTTTCTTGCACTACAGTAAACTATGCAGGGGGCGGGGCGGGCGGAGGGGGGGTGGTGAGAAGGGAGGAGGGAATGAGGGGTCCTGGCTCACATGTCTGAGCACTGCCCTCAGGGAGGACAGCCTAGTGTATTACACTCTTCACACTCCCAAGGCTCACTCTCCTTGCACATACCGCCCTTCCTGCTTCCACCCAAGGAAGGCGGGCTGCCTCCAGTAACCTGGACAGACCCAGGCAAGTCCTGGTATTCTCCCAGGCTGGAGACAGACTGAAGAGTTCAGGTCTCACTAAAAAAAGGACGTAAGTGCCTTTTTATATTAGCTTTACAATAGCTGCAGTCAACTTCAAGAAATCTCAGTGTAGGTAGGGTCAACTACCCTTTCCACAGACCAGGCCCAAATCATCAGCAGAGGTTCCTCACACTCTGCGATTATTATAAAGACTGACAAATTTAAGCCTTCATCCATCTTGGGTAATACCTATAGCAATGTAATTTAATTCTTTAAAATAGAAAAACTAAACAAAATAAACAAATAGAACTACCCCAAAATAAAAAGCTACAATCAGAGAAGACAATAAAGATGAAAAGCTATACCCTATGGGGATTAACAGTGCAGGGCCGACCACAGCAAGGGCTTTCAAATGGGACCCTGCGGGCTAGACCTGTCGCTACTTACTACTCGGTGGCTACAGCTGAAATCCCCAGATGTGCTTTATTGAGAGCACACGTGCTCTGCCCTGGTCTTTTAAAACTATAGTCCTGAGCAAGTTCACACACGTCAAGCTATCTAAGTGGATTTCCAGTACCCACAGGTTGAACTCAGTGAGATCCTGGGAAAGGCTCGGGGTCATCACCCCATGCAGGTTCTTGACCAAAAGTGAGTCTTGCAGTAACAAATGAACCCCTGACCCGATCAGGCACATTGTGATAAGATGGCTCCACAGTGTCACGCTTCAGAGAGTTCTGGTTTTAGTACTTGATAGTTTGGGGTGCTTCTGTGACCTTCAAACTAGAACTTTTTTTAAAAGTAAATTTAAAAAGAAAACTTGCTGATAGATGTGATAAGATCAATCAGCCTTAAGTTGAATTGAACCAAACTGGCCAATTATGTTCACGAAATGGATTGATTTGATAAGGCACGTGTTGCATATACTTAATTAAATTCTAAAGACATAGAATTCAATTAGATGCCCAGGCTGATAAAAGGCTATACCTATCAAACATAACTATATATTTCACGTTTGGGAGTCAATGAAAGTTGAGCTTATTCACTTCCTAATAAATAAATAAATGTTTTAAAGGTACATATATAAAATACGTATGAGATTATGTATTTGTAGTATTTAGCTATCATTCATCCATATTCTATTTATTAAGATTCATAGTAAGCTTTTCTTTGACAAAAAGGCATAAACAAATAAGGATTAGCAACGCCTGTCAGCCGGGCACAGTGGCTCAAGCCTGTAATCCCAGCACTTTGGGAGGCCGAGGCGGGTGGATCACAAGGTCAAGAGATCGAGACCAACCTGGTCAACATGGTGAAACCCCATCTCTACTAAAAACAAAATACAAAAAAAATTAGCTGGGCATGGTGGTGCATGCCTGTGATCCCAGCTGCTCAGGAGGGAGAATTGCCTCAGCAGGAGAATTGCCTGAACCCAGGAGGCGGAGGTTGTGGTGAGCCAAGATCACGCCATTGCACTCCAGCCTGGGTAACAAGAGCGAAACTCCGTCTCAAAAAAAAAAGAAAAAGAAAAAGAAAGAAACGCCTGTCGAAGAGTGCCTGTCAGACTTTTGGGTATTTCAAGCTGTGAGACTTAATTACACAAGCTAAATTAGTTTGTAGAGGGCCTACACCAACCTTACCATACTTTGCAGAGAGGGGCACTGGGCACATCTTGGGGCCCCATAGCTCTCAGAGTGCCTGCTAGATAGACTTCGCTGACTTTAACCTAACATAGGGTTGACTCAAATATTCAGGAGGGCCAGGTGCAGTGGTTCATGTCTGTAATCTCAGCACTTTGGGAGGCCCAGGCAAGTAGATCACTTGAGGTTAGGAGTTTCAGACCAGCCTGGCCAACCTGGTAAAACCCCGTCTCTACTAAAAATACAAAAATTAGCCAGGTGTGGTGGTGCACGCCTATAATCTCAGCTACTCAAGAGGCTGAGGCAGGAGAATTGCTTGAACCTGGGAAGCAGAGGTTGCAGTGAGTCAAGATCATGCCACTGCACTCCAGCCTGGGTGACACAGCGACATTCCATCTCAAAAAAAATACTCAAGAGGGAGGAGGTAATCACATCACAGTCAAGTCGCATGCTCACAGCTTTCGACCCGAGTTAGCTCCTTCTTTAGTTTCAGGGCTTTCTCTCCCACATGCACCTCTAATTCGTTCACTTATGCTTTCCACCCGGATACAGTTTCCCCGCCATGTGTATATATGCAGGTAGCTTTCTTGCACACCTTCTTCCTCCTTTACTATAGCTCTGAATATGTGCAACTTCTTGAAATGAGCAGAGTTGTGAGAAAATAAAAATATAATCCTGGAGGGGATTTGCCTAAAGGATGCTAACTACTCACCCAAGTAAATTTATAACCTTTCTAAAATTTTTTTTCTTCAGCCTAGGGTGATCCAGCTCTCTGGACCAGAAGGAAGCGAAAGTCATACTAAAAAATCCATGTGAATATTTGCCACACTAGAAATTGGAACTAGAATGAATCCATTTTGAAGCACATGAATAACATTTTAAAATCTGATTGTCACATACGTACTTCAAATATATTTCATTCATTTGGAATTTGTCCAATTTCCTTTCTTCAAACATCTTTTGTCAAAGTTCATTTATGCTGAGAACCAACATCAAGCACCTGACAACCCCCAGGCAAGTGTTCCAGGGAGGCAAGAGAGCTAAGACAGTTGGGGGCGTGAGGAGACATACAACATGGCAGAATACAACCACTGCCATGAGGGGCCTGGGTTCAGTTGCTGGGGTCTTCAGGAGTCAGAGACGATGCCTGGCCATGGACCCGGCCACCACTACACAGCGACTAGAGTCTTTGATTTGGACTTTGTGGAAAGAGGAATGAGTATTCCTAGAGGCAAACTTGAAGGAGTAGACATTCCAGGTAAAAGCTACTGGAGACAGCAGCAGACAAAGCCATCAAGAAAGAAAGACAAAGGCAATACAAGCAATTGCCAGTAACCAAGCATCTATTTTAGTCAAAGCATCAGGAGAAGTCCTGGAGAAAACAGGGATACAGAGCCAGTTTCTAGTCTCTTCCTTGACTTCTGCTAAGGGGCACCATCAAAGAACCCCACCCTCCCTTTCACACGCAGAAGTGGCCGGCTCTCCTTTCCTGCCCGCTCCTCCTGGGAGGGAAAAGTGCTAGAGAGCAGGAGCCGCTTGACTTATCTTGCCTATATCCTATGTACCAGGTACTCAGTAAACAGTGTGTTTCACATATGTTATAAAGGGGACACTTGTGGCAAAGACAGTGTGAAAGGGTTGGGATCTGGTGCACAAGTACTGAAAGGCCTTACGGAGGGATACCCCAGCTCTCTGCACATGGAGAAGATTTCCACAAGTGTGAATCATGTGAGAAACATTGGGACCATTTCTTTTTCTTTTTTTATTGAGCTGGAGTCTCACTCTGTCACCCAGGCTGGAATGCAGTGGCAAGATCTTGGCTCACTGCAAACTCCGCCTCCTGGGTTCAAGCCATCCTCCTGCCCCAGCCTCCCAAGTAGCTGGGACTATAGGAATGCGCCACCATGCCTGGCTAATTTTTGTATTTTTAGTAGAGACGGGGTTTCACCATGCTGGCCAGGCTGGTCCCAAACTCCAGACTTTGCAATCTGTCCGCCTCAGCCCCCCAAAGTGCTGGGGTTATAGGCAAGCCACTGTGCTCGGCGGGACCATTTCTTAAAATGCATTGAAAAAATGCGGGATTAAGGTGCCTGAAGTTTAGTCTGTATCTGATGTAAAGCCAGAGGTTCTGAAGATAAAAAGAGATTTCACCAAAATTGTCCGTTTTTCATGGAACAAACACTGACTGAACGCATGGGGTGCAGTGGGGAAGAGGACAGGCCTGCCCCATGTCCTCATAGGGTGTACCGGCTACTAGATAAGAAGCTTAGGAGGAAGGCCTGGCAATGGAAGAGCTTGGAGCTAGAGAAATTCATTAGGAGTTGCTTAGGAAAACAGAAAGAAAGCTACCAGTGCAATGCAAAAAGAATAGGTAGGCAGGCAGGTGACCCCATTAGCTAAACTCAAGTGACAAATGACAGTAGGAGAACTCTTAGGTAAAGGAGAGCAAAGTCCAAATAATGTGGGAGGTGTATATATCACCTGCTTTGTTTAAACATCTTAAGAAATTAAAAAGATTTAAAGTACCAGAAACATTAATTGTGAATATAACTTTAGAAATGTCAATCCCCCCATCTTTAGTTGCATATAATTTGGAAGATTCAGTAGTAGATTTGACATGAATGGTCTGCTCACATAGTATTGTAACAAAAATGACAGTTGCCTTTGTCTCAAATAATTTTTTTTTTTTAAGATGTATCTCGCTTTGTTGCCCAGGCTGGAGTACAATGGCATGATTTTGGCTCACTGCAACCTCCGCCCCCCAGGGTCAAGCGATTCTTCTGCCTCGGCCTCCTGAGTAGCTAGGATTACAGACACCCACGACCACGCCTGGCTAATTTTTGTATTTTTAGTAGAGACGGGGTTTCACCATGTTGGCCAGGCTGGTGGTCTCAAACTCTTGACCTCAGGTGATCCGCCCGCCTCAGCCTCCCAAAGTGCTGGGATTACAGGTGTGAGCCACTGCGCCTGGCCTGTCTCAAATAATTTTGGATCCACCAACTCCTAAAAACATGTAGAATGGTAAGGAAGCAAACTAAGAAAAGTGAGAGAGAAATCACTCAGAAGGAAGAGAAATCAAGTCAGACATGATTGTGACCAAGCCCCAATGAAATATACCGGGGACGCTGCAGATAATAAGCGTGACTTGGAGTACAGTGTGTTGCTATCTCTTAGTATACTTTCCAAATTAAACACAAGTGCCATAAACTATCACTGAGCCTGAGAGTTAGATGAGACTTTAGACCAGGCGTCCCCAAACTTTTTACACAGGGGGCCAGTTCACTGTCCCTCAGACCGTTGGAGGGCCACCACATACTGTGCTCCTCTCACTGACCACCAATGAAAGAGGTGCCCCTTCCTGAAGTGCGGGGGGTGGGGGGGGGCGGATAAATGGCCTCAGGGGGCCGCATGCGGCCCGTGGGCCGTAGTTTAGGGACGCCTGCCTTACACATTTTAAGCTTACTGTGATACACCCAGCTCCAGAGTGACGAGGTAACTTTGCTCTGTTGTCAAAGTAGAGAAGCCATGAGGAACACGGCTGCCTTCCAGTACGATATTCTTTTCCCACTACAGCACTATGCCTGAGTACGGTGTGGACCAGCCAGGACACTGCCTTCACCTCAACAAACTAGAAAGAGGGAAGTAATTTCTCCATTATGTGTACCACCCAAACCCCGAGGCCACTTTAATGGTATATGGCAAAGGTCTTATTTTCTTCCCTCTTTTTATTTGTATCTATTTTTGGTGGGAAGATGAGGTGGAGATAACTCCTGGGATGGTAGAGGAAAGGAGAAGGTGTCTTCTGCATACAAACATAGATGATAAAAGGGTATCTGAAATTAAATGACGTTGAGAATCTCAAACTTCAGTGTAGAGTTTAGGTTAACCCCACAAGGCAAATGTATTAAATTCTTGTAATTGCAAGCTTGTTAGATAGGGGTGCTTGGGGGAAACAGAGCTGCTTCTTTCCTTGACATATTTTCCTCCTTACTACAAAATAAAGATTATACGTGAAGTCACTAATCAACTACTGAGTTGTTATCTGGAGAAGTCAGTCCTACCATCCATACAAGGGAGGAAAAAGAAAAAAGAAGTCACCCATCAGTCTTGGCTGAGTCTGCTAGAACACACGCATTAAGGGTTTACACGCAGCATGTTTGCCTCAATCTGAACATGTTTCTGCTGTCCCCAGAATGCAGCATTTTCCATGCTCAGAGGAATCAGGCACCTTCGTGAGAAGGAAGTGGAAGCTGTGAGAAAGTAATGAGCAGTTTGGTGAGGACTGTTATTTTGAACCGAAGAGGCCAGAAGTGGCTCATCTAGGGTCACAAAACCAGTGGCTGACTTTAGTGCAAGCTTCAGATGTCTTCTGATGCTGGAGAAATAACCTTTCTGGATCCACAGGATTATAAACTGCAAGGGATCATCACAAGCCTGAAAGATATCTAACCGTAAAGTTTTCTCATTTCTAATACTAAAATTATGCAAGAACATGAAGCATAGTCATCAAAATTTAAACCCACAAACTGCATGTATTTTAGTGGGGACAGTCTTACGTATTTTTCTAAAGTATAATTTTTCTTCTTCCTCATTCAACCACCCCTGTCAAAAAACAAAGCAAGAAATTCTTCAATTTGATACTTATATTTCCAGCCAAGCTTAGTGTTTTAATGGCAATTCTAGCGCAGTGTGTGAAAAAGTGAATCTCATAGTCAAACTTTATAAGCCTAAAGTTTGGCTTATAAAGAAAGTTGCATTTTTTCCTGGTTTAAAATGTTTTCCATATTAATTTTACTTAAAATTCAAGGAGTGCTTGTGAACAAACAGAAAATCTAAACCTGATTGATTCTGCAAGTTACTGGAAGATTTGAACATAAAGTTCTCTTGAAATTAAACACCTGGTTTGACAGCTTCACTAATTACAGTCCACTCTACAGAAGAAGGCCAAGGCCTGTGGCCAAGCAGACAGATTAGCCACAGTTACTCAATAAGACAACTATTTAGTAGAGACAAACCCTGGGAGAGAAACCTAAGAAGTCATGTGCATATCCAAACAGGCTGCCACAGTGTAAAGAAATCCTCTTAAGTCACTTTCGGCTTCATTAGCACATGAAAACGGGGTAATTGAACATTCTTCAGCCTTCCATCAAGTGCCAAAATCAATCATTCATGGAAATTAAGTTTTGATAAGAGGTGTTTAAACACTGTCAAAGACTTCTTGAATGTGTCATTCTTTCAGCCTTAAGAAGACTGCAGCCAGCATTTAACTGTATGAAGGAAAGGAGAATTAAAGGTATCAGACCTGTTGTAAAGTTACTACATTATTAGAAGAACCATGTATTAGAAGAGGAAATCTAGCAAAGAGTTCATTGTTTCCATAAAAATAATTATTTTGGGAAGTTGTTCCCCTTTCCACAAATATATCATTTTTAACAATTGTTTTGATAAACTGATAAGGATACATTTTTAACAAAACATCTATTCCAAGAAATGGTAGTTTTATGCTGACAATATATTTTTAATCATGAAATGCCAAGATGTATAAAATGGAAGTGGATGTAACTTTTGATGACTCTAATAAATGCTTTTTAAGATAATCATAACAGCATGTCATACATACCATTATCATCACTACTATCCCTCCTCCAAAAAATTAATCCGTATTTTGTGTTTTGAAATCCATTACACCTCCACAAGCAAAACTTATCCTTTTTTTCAGCTAAATTACATTCTGAACTGTAGAAAAAACAGAAAATAAGCCACTACAAAATCACTTGGCTTTTTTGTCAAACTATTTTCTTCCAGCCTGTAAACATTTGCAAAGCATCAAGAAGTCACTCAGGTTATGCTTATCTTTGGTGCCACAAATAGCAGTCTTTCAAACAGTATTAGTCAATAGTTACATTCATTATTGCCAAATAAAAGGATTCTAAACCAAGAGGCTCTGATGAAAGATCTGTTTCAATATTTATGTTAGCATGTATGTTACTGTTTTTTTTCTACCCCAGTAGCTCACATTTATCGTATCCATGGATAGATGCACAAATTCTATCTCAGAAGCACCTGGGAAGCTCCCTCGAGCAGCTTTCTATCTAGATGCCTCTCAAAAACTTGGTTACAATGAGAGAGTGGAGAGGTCAGGCTTCAGAGAGCCAAGACAGCCCCTTTCCCTTTTCAGGTAAGTTAGCCCCCTGGGAACCTTTGATCTGATTATCAGCAAACACACACTCCCATATTTTGTACTCTCAGATATAGATTTCAGAAAAGGGCAGGGGGGAGAGCATTGCCCACAAAAACAAAATGACTCTTTGCAAAACAGTTCATATACCTACACAAGGAAAGGTGACCCCTTCCTCCATCTGTCACTCCTCTGCTGATTCACCACTCACTCTCCCTTTGGAGAAGGAAGCCAACTGCAATTAAAGCAACAATGCTGGAATACAGGCACACAAAGCTGTTCTGCCTTGAAAACCGAGTACACTCATGTCCAAAAATTAGCAAGATCTGGACCTGTGGTAAAAGTCTGTGCTCCTTTCAGATGCTTTATATTCCAAATAAACCACCTACAAAACGTTTGATTGGAGCAATCAGACAGGAAGAAAAAGCACATGCATTATTAGGAGGCCTTCTTCACAAGTGGTCAAAAGAAATACCTAATCAATTTTGCCTAGAGAATGGTCTGAACATCCAATTAATCCAACTATAAAAGAAGAAAAATAGTAACAATGATAAGGGCCAGAAGTATATTACCAGACCCAAATAAAGGTAATGCGGAAGCTAATTTTTAAAAATGTCTAAGAATAGTAAGGAAGCAAGGTAGAGTATGCAAATGAAATAAAATTAGCAGACTACAGCAGGGCACACTTAGCACCCAATAAACCTTCAGTCTGTGGGTGAAGCCTCCCTCTTCTTTCTAATCAACTCTTTCCCTTCCTTTCCCCCTGAGTGTTAACTAAATTATTTAAAACATCCTGAATGTAGGAAGCATGACACATAGTAGTCAAGTCTCTGAAGACCTGCCAGGGAGGATCCTGATTTGTGTTTATAGTGCCAGTATAATTGTCCCGAATGCCCCTTTTAAAAGTCTCCTGCTTTGGACAATACTTTACAGGGTCACTTTATTCATAATATGCATGCTTGTGCATGATAAGTGAAGGAATCAATGAGCAACTATCTTAAATTTCAACTCTCTGTTCCTATGTATGTCTACAAAGGTATTCTCTGACTAGGTATATTTTGGTCTTTATTAACTTGGAATAAATCAACTTACACAAAAAGAAAAAAAAACAAAAATAATCACAAACTAATAACATTGCATTATAATAAAGTAAAAACTCATAAACTCCATAATATAAAATCCTGCTGAATGCTTCAAAAAAAGAATGGCCAACTCTTTTCCTCTTCTCTTGGTTACACACAATTGGGAACCTGGTCAAGTGAAGCTCAGAACAGAAAAGGATAAAGAATTGAGAAAAACAGGACCTTGAGCCCGCGACCACACTCTCTATAGATAAACACAGAGTATCTAGGGCCAATCCTCGATAAGTTATAACACAGAATGAACTGAATGCCTCAAATATCATTTTTTCTTCTAGTGGGCAAAGGCAATAAGAAAAGAAATCTCAAAATATTTATAAAACAACTGTGATGCAAAGTCATTTGATGAGGATAATAAAAACTATTTTCTAAGGTTACATAAAGCAGAATACATTTTAAAAATCTTAAGATTTAGACAGCTTTCTACTTTTTAACATTAAAACTCATTTCTAATATTAGATGCCTTAAGGATGAAAGAATTCAAAATAAATTTCCAATTAAACTATGACAATCCTACTTTTTATCACTCCCCAAAATAAACATATTATGAAATCCCTTATCATCACCCACAGCCACCATTATCTAACCTTGTCCTAGCAACATCAACAAGGTAAATGTTTATAAGCAATTCTCTCAGAAGTTAAACATTAAATTAAAAAATTAAAACACCACTGAGAACCTTGTGATGACCTGAAGGCATTTTAAGAGCAGCAAGGGGTAGAAGGGCAGCTCTCAAATAACACCCATTGTTCTATCTCTGCTAAATGACAAAAGGAAAAAAGAAAGCGATTACCTGGCCTTACCTCTACATCTCAATTCAAATTCTACTTAAGAAAACAAAAAACCTCATTTTTTTGCAACCCAGCACCCTTCAGCTTAGTCAACCTCCATTTTTTAAAAACCTAAATTAACTTTTCCAACTTTGTTCACACACTGAAATTCAGGACAGCCAAATTCAACAGCAGGTTTCACGTTAGTTTGGTATCAACCACATAATGCATTTCAATGAAGATCCAAAAACGAAATAGAGAAACTATTAAATATTTCCAGTTTCAAGTCTTCAAAAAGTTATTATGGATATTAGCTCAAAAAATAATTTTTATAATGTTTTTTCACTTTTTAAAAAGTGTCTCTACTGACCCTACAATCCACAGAGGAGAGCAAAACACCAAGAATAACCAAGACAATTTTGAAAAACAGCTGGGAACTCACTCTATCAGATATCAAGGCATAAAGCAATTTACTCCAGTGTAATGGAACTAGGATAGTGGAACAAAGACAAACAGACCAATGACAATAAAAGAGACATACAAAAGTATACAACAACCTAATACATGATAGAGATGGCATTGTAAACGTGTAAGGAGAGGATGGGCTACTTAACAAAAGGTGCCTGGATACTTAGCTATCCACTTGGTAGGAAAAAAACAGCTTTCTATCTCATAACAACAACAAAAATACATTTTAGGTAAATTTAAAACTCAGCAAAATTGTATGAAACTTTTAAAGAATATATGGGTAAATATATCTACAACTTTTAAATGAGAATGTTTTAAAAGACAAAAAGATAAACTCCACAAGATTAATACATTGCATTGTATTAAAAAGATTCTGCATTTTGAAGACACCATAAACAATGCAATGTTAAACCAAAGATTAGGACTATATTTTTACAGTAAACATACCAGTAAGGAATTAGAATCCAGACTAGACACAGAATGATAAATTGTTAATAAAAAACAAATCTCCCAAAATAAAAAAGAGCAAAGGGTAAGAACAAGCAATTCACAGCAGAGGAAAGCCAGGTATCCAGCAGTGAAAAGATGCTCAATTTTCACTAGGTCAGGAAAATATAATTTAAAAATGAGTCACAATCTTAGACCCAGCTGAAGAGGAAAAGTATTTGAGAGTCAGACCTTATCAAAGTGTTAGTGACAATATACATGCAAAAGGAAGGCTCACATGAAGCTATAATAGTATCTGTATAAACTAATGCAACCACTCAGAAAAGCAATTTAATGATATTTATCAAAGTCGATAATATTCCTGCCCTAGGACACCACAATTCCATTTCTATGTGGTACCCTAGAGAGACAATTACACCCGTGCACAAGGAGACATGTAGGAGAAGTTCACAGCAGCCTCATTTGAAATAGTGAACATCACCCCAGGCGCGGTAGCTCACGCCTGTAATCTCACCACTTTGGTATGCCAAGGTGGGCAGATGCCGAGGTGAGGCCGGCGGATGCTGAGGCGGGGGTGGATCACGAGGTCAGGAGTTCAAGACCAGCCTGGCCAACATAGTGAAACCCCATCTCTACTAAAAAATTCAAAAAAATTAAAAAAATTAGCCGGGTGTGGTGGTGGGTACCTGTAAACCCAGCTACTTGGGAGGCTGAGGCAGAAGAATCACTTGAACCTGGGAGGTGGAGGTTGCAGTGAGCCGAGATCACGCCATTGCACTCCAGTCCAGGCAACGATGCGAGACACTGTCTCAACAACAAAAAAAGAAAAGAAAAGAAACAGTGAACACTATAAAATTGAGAAATTAATAATGGCATGTCCATTAACAGACTACTACAGTATTGACAATGGAATGGAACAAAGCAACATATATCAGTATGAAAATATCTCAGAAAAATCTAATGCTTAAACAGAATACATGTATATGATATATTATTTATATCAGCTTTTTAAATAAGATAAACATTACTATAAATACATACAAATATAAAAGCCTCTACATACAAGGAAATTACCTACACGGAAAACATACATGGAAATAACCTCAGTGAAGGAGGGAAGGAAAAGAGATTAAGAATATATAGGAGGCTTTAACATTCAAAAATGTATGTATTTCAATTTTTTATTTTATTTTTTAAAGATGGAGTCTCATTATGTTACCCAGGCTGGAGTGAAGTAGCTATCAAAGGCACTATCATAGCTCACTGCAGCCTTGAACCCTGGCTTCAAGGGATCCTCCCATCTCAGCCTCTGCGTCAGTCTTGAGAACAGCTGGAACTTTAAAGGTGAGGTAAAGATGGTTTTGAAATGGCTGGGAGATAGGTACACAGAAATAAGTATATTGGAGATAAGTGTTAGTTTATAACATTCTCTATAGTTTTTGGTATGCTTGAAATACATAGGTAAAGGAAGGTCCCATGCTTTACCCTTTAAAAATGACTTAAAATACTCTGAAACTCTTGGATTTAAGTAGGATATATTTGCAAATGTCATTTAATCTCAATAACTTATATTTAACCCATAAAGAAACTGAGGCATTGTACTCAAAAGGTTACATGAGCTTGTTGGTAAACACTAGGTCTAAGTCTATTTCTACTGCAATCATGGTTCTGAGCCAGTGCAGGAGGGCATAGAATTGGAAAGTGGCTTTGGTACACCTGAGCGCATCACACAATGACACTTAAGTCCAAGAGGACTTAGTGTAAGTCACACAGCAGCGTCAACACACATGATCAAAGTCCACAGGAGGAGTATCCCTGGCTGAACAAGATGTTTCCTTGGATGTTAAGTCTACACTGGACTGTCAGGAGCAGACAGTAATACGATGAGCAGAGGCAGAGCAGAGGCAGTAGATCGACTGCATACTTGGGACAATTCTCTCTGGTTCTGAGGTGTGGTGTTCCACCTAATCACTAATGTTAGACCTAATCATGAACCAAAAAATTCCTGAAGCTGGTTGGTGTCTCACTCTAGTTTAATGACAAAAAAAAAAAAAAAAAAAACCGTGTCACTTTTGTATAAAAATTTTGTTCTAATTGATCACAATGTGTTTTCTAATTTTTTTTTTTGGTAGAAATGCGGTCTTGCTACATTGCACAGGCTGGTCTCAAACTCCTGGTCTCAAGCAATCCTCCCACCTTGCCTCCCAAAGTGCTGGAATTATAGGTATGAGCCACTGCTGCCCAACCCCCTGTTTTCTAAATTGAATGAAAAGATATATTTGGGCTGGGTGTGGTGGCTCAGGCCTGTATTACTAGCACTTTGGGAAGCCAAGGCAAGAGGATCGCTTGAACCTAGGAGTTTGAGACCAACCTCGGCAACATAGTGAGATCCCATCTCTACAAAAAATAAACAAAATTAGCTGAGTGTGGTAGCATATGTCTGTGTCCCAGCTGCTTGGGAGGCTGAGGTGGGAGGACTGCTTGAGCCTGGGAGGTTGACGAGTTGCAATAAATCAAGATTATGCCACTGTACTCCAACATGAGTGACAGAATATATATATATATATATATATATATATATATATATATATATATTCTGTCTCCAAATATATATATACACACATATACATTAACTTTAAAAATCCCAATGCAAAACAATAGCCAGCTTGATTACAGTAACCCAATAAGGGAAGATGGATGTTACCAGCCTAGTAAAGACAGAATTATAAATGGTAAAAACAGGTTTTTTTTTAAATGAAAGTTGACTAATAGTCCTTGGGCAGACAAAGAAAAGATGTGAAATGAAGAAACACTGAGATTCATGTCATTTTATTTTAAATTAGGTAGACTAGCTTCCCGAAGTCTGACTGAAGAAGTAACTTTTTGAAACTGGTAATCCTAGGAGAAGCAAAAATCTAAATAAAGGAAAATTAGCTGTCATATGTAGAGAAAAAAACCAAGTATATCCATTTGACTTATGGGTTTGTTTACAGCATAAACTTCCTATCAAGTAAAATGTTGTACCTTATACATTAATTTATGTTAGGGACAAAATATTTACTGTCAAATGTAAAATGGTCTAAAAAGTTTTTTCAAGTATGTCTTACATTTAAAGTATTCCTCTTTTTTTTTTTTTTTTTTTTTTTTTTTTTGGAGATGGTGTCTTCTCACTACGTTGTCCATGCTGACTTTGAACTCCTGGGCTCAGCTCAAACTATCCTCCTGCTTCAGCCTTCCAAGTAGCTGGGTCTAGAGACATATGCCACTTCTCATAGCTTGAAGTATCCTTTCAATTAAATGACTGAAAAAAGGTTAATATTTAGCCACATACTTTCAGTTTGATGGACCCAAAATATAATATGCAGATACTTCAAATGTGAAATGCTGTGCAAGGCAGCAATGTTTACATCCATAAGAGCAAACTTAAAAAACCACAACCAGAAGCAAATTAAATGTGTAATAAAAATACTTAAAATTCATTTATTCTAACTCCCTGTGCTTTGTTCTTACATATATTAACAAAATAGAAACCAACTAAACATATACAGTTTTCTAATAGAATATTTCTTAACTCAGCCAGTTTACTTTTTAATTCTGCTTGAGCATACAGTATCATTTTACTAAGTGAATTAAGTTGTTGTCAGATGTGAATATTACATGCAGCGATCTTTTCTTTAAAGCAATGATCCTCATCACCAAAGTTTAAAGTATTTCATTCAAAAGAAACAAAACATGTTTCTTCTGCAATGGTAATGTTTAACACACATGCTTTCATTCATCTATTATCTAGAGACTGTATCAGAATTCATAGCACCATAGTTAAAATTTCATAAAAAACTGAAAATGCCACACATCGTTTACTCAGACAACTGTTGAAAGACATTCTGCGTGGTGTACAATGCCTTCCACTGATTATACAAGCAACTTTGCTTACAGAACTCTAAAAGTGACGAGCAAATGCTGCTAAAATCTTTAAAGAAAAATCTCTTTCAAACTAAGGTACATTTTTGGAGGGCAAGAAACCATCATATTTAAAACTTAGCTACTGAACAATAAAATACTACTGAAATAGAATGTATAGTTACTTTTCTCAATACATAATCTAGAAGCTCTCATCCAAATGCTCATTACAAAGTCCAGAGAGCTCTTCTTTTGTTTTCCAGAATTGTCTCTACTTTGTAATGTCTCCAATGAGTTTATAATTTCTAATGGGTAAAGAAATGCTTCAAAATCCCTTTTACAAATACGGAGAATACGAGTTTTGCCAGGGTAACCTCTCCAACCTACTTGCCTTACAGAAGACGTGTGAGTTGACAGCAGAGCTTAGGGAACCTCTGGTACTACGTGCAGTGTCATCGCCACTAACCAACCAGTTAAGGGGTCAAGACCGGGCCCATTCCCAAATGAGACTGAACCAACTGCAACTGAGAAATGTCATTAATGTTAATGAAGAACCAATAATGTTTTTAAAGAAAGGACTAAAATTCTACTCTTAACCAAGCAAATATCCTAGTATTTAAAAGAGAGAACAAACTGAGAAATATGATTTTTTTTTTTTTTTAACAATTATAATCCTGGCCCAGACTTTCAGGCCTTCCATGACACATGAAGAAGCTGTAGAACAATTGAGACAGCTAGGAAAAACTAGTGAGTATATTAAAGAAAAAAAAAATCATTCAACAAAGATTCTGTTAAAAGGCAGAAGAGAAAAGAAAAAAAAGCCTTGTGAAACTGCTATTAAAAGATGTAGCCCTATCCCAGTGCTTTAGGCTTATTGGTGAGGCCTGTGCTTTTGGAGGACTGAGGTACTGGTCTGCCACTTTTTGCCCCAGTCCTTATAATATGTGCTGACTACACATTTGTCATTTAAATTATATTAAATTATATTGTCCATCTAGAAGATTTTTACTGTTCAGAACTCCAGCAGCCTGTCAGTATATAGCACAGGGCAGATAAGTGAAAGAATCTTACAGTCATTAAAGAAGCTGAAAAATAAGTAGCAGCTTTTGCAAGTTCAGTCTTTGTTTTCTTTTACTTAAATGTGGCAAACCAAAATCATGGTGACGTGCCTCCAACCCAGGAGACAGTCTATTTGGCAGAAATCACATTTAATTTGTGTCAGAAACACAGGATTCTACCAGCCCTCTGTCAGGAGATGTAATTATCAGACCTCTCCACTGATATATCAGTGTCTCTTCTGTTTGAAGACACTCAACACAGTTACAGACTCCCAAGAAGACAGACCTCACTTCGCAATGGCCTCTTGGTACTTTTAAAAATTTTTTATTTAAAATAGCCATAAAGATCTACTGAAGTATGACAGGTTATTTGCACAGAGGCTGCAGATTGCTCAAAACCAAATAGATTTCAAAACATGGCATGTATTAAAATGCAGTCCAAACCATAAGATGTTTTGGCAGCAGAGAAGTTGAATGCTATTGAAAACACATTAACTTCCCCCTTTTTCCAATGTGTAGGAAACAGGTAACTTACAACAACAAATCTCCGAATCTCCAACACGCCATATAGAGTTTAGAAGACATGATACCATAAGAATTAAGAACTGGATATGGTAGAGCATCCCATTCAATATTTTATCTTAATATTGTATGTTCAATTTTGAAATGATCAATTGTTAATTAACTTTTACTACACCCAGCTGAACCAGTGACTGCCACATTTATCTGACAATTATAGATAATTTGATCTTTGTTCTCGAATTCCAGGGTACTAGAAGTTTGACAACATTCAGATTAAAATACACATATTTAAAAGCTATATTCAGATGAAGAGTTGCTTAAGCATATTCTTTATAACACTCAGTTTATGATAAAAGTTATGTGATCTGATCAGGAATACGTTATATTTTAAGGATTTCAGCTCATCTTGCCGACTTTTAAAAATCAGGAAATATTTTTAAAGTAGAATTTCTAAGATCAGCAAGAAATAAAGTTTGAAAAAAGAGGTTTTGGAGTGAGAGAGAAGGGTCATATTCTACTTAAGGCTTTTCCAACACAGAGCAAGGAAATGGTGCCACTACAAGATCTGGAACAAATGTTTTCCTGCATTTCTGAACCACAACATTTAAAAGCATAGTATTTTAATTTCAGGTCTTATAAACTAAAGATGTCCCCGAAAATTAATTACACTTATTATTTTGGATCAGAGTTCGTGGCTGACAACATCTGTTAGAAACTTCACTGTGCCTCCCAAAGAACCAAGTCTAGCTGACTGATGAAAAAAGAAAACAAAAAACTTTAATTCAAAGGAAAAGGTAATACTGTGAAAATAACCAAATAATTTCCTCCACAAATATTCTGCCTGGAAGAAAGAGGCTCTCAGTGGGAGCACAGGTTCTCAGTCTTCTGTGCCATGTATCTAGTGTACGTTTTATTGTTTTTCCCATTTACTGTGTCTTTTCTGTTACTTTTCGGCTGAAGGTTTTACTTAACCAATTCTCTTCTGAAACGCTCTTCCTCTATCCAACACTATGGTAGCTTCAGCCATGACTGCCAAGTAAAACACCTTTTTGTTCCCTCCCTTCCGTTTTGAAATTTTGTTATGTTTCTGTAGACATGAACGTATGTAAAACTTAAAAAAAAAAAAAAATTCCTAGAAGGTTCTGTTAAAAGGTAGAATAGAAAAAAAAAAAAAAAAAAGAAAGAAAGAAAGAAAGCCTTAAGACAACGTCCCGCAGAGTGCCCAGAGGGCTGCGTGACCATGCCCAGCCTGGTTATGAAGGATCATTGATCCCAAAGGATCAATGCCGAGTAGATGCCCCGAGCTGGCACCTGCCCCGACCCTCTTCCGCCTAAGCCTGACCAAGATACTTGTCAAGAACCGAAGACCTAAAAGAAGGCGAGGGAATGGGAAGGAGGATGAGGCTGGCCAAAAGCTCGCATTGTCACCCCGGAGCTTTTGCGCTTGACTCATCTCTCTGGCTTTCAAAACCGGGAAGTGCGCGGCTGCGACGGCGCCGGGCAGCGTGCTGGGCGAGGAAAAAACGCGCGCTCTCATCCTCCCGACGAGAGGCTCTCCTCTGTCTCCGCCAAAAAACTCCAGCCCTCCGCAAGCCGGGTTGCTCCGAGGGCTGCGGACCCCGCCCGGCCGGACCGCGTGGCCCGGCGCGCATTCCCAATACTTCGGGACGGGAGCGCTGACAAACCGTTTTCAGTTTGCACACCCAGCCATCCCCGCCGCGGAATCGGCTCCAAGAAGATGTCGTTAGAAGTTACGGGCAGGACGGATGCTTTGACCGCAGGGGGATCCGGGCAGAGATTTATCTGGAAGTTTGTCTTGCACAACCCACTTCTGGAGCCCCGCGACACTCCAGACAAAAGGACGGGTTCTAGAGCTATCTCCAGAGTTCCCTGACCTGCTGGGAGGACCCTAATTTCTCCTCACCTCGTCCAAACGAACGCAGCATTCGGGAACTTCTCGTCCCCACCTCCTTCCCCTACCCCCTTTTTGGTGACTGATTTTTTAAAAGGGGGCTCGAGCTCGTAGTACTAGAAGCATCATAGAAAAGCTATCCCCGCGCTGTCACGCGTCCCCGCTAGTCTTCCAGAGGAAGCGTGGCTGAAGGGTGGCAGTGGTGTTTTTTTTTTTTTTTTAATTACGCAATTTAGGCGAATGCAATGCAATCCAGAGCCGCTAGCTGCCTGCGCGCTGAGCTTAGAGTTCACCGTGGAATTTGCTTTCCACCAACGACCCCGGGAGAGAGCCCGGGCCCCTTCAGGCGGCGTCTTACCTCGGCCCTCGCCTCCCCGCGTCTTCGGCGACCGATCCGTAGACCGATCAGTCGATGCGGCGTCCCCAGCGCGGCACCCGAGCCCGGCCCAGCCCAGCCGCGCGGGCTCTTCGCCTCCCTCGCTACGGTCCCCGCGCTTTTTAAAACTTTGGGCGCAGCTTTTGCGTGACTGACCAGGAACCAGTGCTCCTGCCCCACTTCAACTAACGTACCGATAAATACCTTACCCGCCTTCAGGTTTCATAAATTAGGAAAAGACATAAAGCTTACATTTCCCCAAATTAGCTGTATCCGACTCTGCAATCCATTTACCCTTCCAAGTTGGTGACAGGAGATTCTATTCTCCAAACAAACCGTAATGATCACTCCAACGTCCCTTTCTACTCCGTTGTAAAAGGCTGAAGAATTAAAGCCAGGAGAGGGGTCTCTATTAACACTGCCAGAGTTCACAGATTAAGCCATCTCAGAGCCCCACACCACCACTCTTTTACTAGCCCTAATTCTGGGCGTGATTCCCTCTTCGCTAATATCCTAGCCCAAGAGTATTGTCCCCGTAGCCTTGATTCTTTGAACATCCATTTCCTCAAATAGCAAAGGTAACGTTTTAAAGACCTTCTAACGTCACCCTCCTCATGGCACGCCAGCGCAGCCCAGCCGGCTCCTGAAGACGTCGAAGCAGGAAACCCAGCAATCTTCCAAGTGGCCCCTTCCCTGCCAGCCTAGATAAACCTAGAAATCCGGCAACTTCAATGAATGCAAACTAAGCTTTCCTGGGGAGAAACGTCAAGGCAGCTACAATCAGTCTCTGATTACACAAACATACCTAGGGGCAGGTTGGAGTGAGAAGGAGGGCTTTAGGGGTGGGGGTTGCCTACCTAGAGGTGGCTTAAACCAGTTCTATTGTTACTGAGTAAATTAGGAAAGCTAGCCTTTGTTTCGTGGTGGATGTTGGGGGTCAAACCCGAGATGCCAGCGTATAAGCATCCCTGAAGTCTTTGTCAGAGAACCTAACCCAAAGTTAGGACTTCAGTTCCTTTAAATTAAGATCCTGAGTTATGCATAATTAACGATTCCAGTAGAGAAACAATCCGGAATCATTTTGAACTCCTGTAAAAGGAGGGTCGACGTCTACATCTATCTGCCCAGTTTTGCGGGAGCTAAATGCCACTCACGGGCCCCCTCTGCCAAGCCGGGAAGGGTGGCGACAGAGGGACTCCTCAGGTCGTGTCTCGGGACCCTGCAACCATCCCTGTGCACTTCTGCTTTGGAGGACGGAGGCGTGCAGCCCCACTCCCTCCCCAGCAAACAAGGCCCCATCTTTGGGCCCTTCTGGGGACACACGCCTGGAGAGCAAAGCTCTTTCCCGCCTACCTAGTAGGCAGCGGTTGATGAAAGTGATCGTGCACAGTGCCCTGGAACCCCCAAGCTAGGGACGTCCAGCTCTCGAGGTCTACAGGCAAGGGAGACCTGAAGCGGAGAAAGGTGCATCGTCACCACAAGGCGTTTAGGCGGCAACAACCCAAAACACAGCTCTCAGCCAGCGCGACGAGCTTCCCGGGCCCGGGGCCGCGCGAGGCGCGGGGCCGCTGGGATTGGGCCGGCGTGCGTCACGTGACCGGGCGCCGCGCCCCGGAGCCCCGCCCCCCCCGGCGCGCACTCGGCGGTGGCGCCGCCGCCGGGCTCGGTCCCGCTTTCACTTTCTGCTCTGGGGTTTCCCACCTGAGCGATGCTGTGTTGTTTTGTTTTGATTTGATTTTGAGGTGGCCGGGACAAAAAGGAGGCAGTCGAACGAACAAGGGCACCATGCGTTTCTGGAAGGGGGCGATGCGCCAGGGGGGTCGGTCGCGGGCTGAACAGGGTCCGCGCTCCGGGAAGGACTGGGACCCGGAAAACAGGTGTTTCCCCGGTGGCAAGGGTAACACGGAGCCCCCGCGTCCACAAGACGTTTTGCGAAGTGGTAAGGGCCTCCAGCATCGTAACCTAACGTAGAAAGCAGTCGGGGCACCCACCGAGCGCGGACGTGGCGGTTGGTTTGTGGAGAGGAAAGTGCTCCAGGTAGTTTGTTAGGGTAGCGAGAGCGCAGGGCCACCGAAGCCCGCCCGTCATCCGATCTAGGAAACGGCGCTCTCTGAAAAAGCAAACTCCCGGGGGCTTCCGATTCACCCCCAACCTGTCGGGGACTGGACTGGACTCAGTTCAGCCCAAGTGCGGGGAGAGGGCTGCGCGCCAGCTCCAGATGACCCAAGCCAGCGGTCCGATGTCTGTACCTGTCCTTATCGCTTATCACTAACCTCCCTTATCAGTCATTACCGCGGGTGGTCACTAAAACGTTCTTCCGTAGTCCTAAATAAGTTCACCTACAGAAAGAAAATATTCCAGATCACTAACATGAACTTGGCCCATTCATTTGTTCTTACATTTATATGACAGTGTTATTTTACATATTGACATTTTCCAGTGCCTGACTTAATAGGTTCTGAAGCACAGAAGCAACATGTGAACCGGTCAGGCTCTTTTGCCTACAGTGACCTTCAGGTGTTCATCTGTAACAAGTGAGGGCAAGTTGCAGCAAATAATTGGATCTTTGAAAGGGAAAAAAAAAATGGTTTTCTCCTCTCTAAAAAGATTTCTCCAACACCTGATAGCATAACAACTTTTAGCAAGTTGCTCAAACTTTAAAAAGTTCTGATTTTTTTTGTTTGTTTTTTGTTTGTTATTTGTACACTTCAGAGGGTAAGAGGAAACCAGCTAAAGTGTTGACAGTTGCTTAGCACAATGACTGGTACAAAGTAAATGCTCAATAAATTATTATTGTTAAACAAGTTATACTTCCTCCTGTTTGTAGTTTTAAGTAACAGTATAGTATTGCCCCTCTTCCATGCTTTATTTTTATATAGAAGTTTCATTAGGGAGAAGGGAAAGCTTATAAAGCAATTTGCTTCAATCTTTGGTTGTGATAGTAACTTCTACTAATTACACGTCATTTTGAAAGTATTTCCTCAAATTTGTTTTGAATATATAATATGGCCTTTGAATTTCCTTAACTTCTTCCTTATACTTTTACAAAATGAAAGGGTATGGTCTTACACCACTAGCTATTTCACAACCAAACATGGTTAACTCTTTTAGGGGACGAGATTATTATTTTCTCTGGGAAGTTAGCTGAAAATCTACCAAAAAGTGCAGTCTAGAGTAAGAATTAATTAAATAACCAAAAATATCATTTTTGTTTTGCTATCTGGAAAAAAATTACATAGAATAGATATATAAAATATTAATTTTAAAATATAGCTCTTTTTTTAATCCCTGCTTTTGGAAGCCAATTTGGATGTTTGAAATGAAAATTTGTTTTCCCTTTAAAATTAGTATAATTATCACTAGGCAACCTAGAAAGAATATCTCTGGTCTAAACTTCTCTTCTGTGCTCCAAATTCCCTCTTTCACAAATGACCAAGGAACCACTCATTCATTCATTCTACACTACTGTGTGCTAACTACTTGGGTATATACGGTGCTAAACTCATCACCTCTTCTGCTGTTCTCCCTTTGCATAATTCTATATCAATCTTACTTCAACCTCCCAGTCACCCATACTACAAACCTGGGAGCCATGCTTGAATCTTCTCTTTTTCTGTTCTCCACTTTAGGTCATTATCAAGTCCTGCCTCATTTAACCTCCTAATTATACCTCGGATATGTTCTTTCCCTTCCTTTCTCATTCCTACTGCTCCAGTCTAGGCCTTACTTGTCTTGCTCCCTGGTTCACTTGCTGCAGCAGCCTCTTCACTGTAAGGCTCTGCCACTACCATTTCCTTCCAGTCCTTTCATTGAGTGACTTATCTGAAAAGCAGATCTGGACATGCCACTCACATTTATGGGCTTCCTATTACTTACCAGATAAAAATCTAAGCTCTTCACTACTATTTTAAGGCTCTGGATCTTTCTCTGTCTTCGCCTTTTTCTCCTTCCTGCCCTGACTTCGCGTTCTAGCCGAACTTCATTCATTCATTCATTCATTCATTCATTCATTCATTCATTCAACACTACTGTGTGCTAGCTACTGTCCTAGCCACTTGGGATGCCTTAGGGAAAGAAAACTAAGATCTTTGCCCTTGTGGAGCTTATGTTATGGGCAGAGTCACATCAGTAAACAATAAACATAAGTAAGCACATTTGATAGGATGAGGTAGGGTAATTTTAGATAGGCTGGTCAGAGTTGGCTTTATTGAAAAGGTGACTTTTGAGCAAAGATGCAAAAAAATGAGGCAGTGAGCTATGTGAATAAACAGAGGAAGAATATCTAGGCCAAGGGAACAGCCAGTGCAAATCCCTGAGGTAGGAGTGTGCTTAGCACATCCAGGAGAGGGGAGAGCAGGGGCAGTGACAGGAGATGAGGGCAGAGAGACAGCAGGGGAGTGTGCCTTTGGACAGGCCCTCATTAGCCATTGTAATAAGTTGGGGACTTTGTATTTAATGGGGAGCCAACTACTTCTGGTGGTCACACTCTTACCTACAAGTTGTATTGTTCAGTCCTATGTTCTTTAAAGACATGCTGCCTTTTGTTTGGATTGCATCCCTCTCTCCAGCTCTTTCTGCTCCCATAGCTCCTTGTGATTATCTCTATTATTGTAGTTGCCATATTACTTAAGAGTCTTACATCTTAAGGAAGGATTCTGATATTCTTTTTATCCCCAGTGCCTATAGCAAGCCCTCAGATGCTTAGTGAATGAATAGTAATGTTTGTTTATAGAGTACCTACATATGTCAGGTATATATGTTTATTAATTCTTAAAACAACCCTACAAGGGAGCTCTAGTGTACCTATATTTTACAGAAGAGGAAATGAATTTCAGCGAGGTTAAGTAACTTATCCAAAGTCACACAGCTGGTAAATAACTAAGCTGAGTTTCAAACTCAGCTGTCTGGCCTGTTGTTACCCTACAGTCTTCACTAATGAGATTTCCTCACTAGATTGAATAAAAGAGATAGAAGGAATTTATCTCTCATTTTGTTTCTTGCACTTGGCTTCTTTGTGCTTAAAAAAAAAAAATCCCCACTTATCACTTCTACTGGATCTATTCATTAACTTATGAAACATTTAATAAGTACCTATTGTGTGCCATGTACCTGGAATACAGTGCTGAGCAAAACCAATCTATTCCCTTCCCTAGTGGAATATATACCATAACAGGGAAGACCCAGAAAGGTATAAACAAGGACAGTAAAGTGCAGTCATTGCTCTGATGGGGGAAGTACAAAGGGCCGCTGAGCAGTATACCACTACAGTAGTAGCGCCAAATTTAGCCTGAGAAGGCCAGATGGTGACAGCATCTGTCCTGGAGGAAGATAATTCCAAGAGGAATGCACCATCGGCCCTAGAATACTGAAATTCATAATGTGGAGTTACAGTTGTCAATGAAAGAATCCCTTATGAGTCTGTATAAGGTACTAGATATCATATAAACATCTAAAAAAATTGTTCGGGCCGGGCGCGGTGGCTCAAGCCTGTAATCCCAACACTTTGGGAGGCCGAGGCGGGTGGATCACAAGGTCAAGAGATCGAGACCGTCCTGGTCAACATGGTGAAACCCCCGTCTCTACTAAAAATACAAAAAATTAGCTGGGCATGGTGGCACGTGCCTGTAATCCCAGCTACTCAGGAGGCTGAGGCAGGAGAATTGCCTGAACCCGGGAGGCAGAGGTTGCGGTGAGCCGAGATCGTGCCATTGCACTCCATCCTGGGTAACAAGAGCGAAACTCCGTCTCAAAAAAAAAAAAAAAAAAAAAATTGTTCTATCTTTGCTCTATCCATATTTTTCAAGTTTGGCTAATGTTAGTGCTCCTTTTCCAAATCTGATTACAATCTTTATGTGTTTATAAAGCATACACTTTTTAATCTCTGTTTTAAAATTTTTATTTGATAAGTTATTTGTCCTATTTGTTTGCAAAGAGAGAATGCAGTGTGTCTGTTTTAGTAGGTAATACATTCCAAAACTTCGAAATATGAGGGCTTATTCAAATTATTTTGTTCCACTGGAATTTGGTGGTATATTGCATCATCGGCTGGAGTTTGGTAACTTGTTACAGAATGTATTTTTTTTATTGTGCTGATGGGAATGAAACTTAATGTTTGCTCACTTTTAATTAGTGCTCAATGAGAGAAATAGCCCAGGAAACCATGAAAGGTAGTGTGACTGAGACAGGAAGAAGCCAGGCTGGAAAACCAGAGACCCATATTCAGAAAGTAGCATTTTAGTGCTTTCTAGCTGGTGGAAAATTAGTAGGTTGTTCTCTACAGATTTCCCCTGTTTTTCAAGTGGGAATATTGTATTTGCTACTATAATAACGCTAATATATGACTTGATTTTCAAAATTAAAAATTTAAGCATGAAAATAGTTACTCAGACAACTTGAAACTGGTGGTGGCAACAGAGCAGTTGTTTTTAATAAGAAAATGATGGGGAAGATCAAAGAAGAGCAGGGATCAGGATGTGGGAGTGAGTTCTCTTTATTGTAAACTGCTTTGGAGGGAGGTGAGAGATGGAGATTAGAGATGATGAAGACCTTTCCTTTTTGTTTCTCTGATCTAGCCATGGATGATGAGAGTCCCTCTGGATGAGCGTCAAAGAAAAGACATGGTTAAATGGGTAATAAAAAAAAAATCAATGGCCCATAAATGCTAAGTGTTTTAAGTTTAAAATTTTCCCTCAAAAAAAAAAAAAAAAAAAGTTTAGCTATTGCAGTTATCTTCTACAGCTTGTAAAACACAAGTTTCCCTAATGGAGCAAGTCCAGCAAGTCTTGGTTGTAGAAAGAGATAGGAATATCATGAGAATTCAAGGACTCCTGGCAAATATATGTTTTAAGACGTTCCTCAGAGGAGGAGAAAATATGCTAAAAAATAGTTATAAAGTGCTTTTTTTATGTTAAGAACAAAAAGAAAGGAAATGTTTTCCCCCCAAATATTGTTGCATTTTCTCCATCTGGTGAAATAACATAAGACAGATATGTTATTCTCCTCTGTTAACACAAAAACACCAGCAGCAGGCCAGTTAGATGGTGAGTAGCTGCTGTCCCCGCTGCAGTAGGTATAGCATTATTGTCCCCCCACGCTACATAAACAAAACAAAACAACCAGAGCCTGTGCTGCTTCGCTGAGGCCATCAAAAGTTCTTGGCATATAACATAGAAATTTCTTGGTTAATAGAATAACAAAATACAAAACTGTCATCATTACGTTTAAGGAAACCTTCCCTGTTTGCTAACTTCCTTCCAAAACATTTTTGCCCTAATTACATTTTTGTTGGTAGTTTGGAGAGGCCAGGACAACCCAAGGGGATGATTTCATTCTAATTGCATCTTTCCTTTCCCAGGAGGTCTGTGTCCTTTCATATACACCAAACTCACTTGATCCCTTGATTAACTGTTGTCCACTTGTTACTGAGAAGAAAGAAACAACCATCCAAACAAGCTCTGTAAGATTGACTGGATTTTTTTTTCCCTGCTGAGATCACAAAGCTTGTATACCAGTTCTTATCCAGGGCTCCAGGTGTGATAGGGGAGGGGTGTGTGTGTGTGTGTGTGTGTGTGTGTGTGTGTGTGTGATGAGAAGTATTACTAGAACGCAGAACATGCATCCCAAAGTGGTGTATGTTTGAGGGGCTACTTTCCATAGTTTGTACCCAATTTTGAAGAGATTAATGACCCCCAAATTATTAAGATCCGCTCCCTGTAACATCCAGGTTAATTTCTCCATTGTTGCCAGAGGTGGGTTCTTGCTAGTCCCAGGTTGCCGGAATGCATTGAAAAGCCGTTTTAATGAATTAATACAAATATCTTCAATCTCCCCAGCAACTGCCCTAGGGATGTCACCCGCAGGCTCTGCCAATTTCATCCAAATGCAGCCTCCTCCCGAGCTGACCTCAGGCAGCCACGTCCTGGGCAAGCAAAAGCAGGACCTCAGTCGGCAGAATGCACTCTCCAGATCACACAGGATCCCACGCAAGTCTTTCTCAGGTGGCCTGTCTGCTGGAGAACTGGGCCCCATTTCCGCCCAGAAATCTGAGGGATTGCTATAGAGGGGAAAAGGGAATTCGTCTCTTAAAAAACTTCATAAAAGAGAGGGCGCCTTTCCCCAGGGCATTTACGCGGGCGGGGCAGGAACTGCGTGGTTGCCCGAGACCTGCAGACTAGAGTCAGGTAGGCGGGCCCTTCCGCGCGCCCGGACCAGACATGCCGCGTCCAGGCAGCAGCATAGTCACACAGAGCGTCTTCGGCCTCAGAGCTCGTCCAGGAAGGACTGCGGCCCAGAGGACTCAGCTCCGGCGGGAGAGAAAGCACCCTGGTCGCCCCTCGCCGCGTCGCTGGCGGTTAGGAGAAGGTGCTCGCCGGAGTCAGGAGACCCGGCACCCTGCCCAGGCCCCAGGCCAGACCCACTGTTGCGGCTTGCACTGTGTATGGTGTGCGGGGTCCCCTCCCTTAAGGGCAAGAGGAATTGACAGGGTTCACTCCTGGCCGGCGATGCCACTACCGATCTTTGGCTCCATTCGTTCTTTCTCTGAGCCCTTGTTTTGAACCGGCATGGCGCTGGAGATAGGAAGCATCTATGTGGATAGGACAATGTCTGGACCTAGGTGAATAGGTTAATCCATAAAGTGCTGGGGAAAGTCCTGAGTAGCAAGAACCAGCAAAAGAGCCAGTTTTATGGGCTCTTTTCTCACTGATCCAAGATTACTACTCCTGAAGGGAGTGTTAGGATCCCCTTTTACAGAGGGGAATACCGACACCCAGAGAGATCAAGTGCCTAGGACCATGGTGCTGGAGCCTGTGGCTGTCCACTGCCAAGCGTAGCTTCCTCCCAGCTGTCCAGTGAAAAGGATTAACTCTGCCCAGGAGAGTAGGCAGAGATACAACAGAGGAAGCATCTATGTACATGAGTGTGGCTGTGTGCGCTTCTCTTTAGCTCTTCAGTCCTTCTGAAGTGGGAAAAGTTGGAGCATACCTGGGCAGGTGTCTCCTCTCTCTCTCTCTCTCTTTTTTAATCTATCCTCACCCCTTATGTTTTCTCCTGCAACTACCAGCACCTACAGCCTGACCATCACCGAATTAAAAAAAAAAAAAATCCCGCCTGTACTTCTTCCCTAAACTCCAATCTTGTTTTGTTTCTTCAACTGCCTGCTTTGATATCTATATTCACTTACATGTCTAAAGGAGCCTCAATTAATTAATGATTTTTTTTGAGGTGGAGTCTCACTGTGTTGCCCAGGCTGGGGTGCTGTGGTACGATCTAGGCTCACTGCAACCTCCGCCTCCTAGGTGCAAGGGATTCTCCTGCCTCAGACTCCTGAGTAGCTGGAATTAACAGGCACCCACCACCACGCCCAGCCAATTATTTTTTTGTATTTTTAGTAGAGACAGGGTTTCTCCATGTTGGCCAGGCTGGTCTTGAACTCCTGACCTCAAGTGATCCACCTGCCTCAGCCTCCCAAAGTGCTGGGATTACAGGCGTGAGCCACTGCGCCCAGTCTCAAATTCATTTGTTAGAGGCTTAGCCCCTATACCTGCCCCATCTTCAGTGTTTCCCCTTTAGTTTAAGAGCAACATCATTTTTTTCAAGAGGTGCTCAGGCCAAAAACCTTGGAGCAGCCCTTCACTCCTTGATCATCCTCCAAATGGAGCCTGCTGGTGAATGCTGGGCCTCCATCTTCCATGTATATCCAGAATCTGACCATTGCTTATGACATCTGCTCCTGCTGCGTGGGCTCACACCATCATCCTCTCTCACCTAGGTTGCTATGACAGCTTCTTGACTGCTCTCCATGCTTTGGCCTTGTCCACCTTTACGGTGCATTCATTCTTTGCACAGCAGTCAGAGTGTCTGTAATACCTAAAGGAGCCCAGAACCCCTCCGAAATTCCCCACTTCACTCAGAGTGAAAGCCTATCTGATTGACCATCTGATCTCTTCTGCTTTCTCCTGGCCCATGCCCACTCCCCTCTGTCGACACTGATCCTCCTGTTCTTCCTGCCTTAGGGCCTTGGCACTTGCTGTCCCCGTTCTGCTTGGAGCATTGTTACCCAGATAGGCAGTTTGTTTCAACTCTTTGGTCAAATGTCACCTCCTGAGGGCAGCTTTCCATGACCACCTATTTAACATTGCCACCTGGTCCCCTCCTTTTCTCCTTTCCCTGCTTTGTTTTCTTCCATAGTACTTAACACTTCCCATATGCTGCATTTACATTATCCCCCCCTTACTGCTTCTGTCTCTCCACAAGAATGTAAGTCATATGTATGAGGGCGGGGCTTTTCTTTTTAGTAGCTGTATCTCCAGTGTCTCAAACAGTGCCTGGCACGTGGAAAGCACTCAATAAATATTTATTTTAATAAAATGGGGGAAGGGAGTGGCTCCGATATTTACTAGGTCTATGACCTTGGACAAATGATTTAACTGCTCTAAACCTCAATTCTCTCATCTGTAAAATGATGATAGATTCTACCTTACGGGGCTATCTATAAATAAATACACATAAAACATTAAGTACATAACACAATAAGTGGCAGTTATTTTTACTGGTATGTGATATTGATATGTATGCAGGCCAGACTTCTGTGTATATATGGTTTGTATTTTATCTTACCTTCCTATCTTCTAGAAGCCATTTCTCCTGTCCACTTGTAGCTGCACAATGTAATTAGGAATGTAGCAGGCTGGGTGCAATGGCTCACATCTGTCATCCCAGCACTTTGGGAGGCTGAGGTGGGCAGATCACTTGAGGTCAGGAGTTTGAGACTAGCCTGGCCAACATGGTGAAAACCCATCTCTGCTAAAAAAACAAAAAAAATTAGCCAGGCATCGTAGCACATGCCTGTAATCCCAGCTACTCAGGAGGATGAGGCGGGAGAATCGCTGGAACCCGGGAGACAGAGGTTGCGGTGACCCGAGATCACACCACTGCATTCCAGTCTGGGCAATAGAGTGAGATTCTGTCTCAAAAAAAAAGTAGCATCCAACTCAAAATGTCTCCTTGTTACTAATATTATTTGCATGGTGCCTCAGAAGTTGGTTCAGAAGAAATTGTGAAAACCACTTTCTGCTTGGTTTGTGTCAGCAGCATCACCTACACTTCTCATCATCTTCCATGGAAAGGGGGAAGGGGAAGTTAGATTCCTTGAGACAATGTGAATTATCCCCCTTTATGACTCTATCAGGAATTTTTTTTTCTTTTTGGTAAACAACAGAAAATACTTTTCTCGGGGTTCTGGAGGCTGGAAGGCCAAGATCAAGGTGTCAAGAGGTTTGGTTTCTCCTCATGCTCCTCTCCTCGGCTTGCAGACGGCCACCGTCTTGCTGTATCTTCACATGGTTTTTTCTTCTCTGTCCCCACCCACATTCCTTATGTCTTTTTCCAGGGAAATTCTTCTGAAGACTTACAAGGAAGGGGCTGCAGGGTACCAGGTGGGATGGAGGAGGCACTTGGCTTACACCACCACAGGCTGGAGGTGGTGTTAGAATTGGGCATCCTTCCAGCTGCCCAGCCTGTCTCCTTAGGTATCTCTCCCTAGGGAGGACTTGCCTGATGACATGTGTGTGTGACAGGATTTAGTGAGGGAAACTGGAGCTCCCTCGTGCTCATCCCTCTGGCTAGCCCAGCTTCTCCACTGGCTCCCTCTTACCTGGCTTTGCTCGCTGTCCACCTTGTTTAAAATCGCAACTGCCCCACACTGCGCATTCTCACTCCCCCACCGCGCCCACAGCCATGCAAGCTCCAGGGGGACGGCAGTTTCTCTCTGTTATGCCTCTGCTTTCTTCCTAGTTCGAAGAGCAGGGCCTGGCAAAACGTCACTGTCAAATTCTTGATAGTTGCACGACTCCTCTGACGGAGCTTATTGAATTCTACCAAGCAGCCTCAGACATGAATTGAGCAACCCCCGTGCCAGAACACTTTAAATGCATCAATCTCATATTCTCACAACAGCCCTCTGAGGCAGGTGTTACGACGATCCTCACTTTACAAATAAAGTCAAGACCAGTGAGGTTACATAAGTCGCTCAGAGTCGCGCGGCAGCTGGCAAACGGTGGAGCTAAGGACAGAATCCAGACCGCCTGGGTCCAGGGCCTGAGTTTCAGCCTTACTTGGGAAGGTGGGTCGCAGGCTGCATCAGGCACAGCAGGCCTGGACCCTGCAAAGTCCGAAGAGGCTGCCTCCCTTCCACATCCTTTCATCCTTTCCGCGGCCACCCGCCACCCGTGTGGCCCTCGCCGAGGCGGAGCTGTCCCGAAGCCAGCGCTGGCCTGGCGTGCGACCTTTAGTCAGCCCAAAAGGACAAGCAGGGACGCCCCTTCTCCAACGCCCTCTGTCTCAGAGTCCCTGCTGGTCCCCAGACAGCTTGAATTTTTCAGGTAGGAATGGCAGAGCGCGTGGTGTAGGTGCGCCCCCAAAGGCCCCGCAGGCCGCGCCCCTGCGGGTTTCCTCAACCGGACACCGCCACCATTTGGATCCCCGTGGAAGCCCCCGACGGTGCAATCGCGTCGATAAGGAAACTTGAAACCGGGAACTAGGACTCCGGGAACCGAGGATCTGATTGCCCCGGCCGCAGGCGTGCGTTGGGAGCTCCCGCGCGCGGTTCCGGGAAAGGCGAGGAGGAGCGAGCGCACCCGGCCGGCCCCTAGCGGGGACCCGCGGGCACCTGCGCTCCCACCGGGACCCGGGGCCGCTTGGCTCCTGGTTCTCATCGTTCCTATGCTTAAAGAGGAAAATCAGCAAAACGGCTTGGAGATGGAATAGTTTACTTGGTGAGCCCGTTTTTCTCAATTCTTGCAGAGATGGAATCCACTCTTCCGGCTCTGCAGCCTTGCGACCCCGGATTCCCAGCCTTGGGACCGCCCGCATCAGTCAGAGAATCCATCCACCTACCACAACTTTTTAAAAGTCTTCACACTCAGAGAAGCAGAAGGGATAGTTGACAATTTCATTGCAGAGTTACCGAATTCATAGCACCATTTGGTCATTTTGTTGTGATGTGTTTTATTTTCAGTCACGGGATACTGAAAGCATAACAATTCATTCTGTGGACTTCTGGTAAAATCTGGAGGTTAAAATACCTGAAAATTCTGGTAATTCCTGTTCTGATGAGTCAATTAAAAAGAGTTCGTTTACACATCACAGCCAGGCAGAATCATGAAAAACAAGATGGAGAGAGAGAGAGAGAGAGAGAGAGAGAGAGAGAGAGAGAGAAAAGAAACTTCTGCAGTTATATTTGGAAACTCAAAACCCAGCTCCTATGTTTTCAGTTGCACGTTAGAGTCCATAGGACTTGCCCTACAATTGCCTTATGCAGAAGTTTGTTTCTGAACCAATACTTGCTCCAGTTTTCGTCCCCAGACATAAATGGTATCATGGAGTCATTAAAATAAAACAACAAACAAAAGACCCAGCTGATTTGTGTTTTTTAAAATGTCACTTATTGAATCTTGTACTTTGGGCTGATGTTTTTTTAAGAAGGTTTATTTTAAAATGAATTTTGGAATAAAAAGTAATTGAGATGTTTGGCAACCTCATGGTAAAATATAATCGTACACCAAGGATGGATTTAGCTCTGTTTCTTGCTCCATTACTCACTCACTTGATGTGGCCTCTGACAAGCCCCTTCACTGTCCTGGGCCTCAGGCTCTCTCTACCAATAACAAGAGGATCATCTTCACCATCTACCTGCGCCTGGGGGTGTTGCAAGGGTTAATGAGATATATGATGAGTGCTTTGATTCTAGGGTGAATGAACCTGTACAAATAAAACATGATTGCATCTCAGATTCCTCTTTGAGTCATCTGAATAAATGAGCCGTCCCTTTATGAAATCTTCCTGTTAATGTTCAATATTGGGTTGTTTGGTTTTAAAATTCTACGCAGGGGCATTCTATCACTTAATACCTTATGTAAGTGTCCTCAGCAAGTTGTACTAGCATGTTAAAGAAGAACTTGTATTTGTTCATAGATATCAAAGAATTTATTTTGCTCCTTAAATGATTCAATGTATTTATTCAACAAATGTTCACTGAAAATATACTTTTTCTGAGGACTTCAAGAGGTTCGGAGGATGCTTACAAGGACCAATCTTGTATGTCTCCAGCTCCCAGGCACTGTGTTATGTTCTTTAAATTAGTTCACTTCTCATAGCAACTCACTGAGATGCAGGTACTATACTGTCATTTCCTGGTGTATCGATCGAGTGCAGGCTGAAGAGTTGCTGTGTAATTCAGTAAGCAAAATACTGAAGACTTTTGAATCAGGGAAGTGACATCAGCAGAGTAGCATAGTTTTGTGAGGTCACTTGCAGCAGCAAGGAGGTACTTTCTTGAAACCTCTGATGGAAATTTATGGTCACTTTTTATTTTGTTTTTAAGAAGAAAGAAGGTTTTTTGCCAAAACCGCCTCAGAAAGTATGAAATTCAGCTATCTTGCAGTGTTTAACATCCTTAGACCGGGTCATCCAGAGTTGAAAGGATGGATTAGACAAAATTTACAAATAAGCAAAATATGAGGACTTAGTTGCAATTAGCCAAATATCCCAAAGTACAACCACCTGTCACCTCTATACTCCCCACAAAAAGAAAGAGAAGAAATGCACATAAGCTTTCATGTGGTCACTACCTGGTTTTTAGAAATTATCTAAAAGGCAAAATTTTAAGAAGCATATCAACGCCATTGATTTGAGCTTGTCTCAAGTGTTAAAGTGATATCTAATCACTTCCAGGTGTCATTGCCATACTAAAACTCTTTTTTTTTTCCTTTTTTTTTTGAAACAGAGTCTCGCTTTGCAGCCTAGGCTGGAGTCCAGTGGCACGATCTCTGCTCACTGCAACCTTTGTCTCCCGGGTACGAGCAATTCTCCTGCCTCAGCCTCCAAAGTAGCTAGGATTATAGGCATGTGCCACCACACCTGGCTAATTTTTGCATTTTTGTTGAGACAGGGTTTCACTACGATGGCTAGGCAGGTCTTGAACTCCTGACCTCAGGTGATCCACCTGCCTCGGCCTCCCAAATGCTGGGATTATAGGCATGAGCCATGGTGCCTAGCCTAAGACTTTTGCTTATATGGTGTGTTTGAATTATGAACTTGCAGATTTTAGACAGGAAGAAAAGGCAATACAATACAGTCTAGCTAATAGATACATAGTTCATAGGCAAAATTTGAATATTGGAGAAGCTTATATTCTTCACATAAGAAAGAGGTTCATATACCCTTATTTAAATGTGGATTAGGCCTATTTTGCATAAAACATAAAGATCTTTTATACCATCCTGGAAATATAATCTACCAAATGATGACTTGTGGTGTTGGACAAGAGAAGAAGAGACAAATTGAACCAGAAAATACAGTGTGGATAGTTAGGCCAGCTGCAACAGATTGCTGAGAAAGTTCACTATGTATACTATAGTATTATGGTATTATACATTTGCTCCATGTTGACAATATGATAAGTCATCAGTATGATTAAAGTGAATACCCATATGCTTGGTTGACAGTGCCCTAGTTTATGGTCTTAGACATTCAACACTGACACATGCACATATTACAGAAGCAGATGTATATATGGAGTGCAGCACGTGTTGAACGATTTAGATATACAGGAATTAGTTCTGGTGCTTTTTATGCACAAGAGAATAGAAAGTGAGATATGCAAGTCGCATATTCGGAGAAAGCATTCTTGGGAGAGTTAGAGGAAACTCCTGTCTTGCTTACAGTTACTTAGTTGGGAAAGGATTCTTGAGAAGGAGCCAGAGATGGGGATTTCAGAGCAACAGAATCACAGTATGTTAGGATTGAAGAGCCTTTATAAGTCAAAATCTAGCTGGGCATGGTGGCTCATGCCTGTAATCCCAGCACTTTGGGAGGCTGAGGTGGGTGAATCACCCAAGGTCAGGAGTTTGAGACCAGCCTGGCCAACATGGCGAAATCCCATCTCTACTACAAACACACACAAAATTAGCTAGGCATAGTGGCGCACACCTGTAATCCCAGCTACTCCAGAGGCTGAGGCAGGAAAATTGCTTGCACTTGGGAGGCAGAGGTTGCAGCAAGCTGAGATCATACCACTGCACTCCAGCCTGGGTGACAGAGCAAGACTCTGTCTCAAAAAAAAAAAAAAAAAGGAATCAAAATCTAATTCATTTTATGAATGAAGAAGCTGAGGGCCAAAGCCCTTGAATGGTGAATTAGTAACGGATCTGGACTACAATGTAGATGATCACTCTCTGATGCTCTGGTGCTCTTCCCTGTCAAAGGTTTTTTGTCTGTTTGGTTGGATTTTTCTCTTCTTGCTGTTTATTGTTTGTTTTGGTTTTACTTCTTATGAAAAATCTTAAATACATACAAATAAAGAATAGTACAATAAACCTTCATAAATATTATCTAGCTTTCCTTTTTTTTTTTTTTTCTCCCTAAGATGAAGTCTCACTCTGTTGCCCAGGCTGGAGTGCAGTGGTGGGATCTTGGCTCACTGAAACCTCTGCCTCCTGGGTTCAAGCAATTCTTTGCCATAGGCTTCCAAGTATCTGGGATTACAGGTGCCTGCCACCACACCTGGCTAATTTTTGTACTTTTAGTACAGACGGGGTTTCACCATCTTGGCCAGGCTGGTTTTGAACTCCTGACCTTGTGATCCACCTGCCTTGGCCTCCCAAAGTGCTGGGATTACAGGCATGAGCCACCGTGCCTGGCCTATATTATCTAGCTTTATGCCACTCTGATTTCATCTGTTTCCTCATTCTAATTTGACTTTTTTCTGTAGTATTTTAAAGCAATTCCAAGCATGGTAAAACAATGTATTGTTTTACCAGTAATTACTCCAGGATGGCAGTCTAAGTGATAAAGACCTTGAAAAAAACATAACCACCATACTATTAGCACACCTAACAAAATGTACAATAAACCTTCATATCATCTAATACCCACTCCTTGTTAACATTTTTCTCTAGCAACCTCAAAGATATCTTTTTTACTATTGGTTTATTTGAATTGATAGCCAAATATGGTCCACATATTGTATTTGGTTATTACGGTTCATAAGCCTCTGTTATTCCGTAACAACTCATTCTCCTTTTGTTGGTTGTTTTTTTTTTTTTTTTCAAGACAGTCTCCTTGCTCTGTCACCCAGGCTGGAATGCCTGCAACCTCTGCCTCCAGGGTTCAAGCAATTCTCCTGCCTCAGCCTTCCAAGTAGCTGGGATTACAGGCTTGTGATACCATGCCCAACATATATATATATATATATATATATATATATATATATCTCCGTATTTTTTTTTTTTTTTTGAGACAGAGTCTCACTCAGTCACCCAGGCTGGAGTGCAGTGGTGCAATCTTGGCTCATTGCATCCTCCGCCTCCTGGGTTCCATGGATTCTCCTGCCTCAGCCTCTCAGTAGCTGAGGCACCCACCACTACATCTGGTTTTTTGTTTTTTTGTTTTTTAAAATTTTTTAGTAGAGACAGGGTTTCACTGTGTTGGCCATGCTGGTCTCGAACCCCTGACCTCAAATGATTTGCCCACCTTGGCTTCCCAAAATGCTGAGATTACAGGTATGGGCCACTGCACCCGGCCCCCATTTTTTTTTTTTTTTTTTTTTTTCGTATTTTTAATGGAGCAGGGTTTTTCCATGTTGGCCAGGCTGATCTTGAATTCTGAACCTCAAGCAATCCATCCACGTTGGCCTCCCAAATGGCTTGGATTACAGTGTGAGCCACCATGCCATGCTTCATCTGCACTTAGTAAGTGGAATAATTCTTTAAATAACTTTCTGTCACCTACTCTTTGTCTCCCTTGAAGTACCATGGTACAGGGAAGGCAGGAAAGATGTTTGATGTTTTCCCTTTATTGTTACATTTTCAAACTCATAAGTTGATGAACTAATGCCCAAACAACCAGCCACCAATGATGACCAATTGATGTGCATCTATTTTATGTTTTAATCCATTGTAGTTATTTTCCTGTTTGATACTCAGATTGTTACCTCTTAAGCCAGTTCCTTGAAGTTGCCTCCTGTGTTCTTAGATATGGCCAAATTACTCTTTGATATTTTCCCTCATTTCTGGTACAACAAAATGTCTTAAGCTTATCTTATATATTTCCTGCTGCAAATCTGGAACAGTCATTTCTTCAAAGTCCTGGTTCCTTTTGGTGGTAAATTATATTTATAGAGCATAACTTGGGCATCATGGGTACTTCTTGCTGCTGAATTTATGATTCCTTACAAGCCTTTTGGTGATGAAAGCTAGGAAATTTTTTTAAAGGAATTTTTCATTTACACTAAGATATTTCAATTCAAATTGAAAATACAGCATTTTCCCTTAACTTCTCTGATTTTATAATTATATCTATTTTCCCTTATGCTGAAATCTTGGGTCACAAGGAAATTAAAGTAATTATTTGCTTCATCCTGTAATATACATTTAACAGTTTCTAAACTATTGCAGAGGCAGGATAATTACTTCTGGACAAGGTGATCAGAAAAGATTTCTCAGTGTAAGTGGAATTTTAGCTAGGACTGGAAAAACAACTATGAGTTGTTTTTTTTTTTTGTTTGTTTGTTTTTTGAGACAGGGTCTCACTGTGTCACTCAGGCTGGAGTGCAGTTGCACAATCATGGCTCACTGCAGCCTTCAACCTCCCAGGCTCACGTGATCCTCCACCTCATCTGGGACCCAGCTCACCTGGGACTAAAGGTATGCACCACCATGCCCAGTTAATTTTTTTGTAGAGACAAGATTTCACCACATTGCCCAGGCTGGTCTCGAACTACTGAGCTCAGGGTATCTGCCTGCCTCAGCCTCCCAAAGTGCTGGGAATTACAGGTGTGAGCCACCACACGTGGCCGTTCAATGATTTTGACAAACAAAAACGGGAGGAGGGTCAGGGCATGATGGTCTAAGGGAACTCCACGACCTAAGAGGAGGATGTGGTTAATAGACTGTTGTGTTTGGGGCATAGACTACCTGAGCTGCTTGGGACGGGCCTGTCTCCCTCAGCCCATGGTGGCACTCTGGAAGAAAGCATCTTCTTCACCTTTGGAACTTCAGTGCCAAGAGAGCCACTTGCCACAAACTTCACATTTTCTTAATAAGTGTTTTTTGACTAAACGAACAGATTAACCTGAACTTTCTTCAAGGGGAGTATATATTTTTGTCGTAACTTGGTTTACTTTCCTATAATGGAATATTATTAAACTTTAAAAAGGAAGGAAATTCAGATATATGCAACAACACAGATGAACATTGACATATTATGCTAAGTGAAATAAGCTATTTTTCAAAAACCAAATACTGTATGATTCCACTTATATGAAGTGCCTAGAATAGTTAAATTCAGGTAAAATGATGGTTGCTTGAGGCTGGGGGAAGAGAGAAAGGGAGTTAAAACTGTTGTTCAATAGGTGCAGAGTTTCAGCTTTGTAAGATGAAAAGATCTCTGGAATTGGATAATAATGAGGGTTGTACAACTACTGAAGCTTGCACTTAAAAATGGTAATGATGGTAAATTTCATATTTTACCACAAAAGTGTCTTAGGATAAATAAAATTTCTTGCAACTATATAGTCAATCACATAAAGGAGACGGAGAGAGAGAGAGGTGAGCATAAGAGTTTCTCTCTTACATTCTACTAAATAAATGTAGGTTCAATTACAAATTTTAAAGTATGCTTAAACCATGAAAAGAATGAAAGTTTGAAGAAATGTTCTAGGTTAGAGGAGACTAAAAAGATACGATGATTAATTACGTTATGTAATCGTGGATTGAACCCCACATCAGGGGAAGAAAAGTTGTAAAGAACATTACTGGGACAATTGACAAAATTTGAATATGAAGAGTGGGTTGGATATCATATTAAAAGTTGTATTTGTTGACTTTGATAAATGTGCTGTGGTATGTCAAGGAAAGTTCTTCCTAAGATGTGTACATTGAAGTATTTATTGATAAAGGGGAATTATGCCTGCAATTACTCTCAAATGACTAAGTGTAAAAATACGTAGAGTGAGCAGATGATAAAGCACAAGGAAAAAAATATTAACAATTGGTGAATCTGAATAAAAGGTGTACAGTATGCTGGGTGCTGTAGCTCATGCCTATAATCCCAGTATTTTGGGAGGCCAAGGTGGGCAGATCACAAGTTCAGGAGACCGAGATCATTCTGGCTAACACAGTGAAACCTCGTCTGTACTAAAAATACAAAAACATTAGCTAGGCATGGTGGTGGGCACCTGTAGTCCCAGCTACTCAGGAGGCTGAGGCAGGAGAATTGCTAGAACCCAGGAGGTGGAAGTTGCAGTGAGCTGAGATTACGCCACTGCACTCCAGCCTGGGCAACAGAGTGAGACCCCCATCTCAAAAAAAAAAAAAAAAAGGTGTACGGTAATTCTTTGTACCATTCTTGCAATTTTTCTCTAAGTGTGAAATAAAAATTAAAAAACAAATAGAAGCCAAATGATACAAGGCCACCTGGTCCAGTTTATCAGCAGAAGTGGTGCAATTAGCAAACAACCAACCAGTGGCACAAGTGTGTCCTTGGCTAGCTGAGCTTAGGGCTTTATGACTTGCATTTTCTCTACTAAGAGGATTGACTTCATTAAGTACAGTCTGTACTTTTGTGTTGATTCTTGATACATTAATGATTTGTTCACACTAAAAATCCTTCAAACGCGGGAGAAAACCACTAGGATAAGTTCTACTGATGTGATTTTTTTGTGATGGAAATATATGTTGCCAGATTAAAGGAAAACAAATATTTGATTTGGGGCTTGTATTAGTCAGAGCTCTTGTTTGAAGTGACAGATACTCAACTCAAATTGCTTTATTCATCAAACATTTGTTGAGTGCTTACGATGTCCCAGCTCATTTTACTGACTTTGAGGATATGATAGAAAACCAAACAGGCAGGAAGTCCCTTGTGTTTAAATCCTCCATTTTGGTATTTAAAAACAAACAAAATTATAAAGAAAAGGGATGTGCATGTAATCTATTGGCTCACATAACCTGTGTATTGGCCAGCCATTTCTGCGTAATAAACAACCACGCATATCCCAGTGACACGTGATAGCAAGCATTTATTTAGCTCGCACATCTGTGGGTGACTAGACCAGCTCTGCTGATCTCAGCTGAGCTTGCTGATGCATCAGCAGATTTACGCTTGGAAGGCTGTGGTACAGAGCTGTGGGTCTGCTTCGTGTGTCTCTTGTCTTTGGACCAGCAGTTGAGCTGAGGCATATTCTCTTGGTCATGGTGAAGGCACAGTAAAGCCCTTGTTTGTACCATGTTTGCTAACCCCCCACTGGGCAGTCAGTTACCTAGTCAAGCTCCAAGTCAGGGAGTAGGGAAGTATACTTTCTCCATGGAAGTAGGGGAAACCGCAGTCTCATGGCAAAATTTTGGATGCAGGGAGGGTTGAAATTTGGGGCCAAGTATGCAATCTGTCACCACTGGGAAGTTCGCAACTTTAGGCCAGCTAAATCGATCTCTTTATTCCCCCCCCGCCCCGCCCCCGCCGCCTTCGCTCTGTCATTAGTCTCTGATTTTGTGTGTGTGTCATTGCATTGACTACATTTTCTCCTGTGGCGCCCCCAGGATCCAAACATGGCAGGATCTAATAAAAGAAGGATGACATTTATTCTCTTGATTTTCATCTAGTAAATATCAGGGGAGGACTTTTTTGGTCCCTGCCTGGGCCATGGTTAAGTGTCTAATTGTTGGTGTGGTGTAATATTGTGGTCAGGGGACTTCAGTGTCTGAATTGCCAAGCCCTGGGCCACATGTCCACCTCTGCAGTGCACGCTGTGGTTGGCAGGTCTACTAGAACCACATAGGAATACTAGGTGGTGAGGGTTTATGTTTTTCAACAGAAAGAGACTGCTGTGTGGACAAAACAAGATGCCTTTCTTGCAAAAACCCATTATTTTGGAAGTTGTTCATTTAACACAGAGTAACAATATTTTCTCAACAAGTCTTTCTCAAGACTACGAAAAGATAGGTAGTCTTTGACCATTTGCTGATATTTTGGGGGCATGTTATCTAAAAAAAACCTTCATGTTGCTAATTTAGAACAAGCTCTAATTACCAGTATAAATCTGTTTCATTTAGGGCTAGTGTCTGCTAACATTTTCTTCATGAGGTTTTCCAAAGGACAAAGTATTAAACTAGAAAAAAAATTATGGAAATAGCCCCTTCTGGATCTCATAGCAAGTAGTTTATTCTTACGCAGAATCACACATTGGCTTAACAGCAGCCTAACACGCATGGTCAGTGGCTCACCCAGAGTTTTGACTTTGTTCCTGTGTCCAACCATGGGGCTTACTTAAACCTTGCCTGATCTAAGCAGCTCATGAAGGTCTCATTCTTCTTACTTGCGAATGGCTTCGGGATGGGTCACTATCAAGTTCTGGGCAAGGAGATGAGAAGGAGCACCTTAGTTTTTAAAAGAGAAATAAACCTCTGGACACTGGGTCTGAGGATGTGAGGCTGCTACTGTCTTGTGATTATGATCTAGCTGACACCCTGATGATGAAGTGGGAAGATGGAAAGACCCTGGATCCATGGCCATGTTGCTGAGCCACTGAATTAATCAGCTCCGGAACTGATCCTCCTTTGGACTTTGGTTACGTAAGAAAATAAATCCCCTTAGAGTATAGGCCATTTTCAGTTGCTCACTTCTAAAGACGTTCTAATGGAAACAAAGACCTCCTTATAGCTGTCTGGAGCTTATTTCTTACTTGTATTTGAGTATTTTTTTTTTTTTTTTTTTTTTTTTTTTTTTTTGAGACGGAGTTTCGCTCTTGTTACCCAGGCTGGAGTGCAATGGCGCCATCTCGGCTCACCGCAACCTCCGCCTCCCGGGTTCAGGCAATTCTCCTGCCTCAGCCTCCTGAGTACCTGGGATTACAGGCACGCGCCACCATGCCCAGCTAATTTTTTGTATTTTTAGTAGAGACGGGGTTTCACCATGTTGACCAGAATGGTCTCGATCTCTCTACCTCGTGATCCACCCGCCTCGGCCTCCCAAAGTGCTGGGATTACAGGCTTGAGCCACCGCGCCCAGCCTTGAGTATTTAACAGTAGATGGATTTAGAAACTACCGTACTTAACTTTCCCCTAACTCTACAAGTAGATTCCTATAGACACATAAAGATACATTCTTCACTATGACACGTGTGCAACCATGTGGAGCATTATGTACAATAATCACTCTCACTACCTGCATTCTACCACTTAGTTTGCCAAAAATATCTTTGTCTACCTTATATTTTAAATTTTTCTAATTTTTAATTATGGGTGCATAGTAGGTGTACATATTATTTATGGGGTACATATTTTGATACAGCCGTAAAATAATAACACATCAGGGCAAGTGGGCTTCTGGACAAGGAGATGAGAAGCGCTTGAAGAACCATCACTTCAAGCATTTATTATTTCCTTGTGTTACGAACATTCCAATTATGCTTCTTGAGTTAAGATATAAAATAAATCAACAATAAATAATTGTTGACTTATACTTTAAAAAATGATTTCACAAGTCTGTTTCATAACCCTAAGTTGATAAAAGTTGCATGGGAAAAAAATATTGAATTTATTCAGACATTTTCTCTCTCTCTGTTTTTTTTTTTTTTTGAGACGGAGTTTTGCTGTTATTACCCAGGCTGGAGTGCAGTGGCATGATCTCGGCTCACCGAAACCTCCGCGTCCTGGGTTCAAGCAATTCTCCTGCCTCAGCCTCCCGAGTAGCTGGGATTACAGGCATATGCCACCATGTCCAGCTAATTTTTGTATTTTTAGTAGAGACGGGGTTTCATCACGTTGACCAGGATGGTCTTGATCTCTTGACCTCGTGATCCACCCACCTCGAGCTCCCAAAGTGCTGGGATTACAGGCGTGAGCCACCGTGCCCGGCCTCTCTCTCTCTCCTTTTTTTTAGATAGAGTCTCCTTTACCCAGACTGGAGTGAAGTGGTATGATCTTGGCTCCTTGCAATCATAACCTGGACTCAAGACACCCTCTCGCCTCAGTGCCCGCTGAATAGCTGGGACTACAGGCATACCATCACACCAGGCTGATTCATTTTATTTATTATTTATTATTCTTATTCTTATTTTTTGAGACTGAGTCTTGCTCGGTCACCTAGGCTAGAGTGCAATGGCACAATCTCCGCTCACTGCAACATCTGCCTCCCAGTTCTATTAATTCTCCTGCCTCAGCCTTCCTAGTAGCTGGGACTACAGGCATCCACCATCAAGCCTGGCTAATTTTTGGATTTTTAGTAGAGACAGAGTTTCACTATGTTGGCCAGGCTGGTCTTAAATTCCTGATCTCGGGATCTACCTGCCTCAGCCTCCCAAAATGCTGGGATTACAGGCATGAGCCACTGAGCCCGGCCTATTTTATTTTTTGTGGAGATGGGGTTTTGTCATGTTGCCCAGGCTGGGCTCGAACTCCTGGGCTCAAGAGATCCTCCTACCTTGGCCTCCCAAAGTGCTGGGATTACAGGCATGAGCCACTGCACCCAGCCTCTCTCTTTTAAGAGGATGAGCAATGAAGGATGAATTATTTCTCCTTGTCAATCCTAAAGTGGAAGGAAGAGTGTTTGTTTTGGCAGGATGATGTAATCTTACTGAAAAAGGTGATAGAGTTGGTGTCATTCAGCCTATCTTGTTGTGCTTTGGTTTTCTTAAGCCCCAGGCTTTCAGCATTTTGCAACCTTGAAGAAGTAGTAATTTTCTCCTCTATGAGGCTGAGTTACCCAAATCACACAGTCTCTTCACTGCTCTCTGTGTTGATGTTGATGGCCTGGTTGTTGGCATCCTCTCGATAGGGATGTTCAATTTAGCCTTGCCATATGAAAATCTCTTAGAATGTTACAGAGTTAAATATGTCCATTTCTCCTTGGGACAAGCCAATGAGCTGGATTTTTACTATGGTTTAATGCCTATCTGAGCTACTTTGCAGTTTTAAAAACTAAAAGAACTTGCTTTTTCTCAAGCCTTGTCTGTTTCAGTGTTGATGAAATCCTAATAAAGGGGAATCCCCTGGTGGAGTACTAGATTGACTTATTGTTTTCAAATGATAATGTTTGGTATTTAATGTCCAGAAAGTAAATTTCCTTTATTTCAAAAATAAGGCAGTCACCGTCTTTGTGGGTACTTGGCAAAGAGGGATTTTTATGGTCCCCTGATCAGTTAATTTCTGAGCAAGGAGGAGACAGTGTCCTTAAAAAGGAAGAAGGAAGGTCAGCAGAGGAAGAGGGAGGCAATGTCATTCTGGCGTGGACAACTTTTCTTTCCTTGGCATAGGCAGTTACTGTCCATCCAAACCTCCAAAGGAAGCAGGAGGGAGTAAGGTGGTTGGAGTAAGAGCAGTTTAGGGTCAATTTCTCTGACTCTTAAGACACTTCCTGGTGTAACAGGTCAGGGTTGGATCAACGGAAGCTGAGCCACGAGATACAATGTAGAATAAGGGCTTGATTATAGGGATTTGCTTTAAACAGTTCATGTGAGACCTGTTGGCTTCTGTGGCTGGTGCTTGAGCTTAAAGTCAGAAGGTCAAGCGGTCAGGAAAGAATGACGGATCTGAAGTGGGGAAGAGTAGGGACAAGCTGGAACTCCAGGGATGGCCTGGAGCCTGCATGGGTCTCTCACTACCTCCATGCTTTTGGCTTTGATGACAGTTGTAACCTGCAGAAAAAGCTGATTCTCTTTGTTAGGGAGCTCCCTTTGCATCTGGCCCAGGAGGCAGAGGAGCTGAAGGACATCTGTAGGAGCTGGGGAGGCTGCAGGCCTGGCTGCTGATTCAAGCTCCCTCCCAAACCTTGGGCAAAATAACTCTTGAGGCACATGCAATTCATATCAATGCCAGGACGGAATTCTAAGAAACAGTTCAGTTTAGCAAAGTCAGCATGGCACAAATGTACCACACTGTTGCACAGGGGCACAAAAAGGCAGAGGCAGAGGATCTTTGCAGCACTGTAATTTGAATAATGGGAAACATCCTGGCCAGGTGAGGTGGCTCATTCCTGTAATTCCAGCAGCTTAGGAGGCCAAGGCGGGAGGATTGTTCAAGTCCAGGAGTTCAAAACCAGCCTGGACAGCAAAGTGAGACCCCATCTTTAAAAAAAATACAATAAAATAAATTAGCCAGAGGTGTGGTGGCACATGCCTGTAGTCCCAAGTACTCAGGAAGCTGAGGTGGACTGATGGCTTGATCCTGGGAGGTGGAGGCTCCAGTGAGTCATGATCGCACAGATGCCCTCCAGCCTGGGGGACAGAGATCCTGTCTCAAAAAAAAAAAAGTGTATTATGTGATTCCCTTGTATAACACCCTCATTATGAGAACACCATTAAACCCTACTCTTTTGAGAAGGGTGAGGAATTTCAGAAGGGGACAGAAGCAGGCAAGATTTTGGAGGTAGGGGTTAGGGATGGAATTTTGGTACCCCCAATCCACTAGAAGGGCTCCTGGCATATACAGAAGTGCCAGGAGTGAAAGCTAAACATGATGGCATCACCACTAATATTAAAACTTTACATATTATAGCCGATAGTGTTGAGTTTTTTATTTGTTGCATTATTTATTTTTTCAGGTGCAAAGATAGGTAGAATGAAAACAGTTCCTTTGTATAAATGAGGTGAAGCATAAGGAGTGAGAGGGTAGATTGTCCCACAGTACACTGCTGTATCTACTGCTCACTTTGCGTCTGTTGATTGTTCCTGATTTGAAAACATTGCTGAAAATTCTGTTGGTGGGTATTTTTTTTGTGCTATTATATTTAGCTTAGAGACACCCTGATAGGTTAGGATTTCTCTTCTTCATCAACCAGCAATCACACAGAGTAGAAAGCAAGGATACTGTCATCAGGTAAACTCTCTTTCTAAAAGTCAAATGAGGCTGGGCGCGGTGCTTCAAGCCTGTAATCCCAGCACTTTGGGAGGCTGAGGCGGGTGGATCACGAGGTCAAGAGATCGAGACCATCCTGGTCAACATGGTGAAACCCCGTCTCTAGCAAAAATACAAAAAATTAGCTGGGCGTGGTGGTGCGTGTCTGTAATCCCAGCTACTCAGGAGGCTGAGGCAGGAGAATTGCCTGAACCCAGGAGGCGCAGGTTGCGGTGAGCCGAGATGGCGCCATTGCACTCCAGCCTGGGTAACAAAAGCGAAACTCCATCTCAAAAAAAAAAAAAAAAAAAAAAGTCAAATGAGCAGAGTGTGATGGCTCACGCCTGTAATCCCAACACTTTGGGAGGCTGAAGTGGTAGGATTGCTTGAGCCTAAGAGTTCGAGACCAGCCTGGATAACATAGGGAGACCCCAACTCTACAAAATGTGTGTGCGTGTGTGTGTGTGTTTGTGTGTGTGTGTGTGTTTCTTTTTTAGGAGTGTGTGGTTGCCCACATTTGTGGTCCCAGCTACTTGGGAGGCTGAGGTGGGAGGATCACTTGAGCCCGGAAGTTTGAGGCTGCCGTAAGTCATCAGGGGGCATTTTGAGGTTCAGGAAATGTGCTCATTTTCTTCCACAGGGAACTTCTTCAGATCACTCCAGCCAGAAGTGATGTCTCCTTTTCTGAACTCTTAACGGCATGCTTCTCTCTTGTGACACTTACTACTTGGATTATAGTTCTTTGCATACGTGCCATCTCTCCCTGTCATAAGTTTAAAACTCCCTGCATTCTGCAATGTGTCTTTTATCGTCGCTTTACCCATGGCACAGCCGTGTGGTGAAGTCTTCACATGGCAAATTCATGCTTTCATGTTTAGCACATGCTCAGTAAAAATATTCATATGGTACAAAGAACGAAAGACTCGGGAGATTGATTCTGTTCTTTAAAAAGAATGTTTCAGAGATTTTTTGACCTTTGAGCTAGTGAGGGAAACAGCTAAAAGGCAACAAGCTGCAATCAATGAGCGCTTGAAATGCGCATGTGCCGAGAGCACATCCATGAAGATGCTGTGTCGCGTCAGACATTCATCAACATTAACACTGAAATCAGCTCACACCCTTTCAGAAGTGAGGGTATGTTCACGTGGTTTTCTTTGCAATAACAATACTGATGTGTAAAACTGCATCATGGTCTCGTTGTTTCTGTATCTGTGTTTCTTCTGATTTGACTCCATTTGCTCACTTCCTGAACTGTTACAACAGAGACAATCACGATTTTTATTGCCTAAGGCTTGTTTTCTTCCCAAAAGGATGTAGGTATCCTTCTCTTCTTCCGCATTTCATTGCTGCTTATCTTCATTCCAGGCAACAAGGATCTTCACATTTCCCCCCCATACTTGTCTGTTTGTTTTTGACCAGGGCAATAAACGTTAACTTGTGCTCAGTCAGGATTTTGCCTCCTGAGAGCAACCTGCTTTAACAGGCTGTCTCTTGACAAATACTGCTATATACCACAAAGTGAGGTTTGTGGTCTGTCTTTCCCTCCCTCCCTTCCTTTCTCCCTCCCTTTCTTCCTTCCCTCCTTCCTTCCCTCCCTCCTTCCTTCCTTTCTTCTCTCTTTCTTTCCTTTCTTCCCTTCTTCCTTCCCTCCCTCCCTGCCTACCTCCTTCCATTCTTCCCTCCTTCCTCCCTCCCTCCTTCCTTCCCTCCCTCCTTCCCTCCTTCCTTCCTTCCTTCCTTCCTTCCTACCTTCCCTCCTTCCTTCCTGTCATGCGGTCGTGTGGTTTTATGTGCTACGAATGCAAAGATGAAAAAAATGACAGCTCCAGATCTTTAGGAGTTAGCATTTTAGCTGGGAAGAGACATTCATAAAGAAATAACCATAATACATATGGTAGGTGCTATGCGGGCCCCAGAGTGGTGTCTCAGGCCTGAGGGAGGTCATCCAAGAGGAGATAATTTGAGTTAAGCCATGTGATTACCATCTTCTTTCTAGACTCCATTTCTTGCTCATGCTGTTTTTTCACTTGGAGTACTCTTTCTTCTTCCTGTTTCTGTCTGTTACTCAGGGTTTTTTTGTTTTTTTGTTTGTTTGTTTTGAGATGGAGTCTTGCTCTTATTGCCCAGGCTGGAGTGCAATGGCGTGATCTCAGCTCACCGAAACCTCCGCCTCCTGGGTTCAAGCCATCCTCCTGCCTCAGCCTCCTAAGCACCTGGGATTACAGGCGCCTGACACCATGCCCAGCTAATTTTTTGTATTTTTAGTAGAGACAGGGTTTCCAACATGTTGGCCAGGCTGGTCTCAAACTTCTGACCCTGTGATTAGCCTGTCTCCGCCTTTCAAAGCGCTGAGATTACAGGCGTGAGCCATTGTGCTGTTACTGTTATAAGAGCTAGCTCAAAAACCCACTCAACTGTGAACATGCCCTGAGGCGTCTGGTGCTGCAGCTCTGCTATACACGGTGTTCACCTTTAGTATGCTAATAACACTTGTTTTAATCTGCTTGCAAACGGGAAATGCAACTCAGTGGGAACTTTGCTCGTAAGTTCATGCATTTTTTTCTTCCATCAGTAGTAGGCACCCCTTATCCCTTAACTCCTATTCATCCAGTACAACTTTTCTCAGGCAGGCAGGCAGGCAGCGAGAAAAAAATTAACCTCAGTTACTGTGATATAAACCAGACATGTTGGAGAGAGATACCGGTGCAGCCACTGCTGACTCTTGGCCAGCAATAGGGGGACTCGAGGGAAAATAAGCAGGTTTAAGCAACTGCTGTAGGACAAAAAATCTGCCCCTTAGGGGTTTGGTTTCTCATTTGTTTATAGAAAGCCATTTCTCTTTCTTACACAATTTCAATGAGAGCTTCAAGTACATTTTTTATAGGTAACATCTGTGTCTCTAAGGATTCAGTCAGAAGGCTCCCAAAAATACATACATACATATACACACACACACACACACACATATATATATATATATATTTTTTTTTGAGATGGAATTTTGCTCTTGTTACCCAGGCTGGAGTGCAATGGCGCGATCTCGGCTCACCGCAACCTCTGCCTCCTGGGTTCAGGCAATTCTCCTGCCTCAGCCTCCTGAGTAGCTGGGATTACAGGCACGCGCCACCATGCCCAGCTAATTTTTTGTATTTTTAGTAGAGACGGGGTTTCACCATGTTGACCAGGATGGTCTCGATCTCTTGACCTCGTGATCCACCTGCCTCAGCCTCCCAAAGTGCTGGGATTACAGGCTTGAGCCACTGCGCCCGGCCCATATTTATATATTTTCTATATCCTATTCAACATACACAAACAAATACAAATAACATAATTTAACCGTTGCATTTGCATAGTGTGATCTAGACCAACTAGCCACATTAAAAAAAGAAAGTTATTTCCAATTATTTCCCTTTAATTTTGGACTCATGCTTCTAAATGTAAAAAGACATTCAACGTATTCTTCCATTTCCCTTGTATTACATTATGTTTTATCTATGCATAAAATAAATCGGCATATTAATATCCACCTGAAGTTTTGTGTTACTTTGAAGCTTGGGAGGGCTAGGATAGGAATCCATTGACAGTTTGTTCACAGCTACAGATAACCTTTTCTGAGATCGTCAGTTCTGATGGGTTATGACTGTCATGGTGACAATGGGCTAGAATATTTGGGGACATGCGGCGCTCTCCCTGTGGCTGCTGGCCTGGGCACTGTCCCTTCTCCAGAAGTGCCCTGTCCCTCTTGGCTGCACAGTCCTCTCCCCTATTGTCCAATCCAGTCCAGTCCTAGGGATTCAGTTTAAGTTACCTCGTGCCTCCTTCCATGCACTTTCTGCCATCAATCAATACTTTTTTTTTTTTTTTTTTTTTTTTTTGAGATGGAGTCTTGCTCTGTCACCCAGGCTGAAGTGCAGTGGCATGATCCTGGGTCACTGCAATTTCCATCTCCTGGGTTCAAGCAATTTTACTGCCTCACCCTCTCGAGTAGCCGGAATTATAGGTGTCCACCACCATGCTCTGCTAATATTTTTTGTATTTTAGTAGAGATTTAGTTTCGCCATGTTGGCCAGGCTGGTCTCGAACTCCTGACCTCAGGGGATCCATCTGCCTTGGCCTCCCAAAGTGCTGGGATTACAGGCATGAGCCACTGTGCTCAACCCAAACAATAATTTCTTTTTTTTTTTTTTTTTTTTTTTTTTTTGAGACGGAGTTTCGCTCTTGTTACCCAAGCTGGAGTGCAATGGCGCGATCTCGGCTCACCGCAACCTCCGCCTCCGGGGTTCAGGCAATTCTTCTGCCTCAGCCTCCTGAGTAACTGGGATTACAGGCACGTGCCACCATGCCCAGCTAATTTTTTGTATTTTCAGTAGAGACGGGGTTTCACCTTGTTGACCAGGATGGTCTCGATCTCTCGACCTCGTGATCCACCCGTCTCGGCCTCCCAAAGTGCTGGGATTACAGGCTTGAGCCACCGTGCCCGGCCAATAATTTCTTTTAATCATCCTCACAGTCCCTGTTTTCATTGTCTTTGTTCAGGTCCTTCCCATTTATTGGACTGGGTTTATGCAATAGCTTCAGAGTCTTGTCTATTTCTCTCTTAACTCTTCCTCTTCCAAATGTATCATTTCTTCTACTGCCAGAGTGGTTTTCCTGAGAAGCATATCAGATTACGCCCCACTGTCACTTGTGATCATCCAGTAGCGCTTGACTTTCACTAGGATAAAGACCTTCATTGCCGTCTGTTCCTCTAAGTCATTGCCAGCACTCCCTCACATGCAGCTTTGCCCTGCCCTTTGGGGTTAATTTGATTTCCCCAGAGGTGCTCTCTCATGCTCTGTGCCTTCGTGTACCCTATTCCCTTCTTGGATGGTCCCTTCTCTGCTGTGTCTGTCTAAGGCTCTTTCTTCAAGATCAACTCCAAGAGTCACTTAGATTCACTCTGAAATAAATGGCTCCATGAATGTGAAATGTTTGGATAAAGAAAAATATCTTCATCACTTAAAAAAAAAATTCCTTCTAGAATCTTCCCTGAACAGTCCATTTCCTTGAATCCACCCTAATAATAACTAGCCTCTCACTCCCAGGTTAAAAATTAGCTGCTGCTTAGGACTTCCTTGGCAGATGGCGTATGAGCACAGTGAGGTAGAGATTTTGGTAGACGCATCTGTCTCGTCCATTGGCCTGGGGTTTGCAAAATGAGAGGGGATTTCGTGTTCTTTAACAGACTATGGAATGAGTGACTGAGCACTGAGGTTAAATGAGACGGTTAATACGTGAACCGAGTGCTCATATTTAGGCCCTGTGTTCATCTTCCTCCCTTCCTCCTGCTACCTGTAGAGTGAAGTATGAAGAAGTGGTCCTCACGTTTTGATTTTGGCCTACCTCATCACAGCACGAGATAGAGGGGACTCTATTCATTTTCAGTTGCAAATAACCAAAACCTCTACTTCTACTGGCTTTAAAGATTAGTGATTTTTATTTTAAGTTACAGAAAGTTCAGAAATAGGGCAGTTTCGAGGTTGGTTAATTTGGTGGCTCGATAGTGTCGCCAGAGATCCAGGTTCCACATCTCTGTTGCACCATCCTTACCCAGGTGACCTACCTCCTCTAGTAGTGGCAAGATGGCTGCTTCAGTTTTTCACAAACCCTTTGAGGGACAATAAGAAGGGCAGAAAATGGGATCTCATTGACCAGACCAGGGTCACATGCCCCTTCCTGAGGTCATCATTCATTGCTATGAGTGCCACACACTAACCAAATGCACCTCTTGGATCTGGACCCAGCCTTTCTCATGTTTTTAAAGGAGTGTAGACACCTGAAGAGAATCATGGTTCGTCTGTGATTCTGGATCACAGAAAGAGCAACAGTGAGTGGGGAGGGCTTTCCAAATTGTTTTATCGTTTCCACTACATAACAACAACAACAACAACAACAAAATTGTTTTCAATTGAGAGGCTAGGTGAAAAGCTGCCTTAAGTAAGTATATTGTTTTCAGCTTGTACCTCTTAGCAGTGAAAAAATAGCAAGAGGAAACCGAAACCAATGGTAAATGTGGAGGGAAGAAAAAACCCCAAATGTTACTCCCTGGAAGGAGAGTTTTTGATCTTACAAACTAGCGGCTTTTATTCTTTAGCTTCCAAAGTCTATAAAAATGCTTCTAAGCAAACTTAACTTCCAAGTCCATAAAAATGTGATTTATCATTTACAACATGACATTTATAGGATCCTTTTTTGGTCCTGGCAAGGGAAACTGAGAGAAAGGTGTGAAGACCTCCTAGTCTTTGAAGATGACTAACGATGCAGTATATTGTTACTTATATTTCTGAAATCAAAGTATGCCATTGTATTCCTTCAAATCTAACTAGCAAAGGAATTTATATACACTTTTAAAACATAATTTATATAATAAAAATATTTAAATATGCGGCCTTCTGTAATTCAGTGAAACACATTATCAAACAGGAACTAAAGCTTGAATTCTGTTCTACAGTTGATTCTCAATAGTGCCTAGCATAGTAGGAGCCATTAAATGTGTTTGTATATGCTTATAAGTGCATGGATGTGGGTTTTATATTTCGGTATAACATCTTAGATACTTTTTTCCAATAAGGCGATTATAAATAAGTATAATAATAAATATGGTTCTATTTCCAAATCATGTACACACACAAAATTTTAAAAAAATTTTGTTAAAAACTAATACAGCTACAGATTTCATGTATACAGTGGAAAGAGTTTTAATTAAAAACAAAGCAAATGTTAATATTTATTAGAAAGCCTGCTTATTTGTCTCTAATCCATAAAAATTTAGGTGTTTTCATCTTTGCTTTGCATCCTGCAAAAAAAGAAAGATCAGATTTTAAAAGAAAATGATAAGTAACCTATAGTATGGTTGATATGTTTTGGGACAATATAATATATACAGTAAATTGAAAGTCTGTGCTCATATAGAGAAATATTGGTTATACTGGTTCTGTGTTTTACAAAGCTCTGTGCTAACTTTGACTACTTCTAAACAAACTATTTTATACAGAAGTCTGAGCTACTAACTAGCAACTACATATGGATTCAGGTTGGGAGTACCCAGACTGCTGATTTTGCAAGTTTTATTATGGGAGAGAAATGAGAGCTGGAGAGAGTGATTGACTTTTTGCTTTTACTTCCTAGATAATTAACTCTCAAACTCCTGACCTCAGGTGATCCACCTGCCTCAGCCTCCCAAAGTGCTGGGATTACAGGCGTGAGCCACCGTGCCCGGCTTCTCAACTCTCAATTACACATTGACTATGTTGATACAGACTTCATCTACTGGTGAAAGAGTAGAAGCCAGTCAATGGATGTTGATCCAACAAAGAAGTGTGTAAGTGTTCAAGGTTGCAGTAGGTGCTCAGAATAGTATAAAGGGCTCAGGGTGGTAGGTACTAGGTATTTTACTGATATCTGTAATTCCCATGAAGTAGTTTACATGGGGTAGATAAGCATGTTTCCTGTGGACTAATTAGGGCACAATGCAAAGCAATGAAAAATTTCATGTAGCAGTGAATGCAAGTCTCATGGGCCTGAGCTAGGGTTGTAGTAGTAGAATAGTAGCTGGGATTGAAAGTTTATATATTTTTTAGACATATAAAAATTCATATACATTTATAGAACTAGATTAATACAATAATTAACATATTTATATATTTCACTATATTAATACAACAATTAATACATTAATAGAAATATTTAATACATATGTTCTATATTTTAATTAATTCAATAATATATTAATATAAATATATAACATGCATTATATAATACAATTTATATAATATATAAAAATTTATATGATATAAATATAAATTTTAATGTTTCTAGTATAACTATATTATGTTAATATTTATATAAACATGTTAACATTATATAAATACCAATAGTTGCAATTATGCTAGGAACATAAAAAGAATGAGAGAAGTAGGGGCCGGGCGCGGTGGCTCACGCCTGTAATCCCAGCACTTTGGGAGGCCGAGGCAGGTGGATCACGAGGTCAAGAGATCGAGACCATCTTGGTCAACATGGTGAAACCCCGTCTCTACTAAAAATACAAAAAATCAGCTGGGCATGGTGGTGCGTGCTTGTAATCCCAGCTACTCAGGAGGCTGAGGCAGGAGAATTGCCTGAACCCAGGAGGCGGCGGTTGCGGTGAGCCGAGATCGTGCCATTGCACTCCAGCCTGAAGAGCGAAACTCCATCTCAAAAACAAAAAAACAAAAAAACAAAAAGAATGAGAGAAGTAAATCTATGTACTTAAACAAAGTATTGAATAAGTTTTTTATAAAACAGTTGGCCAGAGAAAGTAGATACCTTGGTAGATTATCAAGAAATTCAAGTAAGGGTTGAAGGTTTGTAAGAGTGACGTCCAAAAAGCTCTTCAAAAAGCCCATATATTACCACCATGCACAGCAATCAGGGAAGGTAATGGAAAATGTTGATCCCCCTTTTTTTAAAGATAGAAAGCTGCTAAGGAATGACATGAAAACGGCATTCTTGCATGTAGATATATACCTTAGAAAAAAATTCTTCCACTCCTAACAGGAAATTCAGTAGATAGAGGAACCAAAATGAAAAGGTTACTGCCTTTTGAATGATTAAATAAATTAATCTTGGCTACTCTGCATAAAAATGATCTTGCACTTGCACAGATTGCATTTGCAACGTCACTGACTATCCTTAAGAACTTGCATATGATAGAAAAGGTCTCTATAGTTTAGAAAATGAATGACTTTAAATGGGTTCCACCAGGGAACAAAGTAACCATGGATTTAATCTGCTAACTGGAGAAGTCCTGGGTAGTGACAGCCTGGTTTTACATTTGGTCAGACTATCTTATCTCTTACTGTGATATGGTAAAGGGATTGGTAGGAAAAAGGAAATTGGTAGGGAAAAAGACAGATTTTATCTATATAGATTTTAGCAAGAATTTTGGTATTGTCTTTCCATAATGAAATTGAGAAGAGCAGTTTGATTCTAGCTTTTTGCATCTGTGGGTTAATTGTTCCAGACAAAAGACACCATGGACCACCTTGTTTTTATAATCATTTACAACTGCTTACAAAAATCTGAATATATGCGGAGTTAGAGTTGCAAAGAGAGAGAAAACCCAGTGATTGTCCTCTGGGACTCTATGGAGGCAGACATAAACAAGAAAAGATACACGTAACATACAGCGAGCTTCATTTGTGTGATAAATAGTAAATGGCACCTTAAAGAGAAGACTTTTTTAAAGGATTAAAATAAACACCATCATCTTTTAAGTCTAAAAACAATGTGTTTTTACTATTTTTAGAGATAAATGACTAATGTATTCCAGAAACGCGGTTGTAAGAAAAAAAAATCAACAGTGTAAGAGATCAAAACACCACGACTTGAGAGTATGTATTGGAATGATGGTAGCTCTCTCATTTTCTACTTCTCTGAAACAATGTTTCTCAGACATGCAAGGAGTCACCTAGGATCTTGTTAAAACACAAATGCCGATTCAGTCGTTGGAGTGGGCCTGGGAATCTGCATTTCTGACAAGCTCTCAGATGATGCTGGTGCTGCTGGTGCTAACCCACACTTTGAGTAATGGCAAGGGGATAGACCATACTGGACTGAGAAACACTAACCTGCTATGGAAATCCATGTTGGTTAGACTCTTGAATCCTTGGACCAAAGGATCTAGAAAGTTTTGAGCCAGAGATAAGAGAAAATTAAATTTGCCAGAAAGGATGAAAAAAGTTACTATCATGCAGCACTTTATTTTATTTTTATTTTTGTGATGGAGTCTTGCTTTGTTGCCCAGGCTGGAGTGCAGTGGCACAACCTCAGCTCACTGCAACCCCCACCTCCCAGGTTCAAATGTTTCTCCCACCTCAGCCTCCCAAGTAGCTGGGATTACAGGCATGTACCACCACGCCCTGCTATTTTTTTTCTATTTGTAGTAGAGACGGGGTTTCACTCTGTTGACTGGGCTGGTTTCCAACTCCTGACCTCAAGTGATCCACCCACCTCAGTCTCCCAAAGTGCTAGGATTATAGATGTGAGCCACTACGCCCAGCCTCATGTAGCATTTTAAAAAAGGAACTACTGGCTGTCTGTAATAATGAGTATCAAAAATGTAGACTGTTACACAGAGAGTTTGATGGCTTTACTAAGTCTGCATATAATGGTGTGAAAGGAAAATACCTTGGGCCCCTTCAAATTGGGAACTGCTTAGGGCAAATCTGCCTCCCATTCTATTCAGTCGAACCTCTGCTTTGCCCCAGGACTGAGTTAACTGCAGAATAGAATTATGTCTCAGTGAAGATACAGACCCTTAAAGGGGGCATTTAGATTTCCTCTTTTCTCCATGGGACTTTAAAATAAGATGGTCATCCAGCAGCGCTGGCTTAAATGAGACCTGTAAATGTTAAAAGATTCTCAGCATTCCTCGTAAGTCTCTAAAGGTAACATTGAACCAGAGTGCCACTTATGACTTCCGAGGAGAGATGGTTCATAGTCACAGCCGTGGGCATTATTCCACAGATTGTGTTCATTGTAAAACAGTGCATTAGATCGTCATGCTGTTTATCTTGCTCCTGAATCCATCACATCTTACCTATCTGTAGATCACTAATTATATAAGTCCTTATTTTTTATTTTTGCAGAGACAAGGTCTGGCTTTGTTGACCAGTCTGATCTGGTCCCAAGCTATCCTCTCTTCTCAGCCTCCAAAAGTGCTGGGATTACAGGCATGAGCCACCACACCTGGCCTGGTCCTTGCTTCTTAAAGAAAAATGATTTGAACGTCAGTTAAATGCATTGTCCCAATGGTTTTAAATAGCTCTAAAACTACAGGGGACCTAGATGGTTCAGGAAAAGAGATTTTTTTCCCTCTCTCTTTTTTTTAATTCTGTTTTTCCTATTGATAGAGTCCTTGACTCTGTTTAGGAAATCATTTATAATGAAAATGTTATTTTCCTGCTGTCTGGCTAATATTAAGCTTTTCTAGAGTTAAAGCTGATATTAAATAAGATTCAGTTAAGTTTTATCAGCTGACCACGCTCATGTTTTTTGTTTACTTTTTCCAGAAACTTCAAAATAGTTCACAATCTTTTAGGAATTTTAAATTTTTCTATGTTTCCCTCTATAGGAAAATATCCAGTAAAACCATGTAGGAGTCATAATTTTAGTTTTAAATGTGGAAGATCTGGATATATATCTCTCTGTGTATACTTTGTTCCAGCAATACAGCAGTAAACAAAACAGAGTGCCTGTGCTCATGGACTTTGCATTCTAGCTGCAGAGATGCAGATTATAAACAAATAGGCAATTAAATCTATAAATATTTCAGACGGTGCAAAGCACAGCACATATACAGCAGAAAAACAGACATGGGGAAATGGAGCTCTGTGGTGGGGTGGGGGGGTGGGCCACTATCTTAAATCAGACGCTTGGGGAAGGCCTCTCTAATAAGATAACATCTGAGCCATGAGAGTGTGTCATTTGGATTTCTGGAAGAAGAGTGTTCTAGGCAGAGGAAAGAGCACGTTTGTATTGGACACCTATTGGGTGCCTCTTCAAATCCTCTCTTTATTATCCAGCCACTGCTGCGGGGATTAGTCCTACAGGCTTCACCCAGCTTCAGAGAAGTGTAAGCCGATGGCAGCTCCATTGGGGCCTGCGTTATCTACATTCACATGCTTTTGATTCCCGACCTAGGACAATGAGGACTTCGTTGTCATCGTCTTCTTCTTGTTCTTCTCCTTCTTCCTCTTCCTTCTTCTTCCTTCTTCCTTCTTTCTTTTCTTCTTTCTCTTCCTCTTCCTTCTTTTCTTTGCTTTTCCTCCTCCTCCTCCTCCTCCTCCTCCTCCTCCTCCTCCTCCTCCCCCTCCTCCTCCTCCTCCTCCTTCTTTCTTCTTTTTCTTTCTTCTTCGGACACAGGGTCTTGCTATGGGCTCCTGGGCTCAAGTGAACATCTGACCTAAGACTTCTTGGTGCTACATTATGGGGGTACCAGCAGAAACCCGTTTACCACTCATGCTTGCACAACCCAGAAATGCTAGTGAGTTCATGCTGACGTGGCCACTCTTGACCAATAGGAAACTGGAGCCTATAGATACATTTCACCCCCTTTGAAGTAAGACATTGAAGAATTTGCAAAGGAGATCCAGTTTCTCCCACTTCCCTTTTAGGGATGATTTATTCTCTTAAGGTGTGCAATAACTTTGTAAGAACTGTAGATTTTGTCATAATAATGATAAAAGTATCAGCAAACTTGAAAAAGAGGAATTAGTATTGGTAGCAACAACTCTGTTGCTAATACCTTTGTTTTTAATTAGTGATTCTAAGGTACAAAGAGTAATTCAAACAACAGTATCAGGTTTCTTATAATTGCAAAGCTAATGGCAAGCCTTTGATTTTCCAAAATTGTTTCCTTTTAAAAAGTTTCTATTCTCGGCTAGGCACAGTGGCTTATGCGTGTAATCCCAGCACTTTGGGAGGCTGAGGCAGGCAGATCACGAGGTCAGGAGTTTGAGACCAGCCTGGTCAACATGGCAAAACCCCGTTTCTACTAAAAATACTAAAATTAGCTCAGCATGGTGGCAAATGTCTGCAATCCCAGCTACTCAGGAGGCTGAGGCAGGAGAATTGCTTGAACCTGGGAGGCAAAAGTTGCAGTGAACCAAGATCGCGCCATTGCACTCCAGTCTGGGTGACAGGGTGAGGCTCCATCTTAAAAAAAAGAAAAGTTTCTGTTCTCGTCCAGGCATGGTGGCTCATGGTTATAATCCCAGCACTTTAGATGGCCAAAGCCCGAGGATTGCTTGAGCTGAGTTCAAGATCAGCCTGGACAACATAGTGAGACTTCAACTCTACCAAAAAAAAAAAAAAAATTGGTCAGACATGGTGGCATGTGTCTGTAGTCCCAGCTACTTAGGAGGCTGAGGTGGGAGGATCGCTTGAGCTCAGAAGATTGAGGCTGCAGTGAACTTGATCATGCTACTGCACTCCAGCCTTCGTGACAGAGTGAAACCTTTTTTTTTCAAAAAAAAGTTTCTGTTTTCACTGACTTTATAAAGTGAGATAAGGACAGATCCACAGATTCACTAATTTTACTGACTAGACAGGAAGACTTGAATGGAGGGTAAGGCTGGGTAGTATCATTCTTATTTCTAGGTTCATATATTGAATTCCTTGTTTAGAATTACTTACTCCACAATAGGAGTAAACTGAGCCCAGTCGTAACAGATATTCTTTGCAGTTCTACTGTAGTTTGAGGATTTTTCTACCATCCCATAGGTTGATTTTTGAAAGATACGAATTTCTAACAACTTGCTAACAATGAGGCCTCAAACTATCATCATCTGAATCTCATTTTGTTTGAGACTGATCATTGAAAGAGAAATGCATTGAACTATATCATCGTAGAATAGAAAGAGATTTTAAATCCTGTAATCCCAGTATTTTGGGAGGCCGACGTGGGCAGATCACAAGGTCAGGATATCGAGACTATTCTGACTAACATGGTGAAACCCCATCTCTACTAAAATACAAAAAATTAGCTGGTCGTGGTGGTGTGGGCCTGTAGTCCCACCTACTTGGGAGGCTGAGGCAGGGGAATTGCTTCAACCTGGGAGGCGGAAATTGCAGTGAGCTGAGTGACAGAGTGAGATTCTGTCTCAAAAAAAAAAAAAGCATTTAAGGCCAACTTTCCAACTAAGGTACTCAAGTACCATCACATTTTCTGATCTTGATGACATATCTTTTTTAGTGGATTTTTAACCTTTCATTATCTTTGGGGTCAACTAAACACTCATATCTTTTCCCACATTCAGCTGCCATTCACATTAGGTAGGTTCTCTTCAATCTAGAATCCTTTAACAGATTTTTCATTTATTTGGGTCAGTTTAATTAATTAACACATTTAATCAGAATTCTTTTATTGTATTTATTTATTTATTTTGAGATAGAGTTTCTCTCTTGTTGCCCAGGCTGGAGTGCAACGGTGTGAACTCTGCTCACTGCAACCTCTGCCTCCCGGGTTCAAGCAATTGTCCTGCCTCCGCCTCATAAGTAGCTGGGATCACAGATGCCCGCCACCACTCCTTACTAATTTTTGTATTTTTAGTAGAGACGGGGTTTCACCATGTTGGCCAGGCTGTTCTTGAACTCCTGACCTCAGGTGATTCTCCTGCCTTGGCCTCCCAAAGTGCTGGCATTACAGGCTTGAACCACCACATCTGGACTTAATCAGCATTATTTACTGAGTGTTTATGATGTGGCAGGCACTGTGCTCTACTTTATGGATACAAGTCTGATAGGGCATGTAGTATGTACCCTCAGAGAGCTTACAGTATTGCAGGTGCTATGGGATACATCAACACACAATTATAAGCCAGCAGAACACAGCATTCAATGGGAATGCTCAAGAGACGCAACTAACCTAGCTCAGAGGATGCATTAGGAAAGGTGTCCCAAAGGAACTGGTGTCTGAGATGGGACTATGCCCTATTCTGCTTAAGGGACAGGATGGGAAGGTTATATGTGAGGATTTAGAGGGTGCAAAGACTCAGACACTGAAGGAGAGAGTCTGGAGATCCCAGGCCCCAGAACTGCTTTAGGACGTTGATTTGTGTTATCAAGTGTGCAGCAGAGAGAGGAGAGAGATAGGGTGGGGTGGCTGGAAGACAAACTGGGCCTAGATCTTGAAGGGTCTAGAAAATCACACTGAAGGGTATGGGTTTTATCTTTGAAGCTGTAGTACATCATTAAAGTGTTTTGAGAAAGGCAGTCTCGATCAGATTGGCCTTTAGAAAGATAACTATGGGTGGTTAGCTCTCTACCTGTTCAGGAGATACTGAATGTCTTCCTCCATCTGCAGTCAAAAAACCAACCTCTCTATCCCCCATGCACGTGCTCCTAGTTCGCGTCTGCAGCATGAACATACTTTGTACTCTCATTCCTCAAACACAGTCCAGTGCCCACTATTATTCACCCTGCAGATCCTGCTCCGAGTTTGCAATCTCATCTGGACACATTCCTGCCCTTCTCCTGGAGTCTGGCTGTTACCTGGATGCTTTCGTTTTCTCACATGCTCATCCCTCAGAGTTTGGGGGGTGGAGGGCAGGGATCGCTCTTGCTCTTTTTTTTATTTTTTATTTTTTTAGACGGAGTTTGGCTCTGTTGCCCAGGCTGGAGTGCATTGGCACGATCTTGGCTGACTGCAACTTCTGTCTCCCGGGTTCAAGCGATTCTCTTGCCTCAGCCTCCCAAGTAGCTGGGACTACAGGTGCGCACCACCATGCCCAGCTAACTTTTTTTTTTTTTTTTTTTTTTAACGTAGTTTCGCTCTTGTTACCCAGGCTGGACTGCAATGGTGCTATCTCGGCTCACCGCAACCTCCGCCTCCTGGGTTCAGGCAATTCTCCTGCCTCAGCCTCCTGAGTATCTGGGATTACAGGCATGCACCACCATGCCCAGCTAATTTTTTGTATTTTTAGTAGAGAAGGGGTTTCACCACGTTGACCAGGATGGTCTCGGTCTCTTGACCTCGTGATCCACCCACCTCGGCCTCCCAAAGTGCTGGGATTACAGGCTTGAGCCACCGCACCCGGCCAGCTAACTTTTATATTGTTAGTAGAGACAGGGTTTCACCATATTAGTCAGGCTGGTCTTGGACTCCTGATCTTGTGATTGGCCTGCCTCGGCCTCCCAAAGTGCTGGGATTACAGGCGTGAGCCACCGTGCCTGGCCGTCTCCCTTGTTTTCTATTGCTGCTTCCAGATCACTCTGTCTCATTCTCATTTAACCACAAAACTGATACTTAAAGTTTAGAATTTTTTTTATTGCTTTTGTAGAGGAGAGAATTTTTGGAGACCCTTATTCCACTATTTTCATTCGTTTTTTTGGAAGGGACAGGGTCTTGCTCCACTGCCCAGGCTGGAGTGCAGTGGTATGATCATGACTCACTGCAGCCTCCACCTCCTGAACTCAAGCCCCTCCCACCTCAGCCTCCCCAGTAGCTCGGACTACAGGCATGCACCACTCCATCCACCTAGATTTTTTATTTTTGTAGAGACAAGCTCTCACTATGTTGCCCACACTGGTCTTGAACTTCTGACCTGAAGAAAAGCCTCCTACCTTGTCCTCCCAAAATGCTGGGATTACAGGTGTGAGCCCACTGCACCTGGCCCACCATTTCAATTAAGATTTTGAACCTGCTTTTTAATTTGGCTGCTTTTCTTCTCTAACACTTGTGGGGTGTGCTCTGGGTACTGGAATTATGTACCTTCTTTCCTTTTACTCTTTCAGTGCTTTAAGGATCAGATTATTGGTTTTTGGTTTTGTTTTGCTTTGTTTGTTTTTTACATATTCCTTTATAATATAGGTTATTTCTTGTGGTCTTTTCCATAGTAAGAGATATAAAATCAGTCAGTTTTAGGTCTGTCAAAAGCATTCTTGTTCAAACACATTTTGTCTACCTTACCTTTCTGGGTTGGATGATCCCACCCATCACTAACATTTAATTTAGACCTGGATGCAACCTATTACTGTTCTTCTTGGGTGTTGGAAGTAGGAAAGTTTCTCTTCAAAGTTTCCTTTCTTGTTTAAGAAAAATTCATAAATATTAGAAATAATAGTTTGTTTTAAACACTTTCTTCAAAAGCCTGCTTGCCTTTTGGCTAGAAGCCGTATAGTATGTAGCTGTTAAACATGCTTACAGACATGTAGTACATTCTATGTCCTTGTACTTTAACCAAGATATCTGTGCTGGATGTGCTCATGGGCATGCCCCAGCTGGCAGCCTATTCCCCTTCCTTATTTGGACTTCCCTTTTTTGCTCTCCATTGTTTTTACCTGTTTAGAAAAGTTTCAAGTTATTAGCCAATCAGGTTTTAGTTTAGATTGTGAGGTCTGACTCCAGCCAACAGAGATCAGACATAGCAGTAAGGACAACCCCAACGCCTAAGAAATAAATATGTCTGTTTTCCTTTGTTTGTTGTACTCATGTGGCAAGATTGCTAGTGGGAGTACCCTTTCTGCATAACGTAAAAAAAAAAATTGATTTGCTGAGAGATCCTTTGTCCCAGTACTAATTTTTCTTTGCTGAACCAAAAAGAAACATTTTATACACAACACTATGTTTCATTAACATGGTCCCAACTTTGCTATACCTGCCTTTAGCATCCTAGTCCTACAGATTTCTTTGGTATGTTTTCTTAGGACTTAGACAATATCTGTAATATGTACCCATCTATAATAATTGTATTCTCCTGAAAGTTACTCAATTATCTTTTGAATAGTTTTATTTATTTGCTCTGTAGTAAAGGTGAAGATAGATCTGGATAGTCTTACAGAAGTAATAATCTTCAGATAAAATGTAATAGAATTTAAAAAATTATTTATTATACTTTAAGTTCTGGAGTACCTGTGCAGATTGTGCAGGTTTGTTACATAGGTATACACGTGCCATGGTGGTGGTTTGCTGCATCATCTACATTAGGTATTTCTCCTAATGCTATCCCTCCCCAATCCCCCCACCCCTTGCTATTCCTCCCCTAACCCCCAACCCCTCACAGGCCCCCGTGTGTGATGTTCCCCTCCCTATGTCCATGTGTTCTCATTGTTCAACACCCACTTATGAGTGAGAACATGTGGTATTTGGTTTTCTGTTCTTGTGTCAGTTTCCTGAGAATGATGGTTTCCAGTTTCATCCATGTTCCTGTAAAGGACATGAATTCATCCTTTTTTATGGCTGCATAGTATTCCATGGTGTGTATGTGTCACATTTTCTTTACCCAGTCTATCATTGATGAGCATTTGGGTTGGTTCCAAGTCTTTGCTATTGCATAAGTGGAATTTTTAAAAATAGAAAAAAGCATTTGAGGATTTCTTTGAACATCAAAATCTAGCTTAAATTCCATTTTATAAATATAAATATCTTCCTGGCCCCCTTTATAATTATACAATAAAGAGAAATGTAAAAGATCTTGGCTCAATTGTGTCCCTACCTAATCAGCTATGTGATCTTGGGAAAAATCAGCTCATCATTTTGATGCTTAGCTTCCTATAGAGAGAGGAGATATCTGGCTGGACTGCAGATATCTCTAAGTTTGTTTGTTTGTTTCTTTGTTTTGTCTTGTTCTGTCACCCAGGCTGGAGTGCAGTGGTGTGATTTGGGCTCACTGCAACCTCCGCTTCCCGGGTTCAAGCAATTCTCCTGCCTCAGCCTCCCAAGTAGTTGGGATTACAGGTGTCCGCCACCACACGGCTAATTTTTGGTAGAGACGGGGATTCCTCATGTTGGTCGGGCTGGTCTCAAACTTCTGATTTCAGGTGATCCGCCTACCTTGCCCAGTCCCAAAGTGCTGGGATTACAGGTGTGAGCCACCATGCCCGGCCCGATGTCTCTAAGTTTTCAGAAGGCTCATCTTATCTTAATACATCAAAAGACTTTGAAGCAGGTATTTTACCACATGGTTGGTACAGTTTCTGTGATATCTCTTTGGACTTGATAATCTCTGCTATGAAAGCCGTTTAGGAGGTGGAACTTCTATTTCAGCATGCAGATTACTCTTATTCAGTACCTATCTAGAAAACTAGCTAGCAACTCGAAACTGAAGGGAAATGAGACAAAGAGAAAAGTCCCAAATAGTTCCTTAATCCTTTTAGCAAGAAAACACTGGAAGGGAGAAATGTGGGAATACGTAGGGTTCTGAACAAGCAGTAACAGTAATGTGGCTTCCACCCTCCCTCTCCTTTTTCTCACTAGCCCTACACATAATTTAATCATCTGTGCTAGAAATGAGAACCTACGTCTCTTGATAGAACTTATAGTACCAGTTCCCATGGTGTAAGAATGACATCATTCATTTTTGTGGTTTGGTGAAAAACAAATGAAATTTCTCACCTCAAATTTCAGAAAGCAAAAGGAATTGTTCCCAAGCAGAACTTGTCATTTCCTTGGAGTGATTATGAAACCTGTCTGTGGTTATGGAGAATTTTCCTTCTCAGAATTTATGAAAACTCAAAATTTTCCAGGCTTTAGAAATAATCGCAGATAAATAAAAATATTGAGCATCTTGGTTGTACTGGTTCAGGTTTGGAGGCGATTCAAATTTTGCACATCGGCCTCTGGTGGGGGTCGGTGAAGGAAAGAGAAAACAAATTGAGTGAGGCATTTTGAGTACCGGATGGATGGTGCCCATGCACTGCCCAGGGCTGATTTTTGGTTTCTGTGCAGGTGGAGACGTGGAAGGGCAGATTAAACACCGCATTCATCTGAGGTGTGCTACGTCAGCACCTTTCAGGTGCTGAGAAGTGGAGTGCTTTACTTCAGTGATTAGCGTATGAGTGAAAAACCTGAAGGAAATGTACTAGAAAGAAGCCTAGGCTGAACGCCTTGGAAGGGTAGTGAAATTCTTTCAGCCGGCCCCCGGTGAAAGAAGCCTCACATTTCAGCTCTAGGGCAGCTCTGAGTACAGGGAGAAGGACCCGCTGAAGGACCCTATTAGTGTGAATGATGGCTTCCTTTTACACATTAGTCAATTTTCAGGCAAGGCTTTTCACACTGTAAGGAGATCAACAACAACAACAACAAAAAACTCCCCTAAAGTCTTTTTGAAAATATCCTGAAGGTGACTTTATGGCAGCAGCAGATCCCAGATTAGTTACAGCAGCTGTTTGTTTACATTGTTCAGTTATTTTGAAAACTGTTAACCTACTGTTTCCAAGATGACAAATAAGTGGATCCTAGGGTCACTTAGAATCAAATGTTAATCTTCCTAATGTGAACACTCGGACAATTTGGGAGAGAAAAGGGATCTCTCTCTTCCCTCACACCCGTATTTTGTTACTCTATAAATTGTATTTCAAAAAGAAGCACAATATTCTTTCTTGATACCTGGTTCAGACGGGCCAGGAGAAATCCTTCGTTTTCTGTCTTCCTGCCCTGAATAATTGCTTATTTTAAAAATAAATATTATAATTTTATTAACCGCACGTAGGCAAATTATTCTTAAAAATGGCTTAAGCCAATTTTAATCTTTTGAAAACTGTTTTTTTCATTCAGGTTAAAATGTTTAATTGCTATTAAGTCTGGTACGATTTATTTTGCCTTCCTTCAACTTCAATCAGCTGTCTATGCATGTGTCTGTGAGTGGCACTAGGAAGGAGTCGGTGTGGGAAAGATTAAAATATATTTATTTTTAATTTTAAACTCAGTTATTTAGTGTTTATGTAGCTTACTGAGTTCCTCACCTTGTATCACTCTGCTAAAATTCAAGCCTCTGATTGAATCGAGTCTGATTGGCTCAGGTCACATGACCAACCACCCCTTTTCTCAGAGAAAGCTGAGGATCTTTAATAGGAATCCCGCCAAACCTACATATAATGGGGGAGGAAGAATTTCTCATAATAAAATGAAAATGGATGTGTTATTAGCAAAAAGAAGAAGGAATGGATGCTGAGAAAAAGCAAGCATACCTCACAGTCCCTAAACCGCTGTCTCCAAGTCTCACAATAATGTCCCATGTTCTACCTGACGACAGGAGAGAAACGTATGTCCTTTCAAGGTGCCTTTCAATTAAACTTTCCATGTGGCTGCCTTTTCACTGTATCCTTTAAGAGTGGAAACTAGTCCTCTTCTTCTGAGCTGGTGGCTAACACAAGCAGCCATTTAATAGATACTGAATGAACTTTCTTTTTTCTTTCTTTCTTTCTTTTTTTTTTTTTTTTTTTAGACAGACAGAGTCTTGCTTTGTTGCCCAGGCTGGAGTGCAATGGTGCGATGTTGGCTGACTGCAACCTCTGCCTCCTGGGTTCAAGCGATTCTCCTGCCTCAGCTTCCCGAGTAGCTGGGATTACAGACACCTGCCATCACCCCGGCTAATTTTTGTATTTTTAGTAAAGACAGGGTTTCACCATCCTGGCTAGGCTGGCCTCGAACTCCTGACCTTAGACAATCTGCCCGCCTCGGCATCTCAAAGTGCTGGGATTACAGGCATGAGCCACAGTCCCCGACATCAATGAACTTTCTTAAAGGAACCCAGAGAGCCCAGCTGTGAGCGTTTTTGTGCTCTCCTTTCAGTCTGGTCTGGTTGTACGTGTAGAAGTGCTTGCCTTCTTCTGTCTCTCTTCCTGCAGCTCTGGGCACTGACTCCCCAAGGATTCCAGTCCTGATCTGGTGGAGACCGGCTATTGATAAAGAATAAATAAATGAGCAAAATGGCAGGTACTGTCTATTTTGTGATGTTTAAAAAAATTAAAACATTTTCATGGGCCCTAAAACTAATGTGAACTCGAGCCCCTGTTCCTGCTGTAACTAGCAGTTACAAGTCAGGCCTGCGCATCGGAGCAGATATCTTCATGACTGCAGCATCAACTGACTGCTGCTACCTCTCCAGCCATATCTCCCACTGCCCTGCCCTCCTTCACTCTGGTCCAGCCTGCCCAGCCCTGCTTCATGCCCTCTATCATGCCCAGCATATTCCTATTCCAGAGCCTGAGCCCTGGAGTTCTCTTGACCTGAGGAAGAGCATCCTCAGATTTTTGCAAATCACTCTGGTCTCCACAAATGTCACCTCCCTAGAGAGGCCTTCCTTGACAATCCTGACTATTCCAGTCACCCTCCATGTCATTATCCTGTTGTAGTTTTGCTCCCACTACAGGGAGCAAAATAGACAGAACCTGCCATTTTGCTCCCACATTCTTCGAATGAGCCAAGAAAGCTTTGCAGCCTATCCACCCATTCATTTATTCCATAAATGTTTGTTAAGAACCTATCATGGATCAAGCACTGGGGATGTGACAGTGAATAAGGCAGACCAAGTCCCTGCCCTCATATATCTCATAGCCCTTGTATCATCTTGGCACAAGAGACCAACAATAAACAAAGAAATGAGACCTTTTCAGATTGTTGTAAGTTCCACTAAGAAACCGCAACAGGTTGGCTGGTCGCAGTGGCTCACACCTGTAATCCCAGCATTTTGGGAGGCTGAGGTGGGTGGATCACAAGGTCAGGAGTTCAAGACCAACCTGGCCAATATGGTGAAACTCTGTCTCTACTAAAAATACAAAAATTAGCTGGGCTTGGTGGTGGGTGCCTGTTGTCCTAGCTACTCAGGAGGCTGAGGCAGGAGAATGGCTTGAACCCAGAAGGCAGAGGTTGCAGTGAGCTGAGATTGTACCATTGCACTCCAGCTTGGGTAACAGAGCAAGACTCCATTTCAAAAAAAAAAAGAAAAAAAGAAAAAAGAAACTACAACAGGATAATGGCATGGAGGGTGACTGGAATAGTCAGGGTTGTCGAGGAAGGCCTCTCTAGGGAGGTGACATTTGTGGAGACCAGAGTGACTTGCAAAAATCTGAGGATGCTCTTCCTCAGGTCAAGAGAACTCCAGGGCTCAGGCTCTGGAATAGGAATATGCTGGGCATGATAGAGGGCATGAAGCAGGGCTGGGCAGGCTGGACCGGAGTGAAGGAGGGCAGGGCAGTGGGAGATATGGCTGGAGAGGTAGCAGCAGTCAGTTGATGCTGCAGTCATGATGATGTATGCTCCGATGAGCAGGCCTGACTTGTAACTGCTAGTTACAGCAGGAACAGGGGCTCGAGTTCACATTACTTTTAGGGCCCATGAAAACGTTTTAATTTCTTTAAACATCACAGGGAAAAAGACAGTATAGTAATAACAGTAAATATATACAGGTCAAGCATTCCTAATCCAAAAATTCAAAGTACAAAATGTTCCAAGATCTAAGACTTTTTGAGTGCCAACATGCAGCTCAAAGGAAATGCTCATTGGAGAATTTCGGATTTTGGATGTTTGGATTAGGGATGCTAAACTGGTAAATATTCAAAAATCCGAAAATATCTGAAATCTGACACCCTTCTGGTCCCAAGCATTTCACATAAGAGATACTCAACTTGTAATAATGAATCCTGAATGGATTATATTCATTTTTATACCGAGGTAGTCATAAAATATGATTTCAATTCTTTTTTTTTTTTTTTCATGGAAGAAGCACCCATCAAGCCAGAAAAACCTAGGATTCACAAAAATCACAAAGCGGCCCCAGTGGTGATGATGTGCTTTCTAATGCAACCAAGCCTGGTCTGAACTATGAACATTTTCATCCAAGTTATAGAGTTCTCAGGACGTTCAGGCACTAAGATTTTCAACTGCTAAGCTTTCTCAGCAGTTGAATATCTCGAAGCACATCTTCTGATAACACAACCCTGGCAGCCATCACAGCATCTATGTTTCATTCTAACAAAGACTTTTTAGGGACCAGGATGTCCTAGAGAAGTTGAGCAGCACGTAGCAACAAGTCCTATAAGCCTCTGCTCCTGATAAGCCACAGGACACCCTTACTTGCTCTGGTGTTAAGGAGGAATGTGGAATGCTGCCTGTGATAAGTCTGGTATTCTTGTTTTTGTTTTAAAAAGATACTGTTAGCAATGTTATCTTCAAATATAAATAGTTTATTTTGAAAACAATCCTTATGTTAGTCACCTGAGGGTAGGCAGGGTAGGTATTATTATGATATGCAACCCACAAATGAAGAAACTGAAGTGAAAATGTCAGAGCTACGAGTTTGTAGAAATGGGACCATGTTCAGATTCCTTGCCTCCAAAATGCACGCCCTTGACATTATTAGAATTATTATTAATGAAGCTAAAGGTAGTATCTGGCTTCTAGTAGATGACCAGTAAACCTACACTGAAAACTAATAGAATACACTATTTAATTGCCTCTGAGAAAATAAGTTTCAGGCTTGTGTCATTCAACAGAAATAGGAAAGAAAATGCAGCGAAATGAAAAGCATTCACTAACACTTACTGAATTACTTTCACTGATCTGAAATTAACAAAACTTAAGTCAACTTAAACATTTATGGATTAAATACGACTGTATTCCTGGCCATGTTGAGGAAAGAAACAAACTGTCTATGGAATGTGAGTTTCTTGAGGTTTGTAGAATGTGAGATTTTGAGGTTTAATGCCTTTGTATCCAGAGGTCCTAGCACAGGGTTGGGGACATGTAGGTATGCTCCATGCATATTTGTTGAATCTATCTTCAATAAAAACAAGCCCTTGAAACCTGATAAATCTAAGTTCTAAACACTCAAAACAAAAGTTTGCAGAATTTCCCCCGATTCATTGCTTAAGTTTCTATCACACCCCTTATGTGCTTAAACATCTAAGTCATGAACCCAGCCCTCTGATTTTTCTCTTATTCAGGGAATCCCTTCATGCACCTGTGAAGAAATAGCCATTAACATCTAGAGAAGGGGCAGGCTTGGAGTGAACTATAACTGTGTGTAAAGGAAGAATAGAGCTGAACCAATATCGAATTTGGCAAATTAATCTTAACGTTTCATTCCTGTAGATGGCCCAGCTACAATGACATTCTCAACAAGGTCCTCTGTGATGAGGCCACCTTGGCCCAGTGATCACATTCATAAGGCATTTTCTCAGTTTGAAAGTTAAGAAGTAATTTTGGCCAGGCATGGTGGCTCACGCCTGTAATTCCAGCACCTTTGGAAGCCAAGGTGGGCAGATTACTTAAGCACAGGAGTTCAAGACCAGCCTTGTCAACATGGCAAAACCACATGTCTGCTAAAAATACAAAAAATTAGTCAGGCATGGTGGCTTGTGCCGTAGTCCCAGCTACTTGTGAGGCTGAGGCAGGAGAATCACTTGAACTTAGGAGGTGGAGGTTTCAGTGAGCTGCGATCGCACCACTGCACTCCAGCCTGGGTGGCACAGCAGGACTCTATCTCAGAAAACAAACAAACAATCAAAATATCCCCCAAAACAAAAACAAGCAAACAAGGAAAAAGAAGTAATTTTTTTTTTTTTTTTTTTTGAGACGGAGTTTCGCTCTTGTTACCCAGGCTGGAGTGCAATGGCCCCATCCCGGCTTACCGCAACCTCCGTCTCCTGGGTTCAGGCAATTCTCCTGCCTCAGCCTCCTGAGTAGCTGGGATTACAGGCACGCACCACCATGCCCAGCTAATTTTTTGTATTTTTAGTAGAGACGGGGTTTCACCATGTTGACCAGGATGGTCTCGATCTCTTGACCTCGTGATCCACCCGCCTCGGCCTCCCAAAGTGCTGGGATTACAGGCTTGAGCCACCGCACCCGGCAAGAAGTAATTTCTATCTCTGAAGACTTTCTGGGGCTTCCTGGATGGTATACTATTGACAAATACTCTATTTGATGCTGCGTCATGGAATTTCCTGTTTTAGAAACAGAGTCTGATTATTATTTCAACTTCCAAAGATAGCACTGTTATTAGTTACTTTAGTACGGCCTTTTCTGTGTGGATGGCCAAAGTTTCTCTGTTATTTTCCTAAGTTAGAAGTGATAAAAATACTGAATCACTTATTGATAGGCATAATTTGATGATAAAATCATGCTGTGAAGTCAGACTAACAAGCAGGTTTTGTACGTTCTGTTGCATTGATGTATGCGATTTATTAATCATTCCTGATGGGGTTTTTTCTACCTCCTCCTTCCCAGGAGCACTGCTGCTCCCCAGACCTGTGTCCCAGGTGCCCAGGGCAGGGCTCCTGCCATCTGAACCTTCCCAGTCTCTTTCCCTTTATACCCTACTCATCTCACACCCACCAACTTGCCCACCCCTGCTTTTGGCCTGTTGCCCCCTGTCAGGTGGTACACGAATATGGGTAGTGTATATTATATGGGGGTACTCTTTTCAGAGCAAATTTATATAAATTTGTGTAAATAAAAAAACTTTCTCCTCTCACTGGACCCATTGGTGGCATGAAGAGGAAAGAGGGACCAGGATCCGGGAGAGGTGAGTGAAGCATCTGGGTTGATTAGCATACCGATACTTTTGTTTCGTGGTGTTCTCCGCATTTCACTGTATGGATGTAGCAATGATCGACAATGGGGAGAGGGAAAGCACCCCAACCAGGATGATTGATAAATTGCGTACATCACTGGCACACAGATGAACACTCAATCTGATACTGTGTCCTGGAACTTCCTGTTTCAGAGACAGCATATGATTATTATTTCACTTCCAAAGATAGCACTGTTGTTAGTATGGCCTTTTGTATGGAAGAAGTTTCTGTTACTTTATTTAGTTATGAAAGCCATTCTTCATGGCTATTATTATTATTTTCTTTTTTTTTTCGAGATGGAATCTCGCTCAGTCACCCAGGTTGGAGTGCAGTGGTGCGATCTTGGCTCACTGCAACCTCTGCCTCTTAGGTTCAAGCGGTTCTCCTGCCTCAGCCTTCTGAGTAGCTAGGATTACAGGTGTGTGCCAACACACCAGACTAATTTTTTGGTATTTTTTAGTAGAGACAGGGTTTCACCATGTTGTCCAGGCTGGTCTCAAACTCCTGAGCTCCAGTGATCTGCCTGCCTCGGCCTCTCAAGGTTCTGGGTTTACAGGCATGAGCCACGGTGCCAGGCCTCATGGCTATAGAAATGCCAAAAAAAAAAAAAAAAAATGACAAATGCTGGTAAGGTTGTGGAGAAAAAGGAATGCTTATATGCCGCTGGTGGGAATAGTAAATTAGTCTTCTATTGTGGAAAGCAGTTTGGCGATTTCTCAAAGAAATTAGCACTGCCATTTAACCATGTGGTTAAATGGCAATTTAACTCTAATTATCTCGTTATTGAGTATATACTCAAAGGAATATAAATCATTCTGCCATCTTATTGTTGTGTATATACTCAAAGGAATATAAATCATTCTGCCATCTCATTATTGTGTATATACTCAAAGGAATATAAATCATTCTGCCATAAAGACACATGCACATGTATGTCCAATTACAACACTATTCACCATAGCAAAGACACGGAGTCAACCTAAATGCCCATCAATGGTAGACTAGAGAAAGAAAATGTGACACATATACACCATGGAATACTATGCAGCCATAAAAGAGAATGAGATCATCTCCTTTGCAGCAACATGGGTAGATCTGGAGATCATTATCCTAAGTGAACTAATGCAGGAACAGAAAACCAAATACCACATGTTCTCATGTGTAAGTGAAGCTAACATTGAGTACACATGGATACAAAGATGGGAACAACAGACACCAGGCCCTACTTGAGGGTCGGGGGTGGGAGGAGGCTGAGGATTGAAAAACTGCCTATTAGGTACCACGCTTATTACTTGGGTGACAAAATAATCTGTACAGCCAACCTCTGTGATACATAATTTACCTAAATAACAAACCTGCATTTGTACCCCTGAAACCAAAAGATTTTTTAAAAAACAATTCTTCTTGGGAGAGGGGAGAATGGGGAGTCATTGTTTAATGGGCATAAGGTTTCAGTTTGGGAAGACAAAACGAAATTCTAGGCTGTGCATGGTCGCTCAAGCCTGTAATCCCAGCACTTTGGGAGGTTGAAGCAGATGGATCACAAGGTGAGGTGTTCGAGACCAGCCTGGCCAACATAGTGAAATTCCATCCCTATTAAAAATACAAAAATTAGCCGAGTGTGGTGGCGGGTGCTTGTAATCCCAGCTGCTTGGGAGGCTGCGGCAGGAGAATTGTTTGAACCTGGGAAGAGAAGGTTGCAGTGAGCCGAGATCACTCCATTGTATTCCAGCCTGGGCGACAGTGCGAGACTCCGTCAAAAGAACAAAAAAAAAGGGTTCTGAAGCTAGGTGGTAGCGATGGTTGCACAACATTGGTAATCTACTTAGTACTGTGGTTACCTATACACGTCAGTGGCATTAAGTGCAGTCACACTGATGGAGGTACAATGGTAAGTTTTATTTTAGGTATATTTTGACACAGTAAAAAAATGAAAAAAAAATCATTCTTGCCTGTGGTAAAAATTTAAACAGCATAGTAGGATGAAATAGTAAAGTTCATCTTTCTGTATTTCAACATCTATTCACATTCCTTTAACAGAGGCTTCCTAATCACTCCCCACTGATCCACGAATACACTTTCCCACCACCATCACTCACACACTGATTGTAATCTAGGACACCCTGAGCTCTGCAGGTCACCTGCATATGGGCTTCTGAAACTTCCATGGGGTGCCTGTCAACCTAACCACCCTTCGTCATATTTTTTCTCTGGGAAAACATGCTCTAGGTTCTTAGAAATGGACTTTTGGAATAGAGCTCATTCATAAGTTGAAAACAACTTGCTCTTTTTTTCTAAAACATATATTTCCATTTTTTTCCCTCACAAAAGTCTATGAAATAAGTATTTTGGGTGTTATAACTCATACTTTATTGATAAGAAATCTGAGGCAAAGATATGAAACAACTTTAAGGTTACATAAGCTAGTTTACAGTAGTTTGAATCACTACATTCTGCTATTGAATGACTAACCAACTAGTTACGTACAATAAAACACATAAACACATTTATGGCCGGGCATGGTGGCTCACGCCTGTAATCACAGCTGTAATTTGGGAGGCCGAGGCAGGCAGATCACAAGGTCAAGAGATTGAGACCATCCTGGCCAACATGGTGAAACCGCGTCCCTACTAAAAATACAAAAATTAGCTGGGCATGGTGGTGTGTGCCTGTAGACCCAGCTACTCAGGAGGCTGAGGCAGGAGAATCACTGGAACCTGAGAGGCAGAGGCTGCAGTGAGAAGAAGAAAGAAAGGAAGGAAGGAAGAAATAAATAAAGAAAGGAAGAAAGGAAAGAAAGAACGGAAGGAAAGAAAGAAAAAGCAAAAGGAAAGGAAGGAAGGAAGGAAAGAAAGAAAGAGAAAGAAAGAAAGAAACGAAAAGAAAAGAGAAAGAAAGACATTTATTTCATGAGCATGTGCTGAGCTTCATTTTGGCCAACTTGTGAATGTGTGTTTTGTAGTGATCAGAAGTGAAGTGGTGAGAAAATACATACACTGCTAATGAATGGCTTCTTGCATTTAACTCCCTCTTTGCTGTCTCTCAAAGTAAGAAATTGTACTCAAGGAGAAATGTTATGAAAGTCAGCTCGCTTGCTTTTGCTGGTGTGTGGTGGATATATTGCCTTTATCTTGTTCTTTCCAGCGAAACCTGCCCACCTGGACTTCATCCAAAGCCAGGGGAAAGATAAATATAGGAAGGAAAGCCCAATTGGGAAAATTCACCCTGGGGAATATATAAAAAGGAAACCACAACAATAAATGTTCTAATGAGTGAAAAACAGCAATTAAAAAAAAAAAAAAAAGAGCAGAGATAGGCAGGTAGGTGCCCAGCAAGAATCGTAAGTGGTAGAATAAAGACATCTAGAAGGGAGTTTCTAAGCATTAGGGTCTAAGGCTTTATTAGGTGGATGGAGTAGGTATAATAATGTCCTGAGAAACCCAAAAGGCTACAGTCGTTAGTTCCAATGAATTTATAACCTTAAACCCAAACTGGCCTCCAAAGAAAGTAGCTGACAGCCATGATTCAAAGTTCCAGTTTTGATATATCAGTGCTCCAAGGGCAAAAAACAGCCTAAGTGAAATAATTGAACTCATTTTCAACTCAATTTGAGATCTGCGTTTTACAAAATCTCCTTCTGTGAAATAGACCATTTCCCCTCACATGTGAGGGAAGATTATAATTAGAACATCCTGGGGAACTTTTTCTATTAATTGTTGCATACCTGAAATATCACAAAGGAGGGCGAAGCTGTAGGTAAAAAATTCATTGGAATCATTGTTCTTGCCTTTGTCAGTTATAAGGAACTACAGGAATAAATACTTAATGTCCTTGAGCACTGCAAAGCCTTTATCGAATCAAGACAATAGGGGCTTCTGGAAGTATGTGAACTTGAGAACCCTGCAGGGTGTGGGGGGAACCAAATTTGAGGCCAAGAAGACATTCTGTCCAGAGCACAAATGTGATATATAGAACAACACACCCATCAGCTCCCAGCTCCAGGTGGGTAACCTTGAAGATTTAAAGGGGAAAAAGGAATACTTTACTGGAAAATGAAAGAGTTTTTTTTCTTCTTCTTTAAAACTGTCCCTGAGGCTGGGCATGGTGGCTCACCCCTGTAAACCCAGCACTTTGGGAGGCAGAAGTGGGCGGATCACCTGAGGTCAGGAGTTTGAGACCACCTTGGCCAACATGGTGAAACCCCATCTCTACTAAAAATAACAAAAATTAGCCAGGCATAGTGGCGGGTGCCTGTAATTCAAACGACTGAGGAGGCTGAAAGAGAAGGATCGCTTGAACCTGGGAGGCGGAGGTTACGGTGAGCAGAGATTGTGCCATTGCTCTCCAGCCTGGGCAACAAGAGCAAAACGCCATCTCAAACAACAAAAACAACAAACAAACAAACAAACAAACAAAACTGCCCCTGAAACGTCAATTTTTCCAGCCTCTAGAAGAGAGGCAAACCTGATTTCAGGTGCAGTGGTTCAGAGCCTGGATTAAAGAAGCAGGCTGCCTGCATTTGAATCCCGACTTGTTAGCAGCTGTGTGAATCTGGAACAGGAATGTAACTTGTGGGCCTTGGTTTTGTCATCTGTAAATGAGAATACTAATATAGTGTGCTTACGTTGTAGAGTTGTTTAAAGTGTTGAGCGAGATATTCTAGTGAAACGCAGCACAGGATATGCACCGCAGTTAAGTACTCAAAACTATTAGCTCTTATTATCTGGGCTTCAAGGATGGCTCTGTATGAAACTAGTGAGTTGGACATGGCGGTCCCTTTAACTTTAGGTTTATGTGTTTGACATTTTGGAGATGGATGTTCTCTCTGTGACCTGCTCTGTGCTAGCCTTACCCTGATACTATACAGGAGGTGGGGGCTTTGTTTATTTTCTTTTTGGTAACCTGAACTTTAAATGTAGGAGTCTGACGTGGGGAATGAAATAATCTCAAAATGAATGTCATCACGTAAATTTGTACAGCTCTGAAAGATAAATTGGATCAGGTTCCAAATAGAAGTTAAACTTGGAAAAATAAAAAGTTGATCACTTCGATCCCCTTGTAGGTAATGCAAGACACAATTCCCAGGGTGGTGCTAGGTGCAGGACAGGGGCTTAGTGAGTTCTTGTGGGTTGTTTGGTTGATACCTTAGAAGATCTGGGGGAAAGGCCTTGATCTCTCCACCCTCCCTTCCTTCCCAGGAGCGGATGACAAAAGAGCCTTATCTGTTCCTGGGGAACAGAGAAGGGTGGAGAGAGGTGGGGAGCAGATTTGGAGAAGGAAACGAAAGACACCCAACAAAATCATCTCTACTGTTAGTGCCAGCTTAGGGGGAAAAACAAAAAAAAGCCAGACCCTCTGTTTCATTCTATTATCTGGGATGGTTTTAGGGGATTCACCCACCAACTGATGCAATCTGTGTCCCTGGATTGTTAGCATCCCTTCGTCTTTTTTCATCCTACGTTGCTTAATTCTCTTTAACATATGATTGTTATTTATAGGAGCAAATCATTTCAACGAAATTTAATGTAATGTAAAATAAGTCTAGATGCTATACGTAGTACAGATAATATTGGGAAAGACATCTTCTACTTTTCTGTGTCTCTGCTGCTAAAAACTTGGGAAATTTAAACTAAGTGAAATTTTACCAGCTTTGACAATGGGGTCACCATAATCAATAACTTGGCATTTAAATAATAATTAGTAATTATAGACTAACCTATATTCAAAAGGAAATTTATTTCAGTGAGGAAGTTGGGATCAGAAGAAGATGATCTCCTAGGATCAGTATGGTGGGGAAAATATAGAGTGAACACTGCTCACTAGTGTTTTTGTAGGAGTATGTTGAGTTGTAATTAATCAAAGGTATCTCCTTAAGTGTTCAAAAACTAACTGTCTGGAGAAAAAGCCTGGTTTGTAGCATTTGCTAGTTACTGTAGTGCCAATACTCCCACCCTAGCCCATGTCCAGCGGCCAGTGCAACACCACCGAATGTGGAGTTGGGAAGAGATTTGCACAATTGACTCTTGAGAGCTTGTAGGTGCTGACACAGCACACACCACTGCATATAGTCCCCTGACTGTCCCAGCAGATATCCGCAAATTCAAACACTGTGGGCGTGTGAAATTTCTCCTCAGCTGCCCTACGATCTCTAATCATCCCATGACTCCGTTGAAATCTCTGGATCGCTTCTAACATTGTAGGCTTTGGGAATGGATTTAGAGTCATTTATTCTGCAGTCGGGCTAGGGAACGCTGATATTTTTGTTAGGATTGCCGATGCTTACTGGAGAAGTCCAATTAAGTCATTACCTTCTCATGAAAAGTCTCAGCTGTCAGCCCATTCTTCTTTGTGGGTGGGCACATTTTCTTTCTTCCTTCCTATTTTACCGTTTGTTACTTCGAAGAATTATCTAGAAGCATCAAGGAGGTGAATTTTTATTTAAGTTTCTTAAAACTTTAGCCCTTTTCTCCTTCCATTATAAAGATTAGAACATATCCTTACCCCGTGTTTAAAAATGATTGATGTTGATTTGTATAAATGTAGACAAGAATTTTATCTTTTTTTCTATAAAAATCCAAAGAAGAATATGCATTTCTTTCTGAAGAGCATTTAATATGTTGGTGTTTATGCCATCCAATATAGTTTCCATTTTATATACATTTCATATTTCATTGTTTGATACAACATACATCTTCAGGTGTAAGTATCAAACGTGTATAATATTAAATTAGAATAATGTCACAATAAAGTTAATACTAAAATAAACAACAAACATCTCATTTACTTTTAATCTTACTTAACTTATTTAGCTTCAGGTTGGTTTACATTATTCACTAAAGTGTGCAGAAAAGTTATAGCCATGCTGAAAATGGATCTGGACATTTTTCTGCAAACGTAGCTGTCCACCAGCTATTTTATTCTCCCTCCTCAATAAATAGATTCATGTGCTGTTTATTTCTAGTGCAATATCCAATTTACATATTACAGATACTTAACAAAATTAAGCATAAGCTTTTGATGATATAGTTTTATCATGTTTTATGAAGCAGGAGAAATAATATCTCTGACATGTTAAAAGGCACATCTAGGCTACCTATAATTGGGAAGAATTTAGTTTATTTTTTAAGGTGACTTTATTGTTTTTATTTTTGACAAGCACGGTTTTTATTTTTTATTTTACTTTATTTTTTTGAGATGGAGTTTCACTCCTGTTGCCCAGGATGGAGTGCAATGGCATGATCTCGGCTCACTGCAACCTCCACCTCCTGGGTTCAAGCGATTCTCCAGCCTCAGCCTCTGGAGTAGCTGGGAAGACAGGTGTGTGCCAAATCTCCTGGCTAATTTTTTTTTTTTTTTAAATGTTTTAGTAGAGATGGGGTTTCACCATGTTGGCCAGGCTGGTCTCAAACTTCTGTGCTCAAGTGATCTACCTGCCTCAGCCTCCCAAAGTGCTGGGATTACAGGCGTGAGCTACAGCACCTGGCTGAGCATGGGTTTTAAGACATAGGTTTCAGCTACAGCGAGGCCTCTATTATGACTAATTAGATTAAGAAAGTATATTCAGGCCGGGCGCGGTGGCTCAAATCTGTAATCCCAGCACTTTGGGAGGCCGAGGCGGGTGGATCAGGAGGTCAAGAGATCGAGACCATCCTGGTCAACATGGTGAAACCCCGTCTCTACTAAAAATACAAAAACATTAGCTGGGCATGGTGGTGTGTGCCTGTAATCCCAGCTACTCAGGAGGCTGAGGCAGGAGAATTGCCTGAACCCAGGAGGCGGAGGTTGCAGTGAGCCGAGATCGCGCCATTGCACTCCAACATGGGTAACAAGAGCAAAACTCCATCTCAAAAAAAAAAAAAAAAAAAAAAAAAAGTATATTCATTGATTCTGGATCCCTCCTTTTTTAAAAAATGTTTTGGGTTCAAATGTATCTACTAAACTCATTATTAAATAGTAATGACAGGTAGAAGAACATAAAAATGAATACATAGGGCTGGGCGCGATGGCTCAAGCCTGTAATCCCAGCACTTTGGGAGGCCGAGGCGGGTGGATCTCGAGGTCAAGAGATCGAGACCATCCTGATCAACATGGTGAAACCCCGTCTCTACTAAAAATACAAAAAAATTAGCTGGGCATGGTGGCGTGTGCCCATAATCCCAGCTACTCAGGAGGCTGAGGCAGGAGAATTGCCTGAACCCAGGAGGCGGAGGTTGCAGTGAGCTGAGATCGTGCCATTGCACTGCAGCCTGGGTAACAAGAGCGAAACTCCGTCTCAAAAAAAAAAAAAAATGAATACATAATTTGATTTTAAAATATACCTTAAAACTCTAACAAATTGTTTGGCTAATTACTCAGAATGATAGCACCCTTATTAATAAAATTTGTAGTTGTCACATCTTTTGAAATGCTACTACGTTGTATGCTATATGATCCTTTGCAAACTATCAGTGTTTCCAAGACAGAGTTCAAAACCTTCTGTCCTATTAAAACCTAAGCATGCAAAGTGCATGAAGGGGAATAACATGCTAGGCTAGTTTTTTCTATCCATCCATTCACCCATCCATCTTTCCATGAAATAGGTATTTCTGTAATCTCTATGCTTTTTCCCCTCAGACACTGTGCCACCGCTGGAGTACTAAAATGAAAACCACCACCACCGCCAACATGATTCTTGTTTTAAATTGCTTTCAAGGAATAATTAATTCAGTGTTGCCGAGAGCACTCAGGTTAAAAGCACAGCAACTTTCTGACCCATTTGGATGAAGATTCAAGTTAGAGTTCAGTGACAGCCACAGTGAGCACCACCATCTGCCAGATGTTGTGAATGCATCAGTGTTTCCATGCTGATTCATTCTGACCTTCAAAGAGGTCAGATAAGTCTGCTGGGTCTGTGGTAGTATTAGTCTTCTTCCTTTCATGACCTTCAACAGGTTCTTTTTAAGCTTCAACTGTGTCTGATAACATTACCTTTCTCCCCTTCATAAACTTCTAGGCTTACTAGAATAAATTCCTATCATCACTTTTGCTCTTTGTGAAAGAAAGGTCACTTGTTGGTGCTGTTATGGCAACAGTATAACCTTTTCTGGGACCCTTTTCATCTTTTCTCAATGACCTCTAGGACATCCCCAAAATGGATAATCCATACCTACTGCCAATCTTCCTAATTCAATGTCTTTGAAGGCTGGAGTGCCTTTATAATATATTCACAAATTATTTTATGCTTTTCCCTTCAAGAGGTGGAGACTAGTTCCCTTTTCTTTGAGAATGGGCTGAACTTGGTGAGTCCTTTCTAATGAATAGACTGTGGTGGAAGTGACAGTGTGTCACTTCAGAGACTGTGTCACAGAAGAAGTGGCAGCTTCCATTTTGGTTAACATCTTGAATTACTTGCTCTGTGGGAAGCTAGCTGCCATGGCATGAGAAAACATACATGTGACAAGGAATGGAGGCTACCAGCCAAAAGCCATGTGAGGCAGCCACCTTGGAAGTGAACTCTCCAGCCACAGTTAAACCTTCAGATGATTGCAGCCCAGGCTGGCACTATGACTCAACCTCATGAGAGATCCTGAGCCAGAACCAGCAAGCTAAGCTGCCTCATACCAACTGTATAAAATGGTAAACATTTGTTGTTTCAAATAATAATTTGTAATGCTGCAATAGATAACTAATATAAAATCTTGCTTCCTCTTCAGACTATGTTGTAAAGGGACTCCTTTCTAGGTAAATAGTCTCTATTCTTTCATTTTTCCTTCATAGTACTTTATATAGCATAGTTCTTTTGACTTTTCTGACAACCCTTTTGTTAGCACCTCAGATAAAAAAAAAATGTTCTTTCATTTTTATCTGCTTATACTTTGAGTTCCATTCTTACTCATCTTTTCTAAATTCTTGTCTCTAATTTTCACCTTGCTCTTTTTTTTTTTTCTTTTTGAGACAGGGTCTCACTTTGTAGCCCAGGCTGGAGTGCAGTGGTGTAATCATGGCTCACTGAAGCCTTGACTTCCCAGGCCCATGTGATTCTCCCACCTCAGCCTCCCTAATAGTTGGGACTATAGGCCTGTGCCACCACTCCCAGCTAATTAAAAAATACATACTTTTAGTAGAGATGGGGTTTCACCATGTTGCCAAGGCTAGTCTTGAACTCCTGGACTCAAGTGATCCTCCCGTCTCAGCCTCCCAAATGTTGGGATTGCAGGCATGAGCCACAGTACCTAACCTCTAATTTTCATCTGTAATTTCTTCCTCTCTTTAGCCTCTACAAGCTCTATTCTCTCCCATCACCAAACAAAACCTCCTGAGATGTCATCGAACCCCAATTAAAATGGCTTTTATAAAAAGGACAAAACAACACACACACACACACACACACACACACACACACACACACACACCCCAACAACAAACAGATGCTGGCAAGGATGCAGAGAAAGGGGAGCATTTGCACACTGTTGGTGGGTATATAAATTAGCACAACCACTATGGAAAACAGGATGGGAGTTCCTCAAATAACCAAAAGTAGAACTATCATATGATCCAGCAATCTCACTGCTGGGTTTATATCCAAACAAAAGGAAGTCAATATATCAAAGAGAGATCTGCACTCCCATGTTTATTGTGGCACTATTCATAATAGCCAAGACACAGAAGTAATCTAAGCGTCCATCAGTAGATGAATGGATAAAGAAAATGTAGTACATATACACAGTGGAATATTATTCAGTTATAAAACGAATGAAATACTGTCATTTGCAACAACATGGATGGAACTGGAGGATATTATGTTAAGTGAAATAAGCCCGGCAGAGGAAGACAAATATTGCATGTTCTCACTCATATGTGAGAGTTAAAAAAAATTGATCTCATGGAAGTAGAGAGTAGAGTGATAGTTACCAGAGGCTGGGAAGGGTACTGGGGATGGGAGAATAAAGGAGTTAGTTAATGGATACGAAAATGCAGTTAAATAGTAGGAATAATATCCAGTGTTCGGCAGCACAATAGGCCAACTGTAGTTAACAGTAACTTACCGTATATTTCAAAATAGCTGGAAAAGAAAATTTGGAATGATGCACCAAGAACTGAAAAATATTTGAGGTGATGGATATCCCAGTTACCTAGATTTGATCATTAAACATGGCAGACTTGTATAGAAATATCACATGTACCTCATAAATATGTACAACTATATATACACCCATAAAATAAAAAAAAATGAAGATTAAAAAGATCACCTCCCTTTGATCTTGCTGCTTTCTGGGACACTTACATTTATTTGTAAAGTATGGAAGACCTAGCCACCCTTTTCCTCCCAATCCTTGCCTGCTAATTTCTCCTCTTAACGGTGACATTTTCTCTTCGAGATTACTGTAGTTAGCACTCTCTTTTCCCTCTTCGGTCTTTCTTGATCTCCAAAATGTTTAACCCTTAGAGTCTCAAGGATCCGGAGAGCTGGGATTGACCTCAGAGACCACATTCAGAGACCATAATCTGATCTGATCTCCACGTCAGATTATGACATGGAGGCCAAAGACGTTCAGACGCTTGCCTCAGCTCGCAAGCCCAGCTTGTGGCAGAACCCGTGCTCAGGGCTGGCTTCTCTGAATCTCAGGCCTGAGTCCTTTTCATACCACAGTCATTTCCTTGAAACGTTCTCCACCGAAGTCATGAAACTGTATGTTCTTGGTTGGTCTTCTCTCTCCCTCTTCTTTGACTTTTTCTTCTCAGTCCCCTTTGCTAGTTGCCTTTCCTACTGCACCTCAGGCTTTGCTCCGTGTCCTCAGCTTTTTTCTCCTCGTGATTGCACGTATGTGCCTACTGTGAGCTGTCCCCCCAACGTCCCATCTCCATTCCTGATTCGGTCCTGGGCTGTGCCTCCATATTGATGACTTCCTACAGGACAGCTCCACTTGGAGTTCCCACATGAATCCCATGGCCAGGTGCTGTTTCTCCAGTTTGTCACAGAGTCGCCTCCTTTTTTCTTCCTTTGGAGTAAATACTTAGATCCATCCTATCAGCTACTAAATTTCCCTCTCCTTTTCTTGTTCCTCTTCTTCTTCCTACTCCTCCTTTCCTTTCTCTCCCCTTTTATCCTAGGCTTCCTCCTCTTCCTCCTTCCTCCTTTTCTTATTCTTTTCATTTTTTTTTTTTTTTTTTTTTGCAGGAAAGTTATTTATTTAGGTGAAGAAAGAGAAAAAAAGGAGGAGAAGGGAGAAAACTTCCACAAAGAGTGTGGAAGGGAACTCCAGAGGGGAAATCTAGGAGAGAGAAAGACAGCTTCCACGAGGGTGGAAGGAGATCCAATCATGGAGTCCCTCTTTTTACCATTTTTATTCCATATTTTTTTCTTTTTCTTTTCTTTTCTTTTCTTTTTTTTTTTTTTTTTTGAGACGGAGTTTCGCTCTTGTCACCCAGGCTGGAGTGCAATGGCGCGATCTCGGCTCACCGCAACCTCCGCCTCCTGGGTTCAGGCAATTCTCCTGCCTCAGCCTCCTGAGTAGCTGGGATTACAGGCACGCGCCACCATGCCCAGCTAATTTTTTGTATTTTTAGTAGAGACGGGGTTTCACCATGTTGACCAGGTTGGTCTCGATCTCTCGACCTTGTGATCCACCCGCCTCGGCCTCCCAAAGTGCTGGGATTACAGGCTTGAGCCACTGCGCCCGGCCTCTTTTCTTTTTTTGAGATAGAGTCTTTCTCTGTCACCCAGGCTGGAGTGCAATGGCATGATCTTGGCTCACTGCAACCTCTGCCTCCCGGGTTCAAGTGATTCTCCTGCCTCAGCCTCCTGAACGCCTGGGACTACAGGTGGGCACCACTACGTCTGGCTAATTTATTTTTATTTTTATTTTTTGAGACAGAGTCTCACTCTGTTGGCCAGGCTGGGGTACAGTAGTACAAGCTCAGCTCACTGCACCCTCCGTCTCCTGGGCTCATGCAATTCTCCTGCCTCCACCTCCCGAGGAGCTGAAATAACAGGCATGTGCCACCACATCCGGCTAATTTTTATATTTTTAGTAGAAATAGGGTTTCACCATGGTGGCCAGGCTGGTCTCGAACTCCTGACCTTAGGCAATCCACCTGCCTCAGTCTTCCAAAGTGCTGGGATTACAGGGGTGAGCCACTGGGCCTGGGATTTTTTATATTTTTAATAGAGACGGGGTTTCACCATTTTGGCCAGGTTAGTCTCGAACTCTTGACCTCAGGTGATCCACCTTCCTCAGCCTCCCAAAGTGCTGGGATTACAGAAGTGAGCCACCATGCCCGGCCTTATTCTGTTTTCAACAAAAATGTGTTGTAAATTGTGAGGCACACGTGAGGCACCGAGGACACAGCCCAGTAAGTCTTTTATCTGGCCCTTCCTTGACTTTTCTGTGGCTCCAGCTCCAGCTAAAGTCCTTGTCAGCTAAGTTTGGATTCCCCGACAGTTTATTTAGTTTGCCTTCTCTCCCTCTCTCTTTCCTATTCATCTACAATAGGTCCCTCTTATTGGTGGTTTCATTTTCCATGGTTTCAGTTACCGGCAGTCAACCACAGTCTGAACATGTTAAATGGACAATTCTAGAAATAAACAATTCCTAAATTTTACAACGTGTGCTGTTCTGAGTAGCGTGATACAATTTCTTGTCAACCTGCCCCATCCCACTCGGGATGTGAATCCCCATTTCCAGTATATCCACGGTGTATGCCCTACCTGCCCATCCGTCCCTGGCATCATCTGCTCCTGACATCCAGCCATCAACATCGTCATGGCCTGATGCTCCAGGATCAGCCAAAGCAGATGAGCCTCCGTCTGATGTCGTGTTTGAAGGTCAGTCATTGCCTAATGCTACGCCACAGTGCCTCTTTCATTCACCTCACTTCATCTGATCATGGAGGCGTTTTATCATCCATGTTATCATAAAAAGAAGACTGGTAAGTACAGCACGATAAGATGCTTTGAGAGAGGGGGAGTAAGAGAGCAAGAGAAGACCACATTCATCTAACTTCAATTACAGTATATTATTATAATTGTTCTATTTCATGGTTAACTGTTGTTGTTAACCTCTTATTATGCCTATTTTTAAAATTAAACTTTATCAAAGGTATGTATGCATATATAGAAAAAACATAAAATACATAAGATTTGTTACTATCTGACGTTTTCTTAGAATATATCCCCCATGGATAAAGGGGAACTACCATATGTAGGTTTCTTCATATTATTATTTGGGTATTATTGTACTCTGTTGTCACAACATCAAGACCCAAATTCTTTATACAGTTGACCCGCCATATCTGTGGGCTTTGCATCCACAGATTCAACCAACAGTGGATAGAACATCTTTGGAAAAATGGTAAAAAAATAACAATACAGCAATAAAAATAATACAAATATAAACAATACAGGAGAACAATTATTTACATAACATTTATGCAGTATTATGCTTAACACATAATCTAGAGATGATTTAAAGCATATGGGCAGAAGTGTGTAGGTTATAGGCAAACGCTGAACCATTTTCTATGAGGGACTTGGGCATCTGTGAATTTTGGTATCCAAGAAGGTTCTGGAACCAGTCCTCCTGTGATACCGAGGGGCGATGGTAACCCACGTTAGCTCTGCCTGTGCAGCTGCTTTTCTTAGAACCCCCGTATTCCACTCTGGGTACCTCTACTCGGCGGCTTCCAGATGCTCTCCCCGGCTCACATTGGGCTTTGATCTTCTCACCCATGGGTGGGTCATGTCTTGGCTTCTCTTCACTTGCAGACAGAAAGGCACCAGGGCCATTGCTCTCAATGCCTTCTGGGGATTGTTGTTAGGATAGGGAGCAAATAAATATTGGGGTATGCCAAAGGCTTGAATAAAAATGAAGCCTACAATATATTGCCATTTTGACATGTTCTAATTTTTTTTTTTATACTGAAGTACCATAACTCTATTACACAAAACTCTCTCGGCGTGAAGTGGAAAGAAAAACAGGTGACTTAATGAGAGAAACTGACCAGAATATTTGCCTTCCATTATACTTGAGGAGAAGAAATATCAGTGACTGTTGATTAGGGTTTTGGGGTCTTATGACTTGAGCTAAACAAGATTTCCCCACATCTTACCATCATTTCATGATTCAAGGTGCTTGGAAGGCGGTGGTCAGTGGCTTTCTGAAACCAACAAGGTGTTCTTTCCAAGAGGAAGATTCCCCTATGGGTGTGACAAATCTTGAGGGTGACTGAATTTCTATGAAACCAAACGGGTTTAAGAGTAAGGAAGTAATTCCCGGTCTGTGCTGCCTGTCTACCTCTCCTACCTGTGATTGCATCTTCTGTAAGATAGAGCACTGTGGTTTCTGCTGAGGCTACTAAGAGATGGGGATTCATACTAGAACCGTGAGGATGTCAGAGATTTCTGAATGTACATAATTTGGATATGGACACTTAAACATTTTCTGGGTAAATGGCTATTCCTTTTGCATCATATAGCAAAGACAATATATGGTCACTGCTTCTTTGTCATTTTCTGGCTTATTCATTTATTCATTTATCTATTCAACCAATTTTTTTTTTTTTTTTTTTTTTTATGAGACGGAGTTTCGCTCTTGTTACCCAGGCTGGAGTGCAATGGCGCGATCTCGGCTCACCGCAACCTCCGCCTCCTGGGTTCAGGCAATTCTCCTGCCTCAGCCTCCTGAGTAGCTGGGATTACAGGCACGCGCCACCATGCCCAGCTAATTTTTTGTATTTTAGTAGAGACGGGGTTTCACCATATTGACCAGGATGGTCTCGATCTCTTGACCTCGTGATCCACCCGCCTCGGCCTCCCAAAGTGCTGGGATTACAGGCTTGAGCCACTGCGCCCGGCTCAACCAATTTTTTATTGAGTAGCTGATATATTGCAGGGAGAATGCCAAATGCTATGGATACCGGGGTGACCAAGATGGGGTGTTAACACTTTTCTTATAACTCACTGACCCAGCAGGCCATAAACAAAGTGAAAATGGGGTATTCTCCATTCTCCTGATTGACCTTCACTGGGACTGTAGATGCCGCCCACTTTCTTTTCTGCTCTCTTCCCCATAAAAGGCCCTTCTCAAATGGCATCAACTTCTTTGGTAGTGGTGGGGGTGGGGGTGCTGGTTGCAAACCTCTCGAGTTAAGATCTGGGAGAGCGGAGTTGTCACTCTAGCCGGATGTCTTGTCCATTTCATTAATGCCTTAATGTTAGCATTCTTTTAATTATTTTATTTATTTACTTATTTACTGAGACAGAGTCTTGCTCTGTTGCCCAGGCTGGAGTGCAGTGGCACAATCTCGGCTCACTGCAACATCCAACACCCACCGCCCAGGTTCAAGTGATTCTCCTGCCTCAGCCTTCCAAGTAGCTGGAACTACACACATGTGCCACCATGCCTGGCTAAATTTTGTATGTTTAGTAGATGGGGTTTCACCATGTTGGCCAGGCTGGTCTTGAACTCCTGACCTCAAGGGATCCACCCACCTCTGCCTTCCAAAGTGCTGGGATTACAGGCGTGAGCCACCGTGCCTGGCCAGCATTTTTAATATTCGGACAGCTCATTTTTTATATTTTTAATATTCAGACAGCTATTCAGACACTAATTTTTTCCTTAGTGCCTCACTGTCTTACTCTATGTCAATAAGTTAACATATTTTTCCTCTTAATTATTAGAAGTGAACTACAGGGATTTATTCTATGGTAGAGGAAGAATATAAATGACAGAGTCTGGCACACAGCAGTGTTCAATAATTATCTGGGAAAAAGAGATGCAGAAAACATGGGGGGGAAGAAGAGTGTTTACAATGAATCAATTTGACAATTGATTAAGATATAAGTACCGTACCACCTTTTTTTTAAGTACTGGAAGAAATAAAACACTGAAGAAATAAAGGACGAAAAAGTAAAACAGATAAATCACCCAGATTTGATTTTAAGTACTTTATATCTGTAACCTCTAAATACTTCTAAAATATTCCCAACTCGTAGGTTTGACCTGTCTTTCTCTCCTCCCTTCCTTCCTTTCATTCTTCCTCTTCCTCTCTTTTTCTGGCTGTCTCATTGCTGACTGTTCTGTGTGGTACTTGGCTTTCAAAGATCATAGCAGTATCAGTGGTGTTTAAAAGATCAGGATTTTCAGCTACTCAGGAGGCTGAGGTGGGAGGATCACTTGAGCCCAGGAGTTTGAGAACAGCCTGGGCAAAGTAGTGCTACCCTGTTTCCACAAAAAAATAAAATTAGCCAGGTGTGATGGCACACAACTATAGTCCTAGTTACTCAGGAGGCTGAGCCAGGAGAATGGATTGAGCCCAGGGGTCCAAGGCTTTAGCGAGCTGTGATTGCACCACTGCACTCCATTTTGGGTGACCTCGTGAGATCCATTCTAAAAAAGAAAAAAAAGACCTGGCATCAGACAGATTTTGAGTCTTAATGTTGCCCCCACCGTTTCGTAGCAGTGTGACCCTGTGAGCAAACATTGCTAAGCCTCTGTTTCTTCATCTATAAAATGGTGCTAACAATTTCTGTCTTGTAGAGTTTCATGAGGGTGATGATATAGGCAAAGTGGTAAACACCAATAATATATATAATGTATGGTCTTCATTCCTTATTTCTCTCCCACAAGGCAGTGTTACAGAACTCTATATACAGTGGGTGATATTCCACCAAATTAAATATATGTGTTAATTGTAGTTTTTCATTCTTTGTTTTCTTTTTTGAGACAGTCTCACTCTGTCACCCAGGCTGGAGTGCAGTGGCGCAATCCTGACTCGCTGCAACCTCTGCCCCCAGGATTCAAGTGATTCTCCTGCCTCAGCCTCCCGAGTAGCTGGGATTACAGGCACGTGCCACCATGCCCAGCTAATTTTTGTATTTTTAGTAGAGACAGGGTTTCACCATCTTTGCCAGGCAAAGTAGTAAGAGTTTTAAAGCACAGACTCAAAAGGTAAGTACCATAGCCAATCCTCATGAGTATAGTGGTGAGTATCCCCACCTGTCAAAGATAAGCACCAGACTCCTGACCTCGTGATCCACCCACCTCGACCTCCCAAAGTGCTGGGATTACAGGCGTGAGCCACCGCGCCCGGCCTACTATTTTTTCATTCTTTGAAAAAAAAAAAATCCGCCGGGCGCGGTGGCTCAAGCCTGTAATCCTAGCACTTTGGAAGGCCGAGGTGGGTGGATCACGAGGTCGAGAGATTGAGACCATCCTGGTCAACATGGTGAAACCCCGTCTCTATTAAAAATACAAAAAATTAGCTGGGCATAGTGGCGCATGCCTGTAATCCCAGCTACTCAGGAGGCTGAGGCAGGAGAATTGCCTGAACCCAGGAGGCGGAGGTTGCGGTGAGCCGAGATCGCGCCATTGCACTCCAGCCTGGGTGACAAGAGCGAAACTCCGTCTCAAAAATAGATAAATAAATAAAATAAAAAATAAAAAATAAAAAAAATCCTTGAATAATTTAAACACAGGTGAGGATGTTTCCTTCAGCTTTGTAAGAGCGTTCTTTCTGAGATGAGATCAAATTTGGAAAATGTTAATCTAGATGCAGAACCTCTTAGCAAGTTATAAGCAAGTGATGCCACAGGGTGATAATGTGAATCTATGTCCTCATTTAGCCTACCGTCTGCTCTGGCAGGCCTTCATTAAGCATAACAAATGAACACTATTGGATGACACCAGCATTGAATTCTTAAGAATTAAATTTGCACCATTTCCTGAAGACATTTTAGTACCAACTGATAGATTCTTTTAGTAAATACAATAGCCCAAATCAGTTTTGGTATTGTTTTAGGGAGCCCTAATTCACATTCTCTCTCTCTTTTTTTTTTTTTTTTTTTTTTTTAAACGAAATTTTCCTCTCGTTGCCAGGCTGGAGTGCAATGGCGTGATCTCGGCTCACTGCAACCTCTGCATCCGGAGTTCTAACAATTCTCCTGCCTCAGCCTACCAAGTAGCCGGGATTACAGGCATGCGCCATCATGCCCAGCTAATTTTGTATTTTTAGTAGAGATGAGGTTTCTCCATGCTGGAGAGGCTGGTCTTGAACTTCTGACCTCAGATGATCTGCCTGCCTCAGCCTCCCAAAGTACTGGGATTACAGGAGGTGTGAAGCACCGCACCCGGCCTTACATTCTTACTGCATCTCTGAGAAAAGGAAAAGACTTTTTCTTCTGTGTTGGCAGTTTGCAGCCAAGGCTTCTACGACTTTAGCGTTCTTGCCAGTAATTGTTCATTGGTCCGTTCCAATTTTTTTTGTTGTTGTTAGAATACAAACCTGTGGGACAAGATCCAACACCGAGTTGTTACTCTCTCGATAGGAATGCTTCCAGTTGATCATGAGACCAAACTGAAATGATATCTCCTTATAAGAAGTGTGCTTGTATTGACAAAAAGAGAGAAGGGAATCTCAAAAGAGGAGGAAAATGATGTTCCTAGTGCTGAGCTCAGTGTAGTTGAGATTTGAATATTCCTAGACTCGTTTTCTGGTGAAAGTTACTTTTAAATTAAAGGGTAAGATGCCTCTCTCGTACCCAGTGGGATTTGCAAAGTCAAACGGTACATCTATATCAGGAAATTCTATTCTAGCTTTCACTGTGCTGATGAAGAAAACATCTTTCCAGATGGATTTCTGTTTATACAGCCTTTAAAATTTTTACTTGCACCCAGTTTGTCCCATTGGCAGTACTTCCAGTTCTATTTTTCAAGGCTTGAAGCTCACAATAGTGTTTATAGAACAGGAAGAGAAATGGTTCTTTTTTTGTGAGAGAAAAGAAGTGACAGAATTCCTTATTACGGGGGATATATTTTTTAAAAACATAATAAATACTGCTGATGGCTTGCCAATGGGATTTTCAGCATTTCATTATGAAAAGCTGAAGAAATTATGTAGTCAATGCCCACACACCTACCATCTATATTCTACAATTAGTGTTTTGCTATATTTACTTCATAACATGTCTATCTCCATCCATTTATTAATTTATGTTATTATTGATTGGACCCTTCTCTCCCCTCCCCTCTCCTCCCCTCCCTTCTCCTCTCCTTTCCTTTCCTTTTTTCTTTTCAGACTGAGTCTCACTGTCACCCAGGCTGGAGTGCAGTGGTGCAATCATGGCTCACTACAGCCTCAACCTCTTGGGCTCAAGCTACTCCCGGCTCAGCTTCCTGAGTAGCCGAAACCCCAGGTGGATGCCACCAACGTCCAGATAATTTTTACTTTTATTTTTGTAGATATGCAGTCTCACTATGATGTCAAGGCTGGTCTTGAAGTCTTAGGCTCAAGCAATTCTCCTGCCTTGGTCTTCCTAAGTGTTGGGATTACAGGCTTGAGCCACCATGCCTGGCCTATTATTGCTTGGATGCATTTCAAAGTTAGTTACAGACATTGGAAATGACGCTCTAATTTTTGAATCATAGATGATACCATCAGTTATTTGACCAATATTTGACTTATGCTACATCACGTAGGATTAGGTTCAGCCTCAATTAATAAAAAAAAGAATAGCCTGATGTGTTTTAAAAGAGTCTTTCCCCACCTCCACCGCCGCCCCTCCCCCCACCTCCTACCCAGTAAAAGAAGGCTGAAGGAGGAGGTCAAGGCTGGTACAGTGGTTTTGACATCATCAGTGGCTTAAGCTCTTTCTATCTCTCTAGTCTACTATCCTAGCATGTGCCAGTCATCTGCAAAGCCTCTCATGACCCAGGATGACTGCTGGAGCTCCAGACATCTCACTTTCTAACAGCAGGAAGGAGGAAGGGGATAAAGGCTTCTTTAATGACCTATTCTAGAAGAACAAATAATTTTATAATCAACTTGTCTAGCTCCAGAAAAAAAAACAAATGGATGGAATTTTATGGGAATAATATTATATTTATTGATGAACAGGAAAAATTGACGTTTATAATGCTTGTATTTTATACAAGCTAAGAAATATATTATTGGATATTCCTTTGATTATTATTATTATTATTATTTTTGAGACAGGGTCTCACTCTGTCAACCAGGCTGGAGTGCAGTGGTGCAGTCATGGCTCACTGCAGCCTCAACCTTCCAGGCTCAGGTGATCCTCCCACCTCAGCCTCCCGAGTAACTGAGACCACAGGCACATGCCACCACACCTGAATAATTTTTGTATTTTTTGTAAAGACAGAGTTTCACCATGTTGCCCAGGCTGGTCTTGAACGCCCGGCCTCAAGTGATCTACCAGCCTCAACCTCCCAAAGTGCCGGGATTACATGTGCAAACCACTGTATCTGGCTGTCCTTTGATTATTTAAGTAGCTTATTTGTTTCAGCCATTTCCCTTTGCTGGGAAAAATCAAATGAGCTGAAGTTTCCTGCCCCAGCACAATTGTGTGGGTCTTGGGTTACTACTAGAGACAATTGTGGAGGCACACAAGGTGACTTCAAATGTTTTCATGTGGCCAGGTGTGGTGGGTCATGTCTGTAATCCCAGCACTTTGGGAGGCCAAGGTGGGCAGATCACTTGAGGTCAGAAGTTTGAAACCAGCCTGGGCAACATGGTGAAACCTGTCTCTACTGAAAAAACAAAAAGAAACAAAAAATTGGTTGGGCGTGGTGGTGCACGCCTGTAATCCCAGCTACTTGGGAGGCTGAGGCAGGAGAATTGCTTGAACCCAGGAGGCAGAGGTTGCAGAGAGTCGAGATCAGGCCACTGCACTTCAGCCTGGGTGACAGAAGGAGACTCTGTCTCTGTCTCTATCTCTCTTTCTCTGTCTGTTTCTCTCTCTCTCTCTCTCTCTCTCTCTCTCTCTCTCACACACACACACAGTTTTCATGTAACTTGAATTCAACGAAATCATTTTCTGACTAAACTTATTGATTATTATGTTGAAATAATATCAAAGTGGTACTTGTTTAATAGGATGATCATAGTGAAGTCATTAAAACACAGTGGTTCAAGGCCAAAGAACTAGATGGTCAGCCTCCACTATCCTCAGGGAAATGATCCCCAGAGCTACAAAGGTTAAGAGTCTGCTCTCATAATGTCAAAATTCCTGAGAATTATTCTTAATAGCCTTTAAAGGCATTGTCTTTGAAGAAAAAGCTTTGTTTCCTGGAATTTAAAATTCCAGGAAATTTAAAGTTTGATTTAATTTTAATTTTAATTTAATTTACATTTTAATTTAAATTTAAAATTCCAGGCTGGCAGAGAGGAGTAAAGTTTGATGATATGGGATGCCCATCATCATTAGGGCTTATTTGAGGTATTCATGTAAATACATTTATTGTGAAATGGTTCATGCACAATAAAGAGGGAAGGCAATTTTACTTTTATGTTCAAGAAATTAAAATAGCTACCATAGGTAGAAAAGTTAACCCATGCTGCCATGTTTTTGACAGAAGAGTAAAAAGTGTCCAAAATGGGTATTTCTTCTTATCCTCAACCCTTCATTCTCCAAGAATTTTTGTTTAAAAATTTTTACACACTACTCAAAGCAATCTACAGATTCAGTGCAATTCCCATCAAATTGCCAGTGTCATTTTTCAAAGAATTAGAAAAAACATTTTAAAAATTCATATGGAACCAAAAAAAGAGCCCAAATAGCCAAAGCAATCATAAGCAAAAAGAACAAGTCTGGAGGCATCACACAACCTGACTTCAAATTCTATTACAAGGCTATAGTAACCAAAACAGCATGGTATGTATAAAAATAGACATATAGATGGATGGAACAGAATAAAGAACACAGAAATAAAGCTACATATTGAAACTAACTGAACTGCAACAAAGTCAGCAAAAATATATAATGGAAGGACAACTATTCAATAATGGTTCTGGGAAAACTGGATTGTCATATGCAAAAGAATAAAACTGGACCCCTATCTCTTACCCTACAAAAAAATGAACTCAAGATGGATTAAAGGCTTAAATATAAGACCTGAAACTTTAACAATTCTAGAAGAAAACCTAGGAACAACTTTTCTAGACACTGGTCTAGGCAAAGAATTTATGATTAAGACTTCAAAAGCAAATACAACAAAACCAAAAATGACAAATGGAGCTTAATTAAACTAAAAAGCTTCTACACAGCAAAAGAAATAATCAACAGAGTAAACAGACAACCTACAGAATGGGAGAAGATATTTGCAAACTATATGTCCAACAAAGAATGGATACTCAGAATCTGTAAGTAATGCAAGCAACTCAACAAGATAAAAATAAATAACTTCATTAAAAAGTGGATAAAGGATGTGAACAGACATTTCTCAAAAGATGTACATGCAGCCAACAAACATGAAAAATGCTCAACATCACTAATCATCAGGAAATACAAATTAAAACCACGATGCGATATCACCTCATACCAGTCAGATGGCTATGATTAAAAGGTCAAAAAACAGCAGATACTGGTGAGGATGCAGTGAGAAGGGAATGCTTATCTACTGTTGATGGAATGTAAATTAATACAACTTTATGGAAAACAGCATGGAGATTTCTCAAAGAACTAAAAATAGAACTGCCATTTCACCTGGCAATCCTAGTATGGGTAGCTATCCAAAGGAAGAGAAATTGTTATATATCAAAGACACTTTTACTCCTATATTTATCATAGCACTATGCACAATAGCAAAGTCATGGAATCAGCCCAAGTGTCCAACAGTGGATGACTGAATAAAGAAAATGTGATCCATGTCTATAGCTATATCATAGAATACGATGCAGCCATAAAGAAGAATGAAATCGTGTGTTTTACAGCAACAAGGATGGAGCTGGAGGCCATTATCCGAAGCGAAATAACTAAGAAACAGGAAATCAAATACTGTATCTTCTTACTTAAAAGAGGGAGCTAAGCAATGTGTGCACATGGACATGCAGATGGAAACAGTAGACACTGGAGACTCCAAGAAAGAGGCTGTTGGGAGGCAGATGAGGGTTGAAAAATTACCTATTGGATACAGTGTTCACTACATGGGTGATGGGCACGTTAGAAACCCAAACAATGTTCACTACATGGTTCATGGGCACATTAGAAGGCCAAACCTCACCATTATTCAATCCATCCATATAATGAACATGCACATGTACACCCTGAATCTATAAAAATAAAAAAATTCTAAAATAATTACTGTTTTGGCATATAGATTATTTTGAAAATATTAGTTGAGTGTATTTTATTCCCCTTAATAAAGTATTCTCCTTGAGTTCTGCCTGCAAATTGTGTCTAAATAATCTTTGAAGTTTGGTACTTAAACCTGAAACAGAAAACAAAAGGAAGAAGTAACAATTGGCCGGGCATGGCGGCTCACACCTGTAATCCCAGCACTCTGGGGGGCCGAGGCAGGCGGATAACAAGGCCAGGAATCTAGGGTAAGGATGAGGATTATTATATCTTTGCTAGAGGTATATAATGAAATTATTATATTATACAGTAAATCACAGAAAACAGGAAATAATACCATTTATTTGCCTTCAAAGAGACACAAGTCCTGTTTTGACTGCAGATATATTTTTGCTTCTAAGTCATATGAAACCTAAATATTTCTGCCTCAACCTGGGTTCCTGAAAGAGCAGAGCCTGGGCTGGGCACGGTGGTTCATGCCTGTAACCCCAGGGAGGCCGAGGCGGGCAGACCGTGAGGTCAGGAGACAGAGACCAGCCTGGACAACATGGTGAGGCCCCGTCTCTACTAAAGAATACAAAAATTAGCCGGGCATGGTGGCGGGTGCCTGTAATCCCAGCTACTCAGGAGGCTGAGGCAGGAGAATCGCTTGAACTTGGGAGCTGGAGATTGCAGTCAGCTGAAATCGCATCACTGCACTCCAGCCTGGGTGACACAGCAAGAATCCGTCTTGGGAAAAAAAAAAGAGCCTGAATCAAAGCTATAAGTGCAAGTATTCCAGAAGGCACTAGTGATAAGCAGATTTGCAAAGCAGAGAAGGAGGGAGGCACAAAGCAAATGCGTAATATAGAGTCAACCACTCTGTGGGCCACTGGTACTTGATTCCATCCCCCATCCCACCTTGAGAAACTGATTGAGATGGTTTACCGTTTCATTTGGAGATGGCGGGAAGAAGATAGAAACATTTATTAATCAGTTCCTAACTCCACTGGTCAAAATTCCACCCAGCGTATGTTAATTACTCCCTCCCTAGACTCAACAGGGAAGCCCCGGGGCAGGAGGCAAGAGGCTTGCTTGAGGAATGGCTCTTTAGGTTACACTTACATGAGGTTGATTGGAGTCTCTGCAAAACCAGTCACTACAGGGGTTTTTGGAATCAATGAAAGGTGGGGCAAAGATAATCTGATATAAGGCACAAGAGTTATCAGATACATTCCCCAATCTTACCATGTTATGGGGAAAGTAAATTTACGTTAACATAATTACCAGAATCTTGCTGCCTCCAAGCTCCAGCTGGCCCACTTGGGAGCTCCAGGACTTTGCACAGACTTCCTTCCCCAAGTATTGAATAAGTCCCCAGAGGGTGCCTAATAAAAGCTCTGATGGTGTCCCTGACTACAAAATTCCTGGCTTCTGCTATACTGTCAGTTCCCCATCTGACTGCAGAGCCAGCAGTCCTCATGCTTTTCCCCAGGAGTTCGGCATTCTCTTGCAAAGTGGAGAGAAAGTCGTGCTTCTGGAGAATTGCTTGGACCTACGGACATTATAGAACTTAATGAGCCTGCATTTTCCATGCATAAGCCTGGTGAACGCAGTCACCATGCATTTTTGGGGTGCCTCTAGGACAGTTGGGGGGAATGGTTCCTGTGCCAGCTACCAGGCCATAGTCAGAACCCACCTCTCCTCAGGAGCTCAGGCTCTGAAGGGCATTGTGGCTGCATGGCTGGTTTCACATAACTTTCCTTTATGGTTAACTTCATTTTAGGGGGTATGAGTTTGTGTTTGCAAGCACACTGGTTTCTCTTCCCCTCTCATTCTTCTTTATTTTCTTTCCTTCCCCACCCTGCCAAGTCTCCCAGATATGTCTCAAATATCTAATCCTCAGCCAGGGATATGGCTTGAGATTTTTCCCAGGATTCTCCTTTGTCCTTATGTACATTATGAGGGCAAATAGATACTTGGATGGGATTTGGATACTGCCAAATTCCACATACTAGAGACACATATCTTGGCTCTGGTCCAGCTGGGATCTAATGTGTATGACAAGTTACATATCTTATCTCTACTATCCTAAGGACTCTAGTGGTCATTCCACAGATAAAGCTGAAGAAAATCTTTATGAATATATATAGTTGACCTTGGAACAATATGGGGGTGAGGCACTGACCTCCCAAGCAGTAGGAAATCTACATATAACTTTAGACTCCGCAAACACCTAACTACCAATAGCCTATAGTTGATTGGAAGACTTACTGCTAACATAAACAGTTAACACATATTTTATATGTTATATGTATTATATGCTGTATTCTTATAATCAGATAAAGAAAAGAATGTTATTAAGAAAATCACAAAGAAGAGAAAATATGTACACTATTCATTAAGTGAAGTGGATCATCATAAAGGTCTTCATTCTTGTCACCTTCGCTTTCAGTAGGCTGAGAAGGCGGAGGAAAAGGAGGACTTGATCTTGCTGTCTCAGGAGTGGCCGAGGCTGAATAAAATCCAATGTAAATGGACCCATGCAGTTCAAACCCATGTTGTTCAAGGATCAACTGCATTTAATTTAGAACAGAGCCATCTTTTCTTCTAAATGCAGGTGATCCAAATTCAAAGAAAGAAAGAAAAAAAAAGAACATGTATTTTACCTTAAACATTAATAGGCTTAAGTTAGGTGAACCACCTTGAGTGTGTATCAGCCCGCCTTGGCTATGCCTTTGTGATCTGACGGATGGGGAAAATTACAAGATTTTCATATTCCTACTTTGCTGCTGGAGAATTTGAGGCAAGGGAGGCTTTGGACACAGCCTGGCTCAGTGGTTCTCAAACTAAACCTTGCATCAGAATCACTTGGAGCACTTGTTAAAACAGATTACTGGGCCCCACTCCTACATGTTCTGATTCTTTAGGCCTGAGTCTGGGCCTGAGAATTTTCATTTCAAATAAGTTCCCTGGTAATATTGTCACTGCTGGTCCAAACACTGCACTTTGAGAACCACTGGCCTAGTAAATAACAGTAGCTTCAGCTTGAGATCAAATGACTATTTTGGTTTCTTTCTTCCAGGCTAGATAGAGCTTATTTCATGGCCACTTTCTCTAGCAAAGTTGGAGCTTGATAAAGCTGATCACTTTCAACTAGATTTTAATTGTGCACTTTTGGCATTAATAGATAAAAGACCAGAAAGCAGGTAGTGCATCCAAATCCAAACTGGAAGAAAGCATGTTTTCAAGAACTCTTAGTGCCATCTATCAGAATTTGGCAAATTATGGTCCATGGGCCACATGTGGCCCACCGTTTTTGCAAATAAAGTTTTATTGGAACACAGCAATGCACATTCACTTGTATTGTGGATGGCAGGTTTTGTGCTACAACATCAGAGTTAAGTAGTTGCAACCAGCAGAGGCTGTATGACTAGTAAAGTCTAAAATATTTACTAAAATATAAAATATTTACTTCACGGAAAACATTTGCCGACCCCTGGTCTATATATGTCTTTCTGAGCAACTCTTGGCTGATTTAGGGAAGTTTACTCTTGAAACCCAGCAGTAAGCAACATCAGTTTACATTAGCAGATATGAAACTCAGATCCTAACACTTTCTTCCTCCCGCCCTCAATCCGTCTCCCCCAACATGGAAAGTGGCCCAATAAGTGAAATGAAACTTGGCCTGATCAGCGATATTTAGAAAGTGGAAGGTGAAAGTGTTGACATCTGCTTGTATTTTGTAGCTCCAGCTTCTCTGGAAGCATGTGACATGGTGAGAGTGTTCTGCTCAGCTAGCCATCTCACGTTTTGTGGAAGATTGTCCGGTGTTATCTGACCTTCGTTTGACTTATGTCTATGAAGATGTGCAGTTTGACAAAAATCTACGTCCCTTTTTATGTAGTGGCTTCTTAGGCGAACTCTTCCTTCTTTGACTTTTGACAATTTCAGTAAGTTTGAGTGTCTGTTGTATATTCAGTATCTGTATGTGCATATTAATAAACACATATGCATATTTTGGGGCATATGTTTAAGTTGTCGTAAAACACACATAACATAAAAATTACTGTCTTAACCATTTTAAATGTACAGTTCAGTAGTGTGGTAAGCCTTGTTGTGCAACAGATTTCCAAAACTTTTTCATTTTGCAAACTGAAACTCTATACCCATTGAACTAACCCCCCATTCCCTCTTTCCTCTAGCCCCTGACAGTCATCGTTCTATTTTCTGTCTCTATGAATTTGATTATTCTACTTACCTATACAAGAAGAGTTGTATAGCATGTGTCTTTTTGTGAGTGGCTTATTTCATTTATATAATATTCTCCAGGTTCATCCATGATCTAGCATGAGAACTCCCTTGCTTTCAAAAGCGGAATGATATTCCATATTATCATGTGTATGTATCACATTTTGTTTGTCCATTCACCTGCTGGGTTGTTTCCACCTTTTGGCTATTGTGAACCATGCTACTATGAACCTGGGTGTGCAAATATCTGTTCGAGTCCCTGCTTTCAATTCTTTTGTGTACATACCCACAAGTGGAATTGCTGGGTCATATGTTAATTCTAGTTTTAATTTTTTGAAGAAGGGCGTGTGTGTGTGGTGTGTGTGTGTGTGCGTGTGTTTAGATGGAGTCTCATTCTGTCACCAGGCTAGAGCACAGTGGTGCAATCTTGGCTCATTGCAATCTCTGCCTCCCAGGTTCAAGCAGTTTTCCTGCTTCAGCTTCTGGAGTACCTGGGACTACAGGTGCATGCCAGTATGCCGAGCTAATTTTTACATTTTTAGTAGAGATAGGGTTTCACCATGTTGCCCAGGATGGTCTCAATTTCCAGACCTTGTGATCCACCTGCCTCAGCCTCCCAGAGTGTTGGGATTACAAGCGTGAGCCACTGCGCCTGGCCCATACATGTGTTGTAATCAGGTATGCCCATCTTAACCTTTTTGCCTCTTACCTCCTTCCTGATTTTATCTTCCCCTCTATAGTTGGTTCAGATTCCCACAGAAGCTGATGCCAAGACAGGATTAAAAGTATTTAGTGGGGGGAACGCCGGTGGAGGATAAAATGAGGAAGCAGGAATAGGCAGGAAAGGCTTCACACTGCAAAGCAGATCTAACTGGAGGAAAGACAGAGGATTATGTAGAAAGTCTCAGACTTTAGGACAACTCTAATTAAGCTGCAGGTAGGTAGATGGAGGGTGCTGGAGCTAAAAGTTGGAGGAGTTCTGTGTTTCTCAGGAAGGGGTCAGTGGTGGTATTGCCATCATTGGTGGGGCAGCTGGGAAAATGTACCCTCGGCAGAGATCTGAGTGGCCGCTTTCACAGCCACCATGCCCTTATAGCTCTACATCTTGCCACTGAAGATGTGATTTTTTTTAAACAGAAAAAGCTCAGGACATATTCTGGCAATGTTATATGTGTGGTGTAAAGACTATAATGTCAAATGGGGTTGGGGGGCAGGGCACCTTAAATGACCTGGCCTTTATTCTGCAATGAAAGATAAGCCATGGGAGGTCTGTAAGCAGACTAATATGGTTGTTTTTCTGTTTTAAAATGCACCACTCAGATCTGTGTGCAGAGGACACATTTCCCCAGCTGCCCCACCAAGGATGGCAATACTAGCACTGAGCCATTCCTGAGAAACATAGAACTCCTCCAACTTCTAGCTCAAGCACCTACCTGCAAATTTGTTACAATTGCACTAAAGTCTGAGACTTCCTACGCAATGTGGCACTGATCACAATTTGCCCAGATGGTTCCTTTTTTCTTACATGCACTTCCTCTCTTAGCCACCCATTGAAATCCTACCTTCTTTTAAACCACTTTATTACAAAACCGTAATTGAAATTAGCAGCTCCCTCCTTGAAAGTACAATTTATTTAGGAAACAATATTTGAAAGTATTCACTGTATACTATGAAAAATACAAAGATGAATCAGATTTGAATTCTGTTTCAAAGGATTAACTATAATAGGAAAAGCAATATCTCACAAATACTATATTAAAAGGAGAAAGTAAGAAAAGCCATGAGCTGGGTACAGAGAAAGTGCATGCAGTGGGAATTTGGAAGAGGGAAAGCTGATTTTCATATCAGAGAAATCCACTATAAGATGTAGGTCTTCAAGATTCAGTAGGATCTTGGAGTGAGGAAACAAGGGGAAGAGAACATGCCAGATTAAAAACGTAACAGGGGCACAGGCATGAATTTTGAAAGAACCGCCTTGGCTGGGCATGGTGGCTCTTCCTAGCACTTTGGGAGGCTGAAGTGGGGAGATCGCTTGAGCCCAAGTGTTTGAGACCAGCCTGGGCAACATAGTAAAAGCCTACCTCTACTAGAAATTAGCAAGGCGTGGTGGCATGCGCTTGTAGTCCCAGCTGCTTGGAAGGTTGAGGTAGGAGGATCACTTGAACCTAGGAGGTCGAGACTGCAGTGAGCCAAGATGGCATCACTGCTTTTTTCTTTTTCTTTATCTTTTGAGACAGAGTCTCATGGAATCTCTCAGAAAATCATGAAATAAAAAGTTTTTAGGGCCGGGCGCGGTGGCTCACACCTGTAATCCCAGCCCTTTGGGAGGCTGAGGCGGGTGGATCATGAGGTCCAGGATTCAAGACCAGCCTGGCAAAGATGGTGAAACCCTGTCTCTACAAATAAAATTAGTTGGGCGCACTGGCGCCTGTAATCCCAGCTACTTCAGAGGCTGAAGCAGGAGAATCGCTTGAACTTGGGAGGCGGAGGTTGCATTGAGCCGAGATCGCACCAGTGCACTCCAGCCTGGGTGATAGAGTGAGACTCTGTCTGGAAAATCAACAACAACAACAACCACAACCAAGTTGTTACTTGTTTTTATTGGTTTTCAAGTCAATTGGTTTCTAATTCTTGGCTTTCTACAAAACTGTAGAATTTTTACTGTTAAACGTCTTTCATTTCCTCGATTTAGGTGACTAAAACAACTACTTTCTCAGTGCTTACCTCCATAAAAATGGAAACTTGGGAAAAGAATTGATTCTGAAAATGGCTACAGTTTAGCACTAAGGAATATCAAATTATAAATACAGTAAGTCAATATCATCAATAAGTTCTTGGAAACTGCTATGTTAGTGAGATGATGTATAAGGAAACCATTTTTACCATAGGCTAATTGATATGAACAAGAGTTAAGTTCCTATGGTATATTTCTGGTCACATAAATGTCACCAAACTTCTAAATAAAGACAAACACTTCTTTTACTAAACATTGTGAGCTACACATACATTTTTAAAAGATGACTAAAACCAAGTAAGATAACTAATTATCAGTTTATTCCAGTTGAGGGTCACAGGTAGCTGGAGTCTGTCTGGACAGCTGGGGGTGCCAGATGGGAATTGTCCTTGGACAGGACACCATTCCATTGCAGGATGTTCACACCCACACCTACACCCACACCGGGACCATGTAGACATGCCACTTCACCCAACGCGCATATCTTTGGAGTGTGGGAGAAAACCCACAAAGACCTGGGGAGGACATGCAAACTCCACACAGATGGCAGCCCAACCCGGGAACCAACTTTTTTTTTTTTTTTTGTGACAACATTATAACAAAATACCGTTCAAGGAAACAGCTTTATTCAAGGACCTGCTATACCTGAATTAATTGGATGAAAAACGTGCCACTGGATTTGTTAAGAGATTCATTTCTGGAGAGTTTGTTTGGAGTTTCTTGCAGGGGAGTGCAGCTACTCCTATACCCTTGAGCAAAGACCCGCCCTTCTCTATCAGGGATGGTCGTCCTTTTTGACCTTGTGTGCGGCTTCGGGAGGGACACACTTGGAGCGGTGAGGGAGGAAGGGGACACCCGCCTAGCCAGCCAGATCAGCTGAATCAACCCTGGCGATCAATGGGGTGGCAGATGTGGCAGCCAGATTACCGTCACTACCAAGAGATTCATTTCTAATGCAACATATTTTATATACTTAACAACTATGAGATTTTAAATATGTTTATGTGATGTTGATTAACTGTGCATTTGAAATAAAAGTAATGGTAACTCTGATAAGAATATTTTTTAACACATTATGGTCACATGAAAATTTTAAAAATTCCTCTCTTCGTCTTCCTCACTTTTATATATACAATGTATGTGAAAATAAGTGTAGAAGGGAAATATTATATATATACAAATATATAGCAGGAACAGATATATAAACATATAAATATAAGCATATATAGAGAGTTGCAAAAGCATAATTAGATCATCAAAAGACTTTGAAGCTAGAAAATATATAAGAATAACATTCTCTGCATGATAAGTATAGTGGTATATGAGTTTAAGGAGAAAATGAAATAATGTACTCAGGGTACCCTCAGATAAAGAAGGAAGACCCCATGATTTTCAAAGACTAGACCAGAAGCTTGAGGTTGCGGGGAGGAGGTTTCTAGAGAAGGTTAACCTCAAGAAGAATGGTGGGTTTGGGAAGAGACAGGCTATGAGCGTGACATCTAGGATGTGGGAGCTACCATTCTGGTCTCAGCTCTCAGCCTCCTCTTGAGATTTGAGTAGGCAAAATTGCCTCTGTCTAATAACCACCCCCCGCCACTACTTTTCTCTTCCCTTCTTTCACTCCCCCTGCCCCCTGTATGACAAAATAGGCAGAATGAGTACATCAGAGGGTGAGCTGGAGAGGAAGAACCATAGTTGGAGACTGTGGAAAGTCTCCTGTAGGTGGGAAGAGGAGGGTAGTGAGGATAATGAGACAAATGATTACAAAGAAGAAGCCGTATAATTTTTTCCCCCTTTGACTTTAAGTCCTAAGATGGGCAGGGCTGGAGGTCTGGGTGACTCCTGATTGGAGGGAGGAGCCTGGGAGGACCGCAGTTCTAACCTCGGACAAGGCAACTGGTGCAGCTGTTAAGCTGGAGAGGTTTTTTTTGCGAAAAAGGCAGCTGAAGTCACAGGAAGTGATCTGGACTGAGAATCAGAAGTGGATTCAGTTCATATCAGCCACTTTTTGTGTGACCTTGGGAAGAGCAACTAGACTCTTCATGCCCAGTTCCTTCCCTCCCTCCCTCCCTCTCTCCCTCTCTCCCTCCCACCTTCCTCTCTTTCGAGACAAAATTTTGCTCTCGTTGCCCAGGCTGGAGTGCAATGGTGCGATCTCGGCTCAGTGCGACCTCCACCTCTCAGGATTCAAGCAATTCTCCTGCCTCCGCCTTTCGAGTAGCTGGGATTACAGGCATGTGTCACCACACCTGGCTAATTTTGTATTTTTAGTAGAGACAGGGTTTCTCCACATTGGTCAGGCTGGTCTTGAACTCTTGACCTCATGATCTGCCTGCCTTGGCCTCCCAAAGTGCTGAGATTACAGGCACCAGCCACTGTGCCTGGCCCAGTTTCTTTATTTGTAAAGGAAACAACTGAATAAAGTGATCTGTAGATTTTTTCCTTGCTTTCAAAGGATTATTTAGAAGTGATGAAAATTGAAAATAGTTGAAAAAAGCCCAGTAACTTTTGCTTTTCTCATCATTCTAAGAGAGAAAAATTAAAGTGAACTTTCCAGTTCGCTGTTAAAAACGAAAAGAAAAGAAAAGAAAAGAAAAAGGCATCTTTTCTCTTTGAGAAACACCAACATTACTCTGCCCCCTAATAGGCGCCTGGGTAGAATTTTCCATCTTAGCACAAAGTGGCTCAGCTCAACCTGGTTTCAACTAATCGCTTCTCTGTATTCCCCTAATTTAACAAGAGGAACTGGAAGAGTCAGACAGTGTGTGGGAAGACTGAAGAAAATAAGGAAGGTATAGAAACTACTAGAGATGGAGCTAAGTTAAACATTCTGGCAAATTGTCACGGTGTATTGCTCATGCTGAATGGTTAAGCAGTTGGGAAGGTAGTTAAGAGAACGGTTTAAATGCTTCATCTAATTGCAAGCAGCTGTCGATTAGTGGAGCTTGACCAACTGTTTTTAATTCTACTCAGTGGTGATGAAGAGAATGAGACTTTTAAGGGAAGCTGGCAGGGGCTGTGTGTACGCATGGAGTTGCTTACACTTTTCCTGGAGGTCATAGAGTGCAGTAACTACTAAGAGATGTTCTCTGAAACCATCGCAGGCTTTCATGATAACGACTTTCCTGAATTTTACCAGCATTTGTTGGGCTTTTGGCAGGAGGCAAACTTCTCCATTACCCAAATTCTGGAATGATATTAGGGAGTGATTCATTCCCAATCGCAAGCGACTGGAGATCTTGTGCCAATTCAGAAGCAGCTGTTCCGTGGGGGCAGTAAATCTAGAATGAGAGCTAGTAATGCCATTTTAGAGTCTTCTCCCTAGGAACATTTCATCTCATTTTTTTTTTTTTGAATTGGAAAATAGAAGAAAGTGCAAACATTTTAACTAGTTTCCTGTAATTGAAGAACATGCTACTGATTATCTAAAGTTGAGGGTTTTCTGGAAGATAAAGTTTTAGGCTAGTTTAATTAAGTCTGAAACCTTACTTGATGGAATGACTCTTTATTTCTATATTTTCTTGTTCCTAACAAGAGTAGTAATCTTTCCTAATATTTTATTTGCTTTCATTTCTCCTCATAGATTCTAAAAGTTATTTTAATGTTTCTGCATTACAAAATGAAGAAACCATCAACTTGACTAAAAGCAAGGCTTCTATGAAACCAGGAAGCCATTGTCATTCTAACAGTAGCTGCCTAACTAGAAATATGTAGAAGAAGAAATTGTCAACAATTCTTAGGGAGAAGGGTGCTCGATTTCTTCAATGCCAATTACTATCCATTTTATATCCTGAACTTCAGGGCACTGTAAGAGAAAGTAAATTTCCTATGCATATTTGTAAGATTTATCAACAAGGATCTTTTTCACAGTATTGTTGATAATAGCACAAAATCAGAAATATCCTAGGCCAGGCACAGTGGTGCTTGCGTGTAGTCTGAGCACTTTGGGAGGCTGAGGCAGAAGGATCACTTGAAACTAGGAGTTCAAGACCAGCCTAGGCAACATAGCAAGACCCCATTTCTACAAAAACAAAAAAAGTTAGCCAGGTGTGGTGGCATACACCTGTGATCCCAGCTACTCAGGAGGCTGAGAGGAGAGAGGATTGTTTGAACCCAGGAGTTCAGGAGTTTAAGGCAACAGTGAGCCCTGATGGTACCACTGCATTCCAGCCTGGCGATAGAGTGAGACCCTACCTCAAAAAAAAAAATAGCAAAAAAGAAAAAAGAAATATCCTAAATGTTCCTAACTGGCATTAGCTAAACAGTTTATGGTGTTTGTATGGTCTGACATTTTGCAGATACAGAAGATGTGGAAGAATATATAAATGACATAGGAAAATGATCAAGATGTACTAGATGAAAAATCAGGATCAAAACAAGTCATTTAAATAGATATCTCTATCTACATGTCTAGATCTAGACATAGATAAAATTTAAATTGTGTGTGTATATGAAAACTGAAGTTAAAAAAATAGAAACAGTGGTGGGATTACAGGTGACTTTTATTTTACTTTTTGTGTTTTTTTCTGCATTTTCCTCTAAAGAACATATATTACTTTTACAATTAGGAAAAAGACCCTTGTTTTACACTTAATTTCCCAACATGCCAATTTTTATATTATAAAAGATTTTATTTCTTGCCAGGGTGAAGCTAAGGGGGAGATTCATGTCTAAGCAAAGGAGGAAAAAAAATCAAGAGGACAGCACTCAATAAACACCTAATTTTGTTTCTGATCTTGTGCCTGTTTGAAGCGCTCACACTTGTTTTGACTCAGCTAGATAAGTCAGCTCCGCTAACACAGTCACAATTTCCACCAGCTGTTTTGGATGTTTGAGGTTATGTTTTTGTTTTAGTGAACTTCACTGCCTATCTCTTGAGCTAGCTTAGGAACAATTGCAAAGGAAGTCTTTGAGGCAAACTCAGAGGAAAGCTGCTAATCTTACGACATCCACAAGGATTTGAACAGGCAGCTCCATTTGTGCTGTTTCTGTTTTTCTTTTCGGGCAGGTCTCGATAGCAGAAAGAAGGACACTTCTCAGGTCTAGTTGTTGCATGAAGTGTCCCTGACCACGGCTGTGCTCAAGGAGTCTCACGGATTCCTCAGGAGGCAACAGGACGTTTTCAACGAAGATGTGACAAACCCATGCCGGTACCGTTTATGAACACTGCCTGGGTTCTGTTTTTTATGTAGTCATTCTTCTCCACGAGATCGGGGTTTGTAAGCGCTCAGGCAGGAAGCTGTTTATCATTGAAAGCCACCAAAGGAGAGCTGCCATCCTCTTTACCCAAGACCTCTGAGACTTTCCTTTGAATAAGGAGCTGGGGGTTCTCGTCGCATGATATGGCAGAGTTTCTGGAAACTGATTTGGGGAAGAGGAAGCTGACTTACATGGGAGTCACCCTCTCAGCTGTCATTCTCCATCCCTCCCCCCCGTAATTTTTTTTCAAAGAAAAGGAAAATGGTGATGTTTCCAGTGGGAGTTGGGATTTAGTTGGAAATCTAAGGTTCATCTGACTTTTGAGGCTCACCTTTGAGGGTTGCTACGGGTTTTCATTTAGCATTACTTCCAACGTGCTTTACTCCCCTTGCCGTCATTAAAAAAAATCCGTTCCATCTGGTTGCAGACTAACCAGGCTCCATTTTGTTACTCTTACCTTATTTGGAGGGTTGTTTGCAGTCACTTCATCGAACATCTACTGGGAGCCAGCCACTGTACAGGCAACCAAGAAAACTGTTATGAAGAGTGTAGATCTTACATGCAGAGAGCCCACGGAGGAGGGGAAGGAGGTAAGTAAACAGTTGTGAGGCTAGGGGCTAAGTGCTGCAGTAAATAAGTGATCTGTTAGGGAAAATTTTATTCACTGGAATTTCAGAGGGGCTGGTAAAGCTATCGACCTGGCAGCTCTGTCTATCTGGAGAGAAACCATTAGAGCAGTTGGCTACTTAGGTACCCTGGAGCAGAGCAATGCATGAGTTGGCAAGTAGAATTCCCTCTTATTTCAGGCTGGGCACAGTGCCTCATGCCTATAATCTGAGCACTTTGGGAGGCTGAGGTGGGTGGATCACTTAAGGTCAGAAGTTCGAGACCAGCCTGGCCAACATGGTGAAACCCCATCTCTACTAAAAATTAAAAAAATTAGCCAGGTGTGGTGATGAGTGCTTGTAGTCCCAGCTACTCAGGAGGCTGAGGCAGGAGAATTGCTGGAGCCTGGGACATGGAGGTTGCAGTGAGCTGATATTGCACCAGTGTACTCCAGCCTGGGTGACAGAGCGAGACTTTGTCTCAAAAAAAAAAAAAAAAAAAAAAAAAGAACTCTCTTTTATATCAGTCTATAATCTCAGTTGCAAACAATAAAAACTCAGCTCAGATTTTGGGGTATTCTAACTTTCAGCTCTGCTGGATCCAGATGATATTGTCGCGATTATGTCTCTTCATCTCTTGGCTGGGTGTTCTTCTGTGTTCATGTCACTCTCCGGTACTTTTTTCCCTCTGGTGGCAATGGCCACCAGAGGCCCCAGACTTACATCCTATTGGTTTGGTAAGCTCAACAGTTTAAAGTCTTCTAGGGCTTACTTTCATTAGATCAACCTGGGTCATGTACCAGCTCTGAAGCAATCATTATGGGCTGGGTGTAACACACCCTTATTGCACAGATCTAAGTTCTGAGTCCTCTCTGTGCCCAGGGTGTGAAGCTGGTCTTACTTGAATCATAAGGACTAAGAGCTGGAGAACAGCAGTTCATCAAGGGAAAAGGAGGAGCTATTTTCAGAAGAAGAATGGATACTTGGCAGTCACATCCGTCACAATGCCCATGATGGCCTTTTCTTGCAGAGATATTTTAATTTGGACTGTCCTAAGCTATTAGAGTGTTCTAGTAATCTTCACCCCCAATACAGACGAGGTTGGATTTCCAGGTTTCTGATTTCTTGTTTCCCAGAGTTTCCTTAATTCCAAGTTTTCCCACTTCCTGCTTAGCAGTGGGCCAGTGTTCAGGAAGAGGCGTCCACCCTCCCTCAGTACATTGGGAGCCTGCGTCTCTTATGTTTGTATGACTAACAGGCGTGACTCAAATGTTTAGTGTGGTGGTTCTCAAGGTTGTGGTCCCCAGATCAGCAGCATCAGCCATCACCTGGAGAATTATTAGAAATGCAAATTCTATGGCCTCATCCCAGACCTACTGATTCAGAAACTCTGGGGGTCAGGTTCAGACATCTGTGCTTTCTTTCACAAGGTCTCCAGATGACTCTGATAACATACTCAAGGTTTGAAACCACTGATTTAGGGACTAGTCCAAGACAATCTACTCTAGGAAGACTGAGTAGGAAGAGTCCACCTCAACTTACCTGTTTTATAGTCTGCCTTCCTAAGCTCCTGACACCAAGGGAAAGATTCATTAACTCCTGAATGTTGCTTGCTGGAAGCAAAGAGATTACTTTGTGCTTGGTGCAAGAGGCTTTCAGTGAGCAGCAGTTGAGAATCTCTCAGAAAATTCTTGTTAGCTTTCAGGAAATGAATGTTCCTGGAGATGTGGCGGCTGCCAGGCTCATCCTAGATGAAGGAACGTTGGAATCTTTCTAATTCTCTGAGGTGATGTTGTTTAACGTAGACCTGGTGGAGTTCCGCTGTCAATTCGTGCGTCTGCAATTCATGTATCCATGTATTCATTCAACATACCACAAGCCCAATGCTGGGCTGGGTGCTGGAGATACAGTTGCCCACAAAACAGACCTGCTTTCTGCCCTCACGGAGCTCAAGGTCTAGTGAAAGATAAAGCTATATAAATAGGCATTAACAGTAGAGTGTGATCTGATGGTGAGAAATACAGGGTGGTTCGGGAGATCATGATGGAAAAAAGGGGGCCCTAGTCTTCGTTGGGCTTCGCAGAGAAAGTTATGTCTATACTGGGACCTAAAGGGTAAATAGTGACTGGCAAAGAAAAGGAGGATGGATGCCGGCCGGGGGCGGTGGCTCAAGCCTGTAATCCCAGCACTTTGGGAGGCCGAGGTGGGTGGATCACAAGGTCGAGAGATCGAGACCATCCTGGTCAACATGGTGAAACCCCGTCTCTACTAAAAATACAAAAAAGTCAGCTGGGCATGGTGGCACGTGCCTGTAATCCCAGCTACTCAGGAGGCTGAGGCAGGAGAATTGCCTGAACCCAGGAAGCGGAGGTTGCGGTGAGCCGAGATCGCGCCATTGCACTCCAGCCTGGGTAACAAGAGCGAAACTCCATCTCAAAAAAAAAGAAAGAAAGAAAGAAAGAAAAAGAGGATGCCAGGCAGCGTTTGCAAAATGCTGTAATCGTAGGAGAACTTGGTGGGTTCAAGGAAAAAAACAAACAAAAAACCCAACTCAGTATAACTAGACTCTAGAGTTTAAAGGAAGGTAAAGGTGAGGGATAAAAAGGCAGATGCGGGAAACTGAGCAAATCTTTGAATAAATTTGGACCTAAGAGCAATAGAATCCATTGAGGAGTTTTAGATAGAAGTGAGATGACTGAATTAATTTTAGAATGCGAGCTTGAGAATGAATTGGGGGTGAAGTAGGGCAGAGTCAAGACCACAGACAGGCAGACCAGTTGGAGAATGTTGTGATAATCAGAGGAAGATAAATTAGTTGACTGTGGTCATGAAAGATGGTGGCTCCTTGGCCTAGGATAATGGGAGTGGTGTTGGAGAGCAGTGGATGGAATTGGGACACTGATGTGTGGCGGAAGGGTGGACCCAGGGAAAGAGAGGACTCCTAGCTGGCCAACTTGGGTAGCATGTGAATGCCGCTGAATGCCGTTCCTTGACAGCAAACACTAGACGAGGCACGAGTCTCTAGAAGAAAGCCATGAGTTCAACTTTAGACAAGCTGAGATTCTCAAATGCCCGAGAGGAGGTACCAAGGATGTAGTTACAATCCAGGTCCAAGCCTAGACAAGAGATCTGAGGGAGAATAAATATTTGATAGTCGTTAATACACAAATGACACTGAAACCAAGGGAGTGCATGAGATCACTTAGGGAGAGCGTTTGAATAGGAAGAGAGGACAGCTTGAAGCCCAGGGGAGCCCCAGTATTAAGAAACAGGCAGAGGAACATAAGCCTGTGAAGGCAACTGAAGGAGACTATCAGAGCATGGAAGGTGCTGGGTGTCATGGAAGTCAAGGAAAGTAAGTTTCCAACCTTTCTGTACCCATAATCTCAGTTCTGCACCTGACAGATCAGGCCAGATCAGGTCCAGGGAAACCCTGCTGCTGCTACCCTTCATCTGCCACCACCCTCTCACTATTCCAAATCAGCTCATCCATAAAGACACTTTTTAGGAAACACTGCTTTCCTGTAATTACTTTTTTAAGGCAGATACAACGGCACTTTCTGAATCATAATTTACTTAAAGAGATTCCATCCCACACTTTCTTTCAACTTGCTGTCTCTTTTTAAGTGAAACCAATTAGATTCCTTGCATATTTCCCTCTTCTTTTTATCTTATCTCATTCCACTTTCAGGTTGCTGTATTCACCGTGCCTCTGGGCTCCAGCCTACTTTCAGACAGATGGTCACAGACAGATGTGTACTTTGCAACTGCAGGTTATCCAAATATTGTGGTGGCAGCAGCACCTCTTTTGGTACCTAGCAGTATCAGTGCTCTGCAACCAGCTAGTGACTTTAGCCACTGTGGACGTCTCTGATTGAATTACTGTCTTTCTTCATTTTGTCTTCCCCTCTCTCCAGCTGGACACTCTGGGGACTTGTTTTGGCCAGGATTAGATATGCACAGCTGATACCTCCAGCTGCACGTTCTTTGGTTCTTTCTGGCTCTGCAAAAGCTCTTGGTGTTCTGAAAATTTATTCAAGTGAAGAGCAGTAGGGATGGTGGCCCACCCAGGTAGTCTTTAAAAGCATTAAAAATGATTCTGTGATGTCTGTGGCCAACCCTATCAGTTGAAGGTAGGAGTAGGAGAAATAGTTCAAAGCATACTGAGAGCCAAAATGAATATAGGTACTCTTGGCAATTCATATTTTGTTTCCTAATTATAAAAATATCAGTAAAATTGCTGTTGCATGGTAGACCTAATTATGTGGTTTGCTATAAGAAAAAGATTCAGTGGGCCAGACATGGTGGCTCACACCTGTAGTCCTGTCACTTTGGGAGGCCAAGGTGGGTGGGTCGCTTGAGATCAGGAGTTTGAGACCAGCCTGACCAATGTGGTGAAACCAAAAATATAAAAATTAGCCACGTATGATGGTGTGCACCTGTAATCCCACCTACTCGGGAGGCAGACACAGGAGAATCACTTGAACCCGGGAGGCGAAGGTTGTAGTGAGCCAAGGTAGAGTCGAGATAGCTCACTGCACTTCAGTCTGGGCAACAGAGGGAGACTCTGCCTCAAAAAAAAAAAAAAAAAAAGAAAAAAAAAAAAAAAAAAAAGAAAAGAAAGAAAGCAAGCAAAAGATCCAATATATTTTCTTCAAAAATTTTCACCCTGAATGTAATAATACCATGAAGGCTAAAGGTCTAGCCTAGAGTCTAACTTGGCAAAAATATGGGAATTTATTCATGACTTTAGGTACCACCTTCAGGCTGATGTGTTTCCTGAATCCATTACTCTAGGCCTATCTTCTCTTGTAAACCTTAATCCAAGATCTCCAATTATCCATCAGCTTTTTCTTAAGCTAAAAATCTTGATAGCATTACCTCAAGTCCATAGATTTCTATTGAGCTTGTTTTCCTTGTCTCCAAATATACTTCCTCCCTCATCTTTTTCTGTTTCCTTTAACTTACTGACCTCTCACTCAGGCTTCTGAGTCTTCTTTGGCTTTTCCTTGCCTCTTGATACCCAGCCTGCTGCCCAAGTCTTCCTCGTCGTACCACCAAATCATCTTTGCTCCTTTTTCACTCCCACTATGGTCAGACCAGCCCAGATCCATGTACACTACACTGTGGTAGGACTGCAAACATTTCCTAAGAGCTAAGTGTCATTCATTCCTTCTATTTGTTCTCCCTTGAATCCATCACACAAAGAGATGTCGAGTTAGTCTTCTAAAACACTGTATTTTATCACTTTTCTATTTTAAAATATTCCGTAGCTTCTTCTTATCTTCAAGATGAGTCCAACACCTCTCCCAAAAGACTGTGACATCCTTGTGCAATCATTTCAGCTGCTGTCTGGTTTGAGGTCACTCCTCTGGGATAAGATTACTTACTTTTATTCTTCTTCCCGGTTTCAGCTTGTTGAAATAATTTGGACTCTTTCTGCCATTGAATGTGTTTGTTATCCAGCTCAGTTTCGTGTCAGTTACATATATATGTTCTTTGTGTGTGTTCAGTTGTTAAGTTGCATACAATATAACAGAATAAGAACATAAGGATATGCTGTAGTGATCTCTGCAGGACTGAATTTTTTGAACTGGGGGCTGAGGTTGCTATTGGTTTCAGAAAATGATCTTTTGCCTCCCTCTATATCCTCACCGAAACATTTCATGGCTCCTTGGGTCATTCCTTTATTTATTCAAGCGTCAATTGAGCTCTCTCTTCTCCAGATGCAATTCCTTTTTCTCTCTCAGTAAGTGGAGCTGCCTGGAACTCACTCTTTTCATAAAGTACTGAGGCTAGCTTTTATTTGTTTGTTTGTTTGTTTACATTTGAGAGATTTGCTGTAGGTAGAAGCTGTTAAAGGAGAAAAGCTGGACATTTGCTTTGACATCTACAGAATAACTCCCATTTTTCTATATTGTTCCGGTTATTATTGCTGCATAACAAACACCATTCTAAACACAGTTGTGTAAAGCAATAACTGTTTTCGTGTCCTTTTGGGTTAAGAATTCTGAAAGGGCGCAATGGAGTGACTTGTCTGAGCCTCCCCTCCATCACGGCCAAGGCCTCAGCTAAGACTCAAGGCTGAGGTTGACTCAACAGCTGGGTCTGGAATCATCTGAGACCTTGTTCATGAACATACAGCACCTGGGCAAAGAGAGCTTGAAGAGGAGGACTCCTACTTGGAGCATTTTCACGTGGCCTTTCCACATGGCTTGGCTCGCTCACAGCAAGGCAACCTCAGGAGAGTCAGACCTACCTGCCGGGGCTCAGGACTCCTACCATGACTGTTCCTGGGAAGAAGACAGAACTTCATTGTCATTCATGACCACGGTGGAAGTCACACACAGCTCTTCCAGTGCATTTCATCAGAGGCACGGGAGATGCAAACTGCCCAGATTTAAAAAGGAGGAATGTAGACTTCACCACTCACTAGGAAATATGCTGAAGAATTGGAAGATGTGTCTTAAAATCACCACATGAAAGAATTGAGAAATCGGCTGTAGCTAGTGCTTCTAGAAACTTGACCTAGTGGCCTGGCATTTTGGGAACTTTGCTAGCTTATTCAGCACAGGTAACTCAGGGTAAAAATAACCTGAAGAAGAAATGTAATAATCACTCACTTATCTTCACTCGGATTAAGCTGGGGCTGGATATTTTATATATATTTTAAGAAACCTGGTAATACTACATCTTTGTCATTTTCTATTCTTTAATAGGCTAGAGTTGATATTTAAGACTTTAGAAAGGTGCTTCTGGGAATTTCAACATTTATCAGCTGGTAATAAGTAGGAAATGTCATTACATAAGCCCCAGTTTGAGTTGAGAAGCAGGTGGTATTTTGGAGAAGTCAGTATCAATGTGAGGCTGTAGCCACACTGACCGCCTCCAGCCATCTGCAGAGACATTTCTGTCTTCAGCAAGTAAAGCCCCCTCCCTCTGTCTGCTTTGACTGCTTCTCTGAGTTCCCCTTTTTTTGACCTTGAGTTTCAACTTGATGAGTCATCAAAAGGACTGGGCCACTGGATTTTACCTGGCAAGAACTTCAGTGGCTGTGCCTGTGGCGAGGGACTGTTTTCTGCTCTTATCACATCTGTGTTGACATTCATGGAACAAATACTCATTGAGAGCGTTGTATATCTCAAGCACTGTAATAGGTAATACAGTTAGGAAAAAATGTGTCCAACCAGACTTGGTTCCTGCCTTCGTGGAACTTACATGTAGAAAAGACTGAAGTTTGAAACTTACCCAGCTCTGCAGGAGAGGCGTGAGGTGCTTTGAAAGCTTGTGCTAAGAGGGGTTGATATTGGGAAGCCAGTGGGAGGTTCCCTGAAGAAGCAATTGTTGAGCTGAGGCATGAGTAGGTGTTAATCAGGAAAAGAGGGAGAGTGATCTAGGCAGAGAGAACAGCCTGTGAAAGGGGAGGGCAGGATGGGTTGAAAGGATTTAGGATGAGAAAAGGCTGGTAAGAGTGGAAGAGACGAAGCAAGGAGTGGGGTCGCTGGTGTGGCCGGTGGGAAGGGTGAGAACCAGACCGCACCAAGCCTGGAGACCATGGTGTGTCAGAGTTCTTCAGGGAAATGGAACCAGTAGGATATACATGCGTATATGTGTATGTAATATTAATGATTAATAATGTGTAACACAAATATATAGTATATAAACCATTTATATAAATACAGAACCAATATGCTCTATAACATGTTTTATATATCATATAAATATATAACTAAGAGAACTGGCAAGTGTGAATTCTGTAGGACAGGCTGACAGTTTAGAAACTTGGGCAGAAGTTGATGCTGCAATCTTGAGGTTGAGTTTCTTCTTTTTTTGAAGAAGAATGTGTTCTTCTCTGGGAAATCTTAGTTGTTGCTCTTAAGGCCTTCAGTTGATTGGATGAGGCCCACCACATTATCAAGGTAATCTCTTTATTAGTTGAAATTACTCTAGTTATTTAAAGTCAACTGACTGCAGATGTTAAGCACATCTATAAAATGTCTTCACAGCAATGCCTGGTTTAGTGTTCAGTGACATCACTGGGTGCTATGACCTAGCCAAGTTGACATATGAATGAACCATAACATACAGTAAAGAGTTTTGTCTTGATCCTAGAAGTCACGGGAGCTGTTAGGTTTCATAAAGAGGTGACATGATTTGTTTTGTATTTTCCAAATGCGCTTAACGCTGTCAGAAGAAGGTTGTGTCTATGACCATCAGCAAGGGCCCTTGTGATGGTCATAAGGCATATCAGAACATTCTTGAACTCTTCCGGAGGACTGCTCTGTCCTCCGTGGTGCCCTGGCACTGAATTGGTCAGATGTCCCTCCTGGGTATGTATTTACTATCTTGAAATTACCTCTTAGGCAGCGTTTATGCTCTGTTTTATTTTGTGTTGATCTCTCCCTCCACCTCTCTCTCTCTCCCACTCACTCCTTCCCTCCCTCCCTCCCCAGTCAGACTGGAAGTTCTCTGGAGGCAGGAGCCATGTCTTGTTCTCCAGTGCATCCCTAGTGTCTAGGTCAGTGCCTTACACATGGCATGTGCCCAGTAAGCATTTGTGGATGAATGAGACCAAATGGGTTTAATGTTCCTTCCAAAGTGCCTTGTGAAGAATTAAGAAATGTCAGTCTTATCAGTAGTTCTGGGCAGCAGACAACTAAAAATTGCTGTGCTTTTATTTCTCATTTCCTTTCATTGGCATGCTATATAGTTACCCTTTTATGTTGCATGGATTGCCTGTTTTAGAGTATAAGTCATTTCTTAAACGTTTTAGTTTGGAATAATTTTGGATTTACAAATAAGTTGCAGAGATAACACAAGAGAGTTCCCATTACCCGGTTCTTCTAATGTTAAAATCTTACATGACTGAAGTAAATTTGTCAAAACAAAGACATTGATATAGGTACATTACTATTAACCAAATTCCAGGTTGTATTTGGCTTTCACCAGCTCTTTTTCACTGATGTCCTCTTTCTGCTCCAGGATGTGATCCTGGGTACCATGTGGTGCTTGGTCATCATATCTTCCAGTTTCCTCTGGTCTGTGACAGTTTCTCAGTCTGTCCTTGTTTTTTTGTGACCTTGACAGTCTTGAGAAATACTGGCTAGATATCCTATAAAATGTCCCCGATCTGTCTTTGCCTGTTTTCTCATGATTAGACTGGGGTTATGGGTTTTGGCGAAGAAAATCATACAGGTGGAATGTCTTTGTCAGATTGTATGACAGGGTACATGATATCCACATGATATCACTGAGGATGTTAACCATCATCATTTGCTTAAGGTGGCATTTGCCAGGCAGGTTTATCCACTGTAAAGTTATTATCTTTCCACTTCTCCACTGTGTTCTTTGGAAGTGAGTCACTAAACTTAGCCCATCCCCAAACAGGGAGGAGGAAAGGGATAAGTTTCACCTCCTGGGGTGCAGTGTTTACACACATTATTCAGAGTTCTTCTGCAAGGAAAATTTGTCTCTTCTACCCCATTTGTTGATTTATTCAACATTTACTTATATCAGTATATACTTATATAGGTTCATTTTATACTTTGAGTAATAATTCATTAGGATGTTATTTTGTTGCTTAAGCTGTTCTGGCTTTGGTCATTGGGAGCTCTTTCCTTTTGTTTTTTTAAGCACTTCCTTATTTTTGGGTACTACAAGATGCTCCAGGTACATCTTATATTTTCCTTACCCCAGTCCTACAATTAGCAATTTCTCCAAGGAACCCTGATTCCTTTAATTGTAAAATGGTATTTAGAAACCACTATCTAGGTGGTAGGTGTGCTCATTGCTCCTGAGGTCTCACTGCTTCCAGGCCCTGTCAGCAGACAGAGCTGGGAAATATGTGTGCATAGAACCATAAACCTATATCTGTAATTACTTCTGTCTCTATCCATCTCTCTCTCTGTGTCTGCTCCTACTGACCATCATCCATGTAATTATTTGTTCAACATTTGTAAAGCAATTTCAAAATTGTTAACCTATATCCCCATGAGAATTTAGCAACCAGAGTACAGTGTCTATGTATGGTTTTTTTTGTTTGTTTCTTGTTTTTTTTTTTTTTTTTTTTTTTTTTTTTTTTAAGTATAATCACTTTTATAAGAAAGTGATATAACAATTGAAAGCACATTTTCTAAAGCTAGATTTCCTGGGTTCACATACTGGCTCCATCACTTATTAGCTGAATAATATTGGATGAATTACTATTCTTCTATTCCTTCATCTGTAAAGTAGGGATAATAATGGTGTTTATTCTATGGGGTTACTTGAGGATTAAATGAGTTAACATATGTAAAGTATACAGAATATTGGGTAACATTCAATGAGCATTATTTATGTGTTAACTGTTACTGGTAGGGCAGACATCACATCATTTTAATTGCTACTAGAATAATGCCACCATATACTGTCGAATGGTAGCATCACCTCTGTTTACTTCACTTCTTCTAGCACTTCAGCAAAGGGATTTATATATAACTTCCTCTCCCCATTTTCTTTCTTTCTTTCTTTTTTTCTTTTTTTTTTTTTTTTGAGTTGGAGTCTCACTCTGTCACCTGGGCTGGAGTTCAGTGGTACAATCTCAGATTGCTGCAACCTCCGCCTCCCTGGGTTTGAGTGACTCTCCTGCCTCAGCCTCCTGAGTAGCTGGGATTGCAGGTGCCCACCACCATACCCAGCTAATTTTTTGTAGTTTTAGTAGAGATAGGGTTTCACCATGTTGGCCAGGCTGGTCTTGAACTCCTGACCTCATGATTTGCCCACCTTGGCCTCCTGAAGTGCTGGGATTACAGGCGTGAGCCACTGCGCCTGGCCCCCCATTTTCTTCTATTCATCCATTCATGTTGTCTTTTTGTCTGGAGTTCATTTATCATTTATTTCTCCATCAGCTTTTGGTGATTCTGAAACCCATGTTGAGATTTAAGTCAAGATTTTAATCACTTTAACCCCTTCGAGAAGGTGTGGCCTTTTTGAGATCATGACTCAAAATCATCTCTAGCTTTGTGCCCCTGGCTTCTATAATTGAGGAGTCCAGTAGTCTGAGCCATGTTTTTGGTTACTGGGTTTCTTTTTTTCCTTCTGTAATGAAGCCTGGCTTCTCTGTGGTTACCACTGCCTAGAAAATTAGAGATTTTTATAAACCTTGAAATAGAGGTTGGGGGGCTTCACTCAAAACATTTGCGATAATGTTCTGCCTATTGTTGTTATTAATATTGTATAGCAAACAGGCCATGGTTTCTGCTTTGATAATCAGCACTTCTGGGCAGGCTTGTATATTAACTGCATTTTTAATCAGGCTTCAGTGAACCCAGCTGCAACCATGTCAGCAGAAACTCAAAATATTTTTCATAATTGGGGTTTAATAAAATATAATACGTATTTCCCCCACTATTTGTCCTTTATACTAACAATTCACAACAACAACAAGCAAAAAACAAAACCAAAAATATCCACATAAACCAAAATCATATATACACAAAGACTAGGTGCTTTTGAAGGTAAATTAACTTGACATACAGCTGCTAATTTTTGAATCCTTAAAATATAAAAACTGAACAACACCTAATAGCTGAGGATGTTAACCATCATTGAATCCAAAATGACTAATCATTTAATCTGTTTAACAAAATGTCCTGTAAAAATAGAGCAAGGAACATTTTATTTGGCAAAACTATCTGAAAGTAGAAGTTTCTGCAAATTTCTTTTCTATTCTTTGTTTTTTTGAGACAGAATCTAGCTCTTGTCACCCAGGCTGGAGTGCAATGGCGTGGTCTTGGCTCACGGCAACCTCCACCTCCCGGTTCAAGCGACTGATTCTCTTGCTTTAGTCTTTCAAGTAGCTGGGATTACAGGTGCCCACTACCATGCCCAGCTAATTTTTGTAATTTAAGTAGAGACAAGGTTTCAACATGTTGGCCAGGCTGGTCTTGAACTCCTGACTTCAAGTGATCCACCTGCCTCAGCCTCCCAAAGTGCTGGGAATATGGTTGTGAGCCACTGTACCTAGCCTGCAAATTCTAAGTAAGCTTCAAGTGCTTCTTCTTCATTATTTTAATAATTTTATTTATTTATTTTTTTTTTTGAGACAGAGTCTTGCTTTATCTCCCAGGCTGGAGTGTAGTGACAAGATCACAGCTCACTGCAACCTGGAGTTGCAGGGGATTCTCCCAGGTTAAGTGATTCTCCCAGCTCAGCCTCCTGAGTAGCTGGGACTATAGGAGTGTGCCACCATGCCCATAGGAGTGTGCCACCATGCCCAGCTAGTTTTTGTATTTTTGTAGATACAGGGTTTTGCTATGTTGGCTAGTCTGGTCTTGAACTCCTGACCTCAGGTGATCTGCCCACCTTGGCCTGCCAAAGTATTGGGATTACAGGCATAAGCTACTGTGTCCATTTTAATGATCTTAAAGGCCTTGCAGATTTTGGGATTCATGTTTGGAATTGCAGTCAATTATGAGGCGAGATGGTCAAATCCATGTGGTCCAAAGTGAATGGAAGTCATTTGGCTAGCTGGGAACCTTCCAAAGGGCAGGCGGTAGCTGTGGCTCCCTGAAGCCAGACAATTGAGGTCAAACAGCTGACCATATTATTTAGCAATGACCAGTGAGTTACTTTAATCATTTTGCTGAGGTTTCACTCCTTGCGTAGCATCTGAGAATCAGGCCCCAGTGTCTTTACCCATAACTATTTTTGGGAATTAACTTCTATTCCACTCAGGCCTGCTTACCCTTGCTTAGCAAAGGTAGATGGTTTAGTTTCATGATATGTACCGCCTTTTGGGTGTCACTTTTCTTTCTTTTTTTTTTTTTTTAGAGACGGAGTTTTGCTCTTGTTGCCCAGGCTGGAGGGCAGTGGTTCAATCTCGGCTTACTGCAATCTCAATTTCCTTGGTTCAAGCAATTCTCATGCCTCAGTCTCCCAAGTAGCTGGGATTACAGGCGCCCGCCACCACTCCCAGCTAATTTTGTATTTTTAAATAGAGACAGGGTTTCACCATGTGGGCCAGGCTGGTCTTGAACTCCTGACCTCGGGTGGTCCGCCTACCTCGGCCTCCCAAAGTGCTGGGATTATGGGCATGAGCCACCATGCCCTGCCTATGAAGAAAGTGATCCCAAACCCTCTCCTAGGCTTTTCCCTTCCAAGTCCAATCCCTACCTATTCTTGTTATAACCCAGGAGGGCAGAAGGTCTTTGGGTTGTTGTAATTTAAGTAAACAAAGAAGACACCAAGAATAGGTAGCATTCATTACTGACTGACACCCAAAGTCCCCGGCTGCCTGGAAAACAAATCAAGCAGAGAACCCTGCTGTGGGACGTTTAGGTGTGAGAGCCCTACACAGCTGTGCTGCCGCAGTGGTTAACCCACCGCGGGGGAATTGGTGTGTGGTGGGCAGCGTTAGTCACTAGGGGAAATGATTAGGCCATTTCTGGGGGAATTTATGGTAAACTAGGCCTATGTACATAATCCCATTTATTGAGTTGCTCAACAGACTTCATAGAACAAGAAACCTTCCTGCCAAGGAACAGGTGTCTCCATGTTTCAGCAGCAGGAAGATAAATTAGGTTTGCCTTAGGCCTCACAATCGCAACCACTCAGAGGCTGTAACTTCCAGGCCTGGCTTGCTGACGGGGTCACGCTCTTTATGGCTGGTTATGAACTGACCACCTGCCCACTGAACTCAAGAGGCCGCCAGCACCAGTAGCCCATCTAGGCAGTTGTCCGGAACCTCTTCTTACTATCTGGCCCAGATTTCCAACTATTTCCTGGTTTTGATGCCGGCCTCTGGGCACTTTAGAGACCGCAACCCACCCCCCGCACTCATACTCCCTTGCACTTACCAGGCCGACAGCAGTGGCTTCTGCTGTCAGAGGGAGGGAAAGGTGATCTGGGCCTATTTCCCCAGAAGGAAAGAGCGTTTTATGGGAAGACTTCTCCCTTCTAAGGCCCATCGCTAAATCATAGACAAATAGTTGTATGAGTGTTATTTTGAGAGAATAGTCACATTACAGTATAAATCAGAAATGGCCAATTCATGTATAAATCAGGGTAGTAGGACTGTTTCTCAGCTCATCGTGGAAGAACACCCTAGCTTGTCTTCTTGTCCAGATGGTGATTCATCAGCTCCATTCTGTCCGGATGCGGACAGCTGGGCAACATGAATCAGGGAAAGGCAGAGGAAACCCAAGCCGCAGTCAGAAGTGTAAACCTCTAGTCATTCCCTTCTAGGGTCTGCTTCTAGCGCCCTTTCTCCACTCCAAAATGAAAATGCTAGAGAGCAGGTGGCAAGGGGTGATGGGGCCAGACAGGCTTTGGAGTCAGCAAATCTGAGTTCAAAATCAATGTGTGCCCTGGTCAATTTTCTTAACTCCTGTGAGTCTTATTTTTTCGCGAGGAAAATGGAAATTAAAAACATCTGATTTTCAGAATTGTTATAAAGGCTAGAAATAAGCAATGTGTTGTGTGGCATATGATAACTAGTCTATTATTAGTAACTGTCGCCAATAATTGAGAAAGCACGCCAGACCAATGATGGCAGAGTGTTATAGACCAAAGATATTAATTAATCCAGTTCTGTGTCCCTGAAGTCCACAAACAAACTGCTTTTAAAATATTTTTCTTCTCTTAAAACGAATACACGTTCAACGTCAAGTTTGTGAAATCAGCGAATGGATTCCACAGTTATTTGTGCGTGCCTGTTTCTAGGTATGCATTTAAATAAAATTCATTTTACGATTCAAATGTTGTTTTACATCCTGCCTTTTTCACTTACCATTAAAATGAGGAAAGGCTTTATCTTCTATCTCTTACTTCATATAACAAGAAGTTCCTGAAAACGTTCTCTTTGATGGAACTGTGCCTAATGTGTGTGCTTACCCAATACAGAAGCAAATTCCTAGAACAGTGTGAAGACTCTTTGCTACACGAAATGCTCGGCTTTATAAGCAAAAGTAAGCACAAAACCCCAGAGCATCTGTGTGTTGGCTAGAAAGACCGGGGGAAATGGTGTGTTCTCTTGACTGTTCACATGGCACATTTAAAAGAAATTGTTTTGTATTATGGACAATTCCAAAAGTATACAAAAATAGGATCATACCCTGAATGCTCTCTTTCACCTCAATTATTATGAACACATGGCCAATCTTGTTTTCTCTGTCCCTTCATTCATTTTACCACCCACCGGCTTCCCAGGTTACCTTCCCAGGTCCCAGATACCCTTTGGTTTCACATGCAGCAGACTTTTAGGGCTGATCGTGTGTTGCGCTGTAGTGTCTGTTTCACGCTTACTGGTCCTGCGTGTGGGAACAAGGCCAGGATTTAGCCTCAGACATGTAGGTCTTTAAATCTAGGCCCCACCACAAATAGGCTGGAACCTAGGAGACACCAAGCCTCAGTTATCTTAGCTTGAAAAATAGAAATAACGCTTCCTAGGATCATGCCAGATGACATATACAGAGAATCTACCAGCCTGCCTCAGTTGGTAGGTGCTCAACATATATTCCATCCCTCCCCTTGCTTCCAACCACTCCTGAGAGCTCGTCGCTATGACCGACCTATCAGCCTTTGCCCACTGGAGTTCCTGGTGCTCAGATCCCACCATCCATGTCCCTTTTAGCCATTTCCCTGCCTCTAACTCCCTCTACTGAGGATCTAAACTGCTCTGTTCATGAGCCAAGCTTGACAGGACAGGAAATTACCAGTGCTTCCACCACTCAGTGAATGAGGCCTAGATCGACTCGTATTACTCCAAATCTAGTGGGGTCCTTTTGAGAACCCTGGACCCTGTACCTTCTCCCCGCGCTCACCGGAATAAACCAGCAAAGGCTTCTGGAACAGCTTACCTCCCTTTCCTGCATTGGTTTATCTCTATTTTTCTGGAATTAGGTCTGCAGTTTGGGTCTGGAATTGAGTCTCCTATGCTGGAGGGCTTTGATGCTTATCCTGACTCCTGATTGATGGATTGTTTGATCGACTGAGGCAGAAAAACTTTTCCTGGGGCACCATCTATGGGAGGGGGTATCTTCTGAAGTCTCCATGAGTTGCTGGAATGAAGGTTTGAACAAACTACTGAGTGAAGAAGCCAAGACTGGGAGGTGCTGCTGGCAGGATGGAGGATGGCGTGGTTCAGGGCTGGGCAGGCTCAGGTTGGAGTGAGAAGCACTAATACCTCCTAGGGCAGTTTAATACTCTGAAGAGGGGCAGGAATTTAGAGGGCCCCAGGGCATGAAAATACCTTGTATCCAATGGGGAGGACCAAGGACCTGTGCAATGGGAGCGAGTGTGACAGGGCCTTTGAGGGGGCTGAGGTGGGGCAGGTTAGGCCTTGGCAGCCCAGGAAGCTTCTGCAGGGGCGCCTAGCTCTTCCCCTACTCCTTCTCCACCAATCTGGCTGTCTACATGTAATAACGAAGGCGGTCTTGCATGGTTACACTGTGCCGGCCATTGCATTTCCCACTAACTGCAGCTGTCAGGCAGCGTGGGCCGGTCTCAAAGTGCTGCATGTAAAGGCGCATAGCACAAGCAGGAATTCTCATCTTTCTTTGAGACTCTTGCTAACATTCGAGAGTTTTCCACTGAATGATTCACGTCACTTCTTTGGGACTCTCTGTCTGCTTCTCTAGTGCTCCCACATTTTGGGGAGCCTCTCACTCTCCTGTCTCTACCCCAGACTCTCCATTGTGTTTCCTTAGCACCGGGTGTCCTGTTCTTCACCCCCTCTCCCATCTGCCTTGGACCTACCGATTCGTCACATGCCCCCGGCCAGCCTCCGGCCAGTGCAGCCTGGCTTCTCTGATGGTTTTTCCCTAGAGAACGTGTTGCTGTGGCTTTGGGCTTTCTCTCTTCAGATAATGAGGAAGGAGAAAGAAGCCAAACAAGAAATGCTTGAAGGTTCTATCACCAGGGGAAGGAGAAGGCCTTTCTTTTTTCGTTTTACACAGCTCCGCCTCCTGTCTGGCCTCCTCACTTGACCTGTCCAACTCAGGTGCTTGGCTGTGCCAGCTGCTCCCTCATAGTCATGACTCCGGTGACCTTCTCCTGGGTCCATCCAGCCCCTCTGTGGCTCGGGTCCCGGTGTGGCTTTTTGCCTGAGTCAACCCCATTTATGACAAGAACTTAGCCTGAAGCTCTCTGGGGGAGTCTGAGGAGCTCTAGTTCCGCCCTCTTGCGTGCTGATATCTGGGTGTCCAGATTTGTATCTAAGTCCCCGTCTTTGGAACCAGCCTGCACCGTGATCCCTTGCTCTGACTGTGAAGGACTAGAAGCCTGCTGTGGAATCCCAGTGGGGTAACCAGGGCTTGGCCACCTGCTTCCCTGAGGTCGCATGTGGGCCTGGATTTCTGAGACTCTTCCTCCCTCCAGCTGGGACAGCCTACCGTTTCCCGTCAGGCTTCCTAGGCTGGCGGCGTGGCTGCACTTGGATGCCACGTTCTGCCTGCTGGGAGAATGGGGCCCCAGCACTTTCAGCTGCATCTGCCCGCAGGGTGTTGCCCACTCTTGTGCTCGGACCCTCTTGGCTTGGCTCTTTCTGCTTCAGACACAGGGTCCTTCCCATTTGCATTTGTGTTTTATTATGTTTTTATTGATAGCTACCATATCTAAGGTAGCTACTTCGTGCCGGGCAGTTCCCTTGTACTATCTCATTTATATCTCACAAAAATTCTAAGGGGTAGGTATTATAAACATTCTACAGAGAAAGAAACCAAGGCACAGAGAGGTTTAGTAACTTTCCCAGTGCATGTTCCAGGTAGTAGCAGAGCTGTGATTCTAGCCAGAAAAATATAGGAAATGCTCAGGAGAGTAAAAAAAAAATACAGATTCTTGGGTCTTACCAAAAGAAATTCTAATTTGTAGATATGATGTGGAGATCAAGGAATATATATAAGTATACACACACAATTGTATTGATTTGAATCAACTGGTTCATGGACTATGTCCTCCGGGAACTACACAATGTACCATTCTTTCCTGAGATAAAGCTAATTATAGCCTTTGTGGGTTTGAGTTCTCTTATGATATGGTGTAAATTATTTAAGAATGACTGGTTGTGTGTAAAGCATATGAAATATATTTTGACCCTGTCCTCAGAGGCACCCTTAGGGTATGTGTGTGTAGTCAGTCCCTTGCGGAAGTTGCAGGCTTAGAAGGCATGCCCTCAAAATTTGGGGACCAGATGAGGAAACCTGTCCTGTGAAATGGAAACTGAAAAGGATCAACAGAAAATGGAGATTACCTTAAGAGATGGTTTGTTAAAACACTGCTGACAGTCCCAGGATCTTGTAAGCAAAAGCCTGGAACGTACCATGTTAAGAAAAGCTACGTACTACCCCGCTGCATTTCAATTGGAGTAAATGTTGAGTTGCGGTAATAGGGAGGTATGTTATGTATAGGGACTAGGAAGAGGCAGGCCACGGAGTAAGAAGTGTTGCCAGTTGTATTTAGATGAGAGTGTGTTCTAGTTCAGGGCAGTCAGACTCCGTTCGTGTAGAAATTTCCCTTGGAAGAGAAGAGCGCTCTCTAAGAGTGTTCCCAGCAGGAGCTTTCCCTTAACAACAAACAGCTTTCTCTGATCTGAAGCTTAGCTCACTAAGGAATTGATCCATGATGGGTCAACTGGATGGGAAAGAGAAACCTCCATGGGTGAGTAATCTCCGTTTCCAAACCAGGCCAGCTCATTTGCTCATTTGTGTTCTGCTTGATCAATTGCTCTCAGAGGGATTTGGATCTCATGGGCGAATTGTCCATAGCGTGGTTCCCATAGGCTCAACCGGCTAAAGTCGAGTTTCAGCAGCAAAACTCTGAACCCAGAGTGAAGTGACTTCATCAAGTCTGATGCCTATGAGATTTAATTTGCAACTACAAAGCCAGACTTTCTTAGCTGCAAAAAATAAAAATAAAAATAAATCATTTGTATTTGTAGGGGTCTCAGGGGTGGGCAAAGGACCACTGTTGTCCCTCTAATTGCTGGGTGACCCCATTCCTTAGACACGAAGAAGATTGGAGACTTAATTTCTTCCTAAGGAATACGTATTTGAAAAATACTGCTTTTCATGCTAAGCGAATACAAAACTCAGTACGAATATGTATTTGAATAAACAAAACAGGTAACTTTGTGTATCTCAGATAGGTGGGTGGGTAATTCAAATGATACAACAGAGAGACTCGAGCAAAGGGGAAGTGAACTGCCGGGTGAGTTAGTGGCAAAAGCAGGGGTTAAGGATGTGCTTCTAACTTCTCATCCTGTGCTCATTTCAACTAAATCTCAATTATTTCAGTAAGTGTCCCTGCTCTGTCTCTATTTCCCCTCCATTTTGTTCCTCAAGACAGTATCTTTTTACTCTCTCAGTTTGGGTTGGCCCATGAATTCTTTTGCATTAGTGATCTTGAGATTTTATTTTGCATATGGCATGAAAGAATGTGCATGATGTGTTTTTGTGATCATAGACAGAGAGCTAGAGATCTCACCCAGGACAGCTCGCAGTAATACAAGTGAATAATTCGCCCTATTGGAAAGATGTTGATCATGGGCTTTGCTTGAGATTGATCTCTAAAGAATGGAAGGTAACTTGTGACAGCAGAAAACTAGCAATAGTCCACCTGAGCTGCTGCTGAAGCTTAGGAGGGCAAATTGTGGCGAGTCTGTGAAAGATGGTAAAATTGGAGCCCAGGCTGGGCACAGAAAGAACATCTGATGAATGAGGGTTGGGGGGCGGGGCACAAATTACATCAAAACACTCCTTCAAAATGAAAACCCTCCAGTTCCTTAATATAAATCCTCTAACAAATACATACAAATGACTCATAATTAATACAGCAGATACTTCACAGTATTTCTTGCATCCTTAAAAGTTGTGAATCAAATACTTTAAACTTTCCTTTCCACAAGGTTGCCCACCGGTGAGTTTGCAACGAACACTCCTTTGGAGCACAGATTCCTCTCCTCCCCTACCGCCTCGTGTTCACTGCCACCGCACCTGCCCCAGGGGCCTGGCCAGGCCCTTGCCGGATTTGGCTCTTCAAGGAAACACTCAGCAAAGCCAAAGTGAACTTTTGTCCCTCTGACTCTGAGTGATCCAGTTGATGAGCTTTTCTGGTACAGAACACAAATAGAAATGCTGTGCCAAACAGGCTCTTCATCTTTGAATTTATCCAAAAGCTTGAAATTCTCTGGCCCAAACAGATCATATTTACTGGAAAAGCAGTGAATTCTGAGATGTCAGGGATGCCTTTGAAGTTTCTCCTTCTGAGAGAAGAGCAACCTCATATATCACTACGGCCTGTACTGGGGACTTGCAGTTTTTGAAGACAAGCCTACAAAGAGGCCTTTTGGTAACAAGCCATGAAGTTGAAAGGTTGCTGTCTGTCCTGAAGACATTTTATCTGTGCGAACTACTTGGGGGGAGGCAGAGGGAGAGGTGGTCAGAGGGGAATCAAAACAGCTGGTTTCAATATTAGAGGCAAAGATGGGCCTTTTGCTCTTTCTCATGATACCTGCTTCAGGAGTCAGATCCAACACGTGAAGCATGTCAGTGGGTGCGGGGGCGTGGGTGCTGCAGCACAGGCTGGGAAGGTGGCTGAGGGCTGCCTTCCCTTCATCACGCGCTGTGGTTATAGCATCTTCCCCAGTCCCTCGTGTCAGCACTCTTGGTTTTCACTAATTGTGAAAGTTCCTCTTTTTGCAGAAGGATCTACGTCTTCCTTGCCTCGTAAAAATCATCCTGAATTTAAGCTGCAACTATAAAAAACCCCCAGCCATCAAGAAGCAGCCTTTCTGACCTAAGTTATGGGAAAGTGGACTTTTATTTTCTATTTAAAGAAATAGGAGTCTTTGTAATGCCTTAGTAATTCTAGCCAAAAAATGTTGGATATAGACTTGATTTCATAAAAGAAGGCAGTCTTTCACACACTCACCCATTTCTGCTCAGAAGCGTCATCACTTTCAGTTTTTATGAAAAGTAAGAACAATTTTGGAATTGGAAATGAATTGGAAATGAAGTCACTTAATGTAACAATCCCCACAAAAGTTTAAGGAACAAATACTTTTTTAAAAACTAGAAGATGTTTATTAAACTTAGACCGTGAGAATTTGGTATTTATCATCAAATATAGTACATTTTAGCAGAAATGTACCATATTTATTACAGGGCAATCTCGCCATCTTTAGTATTCCTTTATTATTTTCACTCGTGTTGTACTTTTCCACCAGACTCTTTTAAAAAAATACTTTAAGACTCTTTTTATTGATATATAATAGTTGTACATATTTATGGGGTACACGTGATACTTTGATAAAAGTATCCAATGTGTAATGATCAAATTGGGATAATTGGAATATCCATCACCTCAAAATTGTTCATTTCCTTGTGTTGGGAACATTCCAAATCTTCAAGCTGTTTTGAAATATACAATAAATTATTGTTAACTCTAGCTTCTCTATTGTGCTACTGAACACTAGACCTTATTTCTTCTAATTGTACTTTTGTACCCATTTTCAACCTCTCTTCATCCCACTACCCTTCCCAGCTTCTAGTAACCACTATTGTATTCACCAAGTCCATAAAATCAAATCTTTTAAGCCCCACATATGAGTGAGAACATGAGATACTTGTCTTTCTGTGTCTGGCTTTTATATCATGTATAATACCTCCAAGTTCCATCCATTTTGCTGCAAATGACAGGATTTTGTTACTTCTTTTGGCTGAATGATATTCCTTTGTGTATATATATCACACATATCACATTTTCTTTATTCAGTCATCCTTTGATGGACACTTAGGTTGATTTCATACCCTGGTTATTGTGAGTAGTGCTGAAATAAACGTGGAAGTGCAGTATCTCTTTGATATAGTCATTTACTCTCTTTTGGATCTCTGTGCAGCAGTCAGATTGCTGGATCACGTGGTAGTTCTGTTTCAGAGTTCTGAAGAACTTCCATACCGTTTTCCACGGTGGCTGTGCTCATTTACCTTCCCACCAGCAGTGAATGTGCCTTCCCCTTTTCCAAATCCTCTCCAGCGTTTATTTTCTGACGTTTTGATAATAGCCATTTTAACTGGGGTGAGATGATGTCTCTTTCAGGTTTTTCCGCTAGACTCTTTACTCATCAAAAAACACGTCTAGTGTGCCTCTGTGCTGTGGTGGGGCCGCCATCACCACCCTTCGCTCGGAATCTCTTTGCCTTCCTTCCCATTCCACGTGTTCTCCCTGGGAGATCACATTTGTTCTCTTTATTTTAATAACCCGATGACTCCTAGGCATATTTATTCAGCATTGACTTCTCTTCTGCACTTTAAATTTGAATGTACAAGGAAACTGGAACTCGACACATTCTGATCTCAACTTACCATCCAGCATACCTTTCCCCGAAACTGCTCCCCACCACCCCGCTTCCCACTGTCCTGTATTCCTTTTCCAGCACCCAATAGCCTAGGAGTCATTCTAGATGCAGTCCTTCCTGTTTCCTTAAATTCTGTCATGATTCAGCCTCATAAGCTTGGCCCGTAGACTTGGATCCAACTTCTCTCGTCTTCTCCATTCCCATGGTCACGGCCATAGTGCAAGCCCCGGTTGCCTTAACCCTGACCCGGGCAGGAATGTTCGACCCAGTCTCCCTGCTTTCAGTCTGGCCTTCCTCAAATCTGTTCTTTCCTCCTGAACCATAGTGATATTTCTAAGACACATTTCAGATGGGCTCTGTTGCCACCAGTGTTGCCTTTTCTGTCTTTTGTACCAGACTATAAGCACCCTGAGGTCATGAGCTTTGTCCAACCCCGTGTTTCTATCCTAAGCTCTCACAGCAGAACCTGTTAAATAGTAGCCAATAGTAGCTAAGTAGTCGGGGTGTTTATTGAGTGGATAAACCAATGAATGCTCTGGCTTCCAAAGTGTCAACAGTGAGCTTAATGATCTCCCTAACCCAAATGTGTAAAGTGAAGAGAAAAGAGCCCCTTCTTTGTATCTCGCACTTACCTTGTATCTTACTACCCTTTACTCACTGTGCCTTGCCCTCAAGCCTTCCTTGGTGTTCATCTTAATCTGCATAAAGCTCAAGGTGGGACGGACTGGCATGGGTGGACAGGAGGATCTAAATGGGTTTGCCCTTTCTCAGGACCACCTTGCCATCCTCCTGTCTTTTGAGCCATTTGAACATCCCCAGGTATCTTGGAGCTTTCTCATAAAGGCCACTAAAGCAGGAGAGTCACTGAATCTGGATTCCTGGATCCCCTCCCTGTGCCAGAGAGACTGTGTTTTGCAGAGGAATCCATAAAGCATAATTTCCCCCAATCTGTAGCATTAACACCCACTTTGAGAAAATGACATATAACAATTCAAATTCATGTGATAGAGAAATTAGAGTTGATGGTTCATGTCACAGTAGGATAGTTCTCAGGGATTTTAGTTCTCATTGCTTTTCTTATGTATTAAACTTGCCTAGGTATTGACACTGCAATGCCTGTATAAAGACTGAGTTGCTGGCCGGGCGCAGTGGCTCAAGCCTGTAATCCCAGCACTTTGGGAGGCCGAGGCGGGTGGATCACAAGGTCAAGAGATCGAGACCATCCTGGTCAATATGGTGAAACCCTGTCTCTACTAAAAATACAAAAAAGTAGCTGGGCACGGTGGCACATGCCTGTAATCAGAGCTACTCGGGAGGCTGAGGCAGGAGAATTGTCTGAACCCAGGAGGCGGAGGTTGCGGTGAGCCGAGATCGCGCCATTGCACTCCAGCCTGGGTAACAAGAGCGAAACTCCGTCTCAAAAAAAAAAAAATAAATAAATAAAAAATTAAAAAAAGACTGAGTTGCCTGGAAGTATTTAGCAGACCCTCCACAAAGAGCTACCATTGGAATGTGGGGTTGTCTGCACTAAGGTGGTGCTATAGTCTGAATATGTGTGTCTCCCCATAAATTCTTATGTTGCAATCTTAACCCCAAGGTGATGGTAGGAGGCATGGCCTTTGGGAGGTGATGAGGATATAGGGGTGCAGGGCTCATGAATGGGATTAGTGCCCTTATAAAAAAAAGCCCAAGAGAGACTGTCACCCCTTCTACCATGTGAGGATACAATGAAAAGTCAACATCAATGAACCAGAAAGTGGACTTTCCCCAGACACCGAATCTTCTGGCATCTTGATCTTACACCCCCGCTCCCCACCCTCCAGAACTGTGAGAAATACATTTCTATTGTTTCCAAGCCACCCAGCCTATGGGATTTCATTATAGCAACCTGAATGGAGTAGACCAGAAGTTTTCATCTTATACAAGTTGGTTTAGTGGTTCAAATAGAGAACCTATCTCTTTGGAAGTTCATTAATTATTTCTAACATTTATTTGTGATATAGGATTAGGCGCTTCAAAGAGTTCTTTGCACATGATGATGACTCACATGAAAAGGCTCACGGTCAGAAAGGCATATGGAAAGTTTTGCTTAATTTCATCACTTTTGCTCTGTGGATTAGCTTAGAACTAGTGGCGAGGCACCCAGACAACTCACCTTGCACATTCGGGCCACTGGTCCCCTGCTGACCTGAATAAAAGAATTAGTTACATCTCAGTCTGTGGCTCAGGAAGAGCTGACACCGAGTGAAGGCAGGTGACCCATACAACAACCAGGTTTCAGCCTCAAGGCCCACTGCCACCAAACCTTAACCAAAGGAACCAATTGACTGCTGACTCTGTATAGGTAGGGTAAGAACTGGAAGCAAATGAGGCTAGGTTCATCAGTTTCCTCTGAGAATATGAACCCTGCCCTTACTGAAAGATTTTTAAGAACTACAATTGAGATTGTGGACAGTCTGCAGTGGAAGTTACATTTGACCACCTCCAGACTTGAGGCTGTTATTTATGTGAAAGTCTATTTTAACCAAAGGAAATCCTGTTTCACCAGCAGCACTGGCAACAGCCTAAGATGCACGGTCTCAGGAGTGTTGTGAGGATACAGGCTCTCTTTAATCTCAGAATAAAAATATTTGATGTTTACAAGGTGTATTAGTGTAATTGGAATGTGTCTGCCTGTCTGCCGGCCTTCCTTCCATGGTGGGACCACGTAATTAAAGAGGATCACGTTCATGTGGCTGCCTGTTTATCCTTTCATAGCCTTTCGGTAAGCAGTCACGGTCAAGACCGTTACCCTGGGCTGTTAGAGAGCTCATCCCGGCAGAGACAGCTGCAGCCAGAACAAAGGGGAGGCAGCACCCGGCAATCCTTCTGAGTGCTCTAGGGCAAAGTGGGATGAGACAAGTTCAACTCGGTGGCTAAGAGACACCTGGTATCCCAAGAAACTCTCAGTGCATGCATGGGATTATGCCTTGAAAAATGTGTGTAGGTGTATATATTAGGTTGGCGCAAAAGTAATTGCACAGTCTTTGCCATTACATTGGCAAACCCGTAATTACTTTTGCACCAACTATACATGTATACACACACACCCCTACACACTGTATATACACACACATAAATACGCACACATTTTTGTACACACACACACACATATGTATAATACACTTACACACATTTTTAAGGTCTATTTATCTCTATATGTTTATCTTTCTCTCTCTCCAAAAAGTGATTTTTTCTTTTCTTCAAGTAAAAGTCAGAAAAGGAGATATCCACCCTTATCTCTTTGTGTGTACCCAATTCCACATTACCTATTCAAATTCTATTCCTAATGCCTCAAGACTTTGCTAGCTGGAGCCTTGCGAGTCACATGAGCACTAAGAACTCAGGTTTCCTAAGTGAGATTCTACGTTGATTCCCACCCTCTCCTGTAACCCTGGAACTTCCAATAGAGCCCGGCTAAAAGTAGGTGCTCAATTAATATGTATTAATGAATGAATGAATCTCCCCACAGTGTTCTAATGAGTGAATGAATCTCCCCACAGAGTCCTCCTCTTGAATTAGCCTGGAAGTCCCCAGCGGGGTGTCTGCCATGTGCTCAAATCAGCCTGCTAACCACAGCCACCTTGTGACCTCTGGCCTGTTCTGATTCTCCCACCCTGGCTCTTCTTATTGCTTGAGGCTGTCTGGTGGTTGTGGCTGTTGCTGCCTTCTCTGAGAACCTGACCATCTGAGCTGCGTCACCATGCTTGCTTCCCTTCTAGCCCGGGAGCTGCATGGCCTACAGATTCACTGGCCCTCTCAGCTCTCACCGACTGCTTCCCTCGTAGAAGCCCAAACTGCCTATGGAGCGGGACAAGGAAATGTCTCCACATCTTTCTTCCCCTCCGTTCCCTGGGTTCTCTCACTCAAGATGGAAGGATCCCTGGCACAAAAATCTCTCTCTTTCTTGAGCTTTACAGTAAAAGTGTCCTTATCTCAGCATTTTCAACCATAGGTAGATACATTGCATACCCAGGCCTCATCCCCAGAGACTGTGATGCAGCGGGCTGGAAGTAGAGTGTGGCGTTCGTACTTTTACGAGGCTCATAGGTGATTCTGGGGCACTAACCACTGAAATTTTGGGCACTGTCATAGGTGATCAACTCTGATAAAGAGACACCTGGAGAGGGTCATTGATTTAGGCTCAGCAATGATACTCTGCTAGAAAATGCAATCTTGAGGAAGGCAAGGATAGGCCTGGTGCAGTGGCTCACACCTGTAATCCCAGCAATTTGAGAGGCCAAGGCAGACAGATCACTTGAGGTCAGGAGGTCAAGACCAGCCTGGCCAACATGGTGAAACACTGTCTCTATTAAAAATACAAAAAATTAACTGGGCATGCTGGTACATGCCAGTAATCCCAGCTACTCAGGAGGCTGAGGCAGGAAAATCGCTTGAACCCAGGAGGATTCAGTGAGCTGAGATCGTACTATCGCACTCCAGCCTGGGCAACAGAGCAAAACACTCTCAAAAAAAAAGGGCAAGAATAATTAGTGTCTTTTAAGTTACTTGAAGAGCACCCTATTTAGATAAAGATACAATTAATTCTTTTTTGTTTGTCACGTTAAGGGTTGAAATTGTGGCAGAAGTCCTGAGCCCTGTCACTGGAGGTATTCCAGGAGCTGTTGAGTGGTCACCCATAATAGACGCTGCAGAAGGGTCATCTGCATATGGCTGCACTGACCCTAAGATGTGGTGATTGAATTCATTCATAGAACACACATTTTCTGAAACCCTATTGTGTATTTTGGGAAATACAAGGAATAATTAGATATGCACTCTGCCCCCAGAGAGCATAGAATCTATTCTCCATTGATTACTTTATTCACTGTGCCAGGCAGTGAGTGGTTAACTCTTTATTGAGTTACTTACCAGTGGGAGGCATCTGATCATACAAATATACCTGAAGCAACAGTCAGGTGGTGCACAGAATGGAAGTATCTTATGAGAGTTCTAGATAAAGTGCTTTGGGACTTCAAAGAAAAAAATCATACCTAATAGGTGGGTTTGCCCTTGAAGACAAAAGTAGTAAAATTCAAATGCTGAATAAAATACTTAGCTCCACGAATGGAATTTTCATGCATGAAAAAAAAGCAAGCTATAAAGGTTGACATAACCAGATTGACTGTGTCTCTGTCTGTCCCTGCTGCTGTGGGTTATCAGCATCATTCTATGTGAGTGAGTCCACTGGAGAAATGGAGTAACAACTCTGCGCTGTTTGTTTTTGTATCATTTCAGCCCTGAGAACAGCTCTTTACAGATGTTTTATAGAACTGAAATGAATTGAAATAACTTGTCAGCCGATCTGTACCAACTCTAGGAAAAGACTTGAAGGAACAAGCTGCTGACGATTAGACAGCGTTTTCTATTTGAGAATTGTTTCTAAAAACCACAGATCTGAAGTGTGTCAAAGGAACAGTTTTGTGATTCATTTGGGTAATGCTATCTTTCCTGGAATGAAAGGATTTCTTTTCATATAGAAATTGAAAAATTAGTATGCCCTTATTTTGAACTTATAGTTGACACAGCTTTGTAAACAAGAACAGTTCCAAGTCATGGAGATGTTTTTCCAGTCTGCCGTCTTACGAGGGGGTCTAGTGCAGGAAATAAACAGTCTTAAGAATTGGCCAAAAAAATGTTTCCTTGGGGGCAAATCACCCTTGACCCCAGATACCTACTCATCTCTGCTCACATTTCTTAGGAGGCACTTGGATTAGCCACACCCATCCAGTACGCATGGATCTTCATTGCTTTTATTGATTGATTTCTGTTTAAAGCTTTATTCCATTATTTCATATATGAATCAGACATGCAGCAAATGTATGTGAAATAAGGCAAAATACCATATACCTCTTATTCTAACTAGATTGTGAATGTTTGAGAGCAAGAACATCTCTCTTGAATCTAGTTTTTTGTTTTTGTTTTTGTTTTTTTAAGCTACTCACTGTCCCCCACTGTGTAGCACAAAGTCCAGCATCTCATCACATTTATTATTTCGGAATACATATTAATTATTATCTTGAGCAAATGGCTCTTTGCAGTGTCTGAATGTGTTCAGCACCATAGTCAGAAAACTCTGAGAACTTACATTTACAGAGTATTTGACATAACTGAAAATGTTGAAGAAACAAAGAACAAAAAGCCTCAAATATAAGCAACTGTGGATACTTATGATTCTATTCTTATTTATGCTTTTTTTTTCTTTGCATTTTCCCCCTAAAGATCACTGTTTGTTATTACTATGAGGTTTAAGGCATTATCCATTATTCATTATTTTAAGCTTTACTTGCTGTAATTTCCTTGAAAGAGAGTTCTGGATTCTTGATACTTCCCTTTAGAAGTAAGGTTTCTTTGAATAATTGGGGCCTTAAGAAAAGTTACAACACACTGTCTTCAATCCATCCACAAGACTGTCTTTGCACGCAAACACCCCATTGACGTCAGCAGAACTTGAGTGAAGTTCTTTTTTTTTTTTGCCTATCACTGGGAACTGGGGAGTGAGGGTGGTAGGGTGAGGTGCATGGGACTGGGTCTGGGTGCTAAGAATGAGTTGACTATGGTGAAATTTGGAACGTTACCGTTTTCTCATAAAATTGAGTCTTGTGCTGTTTTCCCATTGGATAAGAAAAAAATACAGTCAGAGTGACATTTATTCCAGGAACTTAAAAATTTTTTTTCCCATTATGTTTGATAGACTGTTTTATGAGGACTGGCCAGTGTTAAAAGGTTTGGCATTTGATTTTGGAAAAGAATAACTCTGAATTGAATTTGTTAGACTCTCTGAGTCTAGTCTATAAGTAGAGACCATGTGCCTTCTTATGAGCTGATGCTTCAACCCCACAAGACAGCATGTTCATAAACATATACATTTAAACTGATGCCCATGAGTTTCAGTAAAATCTATGGACCCAAACATTTTTGAGATAGAAAAGAATTCATTATTTGTATTCAGCATTTGCCAGTCTTCTACCTTTCTTATTTAGGACTTTCATTCAGTGCTAAAACTTCTTATCCTACCACACTTGAGCAAATATCATGTTTCTTGAACTGTAACTAAAATTGTTCTGCTTGATTAGAAAACTTCTCTGTGTGTCTGTGTACCTAGCCTTATGTAGATATGTCAAACGGTTTTATATCTAGCTGGAGAGAGAAGACATGAACACAAAGCATTTATGAGAATGACTACCCTTTGAGGTGGTTTGAAATCTCAGTTTAATTGCAGTTTACAGATGAGAGGAGTATAATTTTCCGTAAGAGTAGAAGAAAGATTAATGGAAGAGATGGAACTTTTAGTGGACTTTAAAGATTTAGCATCATATTTATAAAATATCAAAAAGGACAGAGGGTGGAAAATTTTAAAATTAATTTTGGGCTTTTGGGGTGAGCCATGGAGTCACGTGTAGACAGAGTTTCAAGTTGAGCTACGTCTTCTTAGATGATAGATGCATGCGCGTGAATTCTTATTAGACTGTTCCTTTTATTTATAGCTCCCATTTGATTGTGCTCATCAGGTTGTTACTAATACTGATAAAATTTGTGGGTACAGAAACACTCTGAAAAGAACCTTTTATAATTTTTTTGTGTTTGTTTTTTTAGCTAACTGGAAGGGGAAACTGAACCAAAAAAGAGTAACCAAATACTGTGAAACCCCCAAATCTCTTGATCTTAGGCCAGGTGTCTATTGCCAATCTTATTAATTCTAATTATATTCAGTTTCATTTAAATTAAGTAACATGAAGGCTTTCTTACCCTGTTCATTCAAGTCAAGTATAGTTTTATATAGTTGATTAATCAGCTGATGAGTATTTATTGAGTAGCTATTATGTGCTTGGAATTTTCTTATATATCTATAGTTTAAGTTCCGCCTCACATAGCTTAAAATCTTAACAGCAAAAAATATAAAGCACATCGACGTGTCAGTTAATAGTGTGATGCCATAGGGGAGGGCTAGCAGTAGAAGTCTAGAAAAGAAAGAAGTAAAAGACACCCAGGATAATGGGTGATGAAGATCGTTTGTAAGGAGAAGAGAAAGCGTTGCAGGCGATTAAAACTGTAGAGGAAGGCTCTGAGGCAGGAGAGTGGAATAGAGAAGCATAAAGGGATTAGAAAAGATAAAGTGTGTTCCAAACAATTTTCTTGTTGTTTGAGTGTTCAGCAAGGTGAGCCCTGAAATAGTTTTATTTAACATTGTTTTGCAAAGTTTCTCTCTCTCTCTCTCTCTCTCTCTCTCTCTGTCTGTCTTTTTCCCCCTACATCCTTCACCCACACACCCAGACATACAGATGTACCTGTGTAAATATAAAATATTAATTCTCTAGGTTATCTTTGTAGTTGACCATAAAGAATACGTATCCCCACTATAATTGGCAGAAGACTTTTGTGATAGTTAACATTCTTAATTTTTAAAGATTTCAACATGAGGCTCTATTGGTACATAACCAGATCTGTGATTTTAAAAATCTTAATAAATATTCTAAAGAAGTGAGTTCAAGGTTAAAAGTTTCATAATGTTTTTGAGAAAAGTCAAGGCAATCAAGTCTTTTGTTTTCCTTCAGCAGACCATTTGGAAGTAAAAGTTAAAAACTAAGTATGCGAAATGCAGAAGTTATAAAGGGAACTTGAGAATTTATTTTTAGACTATTAAACAGACACACTTTTCTTGGCTGGCGCAAGATCCATTGAAATAGTGCACATCCAGAGAAACTATAACCGAGTCTAAATGATTGCTTCCAAATAACCCATATGAAATATGTGCAGATTTACGCTGATGGGTAGAAAGGCAGTCATTTCTCTTAAAACATGTCAAGAGAAAACGGCTTCTCAAATGTTGACGTGCATAAGGGGCACTTGGGTAACAGAATGCAGATTCAGACTCTACAGGTCTGCGTGGGACCTGTACTCTGCATTTCTGAGAAGCTGCTGGTGATGCTGCAGCTGCTGGGATGTGAGCTACTTTTTGAATAGGAAGGTACCAGAGAATATCAAAATAACCCCTGGCGCTGTCAATAGGAGTATGTTGGCATTTATTTTCTTATTTTTATTGGAAAAGTAAGTGCAATGTCAGAACGGGGAGGAGCTTTTATACCTTTAGCATGGCCTGACAATGCTAGCCATTCGCTAGATTACTACCCTGTGGAAACTGTATGTGGGCAGGGATGGAGCCACCTCTGTTCTTTACTGTATCCTCGTGGCTACCACAGAATCAGGACTCAGTCAGTGTTTGTCGAGTAAATGAATGAATTTAGTGTTGACCTGCAAATGCCATGTAGCTGCATGGTTGCCTTCTTTACATAAGCAGAAGAATGTGAAGAAGTGCAATAGTGTTGCAGTCTTAAAAAAGGTCACTCTGGCCTTAAGAATTTATACTAAGAAATTGCAACTCAAACCTTGGTATTTCTTGGAAGCACAGCACAACAAAACCACCAACACAGACAGGCAGAGGAGAGGCAAAGATGCAGGGGGAAACACTACCTTTGTGAAGGACTGTCTTAAAAACGAAGTTCTTCCCACACACATCAGGCCTTCCAAGCACTTTCCTTTCTGGTCCTTCTGTCTCATCCTGACCTAGGCTTCCTCCACCCCTTCTTACTCTAATCTCTGATGCTTTCAGGTAGCCACCTGGCTGTGTTCACAGCCTTTTCTCCTGCTCGCCTTGCCTGCATGTACCCTGAGTTCTCCCCTGGGGCATTTCTGACTGAGATGACATGTCTTGTCATTTATGAACACAGGATGTAGCTCTTTCTTCCTGACTGCCATCTTACTACCTTAGAATTGCTTTAGCATTCTAAGTGTTACCTACTTTGCTACTTACGTGCCCTAATATTACCTTAGTACACTAGCATTACTGGAGTACTTAGTAGTACTTCACTTGGAAAATTACTTCTAGTGCATAATTTTTCTCTGTCTCCCCCCATCCTCCAACAAAGTACTACTTGCCACCAGTGTGACCGTAAACTAGAAACGAAGGTCGTGCTGGCATTACAGGGCAGGCCTGGATTTTAAGGAATCATGAAGATAGTCCAAAATATGATTCTATTAATGTTCACAATTAGTGAGGGTTGAAACGCAAAATGGGAAAATTACTGCAGAGAACTTGAGGACCCCTAAGAATGCTTCGGATCTGTGGGGATATTTAAAGCCCAACTGGAGAACTTCTCTAGACTGCATGGCACCACTTCTAGACAAAAAGGGGCCTTGTGGCTTCTCTTGGTCTATCTCGCTTCCCCAGGAGAAAACATTAAGGTTCAAGACAGAAGGCTTGTCAACAGTGGTGTTTGTCTGTTTCTTGGTGAGTTTCCTTAGTAGCTGCCCCTAGAAACCTCTTGTGGTGGTTAACTGCTTCAGAATTAGTTCCACATTTCTGGTCCTAGTTATATCTCAGTCTGCAAAACAATCACGTATACAAGAGCTGCAGCCTTCCACAGAAGACTTGGGTGGGTTCCGTAAGTTGGTTAAAGAGGATCTCCGGCCGGGCGAGGCGGCTCACGCCTGTAATCCCAGCACTTTGGGAGGTTGAGGTGGGTGGATCATGAGGAAAGGAGTTCAAGACCAGCCTGATCAAGAGGGTGAAACCCTGTCTCTACTAAAAATACAAAAATTAGCTGAGCGTGGTGGTGGGTACCTGTAATCCCAGCGACTTGGGAGGCTGAGGCAGAGAATTGCTTGAACCTGGGAGGTGGAGGTGGAGTTTGCAGTGAGCCGAGATTCCACCCCTGCACTCCAGCCTAGGCAACAGACTGAGACTGCTTCTCAAAAAAAAAAAAAAAAAAGAGGATCTCCAACGTTGTCTCCCACACCTCCACCCCAGTTCCCTTATAATAAACAGGAAGCAGTTCTGAAGACAACTGAGACATTTCTGAGCCAGCTTACTAAAGTACAGGGCCTAGGTTCTAATGCTGCCCTCTTCACACCTTTGCGTAGTAACCTTCTCAGCAAATCGGCATGTTCTATCAAATGGGATACAATCCAGTTCTACCGTGAACTCATCCCCTCTTGGAAATAGCTTGGTCAGTGATGTCCCGTTAATACCAATTATTCTATTCTTCTACTTAATGCTGCCTTGCCAGGAAAATCTATTCTTTAGATTGACCAACATCTAATTTTCCTCTCTCTAGTTCTCTGCCTAGACTATAATCAGTTGGTGCTCCTGGTTAACTTCCTTTCAAGTCCTCTTCCTCCTCAGATGAAATGGATCCCCCCCACTGCATGAAACTGGAGTTTAGAGCTTCCTCTTAACTATGGTCAAGTCCCTGATGGTTATTAGCAGCCCTGTAATCGTGGATCTGTGGAATTCAGTCTTGAAAAACAAACAAACACACCTTTCCTGCTTTGGAAACATCCTTGTTCACATATTGCAAAGTGCAGTCTTTTCTTCCAGAACAGTCACTGGAAACCTGGGAGTCATTCTTACTTTCCACTGACTTCCCCGTCTTCCTCTTTTCTTGTACTACTCCCTTCGTTCCCGTTGCTTCTCATTTGACCAATGATACCATCACCATGATCTTCCTGCAACCACTACCCACTGCTGGCTCCAGTCTCACCTCTCAGAAGGTGATTGTTTTAAACACAAATCTCATGAATCACTCCCTGGCTTTAAATTCTTCTGTGAATCACTATGGCCCACGTGATCATGTCCAAACTGCTAGGCATGGTTTACAAAGTTTTCATGGCCTGACTCCATTCACTTCTCAGCATCATGTCTTACCACGTCTGCACACACTCTGCACCCTGGCCAATACCGAGTTGCTTTCAGTTCCCCTAATGAGTGGTGCCCTTTCCCACACTAGTCCTTGCCACGTGCTGGCCCCTATGCCGGGGAGGAGTTCTCCTTCCAGACTCCTATTCCTCCTTCAGGAACTCAGGTTAGACATCACTTCCTGGGAGAAGCCCGTGCTCCCTCGTTTGTTCTTATTCCATTTATAGTCCTCGGCGTTCTGGATTGGATTTCCCTATTTGTCTTTCCCACTCAGGATGATGAACAGCTTGAAGGCAGACATTGTATCTTACATTCAACTTTGTATATTCTGGGATTCCTTGGAATTTCAAGACTTCCAAAAGTCAATTTCGTGGCACTGTCATTTTAGCAGGGACAAGGACAAACCAGTCATTCTGATTTTAGTTCATATAAGGGCACCAAGTTTTGAATTATCTATCCCATATAACAAGAACTCAATTCTTCCAGGCTTGATTTGGTGCGCTGATAAGATCAATTTATTCTCCCTTTAACTAGGTAGGAATTAACCCACTTCATGACACATAGTACATTTTTGATAATATGGTAGCTACTAGATATTATTGTTGGAACTAAATTTATGAGTGAATTACACAAATATTTTTAACCAAGAGGCCAGCAAGCTGTGTTATATTTAATAATTAGCTTCTCTTCATTGAAGCCTACTCCACAATTAGATTTCTTGTCTATTTCTTTTTTGGAACTTACCAAATTCTCAGTATGTCTAATGCTTAGTCTGCCTTACACAAAAGCAAAGTATAAAATTTAGGAGATAAGAAACTCCTGTGGGAGTAAGGATTTCTTCAAATCCTTGGTGAAACAGCCTGAATTCAAGGAGCTGAAAGTGCTCTCCTAAATGGAATTGTGGAGAGTTTCTATCTGTAACTGCAAGCCACGTGAAGCCAAGTTTGATTCATCCTTGCCTAGGAAAAGCAACATACTCAACCTACATCTAAATTTGAAAAGATAGCTAAGAATTTTTTTAAAAGCTTTTTTTGGGGGGTGTGAAATTAGCAAAGCAACATGATAGTTGCAAATTTTAATTGACAATACCCGAAAGACTACTAAATCCAGCCCCTTATACAGACAATGCATTTCTTCAAGTACTTAGGAGTTCAGTAGATCCCAAATGGGGTCTCACAGAGACAGCAACGATTGCTGTTCATTCTTCCATTCAACTGATATTTATTGAGCACCTTCTCTGCATAGGCATTGTGTGGAGTACAGTCGTGCAGGGCGCATTGTGGGTACAAGATGGGAAGGAGACGCATGTTGTCCTGCCCTCACAGAGGCACTTTGGTGTGTGGACACTCAACAGCGAGCAGCAGATAAACCACAGCAGCAACATGACAAAATCATTCAGTAATGCAAAAGCAGAATTTTGTGATAGAGAGGGACTAGTTAGCTCCTTCAGACTGAATGGTCAGGAAAGCCTCTCTAAGAAAGTGACAAGAAGGAGCCAGTAATATGGGGGACAAGCAGTGAGTGCAGAGGTCCCAAGTTAGGACCAAGCTTTTCATATCCAAGGACAGAAAGAGGGACAGGGAGATGAGGGCTGATGGATGAGGTGAGGCGATGTGGGGAGATCAGGAAGAGAAATAGGAACCAGATCGAGGAGGGCTTTGAAGCATGGGCTGGATCTTATTCTGAGAACGATGGAAGCCACTGGAATAGGAAACTGACAAGTTGATTTCCATTTTAAAATGGCCACTTGGCTGTAATGTGGAGAAGGGATTGTAGAGGGGCAAGAGTGGAAGGAAGTGGGTGGGGCCGTGTAGGAGTCCAGGCCGGTGGTGTAGTGACTTGATTAAAGTGGCAGCACTGGAAGAGGAGAAGGGGACATGTTTGTAGTATGTTGTGGAAGTAGAGTCCATGGGGTTTGTTCATGGATTAAATGTGGAGAGTGAAGGTAAGAGAATAATTGAGGATAATGCTCCCAACTGAGGACCCTGCTATTCTACTCTGCATTCTGTAAGTGTGCGATAACGCAAGACCTGAGTCTCCAGTGAGGACCTGCAGCAGCCTGCACCTACCTCTCCATGCTGAGGGGCTCTGCCTGCCAAGATTGGGGCTTCTTCTATAGGCAGCTTATTCTGATGGCCCAACATGATTCGGTGCTTTAAAGGAAGCACTCTTCAGGTGGCCACAGATTCTCTTAAGGTACAAAGAGGGTAAAACCTTTACCGAGAGTTGTTTCTTTCATGTTGTGAGGCATAGATCTTTGCGTATCAATCTCTTCCAGCTTGCTCTTTCTATTGTTTGATATTTATCCTATTTTTCTATACAGTCGGAGAAAAAATTTGCAATACGTGTAATTAATGAAGAGCTCCTATCTAGAACATATTAAAGCTTCTGTCTTTCTACACACACACACACACACACACACACACACACACCCTCAATAAGAAAAAGTCAGCACAATAAAAATGGGCAAAACAATAGAAGAGCCATAGAACGAGACATCCAATAAGTATATTTAACATCTAAACATCCAATACATGTATAAAATGTGCTTAACCTCATTAGTAACCAGGGAATACAGTAAAGCTTCCGTTATACAACCAAGAATGGCTAAATTAAAAAACAACAACAATGGATTTTACCAGGGATTGAGAAGGTTACAAGAGCAGCTAGAACTCTCATATGTTGCTAGTGGGTGTATAAATTGCTATAGCCATTTTGGAATACTGTTGGCTCTTACCTATTAAAATTGAATTTACCATACCGTGTGGGCTAGCAATTTCATTTCTTTTTCTGGATCCCACAGAAATGTGTCATGTGTGAACCAAAACACATATAAGAATTGTTTACAATAGCACTATTTGTAAAAAAACTAAAACTCGAAACAACCAAATGACCAGCAACAGAATAAAAAAATTATAGCTTATTTCTACAATGGATTGCTGCGTTGCAGTAAAAATGAACAGCAGCTCCACATAACTTGGATAGATGAATCTCATGAACACAATGTGAAGTGAAGGAAGGTAGAAACATACTTATCACACCCTCCATTTATATAAAATTCAGAGACAACAACTTGACAGTGTTGGGAGTCAGTTTCCTTTGCAGAAGAGAGAGGGAGTAGTGACCTCTCTCCGTGCCCCACGGAGGGGGCGTGGAGGGGACTTCTGGCATGCTGATAAGGTTTTTGTTTTGTTTTTAATCTGACTGATAGGTTAGTTTTTCTGTTTGTTTATTCTAGACCTTCTCTTTCTGTTACTAATGTTTTTACCTATATTTGGTATTTATGTTTGTCAATTCATATTCATGAATTAATGAATTTACCGTTGATTAGCATAGCTGTGTAGTTGGCTAGGGTTGTTTTTTTTTTTTTCTGTACTTATCATTTATTGCAATTTTGAATGGAAAAAAATTTCCCATTACATTTTCTTAATGACAATTGCTTAAAGTATAGAAGCTTGACAATTTTTTGATAGTTCTCTTGTATCTAGACAATTTTCTCAACGATATTGACATATAGGTGGTAGTTACTTTTTGACGTTACATCAAGTTGTACAATTATGAACTGTCCATTTTTCTGTACGCATTTTACACTTCAATAAAACATTAGTAATTCGTGAATACTTAAGATTCTTTTTAAGTCATCATTTATCGTTTGGATCTTCTGTTTCCCTGGGATCCGTTTTTCAAGAGCTTGTTTTGGTCTCTTTCTTTCATTCTGCCATCGCATTTCACTTGTCCATTAATTCCGTCCATTTCCACTTAAGTTTGAGGACATAAAGGGAGTGTGTAGAAAAGATGTCTGGCAGTTCCATGACTTGAGGGGTTTGTTTACTTTAGATAGAAAGGGTGGGGACCCTGGATGTCCCCCAAATATCAGAATGAGGGGGACTTCACATTGGTTTCCCTAGTTTATTTAATTTCTTTAGCAAAGAACCCTATGATTTTGGAGGAGAGGCCCTAGAAATAATGTGTGGCTGTCTGTCAGTCTGGGAACAAGGGTAGGGACTGGTATGTGGTGAAGTGGCTGACTATTCCAGGTTAAAACCTTTGAGCTATTTTCCTCATTCCTGCCCTCTGACATACGTTTTCACACCTGGGATACCCTAACTCCCTTTCCACTACAACTTCCTCCCCATGAATTCTATCTAGTTTGAGGTTCCCCTCACTTTGTTTTAATGATCAGAACTTCTCCCTCCCTCTTTCAGAAACTTTCTGAAATCTCTCGTGTTCTGATAGTTCCCCACCTGTTAGTTCCCTATGATAGTATGGGTTTATACCTTTTTGTTTTGCTTTATGTTTTGTTGCATTGGGGAAGAAAGAGACGCATGTTCTCAGTTGGCCACTTTGACCAAGGAAATTCATTATTCTGTTACTCAACATAGTCACACTTAATATTCTTTCCTGCCTTATCATGTTCTAGTGTATGTTACATCCCCTCGAATCAAGAGTATTTTACCACCTCTCACTTCCCTTTCCTGCTTCAACTTCTGATTTCTATCATTTTTGAATTGTTAAGGTTTGTGTCATTTACATTTTTTCCTTTAATAAAATTAAGCTCTTTTGTTACTGCTCTAAAGACCTCTTGTAAAAATTAAAACCCTCAAAACAGAAAGAACCAAGTCATTTGATTGGGCCCGTTTTGAAGGAAAAGCAACTCTGTGTTAAAAATCTTGTTGCTGAGAATAGATAGTTTCAAAGGTCAAGGTCCGGTGGATCCTCATTTGTTATTTTCAGCTTCTTTTACTTCTTCTGGGTCATAATCAGACACCACTGCTTTTTTATTCTCCTCACATTCTTTTTAAAACTTTTTTCTGGGATTTCTCTTTTACTTTTATGAAGAATATATTCACATTGAATTCTTGGATGATAATATTTCTGATTTCTTGCATGTTTAAAAATGTCTTTTATTGACCCTTGATTGGTAATTTGGCAGAGTAGAGAAATTTTGATTCAAATAAATATCCCTTAGAGAACTGATGGCTTGTTTCTTCTAGCATTTATCTTGGCGATCAGAAGTCTGGTGTCAGTTTGATTCTTATTCTTTGCAGGTAATATGTTTAGTTAGTTTCTTTGGTAACCACTAGCATTTTGAAACTTTCCAGTGTGTATCTAGATGTGGATCTTTTTTTTTTTTTTTTTTTTTCATTCATCTCAATCCACACTTGGAGGGCTCTTTCATTCTTTGGACTTATGATTTTTTCTTAGCTTGCTGAAAGTATATTTTACTACTTCTTTTGATTACTTATTACTTATAGAATCTCTCTTAAACTGGAAAGAAACAATCGGGATCTATCTTCCGACCTTTTGGCACTTTTACTCTATGTCCTGGGATAGTATCGGAACTTAAATATCTAGATCATCAATTTGCTCTTTTGGCCCATTTAATTTACTATTTAGTCTCTACATATTTTGTTATGTCAATCATGTTTTTTCTCTTGCATGGCTTTGTCATGGTCTCTGCTCCTTTTATAATAGCCTTTTCTTCTTTCTTGCGGTGGAGGTGAGATTATTACACGTCTTTGAGACTCTCCGATCACTGTTTTGGCCTTTCCTTGAGCTGTCTCCATTTCTTCTGAGATCAGTTTTTCTGCTTATTTATCCTAGTCCTTCTCTTTTTGTTGCTCATTTTTTACAAATATTTGGTAATTTATGTTTGCCAATTCATATTCATGAATTAATGAATTTGCCATTGATTAGCATAGCTGTGTAGTTGGTTAGGGTTTTTTCTTTTTTCCTGTATTTATCATTTATTACAATTTTGAATGGAAAAAACTTTCCCATTACATTTCCTTAATGGTAATTGCTTAAAGTATAGAATCTTGGCAATTTTTTGATAGTTCTCTTGTGTCCAGACAATTTTCTCAATTATGTTATCATATCTACTACTTTTCCCATTGATTTTCTTAATAAATTATTCTTCAATTCATAACTTTTTAATTTCTAGCTATTTTACCTTTTACTTCTGTTTCACGTCTCATTGTTTTGATATTTAAGTGCCTTTGCGCAAGGCTCTGTGTTATATGTGATATACTTAAGCATCAATATGGAATAATAAATTATAACAATAATTTTTTATATAGGTCACTATAAAGTCAGTCTTGTTATAAAATATCTGACAACAATAAGATGTGTCAACTGTTTTTCAGGCAAAGGGAATATTAAGGATTCAGATTTGTTATCTCTCCATTAAATTTTGGTCTTCTGAATAAGGTTGATGTAGAAATGAGGTCACAAAGGTGTTTTGTTTCTTTTTCAAATGGCTACCTCCAGGAAACTTCCTCTTGAAATTTAGGAATATTCCAAGATGGGAATCTGGAAAGAATCTTTTCTACCATTTGAAGTCAGTCATTTTCTCTTGTAGCTACTCACCATCTTCTCAAAATGCAGAATAGGTACACGTCCCCGTCATCACCGTAGAGTAAATTGACTGTATTACGTCTTCACCAAAGTTTTTGGATGAAGCTGCAATCCTGCTCTACCAAATAATTATAGCAAAACAAAAACAGAGCAAATAATAAATCCCAGAAGCAATCAGACAGGCCCAGATTTTACGAGGCAGAATCTGATATTTTACTTTATGAATAGGTAACATGTTTAATTATGCATACTTAATGTCCAAGTCATGCTTTTTTTGTTCCAAACCACTGTGAAAAATATCTACTGCTAATTTTATAAGAGCAATTCTTTGTATAAATTGTCTTACTACTTCTCGCTACATATATTACTATGAAATATGGAACAGATATGCTTCTTATTTGGCAGATGTAAAACCACAAAAAAATATAGCCAGTCACAATTCAAAGATGAGAATTCGTTTCTCATTTTTCTTAGTCTTGAGATGAACAATAAAAAACATAGCATTGGATTTTCTTTTTCGCTTTGGCTACCAAATATTTTATTGAGAAATGTAGAGTTCAATTTGCAGTAATTGTGAGGTCCTTACCCTACATATATGCATTCTAAATTTCCCGAGGCCTCAATTTTCTATCGTAATGTACCGTATATTATGTCTGCCTCTGAATTTCTAACGCCATTTATATTTTTACATTTTGTTCTTTGAATTGCTTTCATTTTCTTTTTTTTTTTTTTTTTTTTTTAAACAGGGTCTCTCTCTGTCTCCCAGGCTGGAGTGCAGTGGTACAATCTCAGCTCATGGCAACATCCGCCTCCTGGGTTCAAGCAATTCTTCTCCTGCCTCAGCCTCCTGAGTAGCTGGGATTATAAGCACATGCCACCACGCCCAGCTAATTTTAATATGTTTATAGAGACAGGATTTCACCATGTTGGTCAGGCCGATCTCGAACTCCAGACCTTGTGATCCATTCGCCTCACTTTCAAGCCATTTTAAGTCCTTTTGGTGTTACCAAAGGAAAGAGATAAGAGAAAAAGTAGGAAGGGGAAAGAAAAGAAAGAGAAGGGAAAGGAATGGAAGAAGTTGGGGAAACAGTTTATATGAAGATCTTACTTTTAAAGGGGGCTTTTCCATTTTCTGGATAAGACTTGGCTACAGCCTAATGCTGACTTAGAGTAGACTTTCTTCTCCTGCTTCTCTCTCTTCTTTTCCCTCCTCTTTCTTTTCCTCTTCCAACTCCAGCCTGACCCTTGCCGCCAGGGGAGATAGGCAGTCCCAATTAGTTCATGTTATGTCAGTCAGTGCTACTGACAGTTACTGCCATTATACGAACAGCTCCATGTTCTTTGATAGGAGGGGAATCGCTCATAGGTCCCAAGACCAGCATATTGTTCATGTAACTGTCTTCACAATTTGAATGATCAAGAGAGCCCTGGGGTGGAGGAGAGGAGAAGGAGACTCGCTGTGTCAGGCACTCTCAGTTCTACTATTGATGGGAAGATTTCTCTACTTTCCTTTTCCTTCTTTCTTTTTTTTTTTTTTTTTGGTCTGGATCTATAATTCCTCATCTGTCCTTACCCCAGCTCGGGTCCACACACATCTGTGTCGCCCAGTTTAGTCTGCTCTGTGTCTGTCCCACAGAAGCCGGCCTAAGTTAGTACCCTTGTTATTCCTACATGTGTGACTCTGCAGGCAAACAGGATTTTCAAACTTGCCTATGAAATATGTCACTTTCCTGCTTGTGTATTAACCCCGGCCTTTTTTTTTTTTTTTTTTTTTAATTAATACTAAAAGAGTTGCCTACAAAGTGATCTGTTTATTCAATAGCTCAGCAAGTGAAAGATACATCGCTTTAAAATGTGATGTTAATGAAGGGTCCAGTCGTGTTATTATTCGCCTGTAACATAACCAGTTTTTTTTTTTTTGACTAAAGTTTTCAACAACACTAAATTTATCTGTAATACATTTGTTCCTGTAATTACCTTTAAATATTTTAAGTATATAAATAATGAGAAAAGTAGGGCCGGGCACGGTGGGTCACGCCTGTAATCCCAGCACTTTGGGAGGCCGAGGCGGGTGGATCACGAGGTCAAGAGATCGAGATCATCCTGGTCAACATAGTGAAACCCTGTCTCTACCAAAAATACAAAAAATTAGCTGGGCATGGTGGCGCGTGCCTGTAATCCCAGCTACTCAGGAGGCTGAGGCAGGAGAATTGCCTGAACCCAGGAGGCGGAGGTTGCAGCGAGCCGAGATCGCGCCATTGCACTCCAGCCTGGGAAACAAGAGCGAAACTCTGTCTCAAAAAAAAAAAAAAAAAAAAAAAAAAAGAAAGAAAAGTAGCAAAGGCCATTGCATTTGTATGAGCCACAACTTACTGTTTGCAGGGGAGCCTTAAAAGCAGGGTGGCCCAAGATGAATGGGAGACAACCTTTCCTCTCCAACACTTGCCCTGCCTAATTGATCTTATCTGCAATATTTGATCCAAGGAACCTCCTCCTCCCCACATAACTATCAGAAAAGATTAACGTTGTCATCTTAAGTCCACGGACAGTTAGGACTGGAGTAGTTGTGAACTCCTGGTCTGTATACTCTTGAATGGAACATCACCCTGCAGATTTTCTACCCTGTCGTACTGACCTTGGTACATGGACACTGGCACTGATTCTGGAACATCAGGCCAAGTCATGTCTCTGGACACATTTCAGCGAAGGCCTGCAGATGTGCAGGACGATGTAGTGTGTGCAGTGGCTGGAATCACTGACGGTACCAGAGCCGGCAAAGAGGTTGGTCCTGGGAGGCTGTCCCCCAGTGCAGCTTGCCACGCTGGAAAGGAAAATGGATGGAAATAGACTCTCACACCACTGCCTGTCTTTGATGTTGTGTTTGTTGTTGTTCAGAGGGGCAGACCTCCTGCCAGCCAAGTCACGGAGGTCCGAGGGTGTTTCCGAGTGCCCGGTGTGCCTCTAGTACCTTGATTCAGGGCAGTGGCTGTTTCCGATTTCTGAATGTGGCTCTTCACCATCTGTTTCAGGCTGCAGCTGTGACTAGTTTATTTTGTTATAGGACTTATTACTATTGTTAGTTTACCGTCACATAATGTTTTACTTATATTCACAAAAACTTAATACCATGATGTTGTGCTTTTGAAGAGAATGCAGATTTGGGGGAGGGGATGTTCAACAGATGCATGGAAGCCTCTGGGTTCCTTGGAGAGGGAAGATTAGAGTTGGGAGAAGAGACCAGCAATAATTCTGCTTTACCTTCAAGGAGGGGCGTATCCGTGGGCGAGGATGGAGTCGAGCTTCATCATAATCCTCTTTAAAGATAAGCGATATCGAGAGCTTGAAGAAATCTGGAAAATATAAGCTGGTGAAATTCAGAATGTATTTAATAGTGGTCATACAAACAGGGGGTGCTGTACTGTATGAAGAATAATCTGCTTTTACACTTTCTTTGCCTTTGCCTTTCTTTGGGCCTGAGAGCACTCTGGAAATGATTGTTCAGTAATCTTTCTAGGAGTAAACCAATGTTTCTGTAGGAAATGCCTCTAACATGGTATAACATATTTCATCAGTAGATCATGGATTGGGAGGAGGTGCACAAGAGCTTTTCTTGCATCCCTGGGACAATGTAAGCAATTCAAGCTTCCTGCTTCCACTTTGCTCTCACTTTTGTCAAAGGCCTTGCTGTAGTCTATAATTACTGAAGGCCCTGGATGGCATTTGGGTCTTGCTTCCAATTGCTAGCGCTCTAAGACACGTGTGGAAGACCGACAGGGTAAGGGCATTGCCCCAGCATAGCAGAAGACAGTCAGATATTTACATCACTTGCAGTGAGTTTCTGTTAGGAGCAGGGAGCAAGCGTCAATACAAAAATTGAGCTTTCTATCGGGGAGCATCATTTTAGGATTTCTTTTTCTGGGTGAGGTGATATTTGTATGCTGTATCTGTAGCCAGGTATGTTCTAGGCACAGTGTGTATGAGGACGAGGTCAAATTTGGGGTCAAGTTTGGAAGCTCTTGCCAACTTGGTTGATGGTTTAAATTGTAAGCAGACGTAGGATGCTGGTGAGGTTGCAGGTGAGGTCTGGTGGACGGTCCTAATGCCTAAAAAACTTGAAGGTGGTTGGATGGACTATGGGAGCTTTCCTTCCCCAGAGCCACTGTGTGTGAGCAGACCCTGGTCACCAGCCACCTTGTGTCTACTGGTAGTTTGCTTTTTACCTGAATCATCCATTGTTTTTCACATATCTCCTTATAGACAGAATGTCAACATAATGGGAAGAAACTAGCTCAAATTTCAACTAAATAAAAAGGCCTTTTAACTTCTAATAATAGTTCCCATAGTACCAATTGCATGCGAGGCACTGGGCTAGGAATTTTGTATATATAATCTCTAATTCCCATGATGACTCCCAATGCCAGAACACGTTTCACGAATGCTAAGGCAAAGGCTCAGATATGCCATAAAATGTGGCCACTGTCATAAGCTAAGGAATCCAAGTGACAGACTCGCAATCCAGGTCTGAATGCAAAGCCTGCTGCCCTTTTGCCCCCACACCATTCTGTGTCCCCCACAGCCTCATGCCATGGGTTTACCAGCTGAGCTAGTGAGCTCACGCTTCTTTTCCAATCTTTTGCATGAAAAAGAGAAGACTCAAGAATATCCTAATACGGGCCGAAAGAAACAAAGGAGCAAATAAAAACCTTGCTAAGTCAGCCAAATGTTTGGATATTGGACTAAAGATACTAGGTTTGTTTCTCTCAAGAAACAGGATTTGAGGAAGGAGGGGGACAGAGCATAGCAAGGGTACTAGATTACTGTTGATGAAGTGAATTTGTCTGTTAGACTGTAGTGCACCCTATGGGGTGATAGCATCAAAGTGCAGTTTTTAATGTCTGAATTGAATGGATCTCCAGGCAGGGATATTCAGACCCACTGCCGGACATAGCTAGATGCCCGTAGGACACACAGAAAACAAAAGGGAGGCATTAAATTAATACAGGACACAGACATGACCCACTTGTATCTGGTACAGATCAAAAGTGAGTGTGTCTGATGGGTGATGGGCTGGGAAGGCCGTGGAGAAAGTGGACACATGTTGCTGGAACACAGTGGGAATTCTCATGGCCACTACCCCCAATCCAGGCTGCTGCCCAGTAAATACGTAGACTAGTCAATAGGGAAAGTGACCTGCCCAGTATCATGGCCAGACTCCTGGATTCTTAGTGGATTTGCGTTAGTTAGTGGCATTTCCCATCATCAGGTTTATTTCCTACACATGAAATATGACGTTCACATTTTTTCCTGAAGTTTCTTGTGGAGTACTAATTTCTAATCAAGTCCCCGGTGCGCAGTCCCATGACTGGGGACCCCACCTGCGTTGTTTCGGGGGCAGATGCCTCTTTTGTCAGCATCTCCTTCTCCCCTCTCAGAGTTGCAGGCAGATGTGGCCAGCAGAGAGAGGTTAAGGAGCCAGCAACACAGGACAGCTGGGGATCGTTAGCAACAATCAAGGCCCAGCACTGAGAGGCAGCAGGGGTAAGTGTCTTGGTTCTCACATTGGCCCGCCTGAGGAAGCCATCTGGACGGAGGAAATTTGCCTTAAACCTTGGCAAGAGAACTTTGTTCTGTTTGAACTTTCTTTAAAGCCCCAGAGTGGGTGAGCATTTTGTTTAAACTTTCCTTAAAACAAAGAATGAGAGATCCCCTGCAATTAACAACAGGAACCTTCTTCCCCTTTTAACAGATTTGATAGGAAAAACCACAAGGACTGTTCTGATATCCATTAGCATGGTTCAGTTAGCAGGCTGGAAAGAAAGACACAAAGGCGTGGAAGTTTGCCGTCTTGGGAACACCTAGGTCGTGTGAGAAAGGTCTCATCACAGTGTGCTCCATCCTTAGTAAGACCTTCTCTTGTGTGGGGCCTATTCCTGTTGATTGCTGAGGGCGATTAATTTGCAGCACAATTTCCTGTGTTCACTATTCCTCTTGGCATATGTGTTCACACAATGCTCACAGATGATGGGATTTTCCATTCTGTCTTCAAGTGATTCAGTAGGGAAGTGCATCCTTTCAGGTGTGAGACAGAGTTATGAATGCCGCCACTTCTTCTAGCCCTATTTAATGCAGTTCTTCAAGTATTGGGCTTCCGCCTAGTTCATAGAAAGATTTTATGAAGTCCAGCATTTTCTCTTTGAACCCAAAGGCTACCATTACATCTCTGTCTGTATTACTATTATCCAGAACACACATTTATACACAGCAATACGCCCAGATGGAGTCCCCATAGAAAAGTTATCTGAGAAAAACCCCAGCATCTGGCTGATGTGCCTATGGCAGAAGCCTGTGCATCCATCTTGCACAAAATCAACTTCCTTTGGCACTGGGGCAAGCTCTTTTACGTTACGGGCCCTACTTTCTGTCCTTGTCAGATGTCCAAGTTGGGCTAGAGTTGGCACCTTCCTGCTCTAATGTCCTGTTGTTTTCCAGTTGTGAGTAGGAGCTGAGGCTAACCCTTGGGCAGTCACCCTGCAAGCAGTAGCTATTGCTTCTCTCCCAGCTCATGCCCCCTCCCTGCCTATAGCATTTTCTCCCTGCCTCTCTGGCCCCCTGCAGCCCTGCCCTTCCGCCTGGGCCGCTTCTGCTCTGTGACAGCCGTCAGGCCTCTGCTAGCATCCCCCTGCCACGGCCCTGCCTTTCCTCTGCATTGCCATTGCTTGTTTCATTCCTCGCCTCTTTGATTGGACCTCAAGTCTTATGGGGGCATTTGCCATGTCTCCCGTTGAGTCCTCTGTTGCCTAGCACCGTAGCTGCTGCAGGGTGGTAGATAAGAGTCAATGACTGCTTTCTGAATAAAAAGACAAACTGAGAAATGAATGGATGAATAAAAAGAGTGAAGGAATGTTCCCTCACTCATATGCGTTCCTAAGAGGTGAGTGCAGGGAATCCCAAGAGGGGGGATTACTGCCTCCCTGCAGGCCTGATGTGTCTGCTAACCACATTTAAAAACAGCCACCTGGGCGATTCCTCAAGGACCTAGAAATAGAAATTCCAAATTTACCCAGCAATCCCATTTCTGGGTATCTATCCAAAGGATTATAAATCATTCTGTTATAAAGACACATACACATGTATGTTCATTGCAGCACTGTTTACAATAGCGATGACCTGGAACCAACCCAAATGCCCATCGATGATAGACTGGACAGGGAAAATGTGGCACACATACACCATGGAATACTATGCAGCCATAAAAAATGATGAGTTCATGTCCTTTGTAGGGACATGGATGAATCTGGAAACCATCATTCTCAGCAAACACAAGAACAGAAAATCAAACGCCACATGTTCGCACTCATAGGTGGGTGTTGAACAATGAGAACACATGGACACAGGGAGGGGAGCATCACACACTGGGGTCTGTTGTGGGGGACTAGGGGAGGGACAGTGTGGGGAGGGAGGTTGGGGAGAAATAACATGGGCAGAAATGGCAGATATGGGGGGATGGAGGCAGCAAACCACATTGCCATGTATGTACCTATGCAACAATCCTACATGTTCTGCACATATGCCCCAGAACCTAAAGTGCAATTTTATATATATATATATATATATATATATATATATATATATATATATTTAAAAAAAATAGCCACCCGATCACTTCCTCACATGTTGAATGCAAAAGGGTGGGGGCTCTGTGGACAGAGGTGGAAGCTCTTTTGGTGTTCCTCAGCCAGTGTTGTGGGGATTGTAAACCTTCTGGTGCCTTCTCTCCTCGAGCAGAAGAGGGGCCGTGAATGGGAGGGGTTTTCTGGAAGCCATGGAGGTACACGGGTAGAAGATCCTCACATTCCTGGCTGTGCTTTCTGGCCTAACACACCTTCTCTATCTGTAGAGAAGAAGTTTATATTTCCCTCCGGCCCTGTAAACATATCCTACGCATCAGAAGCTAGGTGAGTGCATACTGTTTCACCAGGTGGAACAGAAAATGCTTCATAAGGCTACATAGAGTTTGGGGCTCATCGTTGTCTTTTCACTGGTCCCTGGTCCTGTTGCTAAACCTGATCTGCTTGATCCCCGAATCCCACCTTGATGCCCAGGTAGATCCCTAGTTATAAACCAAATTATTTAAATGTATGATTAATCTCATTAGTCACTGAAGAAATATCTAAAATCAATATTTACACATTGATCATTTCATTTCATATGGGACTAAAAATTTCAAATGTTTGATTTTTTTTTTTTAGTTAAGAACAACCAACCATAATTTGTCAACTAAAAAATAAGACAAGTATGAGTCTGTATGTATGCTACATATTAGAAACAGTGATTTGTGAAACATTCATATGCTCTGCTCAGTAATTGCCATCTGGAAGTCTGTTCTAAGGAAACAGTTGAAAACACCAACAAAAATTTATGCATAAAGATGTTCAACACAGCATTGCTTATAAGAGCAGAAAACCTGAATACAGCCTTAACACCCTACTTTAAAAGAATGGATAAGTAAATAATAGCACAGCATTCTGAAAGGGAATGAAGCTATTAAAAAGATCTTTAATGTTTTTAGTGATTATTAGTGCTGATATTAGAAAATTAAGTGTAAAGAGCAGTACACAAAGATACATATATAGGAAGGTTTTAACTATTCCAGCCATGTGCATCAGTGAAAGGAAACACACCAAAATATTAACAGTGATTTTCTGGGTGGTGGGATTATGGATGTGTAGCTACTTGCCACATTCTCCAAAACTTCTGCAATGGACCAGCATTATCTTAAAGTGATAACATTTATCATAAAGAAAAAATGATTATAAAACATCCTAAGAGATGTGCCATCAAGCCAAATACAAGATCATCTCATTACTCCCTGTTAAGAGGAACAAATCATGACTCTTTTTCAAAGCTGCCAAAACCTTATTTACCAAAAGTTACAAACAGGGGTTTTCAAACATACACAGTAAAAAAAAAAAAAAATCTGTTTTCCAAAGTAAAGGCAGAATTATCATACAATTCTTGCAGGCAGTTTCTCAATGAATCACGCTCTCTGAGCAAGCTTTTCCTTGGGAACAATGGTTAATAAATTTCATCAGAGTGGAAGTAAGCAGGGTGGATGTCTAGTTAATAGGGTGTCTTGAAGAGAGCCTGCAGTCTTCATCAATGCAAGTTTACTTTGTAGTTTATATCACAGTCCCCCAGGACGGGAATAAGGTGATTCATGTCTAGATTTAGCTATTTGGGGGCACTGGTGCAGACTGTGGTCATTATGGCCCAATTTGGGATTGCTCTGTTCTCTTGCAAACATTACTTGTATAGGCAATAACCAGACAATTTTAAATGAGTGGTGGCCTCCTTGAGGATGGTGAAGCTGTATAATTAAAGGTCTAGGTCCAGGCACATTTAGTTTGATGCAATATTCTTTTTTCCTCTGACAACGCTAGGTCAAATGGAGGCTTCAGGTCATGTACAGACATGACTGGTCTCCACATCCCATTTCACTGGCATTTCAAAACTACCCATGACCTGCCACCATAGGCATCTCTTTATAAAAGGCAGAAGATTGCATGTAGAAGAAAAAAAAAAGAGCTCTATTAGGGTCGGATCATGAAATCCCTGACTATTCCTGTCTAGGCTGAATCCAGTTATATTTGCTCCTTTTAAGATTTGCTTCTCTGAATTTTGAAGCAGTATATTTTTCTCACTAATCTCAATGGAAAGACCATATTTTAAGTATGGGATGAGAAGGCTTAATTAAGAAAGATAGAAACAGAGAGAGTAAAGAAAGGGAAAAAAAAACCAAAACCTTGTTTCTTTTTATTTATTTATTTATTTTGAGATGGAATCTCTGTCACCCAGGCTGGAGTGCAGTGGCGGAATCTTGGCTTACTGCAACCTCCACCTCCCAGGTTCAAGTGATTCTTGTGCCTCAGCCTCCTGAGTAGTTGGGACTACAGGCACGCATCACCACACCCAGCTATTTTTTGTATTTTTAGAAGAGATGGAGTTTCACCATGTTGGCCAGGCTGGTCTTGAACTCCCGACCTCAGGTGATCCACCTGCTTTGGCCTCCCAAAGTGTTGAGATTACAGGCGTAAGTCACTGTGCTCAGCCAAAACCTTTGTTTTCTGTATAACCCTATATTATACCCAGCAGTTCAGGAATATTCTGTATCTCAACTAATACCAAGAGGAGATTTTATATATATATATATATATATATATATATATATATATATATATTTTTTTTTTTTTTTTTTTTTTTTTTTTTTTTTTTTTGAGACGGAGTTTTGCTCCTGTTACCCAGGCTGGAGTGCAATGGCGCGATCTCGGCTCACCGCAACCTTCACCCCCTGGGTTCAGGCAATTCTCCTGCCTCAGCCTCCTGAGTAGCTGGGATTACAGGCACGTGCCACCGTGCCCAGCTAATTTTTTGTATTTTTAGTAGAGACGGGGTTTCACTATGTTGACCAGGATGGTCTCGATCTCTTGACCTCGTGATCCACCCGCCTCGGCCTCCCAAAGTGCTGGGATTACAGGCTTGAGCCACCGCGCCCGGCCGAGGAGATTATATTCACCAAGCCCTGTACTAGTACTTTATGGCATTCACCTCATTAAGTTCTGCAGCCACCATTTGAACTATGTTTATTGTTTTAATTCCTTATTTATAGATGATGAAAAAAGAAGTGCAGAGTGGCTAAGGTGGGGGTTGATTTCCACCCTAGGCGAGGATTTCAAATTATGGACCATATACAAAGAATTAGGCATTTCTAGGAATCACTTGAGGACCACCGTATTGTACATTTAATCAGAAGCAACTGCAAATTCCAAACCGCTTCTTCATTTCCCTGTGTATGGGATTACAGCCTGCCCTGCTCCTCAAGGTGCCCAGGCCTTGGAGACCTCAATAGTTTAGATAGTCCTGACAAAATTAGGACCTGAAGCACTTCGCCATCTTTACTTCAGAGTCACTTAAGCCAGCCAGGCATGATGGCTCATGCTTATAATCCCACCACTTTGAGAGGCGGAGACAGGTGGATTGCTTGAGCCCAGGAGTTTGAGACCAGCCTCGGCAACATGGAGAAACTTCATCTCTACAAAAAAATTAGCCGGGCGTGGTGGTGGGTGCCTGGAATCCCAGCTACTTGGGAGGCTGGGACAGGAGGATTGCTAGAGCCCAGGTTGTTGAGGCTGCAGTTAGCCGAGACTGTGCCACTGCACTCCAGTCTGGGTGACAGAGGGAGACCCCATCTCAAAGAAAAAAAAAAAGTTGTTTATGCCAAGCCAAGGAATAAACAAGAAAGAATGGCTGCAGCTTTGGTGGGTAGGGTAATCCCCTCTTGCCTGTGTCTTTCCTCCATGTTCCTAAGAAACAGTGGGAAAATCCAGATGGAAACTTCTGTTATCTCCAGCTGTTTCGGTACTGCCCCTGTTCTCTTGTGGTGGGCCACCCCTGAGACAGCAAGACCAACCCTTCCTCTTCCTCCTCCTCCTCAGCCTCCTTGACGTGAAGATAATAAGGATGAAGATGTTTATGATAATCTACTTCCACTAAATGAATAGTAAATCTATTTTCTCTTCCTTATGATTTTCTTTATGTTTTATTTTCTCTAGCTTACTTTATGGTAAGAATAGAGTTTATAATACAGAGAACATGTAAAATATGTGTTGATTGACTATTTGTCTGTAAGGCTTCAAGTCAGCAGCAGGCTACCTGTAGTTAAGCTTTGGAGAGTCAAAAATTAGACAAGAATTTTCAACTGTGCAGAGGGGATAAGGGCAGGGGTTGGCATCTGTAACCTCTGCATTGTTCAAGGGTCAACTGTATAATGAAAACCAAAGAAAGTTGATCAAGCTGAAGCTAGGAAATGTTGCCTGTAAAATGTCCTGAGAGTTGCCTTTTCTTTGAAATAAGAGGGGAGAAAAGCAATTGTTAGATGTTAAGACCACAGTAGCTCAAACTGAGACTTTTAGTTGGTACAATCAGAAGCACTGAGAGAGAGTCGAATGGAGCAGAACTTTCCCACATTAAAGTCAGACGCCAGCCCCAGTGGTACCTGTCTCACACCGGGGTATGAATGACTGAGCAAAGGAGAGAGTCAGACTGTGTATCCCAGAGCCTCAGCTACTGCATGAGCAAATGTAACCTTCGGCAGATGCGCTGTGCATTTCCCACAGTATTTTTTTTTTGAGACAGAATCTCACTCTGTCACCCAGGCTGGAGTGCAGGGGTGTGATCTCAGTTCACTGCAACCTCCACCTCCTGGGTTCAAGCTATTCTCCTGCCTCAGCTTCCCCAATAGCTGGGATTACAGGTGTGCACCACCACACTGGCTACTTTTTGTATTTTTAGTAGAGATGGGGTTTCACCATGTTGGCCAGGCTGGTCTCGAACTTCTGACCTCAGGTGGTCCACGCGCCTCGTCTCCCAAAGTGCTGGGATGACAGGTGTGAGCCACCGCACCTGGCCTCCTCACATCTTTTTCTTTTCACTTTAGTCTAAATTAACTTTTGTGGAATACTCCGATATAAAACTTAGGAAAAGCATCAAACTATATTTCACGTAAGATCTAAATAGTTTTTCCACGTCAGTCACATTTTGTTTGACTGAGTCTAGTAAAAGAAACACGAACAGCTTTCGTCATTGAAAAAGAGCTTAGGCACAAAAAACAGTCTTTAAGTCAATGTATTTAACTGAGTTCTCAATACAAGTTTCACATCAACAATTAGAAAATGAAGCTCTGTGGTCCATTATTTTAAGAGACAGTAGTTCTAAGTTCTTGCTTACTTATCTTAAATTCCTTTAGGAATGTAAAAATCAAGTTTATTTTTCAGCCATAGTGATGACAGGGCTATTATCACCTCCTAAGTAAAGACTTACGTGTATATATTCCAAACCTAACTTGCCCATTTTCTCCAGATTTAAAGTAGGATGCTGTGTTTGTCCCAAGAATTGCAGTTCTTGACAAAAGAACAGCTTCTCTTCTCCAAAGTAGGAGAATTAACCAGCACGTCTGCTCCCAACAAGATGCGGGAGCATGCAGCTGGGCCTGAATCCAGCCTTACTTGCTGCCACGTTTAGTCTGTGAGGAAGTGTTATTTGAAGGATGATTGCTCATGTTGAGTTTCTCCTGCTGTTGGCTTTGAATGTTCCCAGTCATTTCGTTTCTTTTATCAATTCTTTTTCTCCGTTTTCATGCTGACTGTCCCATAGATTGTGAACTCAACAATCTGGCAGCCTCAAGGACCCTGTGGTGAAGTCCAGGGCCTCAGTCTTGGCAAACATGGCTGGATGTTTGGATGGCAGTGGAGGAAGGAGAGAGCCCTGGGCTAGAGGACAGGGGCTTGGGTGCTTCTCCTTGCTCCTAGGAAAGCGGATTACCTTCTGGGGAGTGGGCAGGGGTTCTGTTTTATCATCCCAAAAATGAGGGTTTGGGCCTGATGTAGGTTTCATTCTTCTATAGAGTCATATGAGTAAAATGTACTATATCACACAGTAAAATTCTGGCTGGTTTATTGCTGTCTTTTTACATTGAACTCTACTCCTCAGCCCCAATACTTTTATTATCCTTCACTAATTTTTAAATTTTATTGTGTTTTGTAGTGTTTTTTCCCCTCTGGACAACGACTCCCCTTCCTCCTCTTCCTTTTTCCTGCTCTCTTTTCTCATCCTCTTAGTGTTACTTCCTTTTCAAATTCTTTTTCTTTTTCTTTTTGAAACAGAGTTTTATTCTTGTCACCCAGGCTGGAGTGCAATGGCACGATCTCAGCTCACTGCAACCTCCACCTCCTGGATTCAAGCAATTCTCCCGCCTCAGACTCCCAAGTAGCTGGGATTATAGGTACCCCTCACCACGTGGAAATGTCCACCTCCCTTCTCATCCTCTCCTAGACTGTCCCCACCAGCACAAACCAGACTAACATTAAAAATGCCCTGGTACCACTGGGCACAGTGGCTCACACTTGTAATCCCAGCACTTTGGGAGGCTGAGGCAGGTGGACCTCCTGAGGTCAGGAGTTCGAGACCAGGTTGGGCAACATGGTGAAACTCTGGCCCTAGTAAAAATACAAAAATTAGCTCGACGTGGTGGCACGTGCCTGTAATTCCAGCTACTTGGGAGGCTGAGTTGGGAGAATCACTTGAACTCAGGAGGCGAAGATTGCAGTGAATTGAGATTGCGCCACTGCACTCCAGCCTGGGCGATAGACCGAGACTCCGTCTCAGAGGGGAGAAAATGGCCTGGTACATTGAGGAGTGGGGAAGGGTGGGGAGGTTGAGGAAACTGAAACATCATCCACCTTGCGCTTTGCTTCCCTGCATACTGGGTTCCCTGACAGCACTTGCTACAGACCGCACTCTTCAATGGGCTCTGCCCACATCCACGTGGTCCGCTTAAATCATGAGCACTCCCCCTCCTTTTTTCCTGCAGTCTTTTCTGCCAGTAGGAAGCATGTCATTATTAATTATTATGTCTCAAGCAGAGAATCCTGGTATCCAGAGCGCTTTCTCCCCTGGTTCTGCTTGCGAGAATGATAGCTCGGTTCATCTTTGAGCTCTGCCTCTGACCCAGCCGTTCTTCCACACTGCCCCTTGTTTTAGTCTCTTCAAATTCTATCTCACTACATTCCTCCAGACTGATTGCTACCATGGAAAGTTTCCCGCTTCCTGTCCAGAAAGCCAAACTCCTCTGTTCTTTCTACTTCCTCCTTAAAATCTTCCGTAGTCTTGACCTGACCTTCTCTGTTGAGTAAGGGTTGTAAACAGCACCATAAGTGTTCACCAGTGTTACTGGGTCTTTGGGTGGGCTAATCTTCCTGCCTGGGCCCAGCTTCTGGCTGCTGGCTGTGCAGTTGTTTCTCTGGGATGTAAAGCTAACAGCTCTGGGGCGCCTGCCAGCATGGATTCTGTTCCATGGCCTGACTGTTGGTGGTCTCCAGGGACCCAGACAGGACTTGGCTCACACCCATTCTTAGTACTCATTGCAACCAGGTGATCTCTTGCGGCGTGTGCCTGTACAAAGTGCTTTATAGAGCAGGGTCTCCCGTCTCATCGGGGAAACCCCTGTCAGTAAGAACTTCAGGAACATGTGCCTCCAGTGTATCTCTATTTATTTATGAATGAAATAGATACATGTTCTACCTCGTGGAAATATGATACATTTTATAATGCATACATAACATATAACTTTTAGTGGTGGCATAAGCTAAGGCTGCCACAAAAAATGTTTTAAGCATAATTTTTATTTTATTGAGCTCAATCGTACAAAAGACCTTTTTGCTCTTGTTGAGATAACTACTGTGAATAATATTTTTAACGAGAGCAGTGTGGTTTAATATGTCAGTTCTGATGAGGTCACCATGGTTTTTTCTCATAATGTGGATGATGAAGAGCTCTTGGAGTAGAAGTGTTGGCTTTGCCGGTTTCTTGTTGTTTGTTGATTCTCATAGTATTAGTCTTCCTTTCAATCCAAAAATTTCTTCCAAGGAAATTTTTGGGCTGTCTGATTGTTTTGAGAAGGCTAGTTTAGTTAAAACTAGATTGTATGAACTGTAAGCCTGCTTAACCAGACACATGTGAGCTGCAATGCATTGCAAATGCCAAGCCCCACTGTCTGCCAAGGGAATCCTGCCACTGGTGACCCTTCTTGAGCCATCACTGTGGACAGTACTCTCCTAACACATAGAGAGGATGAGGAAACGGTATCTCTGCAGACGCCAGTGTTAATGATATAGTAAATACTGGGAAAGCTTAACTTAGAAAAGTTTTTTTTAAGATTGAAAAACTATAAATAGAGATTTGAATGCTTTCTTTCCACCCCCCAGTGGGTCATGTCATACACTTTGGAGACCACTGATCTTGTCACTGCTTCCCGACAGATTTTGAATCTAACACGTTCTAGGACAACTTTCCCCTTTTTCACCACCCTTTCCAAGGTGTCCCTGATTATAGTTCTTAGGCATAGCTGTTCTCAAGAAAACATCGACAACAGTTTTCTCAAGACTTCCCAACCTCTCCCGCCCTTCCCAATCCTCTTCCTCAGGAGTTTGCAAATAAAATGTAATTGTATGTGGTTAAATATTTCTTCCTCAGCTTAATTGACTTGAATTTACTTTAGAAAATGCATAGGTGGAGAGGGAGTGTTTAGCATGTGCCTGCTGCTTTATGGAGCCCATCTCATGCCATCCTCGACAGCCCGGATGAGGCAGATGTCACATGAGGCCCTGAGGCTCAGAGATGTTCAGTCATTGGCTAAGGTCTTGGTATCTTTGACTGCAAAGTCTGCTTATATTGACTTCTATCAGGGATTTAATGACAGGGAGAATCTGGCTGGGGCATCTCACCAGGGGTTAGCATGGAAGAGTTAGTTTCTGACAAACCAGCAGCCTCAGGTAAGATTTTTTTTCCAGGGATGCTCATCCATCCATCCATCCATCCATCCATTCATTCATCCATGCAACAAAAATATTTTACTTACCATGACCCAGGAATGGGGGTAGGCACTGGAGATGTAACCTTTAGGGAAATGCCTAGAGGTTAAGATGAAGAATGTTGGGGAGAGAGGGTGGGGGTACCTATCTGGGTAGGGGGTTTTGAAGCCACAGGAAAAGCTGTAGAAGGAGGGAGTTGAGGGTCGGGGGTCAGAGCTTGGAACAGCAGGTTGCTGGGTTGTGATATGTGATTTAAGATGAAAGCTAGGGGCAATTTTTGGAAGTTGGAGATCCACCTGAATGTCCTGCTGGTTCCATGATACATGTGTAGGCCAGGGCATCTAAGTTCTGGGCAATATCTGAAGCTGCTCTTTCGGCCCTATGACTTTCCCCAGTTCCTCATAGCACCTCTTTTGAGCTGGAAATATAGAAAATGCTACTTCTGTGCTTGCCATGTTGATTTGATTTATATTTGGTTAAAGATCTTTGCTTTGTAAGGTACAGTTGTATCATTTATAGCTGATTAAGATGAGACCCTTGAAAAGAACCATCACTTTGTTTTATGGTATCAGCTGCTTTCTGAAAAACAGATCAATTTACACAGCATCTTTGCTAGAAAGCTAACCCAAGGAAGTTTGAAGACTGCCTATCATAACATCTGCTTGTAGACTCTCTGGGACCTTTTATTCTTCCCTCTTCCTCAGATGTTCAGGAAGTTCACAAGTTAGGCATCCAGATGTCTAAATCCAAGTTTTTGACAGTAACTTGGAATTGTCTACAAGAATTGCTTTAAAACATTGACGTGGCAGAGAAGGGTTTCTGTCATGACAAACTCCATAAATACAGAGCTTTATCTGTCATATTTACCATTGAACCCCTTGAGCCCAGAACAATGCCTGGTACATAGCAGGTGTTGAAGAAATATTTGCTGAAAGAATTAATAAATGAGTTTTTAAAGATAGAAAATAATGCGTTATGTTTTATTTTGTCTACTGTGGTTGGTTTCCATCAGTTTTTTTTTTCTTTAAAGTTAAGGAACTTTTTGCCATTTTAAGTTGAAAAACAGTGTGTGTGATTTTGTGCTTCACTTGGTTTTGCCATCACAGAAGATGAGTCTTTGAAGGTAGATACATGGCGCTCACCGCAGCTGAGATGCATGCCCATACTCTCAGACCAGACATGAAACAAATCTCTTTTTTGTTTATTGAGAGTGTTGAATTATCTTCTTTGAAGCATTAATGAGCAATACACCACATATATTGTATGGGGGACATCTTTTTAATTCATTTATTTAAAAAATCTCTGTGTTTTTTAGGGAAATGCAAGCCATAAGTTTCTGATTCATTTACATGTAACTCATCAAAATGTGGTTTTGTGAGCACCCTTTGGTATCCAAGAAGGCTTAGGATCCTTTTTACTACACCGTTTCCACCTTTTCCTTCCTAGAAACAGGGAGTTATATTTGGCCAAAAATAGAGACAGAAATAATTATGCAGCAAACTACTTAACCTTTTCCGATATTTGAGGAGGCTTTAAACTTGAGAAAATGTTGCCACAGCTCGTTACCTTTTCTCTCATCAACTAGTGTTACGAAATCCCAAAGAGAACAAGGAAACAATGTTCTGGCTAGGGCTGGAGGAGCCTTCTGGTTCTTTATTTTGAGAGAGTTCCTGGAAAATCTTTTTAAAGGAAGTGCATGTATGTGGCTTCCAGTGGATTTTAGCTACAGATAGGACATCAAATATTAGTTTTTCCTCTTTGAACTTGAACATTACAATTTTTTTTCAGGTGGAGGCAGATAAGTAATGTGACATATATGTCCTGAGTGTTTGCAAAGTTTTGGTATCTGAGGAAGTAAGCACAATGTATATGTTCTTCTGGTTTTTTGTTTTTTTTTTTTACCCCCCATTATCTGGGCAGAAGTTTTCAGTCCTCAAAATAAGTATGTAAGATTGCTAAGGCTATATATAAAACTCATGGCTACTACAAATATGGAAGAAAATATTTTAAAATAATACTTCTATGCAGCTAATATACAAATTATATTTATCTTCAGAGTTTTTAAAAAAATTTATCTTTAAAAACAATTTCTCTTTTTAAAAAAGATAAATCACTACCAGAATGTTTTGTCATCCCATTTTCTAAACCCAAAACAAAATAAACCAAAACCACTAATGTGAGAAACTGAGACACATCTAGAAATGGAATGTTCTGAGTTCCAAAGTTCTAATTTTACAATTCACGTAGCTGATAAAAGTATCATATACCTTGTTAGGTTGCATATAAATGTGTTTAGACCTCATACCAAATTTTGGACTTTGGTGAACACACATTTACCCCATTTTCTGTAACAAATTAGTCTCAATGCTGAGCTGGCAAGCAGCTGCCATGAGCTGCATGAGAAAAATAACTCCAGAAATGAACAAATGTTATTGGTTCCCTAAATACTGGAGGTCAGGACTTTGAGAAGACAGGAAACAAAGTCTTTGGCTTTGGGGTCTTGCCAGGAGGCCTCATCAGTTTCAGCTGTGGATAAAGGCCTCGTCTAACCCCAGGGTTTTTTTTCTGCCTCTATGTAAGTGATAACGGACAGATTTCTTCTAAGGCAATCACTGAAAAGGCATCAGAAGATGACATCAACTCTCTTCAAATGTCCTACCTCATGTCATTCAGAGGGCATTTTCTTCCTGATTACCTGTAGTTAACTGGTTTTCCCCAGCCTATCATCCATAGGATGGGTTTTCCCCACCCTCTGATCCCCACCCTATGATTCAATAAGGGTCAGCTTTTCAGATTTGAGAGAAGATCCACAGGAAGATAAAAGAGGTCTGCATTTCCAAATCCATCGCTGACTTCCATGATAGAAAGTGCATCCACTTTGTTCAATAACTTTTCTTGAATGGACAGTAAGATACGGACTGGCTCTACTCCGCTCAAAGTGACAGACACAACAAATTCAAAATATTCACAGTCTCGGCGTCTTTCCTGAAGAATGCCAATACTTGAAGCAGACTAGTGTCTTATGACTGATTCAAGCAGTTTTGCACATCGTCACTTTTTACTCTAGTTCAGTGCTTCAGATGAGATTTATATTCTGCTTTTGTAGCTAAAGACAGGTCAAGCATCTCAATCATTGTATAAACCCATGCCAAGAATGGGCATCTCCACCTACATTCAGGAAAGAGCTTTTTCTGGCTGCTTTTTCTACCATTTCCAGATGACAATAAAATATCCTTAATGCTGTGACATATTTATTACAACTCAACCAACCAGTCAAATTTCTTGGTGGATAATTCCTAGAAAACTGAGAGTGTCATCAATTTTTATTTACCTTCCCTTGACTGATAGCATTCCTGACTTGGGTTCTTGATGCAGGGAAAGCTTGGATGCAAATGAAATAAATAGCTCTCTACAGATAGGACCATTTCAGAAATGCAGTGCCAGGCATTTGAGGATTTCAGTAATTTTAATGGATATGAATCTGTGGAAAATGGAAAATTATTCGCTGTTAGGGATAAATTAAGAAATTATAATGTCGCAAGAGATGAGAGTTTTCAAAGTGGAATTTCCAAAACGGTGAAATGTATTCCTCATCAGTCCTCTCTCTTTTTCCCTACCCTGTCCTATAGCACCGAGTCACCAGAACGTAGAATGTGGAAAAAGACCGTCTTTGAGGCAGAGTCGCTCTTGGTCGCCTTTCTCCTATATGGAACAGTGGTGATTCATGTCTTCCTCTGCTGTCACACTGTCAGCATCCGCTAATCATAGCCCCATGATCACAGGACTTGTGCACATAAACAATTTCCAGGAGGTAAAGAACAGCCCAGGGACCTCTCAGGCATAAACACTGGTTATTCTGTAATTCATTATACTCCCTTCCCTATCCTTTTGACATGTGCTTGAAATAATAGCTTTCCTTAAAATGTCTGAACATGGCAGTGGATGTAGGCCCCTTTGCTGTCTTTGGTGCATACATGTTTGTTTCACGACGTCTCTTTTCTTTTATATGAAAATCTTGGCCGGGCACGTGGCTCAAGCCTGTAATCCCAGCACTTTGGGAGGCCGAGGCGGGTGGATCACAAGGTGAAGAGATTGAGACCATCCTGGTCAACGAGGTGAAACCCCGTCTCTACTAAAAATACAAAAAATTAGCTGGGCATGGTGGCGTGTGCCTGTGATCCCAGCTACTCAGGAGGCTGAGGCAGGAGAATTGCCTGAACCCGGGAGGCGGAGGTTGCGGTGAGCCGAGATCGCTCCGTTGCACTCCAGCCTGGGTAACGAGCGAAACTCTGACTCAAAAAAAAAAAAAAAAAAAAAAGAAAATCTTTGGCTGTTCTAGTGAAGCCCTGTGGATTTGCTTCCTAAAGAATATCCGGAGGATTCAGTGATGGGGTTTCTGACACAGGCTAGATCCTCTTGTGTTTTGCGTTTACGTTTTGGAGGACCCAAAACAGTGAAGCCCTTGACTGCTATCATTAAGCAGACTACATACATTTGGTGTTTAAATTTATGTCCTTTTTTTTCTTTTTTTTTTTTTACAATAGTAAGTTAGGTCATTTAACTCCCACTTCCTCTCAAACAGGTGTCTTCAGCAAACTAAGTTCCTCCAGTCAGCCTGCTTACTTCAGCCGGGAGTTAGTAACCTCTAGTTACTCGGATATCATTAGTTTCTTTATTCAGCCAATATGTATTTATTGCACATTTACCGTGCCACACATTGCAATAGTCATTGGAGATTCAACAGTGGATGCAACGGTTAGTTGAATCTAGACTCTAGTGGGAACCTAGAATCAAGAGGAAACATTTTATGATTGGAAACCACAGTTGTCCAGTGTCTGTAGCTTCTCTTTGTTATTATAATAAGGACTGGTAGATTTTATAAAGTCTTAATAATATTGACCTTGAAACACAGAATAAAAATGATCTATACTCTTATGTCTGAGCTATGTGTCCTCAGCGATTAGAACATGAGAAGATTGCCTGTAATCCCAGCGCTTTGGGAGGCCGAGGTGGGCAGATCACTTGAGGTCAGGATTTCAAGATCAGCCTGGCCAACATGGTGAAACTCTGTCTCTACTGAAAATACAAAAACTAGCTGGGCGTGGTGGTGTGTGCCTGTGATCCCAGCTACCTGGGAGGCTGAGGCAGGAAAATCACTTGAACCCGGGAAGTAGAGGTTGCAGTGAGTCAAGATTGCGCCACTGCACTCCGGCATGGTAGACAGAGACAGAGCCTGTCTCAAAAAAAAAAAAAAAAAAAAAAAAAAAAAAAAACTGTGTCAAGTGGAAATGCAGATTTAAAATGTATACAAATCGATCTTATGCTTATAAATAGAAGAAAGCAGATGCATGGGGGAAAGCGAGCAAGAGGAAACTTGACCTCATACAGAGGTTGAGGTCATGGGACGTCTTGTTGGTTTTTTTCTTCTTTGTCTGTTTTCCAAAATTTAAGTCATGTTATTTATGTTACCTTTATTCAAATTATCAATAAAAATATATCGAATTGAGTTGTTCTCCACAGCTGCGTGGAGGCTCACGGTGGGTTTGGGAGTGAGTGGGAGGAAGGGTGGGGTCAGAGCTAGCAAGCAGAACGTGTTGCAGCAAGCACTCCCTGAAGCTGCCCACCAGGAGGGGCAGTTCCTGAGAGGGTGTGTTCTGCAAAGAGCTTTGTAGAAGCATTTGTGAGCAGAAATCCTAATAAGGAATCCCTTTATTCATGTACATCTTCAGGAGAAATAGTGAGATTTGTGTTGTATAGTAATGGCTCATGTTTAGTCTGACTTCATTGCAGTGTTGCTCTCAGTACGATTGAGTTCACAGGAGAGCACTCTGTGCACCAAACACCCTATATGGTGTTGGTTACTATCATTTTTATGAATAATAATAATTTATTTGAATCTGGTTTCCTTATCTGAAAAATAGCAATAGGTTTCTGTCCTGCTTACCTCACAGGATTATTGTTAGAATCAATGAAATAATACATGTAAATGAGTTTTGTTCACTCTAAGTGAACAGAAATATGAGCTACAGAAATAAAAGTTACAGAAATAAAAGCTGTTATTTTTGACTGCACACCTGCTTCCCAAGTTATCACAAATTTCAGAGTAATGCTGAGGCCCGGCTTTACAAAATGGCATCCATTTCAAGCTTCTGGGGTCATACTTTCCGTGTGGTAGAGAAAGACAAATACTGAAAAGGTTTTTCTTACAGTTAGTGTTGGGTCAGGATAAGGAGATCCTGTTATGTCAATGAAATAACTTGTTTAAGCAGAAGATTTCACAGCCAAGAGAAGAACTTGCAGTCAAGACGATCTGCCACAGTGTGAACAATCCATCTGAGGACAGCTGGGCTGACGGTGCAAGCTGACAAAGGAACATGGTACAACTGTTCTCATCCTCTGGAAAAAGGGGCCAGCCACTGTCAGTGTGCTTGAAAGTGTGTGGAGCCTAAGGAAGCTACTAGCATGCCAACTTTTGGAATTTCAAGATTTCGCTTAATCAGAAATCCAGAATATTCAATAGGAAAAAACAATCAGTTTAAAGTAATTAGAAACCATCCAAATTGGTTACCTTCTGCCGATTTTTCACCTGCAAATATAGGTCTAAAATGGAAGGCTCTCAGAAGTTCCTGTGACTCTATGAGTAGCAGACTAGAAAGAAAACATGAGAATGAGAAAAACGGTGGCCTTCCTAAGGCTTTGGCACTGAATGCCACTTGCTCTCAGGACACAGCACTAGTGCAGGAGCTAGGCATGCAGGGAATATGTGGATAGTCAAGGCTGATATTTGGCAGGTGTCAATTTGCTTATTGACTTAGAACTGGGAGACAACAATTTGGAAGTCACCATTTTGATTAACTGCTTTTGTAGAATGACAGGGGATCTGGTGATGGCTTGTGTTCAGTAAGTGAGAGAGAATGCCAGTGAAACTCTTCCTTTAGAAAAGAAAACAACAGTCATAACGTTTTACCTAAACTAAAGAGAGAAAAGTATGCAGACACACAAAAACTTGCACATGAACAAGAAAACCCCTTCTCGGGACTTCTTGAAGTGAGCTACTTCCCCTCCTCAAGAGCTCCCCACCCTCAGATGGAACCTGCCTAATCCAGTGAGGAAGCTCTTGGGCAATTCATCTTTGCACGAACACAGTTTTCCTAAGAAGTCTGTGTAGACTCAAACCCACTCACAAATGGGAAAAGCACATCAAAATTGAAAGGAGCTGGGAGAGGGAATGGAGGAAGAAGGAACTTAAACGAAAAACCTATTTTAGAAGAGTGAATCTACTTGAGCAGATCTCCTTTCGTGACAGAAAGGACTCATGGGAACCAAATTCTATGAAGCACAGAGTTAGTAGTGAATGCTTCTATCAGCCTCAGGTAGGATTCAGACCTTGGCGCCAGCTCATTCCCTGTGTGACCTTACACAGCGGTCATCCAGTCGACCCCCATTTATCTGTAAATTCCAGGTTACTGATGATTACATAAGATGTCTAGAAAACGCTCAGGACATCGATGTGTCTGGTAGCTTTTAATGTATTGATCAATATCTAGATTAAAAGCATCATGTTCAAGCACTTTGAGGGCTCCAGAGTGGTTACGTTCATAAGTTTTTGTGAATTGGATCAATTTTGTGAATGGGATCACATTTTGAGAGACTCCTGCATCAACTGGCTATGAAAAGGGTCCTTCCGATACAAATTGACATAATAACATTTGTATTTACCTCCTATTATGTAGGTTTGTAAATTAGAATTTAAAAAATATTGCTAAAATGCATATTTAACTGTAGTATTAAAAACATGCCTATAAGGACTTTGGGAGGCCAACCGTACTTTGGGAGGCCAAGGTGGACGGATCACCTGAGGTCAGGAGTTCGAGACCAGCCTGGTGGGTTTCACCAACACGGTGAAACGCCATCACTACTAAAAAATTCAAAAATTAGCTGGGCATGATGGCACACACCTGTAGTCCCAGCTACTTGGGAGGCTGAGGTAGGAGAATTGTTTGAATCCAGGAGTTGTAAGTTGCAGTGAGATGAGATAGTGCCGCTGCACTCTAGTCCTGGCAACAGAGCGAGAAAACAAAACAACACAAAACCCCCAAAACATTTTTCATTTAGTATTTATTCTCAGCATGATAAAATACAGTTATGTTATCCAACTGACTTATTTCATAATTGTTGGGTGGTAAGGCCCAGAGAGGTTAAATGGCTAGGATTAGGTGGTGGTACACCCCCAAATGAACTTAAACCAGAAGTAAATTTTTCTATTAAGATAGCTTAACAATCTCCACTACATAAGATTTTCTCTCGGCTCTTTGTAAGTGTTCCCAGCATATATCTAAGAGCAGACTTTTTGCTCTAGGAGAACTTCACCATTGGATTCATATAATTTTCCAAGAAAACTCCCTTTCAAAAATATTCTACCACAAGTAATCTAAAAGTGATTTTTTTTTTCTTCTTCAAGAAAATTCCCTTTAGAAAAGAAGGAAGTGCACCAGGACAAGGGCAGCCATCTGAGATCTGTGACTCAGTCTGTTCCATAAATTATTGCCCTGAAGTCAGTCTGCATGAATGCTCACATTTCCAAAAACACAGACAGTGGTGGCACCTAAGGGTATAGAAATTGCTACAGAGGCAATTGGCTTTATAATACAGAAAGAATCATAAAGCGCATGAACCCTAAGGTACGTGCAGGCCCAGAAATACATATTTAAACAGGGAATTGCCAAAGGGCAATAGTGCATTGAGAAATCCTCCTCTACTCGGTGGTGAAAGTTAAGTCTGTGGTATGTACAGACGAGGGCAGCTTGTCTGTGTGTGACCTAGGTTGAGGGGAGGTGGAGAAAGCGTGAATGGCTGGTGCACCACGTTCTTCTGAGCCGGAAGAGCCTGATGGGCTCAAATTGTCTGTTTCCATCCGGGGTGTTCCTTGGGCCTTATTTCAAGACCACAGACCATAATCCCTGGGAAACTCTCACTTAAGGGGATGCTCTTAATAATGAGGTGAGAGGCGCAGAGCTCATCTGGACAAGTCTGTCGTTGGTACATAGAGAGCATAGTTGCGTTGGGAGAGATGTTCCCTTGAGACATCCAATCACACGTTTCTTAAAAACTCACTCTGTTTCTTAAATTTTCCTTTTGGAAACTTGGCCACAACAAAACGTGGACGTTAGAACCCTCTGCGCGAAGTCCTTGGGCAGTTCTGTGGATGTGTTTCACAGAAGGCTTGTCGGTCTCACTCTCTCTCCCACTGTGCCATTTCCTGTGTCTCTCAGCTCATTGAGTTGTCTTCCACACCACGGATCCTTCCCTGCAATGCAGTCTTCCCGCTGCTCGGAGTCTGTAGGTTCCGTCACTGCCTTAGGTGCAGAACTTGTCTATTTCAGTTACCTTTTCTGCAGCTGAGAAAAACAGTAATTTCTGCTTCATTCTCCACCTCACAGAAGCTATGGAGCAGAGCTGTTTGCCTGAGACCCCTTTAGGAAAAGTATATTTGAGGCTCCTCCCACTCCTAATGGGATTTCAGGGTATGATTTTTTCTCTTATCTTTTCCATAGTAGTTTCATTTAGAAATGCCTGTTAGCGTGAAGTTTTGTCTGTCTCACTCACAAGCATGCAGGCCCCTTAGGAGCTGAAGTCTGCCTTTTACTTGTCGTGTACCATAATGAATGGAGCCTCCTCAGAGTATACTTTGTGGCTGATGAGTTAGAGAGTTCTGAGACTAACATAAACTATTCCCTCTTGAGTCTAATGTCCTTCCCCATTTCACCATTTCCTATGGTAGTTCTTTTAGGTGTCTGAGTAAAGGTAATGGGTTTATTCCCCTTAAAACATAATCTGATAATGACTCTCCAGTTGGCTGTCCCTTCCCCTCCTCCAGCTGTCCCTTCCCCTCCTCCAGCTACCCCTTCTGAGAAGCTCACTGGGGATGATGCGAGTAGTTTCTGTCACCAACAGCGAAACATTTCTGGGTGCTGCTTTGGAAATGGCAGTCTTGTTTTGCTAAGCACTTAGGTCTCTATTGCGATCCAATGAAACTTGTCATTGTGGCTGCCATTTTACATTCTAGACTAACTAGAATGCTAGGTTAGACTAATCTCTTTAGCTAGAATATAGCTTTTTCTACATTCTAGACTAACTTCCCTACCTCCCACCACCTCCAAGAAATCTGAAAATATTTAAAAACAGTTTACAATCAGTTATGCTAGTAACAGTAGATGTGGTAACTCTCTGAGAAGGAAATTTAGTTTAAAAACACTGCAGTTAAGTGGAGTAGATTTCTTCCACATGGCAAAAGAAATTGTTACTGGAGCAGTTGAATGGTTTCTTTTTTTTTTTTTGAGACGGAGTTTCGCTCTTGTTACCCAGGCTGGAGTGCAATGGCGCGATCTCGGCTCACCGCAACCTCCGCCTCCTGGGTTCAGGCAATTCTGTCTCAGCCTCCTGAGTAGCTGGGATTATAGGCACGCGCCACCATGCCCAGCTAATTTTTTGTATTTTTAGTAGAGACGGGGTTTCACCATGTTGACCAGGTTGGTCTCGATCTCTCGACCTTGTGATCCACCCGCCTCGGCCTCCCAAAGTGCTGGGATTACAGGCTTGAGCCACGGCACCCGGCCCTGAATGGTTTCTACTAATAGAAAAGAAACAATGTAATTGGCTGAGTTTTCCTGAGAGTATTTCAACGTCTCGGCTTTCTTAGTTACTTGTTTCTATCAGACTTTTACCTTCAGGTTAAGTCTAAGTATACAGAGCACCAAAGCCTCAGTAAGCGCATTTCTTAGCCCCAAATCAAGTCACATATTCGCTGAACAAGAATTTTTGCCTCTTCTAGATGCAAGAGGAAATTTGGAGATGTTGCTTCAGAGCTTAAGTATTGGCATTACCGAACCATTAGAATATGACACGTGGACAACATGGCAGAACATCTCAAATAAGGTTTGTCCCACGAAATCCAATGTGAAACGTTTGCTTTGTCCTTTTTAATGATGACAGTGAGTACATTAAATACAAAGCTCTCAGATTGTAGGATGGGAATGGCCAGACTTTATACAGTGCAGGTGCTGGCAAACTTTTTCTGTAGAGGGTCAGAGAGAACTATTGTGGGCTTTGCAGGTCATATGATTTCTGTCAAAACACTTGAACGTTGTAGCACAAAAACAGCTATAGGCAAGAAGTAAATGAATAAGCGTGGCTCTCTTCCAAGAAAACCTTATTTAAGGCCACTGAAATTTGAATTTTGAATGATTTCTACATAATTTTATTAAACATATAATGTTATATAATTTGTGTAGTATGAAGATCTTTATCTGATTTTTTTCAATTACTTAAAAATGGATGCCATTGCTTGTAGGCTCTACAAAAGGACATTATGGTCTGGATTTGTCCTGTGGGCCATCGTTTGCTAACTCCCATTATAGTGATTTAGTGAGTTAAGGATCTGAACCCAGGAGAAGACAGAGGTAGGATGTCATACACATTTCTTGGACCCACTGACTTTCTTCAGCTAGTAAATCTTCTGAAGATCATACCTGGTTGTGCTTTGAGCGCTTGTTCCTGGCGGGAGTAAGTGAGTGTTTTGGAGAACAAATGGAAGGGGATTTATAAACAAAAATTTACTCCTAATTGCAGTGCTTCAAATTTGTGAAGAGCTAAGCTCCACTCGCCATAACATGCATGTTTAAGAGTCTCCTAAAAATTTGGCCTGCTGTGAAATGCTTAAAATCAACTCACAACTTTTAAGTATATATTTTTATTAACTATAGTCACCATATTATACATCTCTTGACTTGATCTCTTGAACTTACTCCTCCTAACTAAATGTTGTATCTTTTGACTGACATCTCTCCAATCCCCTCCCCTTTCTGCTAGCTCCTGGTAACTACCATTTACTCCCTGTGTCTGAATTCAACATTTTTCGATTCCACACATAAGGAGATGATGTGGCATTTGTCTTCCTGTGCCTGGCTTATTTCACTTGAACTAATGTCCTCCAGGTTCATACATGTTTTTGCAAATGACAAAATTTCCTTCTCTTTTGAAGATGAATGGTATTCCATTTTGTAAATATACCAGATTTTCATTATCCATTCATCTGTTGAGGGACTTGTTGGTTGATTCCATATATACTGCTACAATGAAGATGGGAGTGCAGCTATCTCTTTGACTTACAGATTTCATTTCCTTTGGATATATATATATCCAGTAATAGGATTGCTGAATCATATGATAGTTCTATTTCTTTCTTTTTAAAATAAATATACTTTAAGTTCTGGGATATATGTGCAGAACAGGCAGGTTTGTTACACAGGTATACATGTGCCAAGGTGGCTTAAGTTGTGGGATACATGTGCAGAACTTGTAGCTTTGTTACATAGGTTTACATGTGCCAAGGTGGTTTGCTGTGCCCGTCAACCCGTCATCTACATTAGATTTTCTCCTAATGCTATCCCTCCCCTAGTCCCCCACCCACTGATAGGCCCCAGTGTGTGATGTTCCCCTCCCTGTGTCCATGTGTTCTCATTGTTCAACTCCCATTGATGAGTGAGAACATGCAGTGTTTGGTTTTATGTTCCTGGGTTAGTTTGCTGAGAATGATGGTTTCCAGCTTTATCCGTGTCCCTACAAAAGTCATGAACTCATCCTTTTTTATGGTTGCATAGTATTCCATGGTGTATATATGCCACATTTTCTTTATCCAGTCTATTATTGATGGTCATTTGGGTTGGTTCCAAGTATTTGCTATTGTGAATAGTGCTGCAGTAAACATATGTGTGCATATGTCTTTATAGTAGAATGATTTGTAATCCTTTGGGTATATGCCAGTAATGGGATTGCTGGGTCAAATGGTATTTCTGGTTCTAGATCCTCGAGGAATTGCCACACTGTCTTCCACAATGGTTGAACTAGTTTACATTCCCACCAACAGTGTAAAAGTGTTCCTATTTCTCCACATCCTCTCTAGCATCTGTTGTTTCCTGACTTTTTAATGATTGCCGTTCTAACTGGTGTGAGATGGTATCTCATTGTGGGTTTGATTTACATTTTTCTAATGACCAGTGATGATGAGCTTTCTTCATGTGTTTGTTGGCTACATAAATGTCTTCTTTTGAGAAGTGTCTGTTCATATCCTTTGCCCACATTTTGATGGGGTTATTTTGTTTTTTCTTGTAAATTTGTTCAAATTTTTTGTAGATTCTAGATATTAGCCTTTGTCAGATGGATAGGTTTCAACGATTTTCTCCAATTCTGTAGGTTGCCTATTTACTCTGGTGATAGATTCTTTTGCTGTGCAGAAGCTCTTTAGTTTAATTAGATCTCATTCATCAATTCTGGCTTCTGTTGCCATTGCTTTTGGTGTTTTAGTCATGAAGTCTTTGCCCATGCCTATGTCCTGAATGGTATTGCTTAGGTTTTCTTCTAGGGTTTTTATGGTTTTAGGTCTTATATTTAAGTCTTTAATCCATCTGGAGTTAATTTTTGTATAAGGTGTAAGGAAAGGGTCCAGTTTCAGTTTTCTGTACATGGCTAGCTGGTTTTCCCAACACCATTTATTAAATAGGGAATCGTTTCCCCATTGCTTGTTTTTGTCAGGTGTGTCAAAGATCAGATGTTTGTAGATGTGTGGCATTATTTCTGAGGACTTTGATCTGTTCCATTGGTTTATATATCTCTTTTGGTACCAGTATCATGCTGTTTTGATTACTGTAGCCTTGTAGTATAGTTTGAAGTCAGGTAGTGTGATACCTCCAGCTTTGTTGTTTTTGCTTAGGATTGTGTTGGCTATATGGGCTCTTTTTGGTTCCATATGAAATTTATTTTCTAATTCTGTGAATAAAGTTAATGGTAGCTTGATGGAGATAGCACTGACTCTATAAATTACTTTGGGCAGTATGGCCATTTTCATGATACTGATTCTTCCTAACCATGAGCATGGAATGTTTTTCCATTTGTTTCTGTCCTCTCTTATTTCCTTGAGCAGTGGTTTGTAGTTCTGCTTGAAGAGGGCCTTCACATCCCTTGTAAGTTGTATTCCTGGGTATTTTATTCTCTTTGTAGCAATTGTGAATGGAATTTCACTCCTGATTTGGCTCTCTGTCTGTTATTGGTGTATAGGAATGCCTGTGATTTTTGCACATTGATTTTGTTTCCTGAAACTTTGCTGAAGTTCTGTGGCTCAGATGATGGTGTGTTCTTGTTTTTTTTTTTTTTTTTTTTTTTTTTTTTTTTTTGAGACGGAGTTTCGCTCTTGTTACCCAGGCTGGAGTGCAATGGCACGATCTCGGCTCACCGCAAGCTCCGCCTCCTGGGTTCAGGCAATTCTCCTGCCTCAGCCTCCTGAGTAGCTGGGACTACAGGCACGTGCCACCACGCCCAGCTAATGTTTTGTATTTTTAGTAGAGACGAGGTTTCACCATGTTGACCGGGATGGTCTCGATCTCTTGACCTCGTGATCCACCCGCCTCAGCCTCCCAAAGTGCTGGGATTACAGGCTTGAGCCACTGCGCCCGGCTTGTGTTCTAAGTATACAATCATGTCGTCTACAAACAGAGACAATTTGACTTCCTCTCTTCCTATTTGAATACACTTTATTTCTTTCTCTTGCTGGATTGCCCTGGCCAGAACTTCCAATACTGTGTTGAATAAGAGTGGTGAGAGAGGGCATCCTTGTCTTGTGCAGGTTTTCAAAGGAATGCTTCCAGCTTTTGCCCATTCAGTGTGATATTGGTTGTGGGGTTGGTAATTCTATTTCTAAATGGAAATAAATAAGTATGTGAAGTTAAAAAAAGAAAAAGGCCTATGCCATTAGCTTCTTTATTATTTTGGCACATGCACCTGTAATTTTATTATTTTTTAAAGTAAAAGTATTTTATTTATTAAAAAAATTTTATTTTTAGTTGTTTGGGTACATAGTAGGTATATATACTTATGGAATGCATGAGATATTTTGAAAAAGACATACAATGCATAATAATCACATCACAGAGAATGGGGTATCTATCACCTCAAGCATTTATCCTTTTGAATTTGTTATTTTAAAAGCAGATATTTACTTTTCCTTGTCTGTAGAATTCTTATTTTATCATCATAAGATTATAATTTTTAGAGTTGAATTTCAGAAGCATATTTTCATAATGATATTCATAAATGCAATCATAAGGCTGCTATTTTAAGTATTCACCATTTAGATTCTAATACAATATTTTTCTTCTTTTCTCCAATCATATGTTCCTTAATTTTAAAGACTGGAATGAAATGGACCCTGAATGACATATGCTAGAGTGTTTGTAGCAGCACTATTTGTAAGAGCCGAAACTAGAAATGACACAAATGCCCAGAAAAAATGAATTTGAGCAATTAAAATGTGATATATGCACATAATAGGATGCAACATAGCAATAAAGATAAATGACCTATAACTACAAACAAAAATGAGAGTACATTTCACAAGCAAGTCAGATAAAATAGTACATACAGTATAATCCAATTGTTTTTGAAGGACAAAATTATAATGCTGGTAGAGGTCAAAATAATGGGTACCTTTGAGTTGTTTATTGGAAAGGGCAAGAGGGATGCTGGCAACATTGTTTGTTAACCTGGGTGCTAGTTACCAGGGGCTGTTAATTTGCAACACTTCTTCCTGCTGTACATTATGAAATGTGTACTTTTCTCTGTGTATATTTTTGCTCAATAAAAAAAAAAGGAGGAAAAAAGTCCAGTTCGCTGAAGCTTTAACTTTTAAAAGTTCCCTAAGATGAGGGGATAGAGTGGATAAAGGTAAGATTTTATTCTTCAAATGGTAATGTTTTAAAATATTGTGGCTGTGACTATTTCTTTAAAAGCAAAGCCATGACTCAGAAAGAAAATACTGCTGGTAAAAAGCCATCAGGGGCCAAGTCTTGTGTTAGAGAATGACTCTTCAGGAATCCCTGCTATGTTTGTATCTTCACTTCACCACTCGCTTATGGGACAACTACCTCTCTCCACTCAGTGATTTAAAGAAGCTGATAGCCTTAGTTTCCATAGATTATTATTTTCTTTCTGTATCAAACTCTTTATTTGTTCTTTTATTATTCTTGTGTTCTTAGTCTTGGAGGCATAGCTTGATTTCTCTTCCCCTTTTCTTCCTTTCTCAATCCAAGATGTCAAAAACTAAAATACCCACCTCTGATTTCATTCTCTAAATCTGACTAGCTTTTTTGGTCTAGACGTTGGGGAAGGAAAAAGGCAGACAGGTCTCCCTAGAGCTGGAGGAGTTGGAGTGTGGAATAGGAGAACAATCTTCTGACGGACGTTGTCCCTCAATGGGATCATCATAGCCATCCAATGCGATAGTGATTTTTCAGACAAGGAATCTCTTTGCCTTTTTAAAAACATATTGGTACATATGCACATATTGGTATATGCATATCTGTGATGTCTGATTCATCAGTGGCACAGCTTTCTCAGGAGAACCCCGGGTAGCTGGCAATCAGATTCTGCTTGGGGTTACTTAAATCTAGAACTTCCTGGATGTTATACTGTCTATGTGTGTGCCAAGGATCTCAGCCAAATCAAGAAAAGCCTTTACTAAATATATATGATATATATTTAAAAATTATATCATGCTTATGCCCAATTTCCTCATGTATGCATATTTTGAATGTTTTAAATATATTACTAAGTAGCAACTGATAAAAGTTGTAAAATAATTTTTTTTCCTGTTCTTTAATCTTACAATGTGCCAGGAGACTGCGATTCTTATGTAGTCTGAAGCATTTCTGTCGGTCTCCATACTCTGCCAAAAGAGAGATATAACGGATGGGAGGTCAGAAGTCAGAGGTGATTAAAGTCTTCCTGCCTCAGTGAGGAAGATACTTCTGATTTTTCAAATCCTTCAGGTAGTGATGTTGATACTGTGGGACAGAAAAGTTATTTAGTGTTAATAACTGATCTTAGGCTGAGCACAGTGGCTCATGCCTATAATCCCAGCAATTTGGGAGGCCAAGGCAGGTGGATCACTTGAGGTCACGAGTTTGAGGCCAATCTGACCAACATGGTGAAACTCCATCTCTACTAAAAATATAAAAATAAGCTGGGCATGGTGGTGGGTGCCTGTAGTCCCAGCCGGTAAGGAGGCTGAGGCAGGAGAATTGCTTGAACCCGGGAGGCAGAAATTGCAGCAAGCTGAGATGGTATCATTACACTCCAGCCTGGGTGACAGAGCAAAACTCCATCTCAAAAAAAAAAAAAAAAAAAAAAAGAAAAGAAAAGAAAAAAGAAAAAAAAAAGAAAAGTGAAAAGAAAAAACAACTCCTCTTAATTCCTAATGGCATGGTTCATACTTCAGGAAACATCTCTTTAGAGTCAGGTCTCTTTGTTAGTCCATGAATCCAAATAGATGACAAGCTCTGGCTCACACGAAAGTGCCTAGTGACCTCTGCACATGGTAATGAATGGGCAAATCAGTGCCCAGATCTTGTATCTGAAACCAGAGACTGGCACTGGCCTCTTGACGAATAGACCACGGGGCACACAGGCTCTTCTAGTTTCCCACCCTGGCTTCCCCACTCTTTACAAGGTGAGCATTTGCCTCTTCTGCTTGGGTGGTGATGGGTATATGCTTCTGTTCACCTTCTCCTTCCTCTGAGGTCTGGGGAGTCCCTGGATTCAGGAGCTTCGAGACCCCAGTGGAGAGGTGAGTAGCCTTCGTTTCCCATGCCTAAAGGAAAAGGATCAGAAACTTAGTTCACCATTTTTTTCAGTATTTTTCTGCAAGATAGATGTAAGCACAGTAAAAGCAAAGAGGTGCAACATAAAAGAGACTTTGAAATATAGGAAAGGAGAACACAAATGTAAAATGAGAATTCCCATTCGAGAAAAGAATATCTCTATTGCTGTTACTAGTCAAAACTGAGCTAGAAAGTCCAGCCAATGCAATAAGCCAAGAAATATAAGAGGCATACAAATTGAAAAGAAAGAATGGAGTTATCCTTATTGGTGGATTATATGATGGTATACCTAAAAATGGAAAGATAATCATCTATCACAGCTAATGAAAGTTCAACAAGTGACCAGACCCAAAGAAAACATTTTAAAAAGGTGAGCAAAAAGCCAAATAAATGATGTGACAGGCTCATTTCAACATAATTATGTAATAATTTGTTAAAGCAGCTGGAGAAAATTTGTCTAGAAATAAAACATGCTTCTATTTTGACTGTCCTCTTTAGGTTCAAAAGTGGCCAAAAGTTAGGTGACATAATCTTATTTAAACAGTTAAAATGATCTATTTGTGTCTTCTTTCTACATGTTTTAATTTTTCAAAAATACCCTCTGCATTACAGCTTTTGCCAAGCTTCCCACACATATGCAGGCTTTGTTCCCACAGTCTGGGTGCCTTCCCGTTTTCTGCCTTCCTCCGTGGTGGGTCTTTTTCGTGTCCTCACTTTGGCTACTGATGGAGCTTGCCACTTGGTCATATTTCTTCCAGGGCAGTGTTTCTTTATTGCATATTGGATTTATTGAAAAGATCACCTGCTTTGGACTCAGATACATATAGTAAGTTGTTTAGCCTCTTGGTAGCTCAATTTCCTCATCTGTGAAATCAGAACCATAAAAACTACCTCACTGGATTTAAGAAATGACTAAATATGATAGATGTGTCTTAAGTGCCTAGCGGTCTAGTGCAGAAGATAGGTTACAGGTTCAGGCCTTTAGGGCCAATCACACCCTCCATCCCCTATTCTAGTCAAAATAATGCAAAATTAAATGAAAATGAAATTAATGCTTTGGTACAACTGGTGACAGCTCAGGTCAGGCAACTCCAGGTAAAACATTTTGAAATCAAGTAATATTTATGTTCATGTTTATTTTGGTGAAGTATGTAGCACGTATGCAGTGAAGCATACAAATCCTGAATGTACGCTCAATTACTCTATCTGTGTACATACTGCTCCCTCATATCACTTCTCAGGCAACAACTACCCCCAAATCCTCACATTCTAACATTTATTTGCATTGATGGGAAGAATAAGATATAAGTCTTGCCCTGGCAGATTGCCTTTGTCCTCAAGACCTCCTTGACTTGTGTTGTCTTGGCCAAGTCATTACCCCTGTCTGTGTTAATCTTTTGGGTATAGAGCAGGTTTGACATGAGGTAATGTTCAACAGACCAGGTGGGAAGTTTTAGAAGCTGTTATTGAAAGGAACTCTTTGAATCTAAAGGTAACTTAGCTACTGTGCCAAATCCTACTTTCACTGAGTCGTATTTGATATTGCTGGACGCTATTCTCTTATGGCATGGTTTCAGAGTCAAGACATTTGTATTTCTTGTCTTAGCCAGCACGAAGAAAGGAGCTTTCCATGACTGGCCAAAAATCTGAGTCCCTAATGTGGCCTTTGGGAAGAAAACTTAGGTGATAGAGGTTTTGCACATAACTTATTATACAGAAAGAAATGTTGTCAAATATTTCTTTTTGTTTGATTGACTTTTAATCACCACTTTCATCCTTGGAAAAGATTGAAATTTCCAAAATTGAGTGATAAGGTTTTAACAGGGCAGAATCTTTTTTTTTTTCCCCCTGAAAAATTCTGACATCTTTCTACCTTCAACACATTCCTTGCCAAGGTTCCTGTTTTCTGCCGTATCTCATACAAAATGGCGACACTTCCTGAAGTTCCCTCCTGGGAGTAGAGATCTTGAACATGTTTTCTTTCTGGAAGCATTTTCTTCAGTTGCTTTTTTTTTTTTTTTTGAGACGGAGTTTCGCTCTTGTTACCCAGGCTGGAGTGCAATGGCGCGATCTTGGCTCACCGCAACCTCCGCCTCCTGGGTTCAGGCAATTCTCCTGCCTCAGCCTCCTGAGTAGCTGGGATTACAGGCACGCACCACCATGCCCAGCTAATTTTTTGTATTTTTAGTAGAGACGGGGTTTCACCATGTTGACCAGGATGGTCTCGATCTTTCGACCTCGTGATCCACCCGCCTCGGCCTCCCAAAGTGCTGGGATTACAGGCTTGAGCCACTGCGCCCGGCCCTTCAGTTGCTTTTTGTTATGCCTGCTCTTTTGAGTTCTCTCAACCTCTCTAGTCTTTCTTTTATTCTTCTTTGAGAGGACAGTCTCCCTCATATATTTGACTATGTGTATTTCCCACAGAGTTTGTCTCAGACCCTCTTCTCATTCTATACATTCTCCCTGGGTAATTTTTTTTTTTTTTTTTTTTTTTGAGACGGAGTTTCGCTCTTGTCACCCAGGCTGGAGTGCAATGGCACGATCTCGGCTCACCGCAACCTCCGCTTCCTGGGTTCAGGCAATTCTCCTGCCTCAGCCTCCCGAGTAGTTGGGATTACAGGCAACACGCCACCATGCCCAGCTAATTTTTTGTATTTTTAGTAGAGACGGGGTTTCACCATGTTGACCAGGTTGGTCTCGATCTCTCGACCTTGTGATCCACCGGCCTCGGCCTCCCAAAGTGCTGGGATTACAGGCTTGAGCCACCGCGCCCGGCCCTCCCTGGGTAATTTTTATCTGAACCTATAGCTTCAAGTATTATCTTTATGCCTATCATTATCAGTTTTATATGTCCAGCTCAGATCTCTCTCTGTGCTCCTGGACAACCCTGCTATTGCTTGCCGAAACTTTCCATTTGCAAATATCAAACGAACCTCAAACATACCCATTCAAAAGAGACCTCACGGATTTCCCACACCTACGCTAATCTCACCCTATGTGTTCCTCTGCTCTGTGTATCTGTGAGCAGTTACTGAGTTTCCCACACCAGGCACTAAGCAGTCTCCTTGACCGCTTCTTTCTCATACTCCACATCACCAAGCTCTCTACGTTGCTACTGCTTGAGTATCTTCCAAAACTTATTTACTTCTCTCCACCTTCCCCTAACGTAACCTACCTTCATATCTGGCCTGGAAAACTACAATGGTCACTTCATTCTAGTTCCTTCATTTCCCACGCAGCAGCCAGAGTGATCTCACTGTTGGAACAATAAACAAAATCTTTAATGTGGGCGCATCTTACTTCCCCTACCTCTTCTCATGCCGTTCCACCCTCTTTCTGAGCTCCATCCCCACTGGTCTGCTTTCAGTTCTTTAAAATCTGATTCTGCTTCTGGTGCAGGGCTTTTGCACATACTGTACTTATTTCTCTAAGTGGACAATGCCTTCTCTCTTTTAAAACTCTTATCTCCAGATAGAACAGCTGAAATGTCAGTTCCCCAGGGAACCATCCCCACTTCTCCCATCTAGGTCAAGTTTCTTCATGACACATCCATGTAGCAACCTGTTTCTTTTCTTCAAAGCACTTGGTTTGGATTTTCATGATATTTGTTTGTATGTGATTTTTTTAAGCTGAAAATGTATCTCCTTCATTTGATTGTAAACTCCATAGTATTCATTTAGTATTCGCAGAGATAGATATACAGGATGGACAGATAGATGTTCCTGTTTGCACAGAGTTTTGTACTTAGTAGGTCCTAGATAAACATTTAGAAATACAATGAGTTTGCAATGAGTTTTGCAGTGTCAAATGACCATAACTGGGGGAAGGTACAGTGGCCACTGGGCAAGCTGGAATTTCTTTTTCCATTCAGTGCCCAAAGCTCACTCTTACATTTATTGCTCCATTGAAGGGAAGGAAGTGGTATTGCCTCCTGGAACTCCAGCAAATAGAGACATGTCGTGAATGTTGGCAGTAATGGAGACTTTAGGGAAGGGTGGTTGTGGTGGAAAAGGTCCTATCCTTCTGGCACCTGGTTCTTAGTTGTGATGCTAAATCCCTTCCATCAGAACTCTTCAAACTTTAGCAAGCGTAAGAATCAATGAGAGGACTTTTTAAAACTCAGATACCTGTGGCACACTCTGAGAGTTTCTGACTTGGTACTTTGGGGGTAGGGCCTGAGACTTTGCATTTCTAACAAGTTCCCGGGTGATGCTGCTGCTATGAAACAACACTTGGGAAACTGCTACCCTAGCTAATTCTATCATGAAACTCAGTCCCAAACTACTTCCCCATCATGCAGGGCCTCCTGTACCAGCAACGGCTTATTGACTCTAACTGTAAAGTTTATATGGTCAGAGAGGTGGACACTGACTGATTTTCATTACGTTACCAGTACTAATGCCTCTGTTGGATATTCCAAAGAAGTTAACATGTTATTGGTCACTGAGTTTCTAAGCGTTTTCAGAAACACAGCATAGTAATTATAGTGTGTGGAAAAAAAGGAAGAAACACAGGTGATCTGATTGGTACAAACAACGGATGAGTCAAATGTACAGCACTTTTTGGCAGGAGTAGGCTATCGGCTATAGAAGCTGCAACAACCCAGCTGGGAGAATGAGGGATGCGGGAAGGCTGAGAGGTGAGCTCAGGTCGAAGCAGCCCTTGGTGGGTGAAATGAAATTTAGTCTAGTTGTATCTTAGTTTGGATGTCAAAAGGTCTGAAAGAACACGAGGCATGAGGATGACGGTGTGGTTGCATATGCGAAGCACTGGCTAAAGAACGCTTTGAAGAAGGCCCTGGCGCTAGTCTGCTTAGGTCACGTACTCAGCGTCTCTGGGTTTCAATTCCTCTACTCATAAAAATGGGTTTAGTCTAGATCAATGGTCAGTGATTTTTTTCCATACAGGGCCAGACGGAAAATATTTTAGGATTTGTGGGCCATACTCTCTCTGGATGCAACAGCTGAACTCTGCCATTGTGGTGTGAAAACAGTCAAAGAGACCATGTAAATGAATGGGCGTAGCTTTGTCTCAATAGAACTTCATTTACAGAAAGAGGTGGAGGACAGAACTTGGCCCAGCGTCTTAAATCAATAGTCCCCAGCCTTTTTGGCACCAGGGACGGGTTTCCTGGAAAACAATTTTTCCAGGGGGGAGGTTGAGAGGGATGGTTTAGGGATGAAACTGTTCCACTTCAGATCATCAAGCATTAGTGAGATTCTCATAAGAAGCGTGCAGCCTCCGTCCCTCACACGTGTAGCTCACAGTAGGGTTCGGCGCTCCTGTGAGAATCTAATGCTGCAGCTGATCTGACAGGAGGCGGAGCTCAGGTGGTAATGCTCCCTTGCCCGCCTCCCACCTGCTGTGCTGCCCAGTTTCTAAGAGGCCAGGGACCAGTACCGGTCCATGGCCTGGGGGTTGGGGACTCCTGTCTTAGATGATTAGTGTTTGAATTTAGTTTTTGATTACATACTCCTACAAGTAACAACAACAACAAAAATTAGCATGTGTGCTTCAATGAATGTATACTAATTTATAAATATGCATCTGTAAAGATCTAATATATTATGTACAGTATAAAACACACCCCTAAAATAGAAGTTTAAAAGAAATATGGTAAAATAAAGAAACAAGGGAGCCAATATTTTCTCTAAATTCTTTTTTTTTTTTTTTTTTTTTTTTTTTTTTGAGACGGAGTTTCACTCTTGTTACCCAGGCTGGAGTGCAATGGCGCGATCTCGGCTCACCGCAACCTCCGCCTTCTGGGTTCAGACAATTCTCCTGCCTCAGCCTCCTGAGTAGCTGGGATTACAGGCACATGCCACCATGCCCAGCTAATGTTTTGTATTTTTAGTAGAGACGAGGTTTCACCTTGTTGACCAGGATGGTCTCGATCTCTTGACCTCGTGATCCACCCGCCTCGGCCTCCCAAATTTATTTACTCTAAATTCTAATGGATCTTCTTGTATGGAGGCCACTCATCTTGATGGTCTCAAGGGCTCTTTGATGTTTTAATGTCCTATTGTTATATGTGTGGCAAACCACACACACTGTACATCTGCCAGGTGATTTTTGGCTGAATCAACTTGAGAGTTAACTCCGGATAATCTGTACTAACTGGCGGAAGAAGAGATGCCGGCAACGAAAAATACAAGAGCCAGCTTAATGTGATTTTGGAGCGAGTTCCAGTGCTCAGCAGCTGGGAGCCCCTCTGGGCTTGGGTACTCACCACAGCCATGGCTGCTGTGGGCTGGGTAATAGAGAGAGGGTAGTTTGAGTGGCTGTGGATAAGTGAGTGTTTATGTGAAGAAAATTGGTCATGAACTTTCAGTTGTGAAAGGAGACTTTGAAATCTGTTAGTTAGCCCACTTCGTGTTTCAGATGAAATCTTTGTATCTAGAAAAACTTCAAGCTGGTCTTCCAACTCAGGAATTGAAACATTCTCACCTGAGTCCTCAACAGGAAAAAATATTTTTCTTTATATTTTGGTTAGTGCTTTTCATTTGAGAACAAATCCCTTTTCAAAGCATTACGAAATTTTACTACATAGCAAAAATTGTTCATCTCCGGGTATAAATGAATATGTAAATGATTGTACAGTCCCAAGCACACAGAGCGTTCCTGGAACTGGGGAAGGAGTACATGTTTTGTGGCTTCTTTTCCAGACTCTCCACTTTACTGTAAACTTGGAGCATATGAACACCTGGGGCCTGAAGAAAATGCATCACTATTTTGGCAGAGTGTCCTAAGAGTCCAAACCGTCGTCAGCCTGCTGTGACTGTAGTGGTGTTTGTAATGGAATAGGAATGGATCCTGGATTCAATATTTTCCATATCATTTTATGCAAATGCTTTTATAAATTCTCCTCTTTGAAGGAGGAAGGAACATGGAGATATTGCAAGTGGGGAAAGCTTATTAGCAGTCTTCCAAAGGCACCCATCCAACTGGCGCTGGTTCATGATACGTCCGAAAGAGGAATTGGGAGATTTATTCTATGGCAAAAGGATTTGAACTCAGAATAATCTGGGTCTCCAGGTGGATCTAGTGCCTGGAGATTCAAAGAGGATTTTAAGTATGGCCACTGAGACGGACGCTGCAAGGGAGTTGGTGTGGTTTGAGTAGAAATAGACACAGCAATGTGGTGTTTCAGTAGATCTCGGGCTTTGCCAAGGACTGCACAAGTCGGCCCCGGACTGGGAGAGGCAGGATAGCTGCGTCGCACGAGGCGAGAGAGTGAGCAGGCCTGACTCCCTGGTGAGTGAGTTCAGCTCCCGCAGGAAAATCTGGTGCCCCGATTCTGCTGGCATTTCTGCACAAATTCACTTGCCAGTCTCTTCCTTTTTGGATGTGCTTCTGGGCATTACCCTTTCAGAAAGGTTTTAGGATGGAAGTCCCCAGGGTCTGGTCCCTTCCTCTAAGTTAATATTTCCATGGTAAGAAGTACAAAAATTTTCTGTGTGGGTGGATGCCAGAAGGGTTTGTCTTTTTTCTCTCTGCCATCCCCCCACTCCCTGAAAATGATGACCAACATTCTCTCTCTGCAAGGTCTTCTGGCACCAACTCACTTGCCCATGCCGTCTGATCCTGCTGTCTTGCTGGTTCTGTGTTTGCAGATGTAGCCAGCTAGACACACCGAATTGCCAATCTAGAGAAGTTTTAAAAGAGCTCGTCTCTTACTCCCTTTCTGTAACTTCTTATAGAGATTTATTTCACTCACTAGTTCTTTCGTGTACCTTGCTGGCTAGTTTTGCTTTGAGTGCGAATTAGAGAGTATTTTCCCCCTCTGGCTTCCATTTTTAATCATTCAGTGAGAGCATATGTCAGAAATGTTCCATTTTTAAACTTCACCAAAGAAGCAGTGATTTTGGATGCGTGTAAAAGGGGGAAAAGTAAGAATCATCAGAAGATGCTTTACAATGTGAGAATTTGATGAGATACAGTTTTGTCCTCACTTTCCCTTGAAAAGGCTAAAACTTTGCTGCAATTCTAAGATTATTCACCCCCTTTTGTTTTTTTTTTTCTGTAATGTCTAGGCTAAAATTTCCTCTTGCTCTCATATTTGAATATGGATTCCTGCTTTAGGAAAATCACAGCTGACAAAATTGTCTCATATGGCATGATAATCTGGTTCTCTGCAGTTTTCCAAATGCAAAAGTTAGCAGATAGACATCATTGAAATGCACCCAGGGGAGCCCACTGCCCATCTTGGAAGAGTGCGGCTTTGCGTGTTCAAGGCTGGCAAAAGGTTGGACAGGTCTGAGCCTTGATGGTAAGTGTCAGAGGTAAACATCCTCCTGTCGCCAAACCAAAGAGCCCTGCTAGGGAGGGTTTTCTAGGAGGTGCGCCACACAGAGCTGATAGCATTTTCCAGGACAGAAAGTAAACAGGGGTTTTGTGTTGGTCTTTGAACACAAAACTGGTAAAAGCCCCAAACAGAAAAACAAAAAAATCTCCCAGATGAAGGTCCTAGTAAAAAACATGTTATCTACCTCCATGCAAGGAAGAAAAAACAGAAACCCAATGAGAGTAAACAGCTCCTTCAATGACTCTTGAAGCACTTCACTGCACACCTGAGTTGGTTGATTGAGTTTCCTCAGCAGGTCTGAGGGCCATTGTTTCCATTCTCAGGGTAATTGGGCGAATTGTCCGCTCCTGAATGGAAGCCTTCCTGTCCATGAAGGTTGCCCAAAAGCTAATCACAGGTGATGTATGGGGACCGCATTCCTTCTAAATGCACCTTGCTTTTTAAAAGCGTGATTGTACCTTTGGCTGGAAAAGAATGCCACCTCCTACCCCCACTCCCAGACTATTCTCTAAGGCTCAGAGAAACTCTTCATCTCTTCAAGTCCTCACCAGGCTGAAGGGGACTTGGCACCTTTCTGTGCACAAGTGAATTATTGTCATATTTATTCAAGTATGTCAGGTGTAACTTGATGTCTTCCAAAACAAAGATGTAACTTGGACAATAATTCTTACATTTCATGTTGTGGAGTTTGAGGATATAGTTAAATGACCAGGATCCTCATTCATCTTTTCTGTCTCAGGATTATCACCGGTCTAATGGGATTCCTTTCCTTTTAGAAGGGATCCACTTCTATTGTGGTAATAAATTCATGGGCAAGAGATGGGTCATACATCTTATGTTTTTTCCAGTGTTCTCACTGTTTCTCCCAGCAGAAGTCTCACATGCCTTTCTGGGTCCATTCAGATACTCCCTCCTCTACAGTAGGTTTGGAAGACCACTGTCATGATCTATGGTCCGCAATCCTTGCCTGCATTATCATATTTTTCTTAAGTGTCTCCCATCTCCTCTATTAGATGTCAGGATCCTGGAATGCCAGGGCCAATTCTTTTTATCATTTTTGCACTCGTCTCTCCAGATAAGATAATTAGTGCTTGGTTAAAGCTTGTATTTGTAAAACACGTTACCTGTTACAAACTGCTTTCCCAGAGATTCTCCCACCTAATAATATGAATTGAATTGAAATTAACTGAAGTAACAGAATCACTCAATCTCATTAGGGGGTAGAGGCCTAGGCAGAGGAGGAGAAAAAGAAATGAGACTAGGGAAGACAAGATAAATGCAACGAAAACGCATACAATAGGGAGGGGCAGAGTGCCACGAATAGCTGTTTCCAGGCCATACTGGCCCCACTAGATGGGCTGTTCTTGCACTCCAGCCTTAAAGGCAGAGTTAGATTCTGCAGGACTGGAGAGATGGACTATGGAAGAAGAGAAGTTCGCTTTTATTTATTTATTTATTTTTTTTCCGGTAAGAAAGATGCCAGCAGAAAGAACGCATGTCATGGCTACAATCTTGTGGTTTGTTGTTGTGGTGGTTGTTTTTCTCCTTCTGCTGAGGGCGTAAGCAGGAATGTGGTTCAGCTAAGCCCCATGAAAGGCAAGAGATTTTTCCTTTCTACCAGGGAGACACAGGAGGGGCACCAGAGCCGAGGAGGACTGGCAGGTCCTAGGCGTTCTTGAGGTCCAAAGGAATTGTGATGCTCTGGATGAGAGCGTAAAGTAATAGCAGTGACTGGAAAGAACTTTCTTAAATCAAAAAAAGGAAAACCAGATTTCAGTTCAGTAGTGATTGGTCAGAGAGAGCAAGATGGTTTACTTGTGATAAAGTTTTTACAGATCTCCAAAAATTCACTTTGAATTATATCTTGAGTCCCTAAACTTTAGGAAGTATTTTTCTATTACTTTAATAGCTGTGTTTTCATATTAAACGTTGACACATGTGTTTTAGGTTTCTATTGGAAAAGGATAAATAGGTCTTTTTCTATTCCTGCTTCTCCCTGTACCTACTGTTGAAGAGTTTCACTGTGTGATTGACTTATCACAATCAGACACCAGAATGCCAGGTAGGGTTCTGAGGAAGAAACCATCAACTTTGATGAGACTGTCCTTGCCCAGAATAAACTTGCTAACATCATATGAATGTCTTAACCCCTTACATCCAGTGCCGCTTTTTGCACATGATCTATTTCATTCATTTTGGGTCTATAACATTTATTTTTATTTTGGGGGTACATGTGCAGGATGTACAGGTATGTTACACAGGTAAGCGTGTGCCATGTTGGTTTGCTGCACCTATCAACCCATTGCCTAGATATTAAGCCCAGCATGCATTAGCTATCTTTCCAAAAGCTCTCCCTCCCCCAAACCCACACCCCATGTGCATTGTTCCCCTCCCCGTGTCCATGTGTTCTCATTGCTCAGCTCCCACCCATAAGTGAGAACATACGGTGTTTGGTTTTCTGTTCCTGTGTTAGTTTGCTATGGATAATGGTGTCCAGCTCCATCCATGTCCCTGCAGAGGACATGATCTGATTCCTTTTTATGGCTGCATAGTATTCCAGGGTGTATATGCTAACATTAAAGGGCATAAACTACGTCTGTTTAATTTCTCTACTATTGTTCCAGAACTTGGCAGGAGGAGGTATTATAGATACCATTTGATGGTGGCCATGAAACTGTAAAGGGGACAGTACTGTCAAGATCCTAGCCATTTCTCCAAGGCAGCAGGTGGTTTCTAAGCCAGCTAGGCATGTGCTTTCTCTTTCTCTCTTTCTCTCTCACACACACACGTGTGCACACACGCACAGCCCTCCTCCAATTCTAAGAGTGAGGATCCTTTCTGAAATATGTAACAGCCAGGACAGCTCCAGCCCTGTAGGAGACCACTTTCCCTTTAGTTCCTAAGTTGTAGGGTAGGCCTTGTGGATGGAGTGAGAGGAGGTCTTGGAAGTGGATGAAGTAGGATATTTCAGAGTCACCAGGCAGTAGCAGCTGAACAACTGGGACAGCCAGTGCCCTGTGACTGAATGAATGTCAACCCTGAGAGCATCTGTAGTGATGAGGGTGAAGCTTAGGGCCCCACAATTAATGTCCACTGTGTGCCACTGGGCTGGGCACAGGGGGTATAAAGATGAAAGAGACCCCATCTCAGCACTTTAGTCAATGGAGTTGATCATTTCTTTCTTTACCTAGCAGACTCTACCTCATCCTTCAGTTCTATCACAGCGGCCTGTTCATCTCCTGTACATCACCCATCATAATGTGTGATTTAAATGTCTGCATTTGTGTGTGGATACGTGTGAACATTGGCGCTTATTTTCAGACTCCCGAGTCAAAAAGAGCTCCCTATATTCTTAGCAACTATCAATGTACCTGACACTGGTAGGCGTGGAATTTTATTGAACAAATGAATCAGCAGTCACAAAGTGATTATCTGATTCAAGAAAACCATCAAAAAATTATTAGTCATCAATTCTGTGAAAGACATATCTGTACACAACAGAAGTGTAACATAAAATGCTGGGTTTTGGCCGGGTGTGGTGGCTCATGCCTGTAATCCCAGCACTTTGGAAGGCTGAAGGAGGTGGATTGCTTGAGGCTCAGGAGTTCAACACCAGTCTGGCCAAATGGTGAAACCTTATCTCTACTAAAACTGCAAAACTAGCTGGGCATGTTGGGGCATGCTTGTAATCTTAGCCACTTTGGAGGCTGAGACATGAGAATCACTTGAACCTGAGGAGACAGAGGTTGTAGTGAGCTGAGATCACGCCATTGCACTCCAGCTTGGGTGACAGAGTGAGATCCCCTCTCAAAAAAAAAAAATGCTGGATTTAAACCTGTCCTGGGTAACTGGAGGTATGTTGGTTTCTGGGCCCACCACAGATGACTTCCCGATAGGATCTTAGATAGTGCTTGAGACTAGAGAGAGTATGTGAGCCTTCTGTCAATGGTCAGATAAACAACACTATCAAACTGCTGACTAGCTAAAAGTTTAATCTGCTCAAAGGCCCTGTGGATGTCCAGCTGAGTGAATGACCCAAACTTTTGTGAACCCATGGAAGTCACTGGAGGAAATGGCACCTTTAAGGCTCAGCAAAGATTCCCTTCCAAATCACCCTACGTTACGGGGGGATTTTTTGTTATTGTTATTTTACTCAATTTATTTGACTCATTTCACTTGACATTTTCCCTCCCCTTTATTAACCATGTAGATCCCAAAGATCTTAAAGGAAAACCAAGAAAGGAGTGGGCTAAAAAGACAAAAAAAAAAAAAAAAAAAAAAGTGCCATGTGGGCAGTTGTACAGGCTCCACTGTCAGGTTTCTGGAGTCCTGAAGAAAATCGGAAGGATTTTGTTCAGAGGAGACTCGTGAGTATCCTTGCTCCCGCTTTCTGCTCCGCATCACCCCGCTGCCAGCTCCTAGCCTACAGCCCCAGATCCTCCAACTCCACCCTTCCTTTCCGTTGCCCTGGAGGGGAGGACATGAGTCAGCATTCAGACTTGAAAGTGTGAGCTGCCTCTGAGTCCTCAGAATGTAATCATTTCAGAAAATCTAGGACACACAACTACAGAGAAAGTCACCCTCCCCACCTCCTTCTGCTCTGTGGCCAGACATCGACTCCCACTCTCTGAATGCAGCTTTAGCTGGGGGCGCTGAACTTTAACCTTAAGAAAAAAACCACATGCTATTGGGGTGGGAGCAGGAGAGCAGCAGCAACAACCACCACCCAAGTGCAATTAGATGAACAGATTTTGCAGAGATCTCCAACGGTTTACTACTCTGAACATCTGGCGCTTGGCAGTGTTCAGCCTGGAATTAGAGAGCACTCACAAGTCATGTTCTGATCAGAGAGTTTCAGTCATGATCTTAGGAGCCAGAATTAATTCTCTACTTTATTCTTCCAAAAGCGGAAACACATTGGAATTCCCATCAGGTATCTTGTTAAGATTTCTTTCTTTCTTTTTTTTTTTTTTTAAAGACAGGATTTCACCATGTTGGTCAGGCTGGTCTTGAACTCCTGACCTCAGGTGATCCACCCGCCTTGGCCTCCAAAGTGCTTGGATTACAGGCGTGAGCCACCACGCCCAGCCCTTGTTAAGATTTCTAAGCACGCCTGTAAACTTACGCTTTTGGGAAGGAAACCAATTCCACAGATTTTTTATTTGGTCCATAGTCCATCAGCCTTCACATCCTGGTCTTTACTTTGCCCTGGAAAAACAAACTTTAGTAAATGTGTCTTGCCTGCCCAGAGTGACATCTTTGGTCTTGGCTTTTGGAGGAAAGGCAAATAGTCTCACATACATGGGGTGCCTACAGACCTCACGGTGGATCAGACAGTTTCAAGGTGAAAATCTCCTTAGACTTGTGAAGATGTAACCACTTTGGGGTTAAGAGAAAGCCAGGATCTCAACTGGTCTCATCTGCAGCAATGTGAAAAAAAGTAATTTGGGAAATGATGGTTTTTCAGCTACATGAAGAAGAACTGCTGAATTTGTTATACAATTCTTTACCTGCTGGGTTTCTATTGTATTGTGTAATCTATTACCCTTGTTTGAAGGGTCTTTTTCCCTCACAAAATTATCAAAGTAGTGTTAGTTTGGAAAGGGAGAGTGAATGTTGAGTACTGAAAGTCCAGTTGCTGTGTTCTTATTTCCAAGTGTCTTGTTGCCAAAACAGACAGGAAGTGGTCCCCACCACACTTTTATTTAATAAACCAACTTGCACTCAGAGCAAACAGAAAATCAGATCTTGCTCTGGCTTTGACAGTGTCCTGGTACAAACTGGGAAACAAGCAATGGAAGCTCCTCCTTCTGAGGAATTATGGAGACCTGCACCTTCGTGCAATATCATTGAAGGAAACTCGGAATTCATCTACAGCAGGAGAAAGTGGGACCCAAAAGCAAGGGTCACCCGGCCAGGTAGTGGCCCTTCAGAAGTAGAATTATCTGCTCCTTGTGCTGAGCTTAGCCTTTTCCACCATGCCATTTCCAGCGGTGCTTTCATTCTTAATGATGTGAAGTTAGCCAGGCTGTGATTTTGCAGTGTTTATGAACATTTTATAAGACAGGGAGAATGGGAGTGGAGAGGAAGGAAGGACTGTGTGTGTGTGTGTGTGTGTGTGTGTGTGAGTGTGTGTGTGCATGTGTGGGTGTATGCACACGTTAGAAGGGTGGAAGCATCCAAAATGATAGGAACATGATCTAAATTGTTCTACATTGTAGAAACAACACTACCTGCTTTGACATATAGACAACCCACCTTCCTCAGTGTAAACAGGGTTGGCCTGGGGGGGGGGGGTCAATGCAATTTAATATGTTTTCTTGGGCATTGCTCTGGGCCTGCAAAGCACTTGTGACTGGCTGACTCAAAAGATAAGTAAGACCTGGGCTTTCCCCTTCTGAATTCCACCACCTTTCAAGGGAAACATAGGCACACCAAGGCTCTGACATGAGGTGGACTACAAGGCTGTGATAGGGCGAAAGCAGCATGGCCTGGGAGGATTGAGAAGGAGCCCGTTTGTTCAATCCCGGCCTTTGCCTGCACTTTGGAGCTCCAGGAGATGCCGCGATAGTGACTTGACAGTCTTCTTCAAGGCTTGGCTTTGGAACTGGCTTCTACAAAGTATCTACACTGGGTGTGAAACCAGGTGAAGGACTAGGTAACAGGTGGATCGTTCCTTTTCCCTTTGTCTTTGCGCCTCAGTTTTGGGGGGTTCTTTTTGGCGAGTCGTGCATGGTTAATTCAAGAGATTACTGTGAAAATGACAAGACTTCAGGGGCATTTCCAGTAACCATCCTCCAAACCAAGCAACGTTCAACATACTGGAGAGACGTTCGGTCTGGAATATCCTCTTGCAGATACCAATGTGTTACTTCATTGATATCTATACTTTATTTTTCATGTATATAAATATGATATGTGTGTATGTGTGTGTGAGTTATTTAGTTTTTTGCTCAGTCATCTCCAAAGAATATATACTTGTGAGTGAATGAAAGTCAATCAAATTGTTCATCCCTTTCTCTTTTTTTGTTGAAAACAGTCATGTTCGTGAGATCACTTTGGCTAGCAACAATCAGTCATGCCTTCCTTCCTTCCCCCACTCTTTCTTTTTTCTTCCTTCCTTCCTTCCCTCCATTCCTTCCTTCCTCTCCCTTCCTCCCTTGCTTCTCCCTTCCTCCCTCCCTGCTTCCTTCTTCCCTTCCTCCCATCTTTCATTTTTTAAGACATCTGAAAATAAGGCTGAGGGACTCTAGCAGTCTGATTTTTATGACCTGTATAACTTTTAAAGACTCAGCAAAATTCCCGCTCAATATAAATGCAAAATAAGTTTTAGATATTAGAAAATATAATTTTCATAATTATAAATTCTTAAAATGGGGAGCTCTCGATATGTTCATTTAGACTAGGAACGACTGTGCTGTTCCCTATACTGTAGTCTCTGCAGAAGCTTTTAAAAAATGCCAAACCCATCAGATGGGCAAACACGAAACAAACAAAACCCCTAAAACACCTGACAATACCAAGTACCGGAGGTGATACGGAGCAATTACTCAAATACATTCTGGTGGGAGGCTAAATGTGTACAACACCTTGGAACTGTTTGGCACCCTCTCCCCAAGATGAATCTGTGGCCCAGCAATTCCACTCCTACGTTTATGCCCAAGAGAAACAAATGCATATGTGCATCAAAGACATACAAAAATGTTCCCAGCAGTACTGTTCACAATAGCCCCAAACTGGAAACAACTCAAATGGTCATCAACAGAGGAATGAATAAATAAAATTGCAGTCTATTTATACAATGAACAAACTATGACAAACTACAACATGGATGAATCTGAATCTCACAAACAGAATGTTGAGTGAAATAAGCCAGACACTGAATAATATATAGATTGATGTACTATTTCTACAAAACTTAAAAATAGCCAAAACTAATACATGATTTTAGAAGTTGAGGTAATGATTTCCTTTGCAGGGAGGTAGTGAGTGGGAAGGGCCATGAGAGGTACTTCTAAAAGGGCTGGTGTTATTTCCTGAGCTGGGTACCGGTTACATGGGTGTGTTCCTTTTGTGAAAACTCATTAAGTTCTAAACTTACAATCTATATATTTTTCTGTGTATATGTTACAATTTAGAAAATAGTTCTTATTTTAACTACTGAAATAATTATGGATACATTCTGTTTTCTTTTTTTAATTTTTTTTTTAATAAGTAGAGATGGGGTTTCTTTTTTTCTTTTTTAATTTAAGATGGAGTTTCACCATGATGGCCAGGCTGGCCTTGAACTCCTGACCTAGGTGATACACCCACCTCAGCCTCCCAAAGTGCTAGGATTACAGGTGTGAGCCACCACACCCGGCACATTCTGTTTTCTTATCTGAGGGCATCTGTTTTGACTATTCTCACGTTTTGGGGAAATTGTTTTTATTTTCCAAGCTAAACTTAAGGAAGTTTGTATTCTATATTCAAATCCAAATCTGACTTAGTGTCAAGAAACATCATGAGTACCAGATTTGAAATAATATTACATACATACATACCCGGTACATACTCATTCCAGATTTACATGTCACATTTTCCTTAACTTTGGAATGGCATAGGGTACTTACATTTTTGGACAAACTAAGGCAGGGTGACAGGAGGCAGGCTGGTCTTTAGGCAAATGATGGTCATGTGAACCATGAGGACTTTCGTCAGAGCACTCTTGCTGTTTTTGGCACAGGCTTAGAAGTTCGTTTCTTAGGTTTCTCAGACTTCTCTAGGACTGTGTTGAAACCATGGTACGATTGACCACTCAAGGATGATGGTATTAGCCATTTTTCAAAAAGCTCCTAATATGGCTAGGCTAGAGAATAAACATTAACACTGAACATGAAGTTCAATGTTTTACACAAAACAAACACTTTTGGATTGCATGAAAGGTGGATTGCAAACACCACAGCAAAAGGCCAAGATGAAATGCCCAAATAGAGCATTCTTGTGAAAGGCGTGCAGCCGTGGGCATTTGGTGCTACCCAGCCTTGATGTCATTAGAGGCTGACATTGCCCATTTGAGGTGAGTTCCAGTCTGATTTTCTCTTGGAGCCAAAAATACTGGGAAGTTCACTCCTTGTGACATGGGAAGGAGTCTGTGAACTTTTATAATGCATATACTTGGTGTGTGTGTGTGTAAGGGGGAGAGAGTATTATGCTCCATTTTGAGGATCATAAAAGTCCACGTGAACATCTACTTGCCACGTCAGAGAAGATGTAGGAATTAAATATCTCTTTTAACAAATAAAATACATAAAATATTTTCTTAAAAAATCCCCCACAAATATTAAGTGTAAACTTTTGTCCTCTCTAGCCATGACTCTATTTCTAATTCACTAATAAATTTTTTGAATATATGGTCCATATTCTCTGTCACTGTTCCCTCTCTTCCTCATTCCTCTTTAACTCCTTGAAATCTAATTTTCACCCCTGACTCTTTACCCAAATTGACCCCTAGAAGTCACCAGTTGCCATCGTAACTCCCAAGGTCTTTTTATTTTTCCATCTCATTCTCACTTCTGCAGCTCTCATTGTGTTTTCCAACCCCTTCTTCTTGGAAATTATTAATCCTTTCCTGTTTCTGCCCTTACACTGTTCTTGGTTTCCTGCTAGCCTTCCAAGTCTTCTGAAGCTTTCCATATGTCTCTCGATTCCTTCCTCATGCCCCCTCTTACCCAAGGTTCAGTCCTTGGTCCTCCATGCTTCTTGCTGGGCACCACCATGTTTAACAGAGGTCAGCTCTGTTCTCATGGCTGCAAACACGAGGGCTGATGACTCACAGACTTACAGCTCATGTCCTGTCCTTTGCTCTGGGTTTATTCCCATATCTCTGACTGCCCACTGGGCATTTTCACTTGAAAGTCTTCCCATCACCTCAAACTCAACCAACACTGTCTAATTGAGCTCATCATCTCCCCCACAAAACCAGTTCCTTTTCCTACTTCCTCATTTTTGCCATGGTGCCCTGGTCTCACGGTCATTCCCACTCCAAGCTTTGAAGTCATCTCTAATGCTTCTTTTGCATTTACCCTCGGTTGCTCCGTAGCCTTTTTCATTGTGCCTGATAATCATTAAATTCTACTGATTTTTTTCCCCCAAGCCTCTATTACTTCCTTCCACTTTCTAATTCGGGTTCTCATCATCTCAGGGATAGGTCATTTTCAGTCCCTTCCTGGCTAAGCTGCCTGACTCCAGCCTCCCACCCTCCAATCCGATTTCACACTCTCAATTGGTGCATTTTTCTTAAACACTGCGTTTCCCCATCATTCCCTTGCGTCCAGCTTTTGAGGCCATCATACTGTTCATTGCGCTCTCTCTCTCAGTTTCAAATCTGAAAACAAACAGTTGCTCTTTGAGCACCAATTTATGTGTCAGGTGCCATGCTGAAGTCTAGTTGGTAATGACTACAGTTATTTCAGCAATCAGAGGGAATCTTCGCACTCCCACCTCCCACCATCTCCCAAGTTGGTAAGAGAGACCAATATTCAAATAATAGAAAGTATAAGAGAATAGGGAGACATTGGGAAATTATTATGAAAATGCTGCCTGTGGTGTGCTGGGAATTGAATAGCAGGCCCTAGGAAGCCAAATCCTTACATTTATATAGGGACATGTGCTGATTTTAAAGCTCTGCCTATCTTAAGGCTCAATAGTGGTAAATTCTCCTAAGAACAGGTAACTGATAACTGACCTGGTAAAGGAGGCAAAGAAAAATTGCCATTTACCATGTTTCTGAAGAAGGGGCCAGCTGTTATTCTTCTGCAAATCTTATAGTGCTAAAATGATTGCTGAACTCCTGGGGTTTTTAGCCAATTCCTACTGATTCATTTTTTTGGCTGACTCTAGTGAATACCAGCTCAATCTCTTTCTGACCTCCTCTGACTCACCCAGTCACTGAAGCTGAAGCTCAAGTTACTGTGAAGGTAAATTGTTATAATGTAACAATCCCAATGATCTAGCAAGCTCTGTGTGTGTTTCAGACTGTGCTAGACCAGTCACATCTACATGCACCTTCTTCAGAAAAAGGAAACAGGAAAGAATCTTTCAATTCAGTCACACCCAGATGGTGGGGAAGAAGATGTTGGAAGAAGATAAAATAACAAAGCAAATTAACTCAAGAGGAAAAAGAGAGGCTGAAAAAATGTCATTTCGTTTTAAAAAAATCTATATTTAAAAAGGGAGTTATTGTGTGACTTTGTACTTTGTTCTTGAAATCACTTTTATTTTCCTAACCACATCAAGTTGATAAAATCCAGATGAATATTTGGCTGAGTTAACTTTGTCAAGCGATGCCTGTCCAGAAAAAGGTCATCCGTCTTGGTGCCCAACACATACCATTGCAAACAGGAGGCAAAAGCAGGAGATCAGAAAGCTAAGAGGTTTTAATTCTGTTGCTCTTTGATAACTACCACACTTGGTTTACCTACTTACCTCGTAGAAAGCCGCTTTTTTCTGTTTGTTTTTTTTCTAGCTCCATGACATAAAGAAAAGCCGCTCTTTTCTTGATCTAATGAGTATGTGGGTATCTCTACCAAGAGACAGAACCAAACAAGGCAGTTTGCAGCTTTGCTTACAAACTTTGCAGAAGGACATAGTGTGTGCTGTACATGAAAACAATACAAACTGAGGTGGTGGGGTAATTCCTGTATGAATCCGATCATGGATGTTGATTAATCCCTGGGAGGAATGGTACAAGGCAAAAAATGTGAAATCAACCAGAGGTGTATACTTTCAGGAATGCAGTCACATCTCAAAAATTCATGGGACGAGGAAAAGGGGACAGAGGTCTGGCATTAATGCTAACTGTTGCTTTTAGTTCCAGTCAATTACTTCATCACATTTCTTAGGCAGCTAACAAGTTCACGCGCTGGCTTAAACTTGGTCTTGATTTACATGAGTAAAACATTAGACTCCATGAGGTCTTGTCTACCCAATATTTTATAAGTCAGGACAGGCTTTCTGTGTTATATTTGGTTGTGGTGATTGTGGACAGTGACGCAATACCAAAAAAAGCAGTGAATAACAAGAAGGTGGTTATGATTTTGTTTGCTTGAAAGACCAGCAAACTCCCAGGATGGGAATGGGCTTGCACTTTCCCGTCTTTTTGGTAGTAATAGACAGTTGTGAATAAATATTTGTTTGATTCAATTGCTGATAAGATTTCTGTCTCTTGCTATTTTAAGTACTACAATGACTTTATATAGCTCAATGATAATAATAATAATAACCCAGAAGAAAACAACTCTTCCTGTTTTAAAATGAACATGTGGGATATTGGTTAAGTCAAGAGAATACTTTTGATGGGTTGGAGATGTAGATAGGGACAGCTTCCCTGGGGTTTTCCTTGAGGGCATTTTAAAGGGTATGGATTTTACTCCAAATAGTGGGATATCAATGAAAGATTTTACTTAAGGGAGTGCAACAATCTGAATTATTCAAGAAGACCACACATTCTTCTCTCTAAGAATGTGATAAGCTTCCATCCTCCCTCCCTTGGGTCTCCTGGCTCCCCAGCTCTCAGAGCTCCCATGGCTGCTATTCTCAGCAAGATCAGCCTGGTCATGAGTCAAGAAGAGCCCTCAAGAAAAAGCAGGTGGCCAACTAAGTCAGTACCTCCAAAAAGCCTCATCAGGCAAGAACAGGAAAAAAATCCAGTGGACTTGGCGATGTGGAGGCCACGGGTAACCCAGTGAGAGTGGTTTCATTGTCAGTGGCATGCTATGGGTAAAAGCCAGACAAGAGTGAGTTGAAGAGACATGTGGGAAGTGAGGAAGTGGAAGCAGCATGTCTAGACATCTCTCTACAGAAGAGTGGCTATGAAATGAAGTAGAGAGAAGTGGTGATTATAGGGAATGTAGGAGCGAGGTTGGGGGTGATCCAGGAGGCAGGGAGAGACTGATATTCAGAAAAGAGAAGGTCACCCAAGGAATGGGGTTCCTCAAAGTGTAGAAGTAGGTAGGGGCTGCAGTCCACCAAGGAGTTGACTTTTGATAGGAGAAGGGATGCTTCTTTCACTGTAACAAGAGGGTAAGAAGAATGTAGATGCTGATCTAGGTGAGATTACAAGTGTAATGTTGGAAAAATTAGGGAGAGACTAGCTAGAATCCTTTGGTTGCGAGCAACAGAATGTAACCGTGATTATTTTAAGGATAAAATAAATGCCTTAAATGAATTCTGGGTGGCTTAAAAATAAAGACTACTAGCCAGTGATGATACTCCTGATAATCCGTAGGGGGAAGTTGACTGCTTTTTTACATCTCTGAATAGAGAAACAGGTAAGCACAGTTCTTTACTCAAAGATCTAGTACACCTTGCAGAGCAGGGCAGCGGAACAGGATCAGAAACTTCCTGATGCCTCTACTGCACAAGGGTAAGAAGCTTTCCAAAAGTGGTTGTCATATCTTCGTCTCTCTTCCACCTGCTCTCCTCAGTCTTCTTTCTCCTCCCACTGTTCCCGTTCTCAAGCCTCCCAGAATCTAGACTCTTGCTTCCTCCTCTGTAGGAAGTACAGTACCTGTCTTCAAGTACCTTGCTACTCCATTGCCTTCAGCATGTGCCAGACACTAACAGAGGCTTCATCTGGGTTTCACAGCCTGGAGGGGTCAGGGTGGGTGCCGGATTGGTGGAGTGCCTCATTTCCTGTTTGGCCTTTCAAGCAGGAAACAGAACAGCATGGCTGAGTTTTTGCAGGGACAATATTCCTACGTAAAGAAAGCATTGGTTGTCTGCAGAGGCAGCACAATCTAATCCCATATGAGGCAAATGCATTTAGACCCTCCTCCTGGCACAACAGCTATCCTGGTATTCCTGTGTTAAGGAGCATTTGACTTGGTCCAGAGCTCTTTTCTTGCTAGAGTTGCTGCCACTGGCTGCGAACAGAACTTTCTCGGCCATCCAGGATGGCCAATGCCAACTTTCACTGAATTCTTCCTGATCCTCCAGAAGAAATGGCAGCAACCTCAGTTTGTCCTGCTTTCCTCCTGTGAAGTTTCAAAGCTAAATAGATGTCCAAAGTGAGACGAGGTGACGATTTTATGTAGAATTTCACAGATGATCATGATGGTCCAGAGTCCACTTTTTAGCTTTAGAGGTGAAAACACTTCACTTTTTCAGTTCTCTGGAAGTTTTTAGGTTCTTGAGGACTCATACAGAGTTGTCAAGTTTCAAGGAACTTTTTTATTGTTGTTAAAATAAAACACCCTTTCAACTTATTAATTTAGGAGATAATTCTTAAAAGTAATTACTTAGAAGTAAGATTATGTGTGTCAGTGGAACTGCACACTTTCTCTACTGTAGAAAAGTCTGCATGGGAAACCATATTTTTGCTTCCTGTTTCTTGGCCTGAGAGTAGTTGGGACGCACTATAAAGATGCATCTCCCAACCTCCACACAATACTTTCTCCTTCCCTTTCCCCCAGTTCATTAACGTCTTGGCTTCATTGTTCACAGCCAGTGACTTTCCTTACCTTCACTTAACTCCTTTGAGCAGGGACAATATTGCATTCTTCTTGGTATTGCTACATGTTCTTCCCAGAGGCCAGGACGGGTTTTGCATATGGTAGGTGTTCCAGACTTGTTTGTTGCTGTGTTACCACCAGAACATTGCTTGGAAAAATACTTCTCACCTTGACCTTAAAGAGGCCGGATGATGAATGCAGCAAGCTGTGGACTTACAGTAAAACATTTTAAGGATGATTCCTGATCTTACCACTTACTAGCTATGTGACCTGGGGTGAAATCACTCAGCACCTCTTAAGCCTCAGTTTCTTCACCTACCAATGAACAATCCTTTTCCAACAAGATTGTCATGAAGATAAAGTGAGATCAGGATGTCTCAGTGTTTTAAAACCCATATAAAACTTAAGACTTTAGTAATGATCAGAGTCAGAACAAAGGGAATAGCATGACCTTAGTGACTATTGTCAACACCACCACCTTGATCTACTTGTCTTTGCATTTCTGTATCCTTAGCACCCAGCACAGTGCTTTTCAGAGTAGGTTCTCAATAGATTTTTTTTTTTTTAATGAATGCCCATGTTATTAAAGTCAATTTTCATCTTGCTTAGGTGCTGGCTGGGGGAGTAGAACTTAAATTGTTCCAAAACGTTTCATGTGAATGTGGATAAGGGTGGTGGATACAGAAATGGAATGTGTTCCCCTCTTTCAGGGGCCTCAGGAGGTGAGAGTGGTTCTAGAAGCCTCTGAAGCTCTGGGTTTCTATAACGTATATCTGCCAAGCTCAGCCTGCGATATCTCCTAGAGCATATAGTCCTAATGAGATCTCTTGGTTGCGACTCTGTTACCGGGCCGCTGATGAGAAGCTCAGGAGTGATCGTTGGAAAGTTGCTCCGGGAAGCACACCGAGAAGAGTCAGTTGCTTTTGGAAAAGAGACAAAGAAAGTGAACTATGCCAGTACTGGCCATAGGCCAGAATGGGGAGAATGGAGTCGGGGAGGGAGGAGATGATGATTGGAACACACTGTGGGCATGCTGGGCGGGTGCAGTGACCGCTGATGTGGGTGTACAGACTCTTCTGGTTTGCTCTTTCAGTTGTATCAACCAAGGAACAAAACACCCACCTTATGATGTGTTCATAAAGAACTCTTTTCAATGAAAGCATTCTTTTGAAAATTCGAACAGTAATTTAACCAACTTGTTTTGGTTTTGACCACCTCGTTAAAGAATTACCTAATGTCAAATGGATCTGTAACATGTACAAAAGGAATAAGGTTTTGATTTTATTATAATGCTGCTTTCTACTCTTCCACATCCCTCTGAAAGAAATGGTTAATCGGGAACATACACGTTCCCTTTGTTCTACTGCAATTTACAGCAAAACTTACAAGGTGGTTTTCTATGGAGATAGGTTTTTTTCCTTCTCTTCCTCCACCTACTGCAGAAAGTCATTGCAGGGAAGCCTAAGGCCTAAGACTCAATTTGTTTGTAGGCTCTGTGCAGATCTATTAGGGAAAGCTGTCAGGCCTAGATGTGAAAAGTCCTCTTCCACCCTGGGCCTTAGGACTGGTAGGAGCTTAGAGAGGCTGCTGGTATCGGCTACACTTTGGTGGGATTGTCCTCCCTCAGCCAGCCTCATCTTCAGCTGTCACCCACCATGTGGCCTTAGTCTTCCTGGTGGTGGTGTTTCAGTTGCTCCATGGATACGCTGGGCTTCCTCCTTCTGTTGAGCCTTTCTCAAAACAAAACAAGATCTCTGTGGGAGGAGGTGGGACAGCTTGAGCCTGGGTTGACAGTAGAACCTGCAACACTGGGAGAGAACACAAACAAGGGCATTGCAGCACGGAGAAAAACTTGGCAGAAGCAATGCAGAGCCAATGGCTTGGCTTGGAACAGGAACAAGGAATCCAATTATAGTACACTCTGTATAGAGAGTTTAAAAAGTGCTTTTGTTTTGTTTTAATCCCATAGAAGTAAATGAGAGAATGTGAACCAGATTGAGAGTGAGCCTTTTGTTCAAGATTTTCCTTTAGATGGTGTCAAGATGGAAAACATCTTTTTGAGCTTGAAGAATGCTCTAATTTGTAGAACAGCTAATTAAAACTTCTTACAACCTGATTGACCTGTTGTGGTATTCTGAGAGCTAAGCAAAGAATTTACTCCCTACAGGACTGAAACACCCTTATCCTAAATATGCTGTGTGCTCTGTGTGCTAGCCACCCTGGCGGGGGGCACAATGTCCTAATGACCTTAAAATCCCTAGCCGTAGCTCCTCTCCTGTAAGAGGTGAGAGTGCAAAGGTATGCAACAGAGTAACAGACAAAAAGCCTGTAACCCACAGCTTGAGGCTTGTATTTTGTCACTTTAGACCTATATAATTGTTGCAGAAGCAGATATGTCAATATCACCTGTAAATATATATTTACGTGCAAATGTATAAGCATCATATATAACATGCAAGTTTTCATTCTGTAATGAGAACAAGTATCAAAGGAGCCCAATTCTTTCACATAAAAGGGCTTTAAATCAGAACACTTAAAATGTTTGATATTACATATAGATTTTACATCAATCGTGAAGAATCTGCCTTTCTCTCAAATTGTAATGACTGACTAGCATAACCCCTACCCTGTGATCTTTTCTTGGGACTTAACAATTAAGTGAGTAATGATCTTGAAAGGTTAAGTAGATAATATGATTGTGAAAACCTATTAAATCCAATTACTTTTTTTTCCGTGGCCATGAAACACAATCTCTAAAAGCTGAGGTTGTGCAACTCCCTGGAAGCCTCATGGTTCAGCTCAGTGTTGCATCTAATGAAAACAAAACCAAAAATAAAACGCAAGCAGTCCATGAGGCTGGCTCTTTGAGCCTCATTGCCTGTAATTGTAAACATGTGAACATCAAGATTTTCAGGAAAAGTTCTGCCCTGCAAGACATGCAGAAAGTCGAGAGTAACCCGGCCCAACCCTTGTTTTTGACTGATGACTCTTCAGGCTACTTGCCATGAGTATTCCAACTCAGAGGAGAGAGGTATTCCTTTCTGTGTGGAGAAGTTCCTGTCTGGCCTGAGGTAGCAAATAGCTGTTGAATTCAGCTGTTCCGTAGATCTCCTTGGCCGACCAAGACCCTCAGGTAGAGATTTCACCTGGCAATTCCAGGTCTCTGTCCTGGGCTTGCTCTTGCTGAGGAGGTGAGATGCTGACCCATGTTGGTGCAGTTGTCACCTGGGCATGGGTGGTGTTCTTGGTGCCAGTTGCACCTGATACTAAGGAAAGGGTGAGTTATGCCATCATCACCAGTATTGCTTCAAAGTAGGAGGTGCTCTAGTTGTCTGGTTACCTGTGTTGTCACAAGGGTAATAATCTTTATAGGGTGGAGCTCCCACTGGTGAGTTTCCTTCAGAATAACACTGAATTCTCTTTGTCCTCTCCATCATGGTAATAATAAAATTAATGTTTCCTTTGCTAAAGGCATTAACTTTTAGGCTTCGGTTTATAACACATGTTTAAGCGATTACTGTGCTTATAGATCCAGCTTCCTCCAATCACAGGAACAATGGTTTGCAATAAAAAATATGATCCCTTTCATTTGTAGAACACGTTAAGTTTTATGAAGCACTTTTACACCAACTATCTCCTGTCTCCCTCAGGCAAACCTATGAGCTAGACGTGGAAGGCATTCTTCTTTCCTCCTCCCCCCTTTTAAGAGAGGAAGGCTTTTGAGGTCGTGAAGATTGAGAATCAAAGGTCATCTGACTAATAAGTGGACTTACAATCTGTCTCCTAGTTTAATGACTGGGTCTCTTTCTCTGTCTCTGTCTCTTTCTTTGACAATACTTTGAACCTTTGGTTGCAGAATTATCTGATGATTTTTTTAGGGCAAATATGACTTGATATTACTTTAGGAAAACAAACGCTACTAAAATAACCTTCCCATAGTATTACCACATCTCCAGGTCTTTTGATTGATCTCAGTTACAAGGAACGAGATAATGGTCTACCATTTGAGAATTCTGAGAAGCAGGCTGATGTTGCTTTACTGGTCATTCCAAATATTCAGGGACCTGAACGCTCTTTGTGAGTAGATGACATGCCTTTTAGTGTGGTTTTCTACTTCAGGGATATACAGAGGTTAGACTCACTGAATCTCAGACCTGTAAGGGAAATGTAGAAATGATTCCTTCCACTGCTTAAGCCTTACACTCAGGAGAAAATTGAGGTCCAAAATGCTAAGTCATTTACTCAAGGCCACAGGTTTGTCCAGCAAGAGATAAACATTATCTTTTAAAACTGTTTCTATCTAAATCATGAAAGCTACCGTTCCTCCAATGCAGAATGTAATTTGAAATTTTAAGCTATGTCTGTCATATTCTGCCTGATGGGAATTACGAAGCGTGTCATGGATGGAGCTTTTTGTATATTTTACCTGGAAATGACAAATCCACTCCGCGAGTTATTATTATTATTATTATTTGAACATATCATCGTGTGTGAGTTGTGTTTTAGATCAATGTCAGTCAATTTCCCTGGAGTGAAGTGCTGGGCAAAGAGCAGGCGCCTAGGTCCGGGAGTCTCAGGCTTCACTGCACTGGCGAGAGGCTGGGCGTGGCCAAGGGTATTTACAGTAAATGGGACACGGCCTGGTCCGAGGGGCCGGAACTCTGTGCAGGCCTGTTTGCCCTTTAGACTTGTGTTTTTCTAAGTTGTTGATCATAAACACCAAAGCAGAGACTGTTTCCTGACTAAGAAATCCCTTTGACATTCTGGCAATGACTCAGAGTCACTTCACGCTCACAGAGTAGCCAGTGTCACCTTCTGGCATTCTCGGCCTTTCTCACGTAGAGCACGTAAAACACGAGAAATCAAGTTTATCTTGCCTCAGCCTGCACTCCTGCACTTTCTCCTGTGCCCTAAGCAGGACCCCGGACAGCCTGCTGCTGCCCCAGAGCCCCTCCCCTGCAGAATCTTCCCTTCTCTCTGTTTTCCTCTCTTTTGCGGCTCTGAACTCCCCATTGAATGGTCTGATTCACACTCTTTTCTTCTCTACTTGACCCATTTTTTTTGTTCTCTTTTTGCTATACTATCATTTTCTTTCAGGTGGGATCCCGACTGACACCTCTCTTATATCCTAGCAGAATACACAGCACGTATTAAGTGCTTAAAAACCCTTAGGGTTGATTAGTTGTTGGGGTAATGAGAAAAGACAAATTTTCTAAGCATCTTCCCTCCCTCCCTGCCTCTCTTTTTTCTTCCCTCTCTCCTTTCCTTCCTTTCACAAATGTCCACTGCACTAGGAGACAGGCAGTGTGCTTGGCTGGGGAGAGACTAGCGAAGAAAGATGTATCACCACGGAATGATGACTTCACCAGAAATTCAGAGCAGGGCAAGATCTTGCTGGGGAAAGGGGGATGAAGACCTTTTGTCTCATAATTAGAGAGGAGTACTAGTTGGAAAAAAACCTGGCTTCCTTCTTTATTTGGGGAAGTAGAGGTGAGGAGAAAGGAGCCCTGGAGTTGAGGACTGTTCAGGCTCTCACAGGAGCATTTGAGAAGCTATGGGCAAGTTACTTAACACCCCGGAGCCTCGGGTGCCTCATCTATAAAACAAGCATGGTTGTGAGGATTATGTTAGTTATATAAAAACGCTTTTTTAGGTTAAACAAATATTTTACTTTAATGTTAAGTAAATTCTTTTTTAAAAAATAACATCATGCCTGATACTACGTTTGTGCTGTGCGAAACTGCTTTTTAAACATCTATTATACAAATGTGAAGAATTTTATTCTATAGGGCAAGTCACATTTTTTTCCCTCACTGCAAAACTTGACCTGAATAGTTGCTACCTTTCTTTTAAGCATGTGATCACAGGTAACAGGCTGGTTCCTTGTGGGCAGAATTAAGAACTCCTGTGCGTGTTAGACGCAGTGCACCCCTGAAAGTACTTTTATTTCCTACACTGAAGCAGCAGTTTGCTAAGTGACACAAGTCATGCCTGAATGAGCTAATAAAGTTTCCAGTTGAAGTCACACTTGGAAATTGTTCATAATGCAGATTATAGTCCCATGATAATTTTTGAAAATGCAAAAATATGCTAGGTTGACACAATTTAAGGTCAAAAATCTACATTTCTGAAATAGAGACCACCCCAATTCCTTTCCCTTTTCCTTGCACACACGCACAAAAAATTAATCCACCTAAACCAAAAGGTGAATGCCTTCCAGATCTGGCGTGTCTCCCTTACTTGCTGCATTTCACCATTTGCCACAGTTTAGGGGACCCTGGCTGTGGATAGGGGGCTGGGCCACAGCGTCCTAGGCAGGGTGCTTCAAAGTCACTCACCTCAGAATGGAGCTAGAATCGGCAAATGCTCACTCCAGTCTCTCCATTGATTAAATGGGAGGACTGGTGATGACCTGATTAATAATCTCTTTCTCTGGAATAATAATGGACGATCTCTAAAGCTCTCCTCATGAAACATGAGGCCAACCCAGCAGGACCTGACTGTGAAACCAGCACCCATGGCAGACAGCCACTGTAGAGGACAGGCCGCTTTCACTGGAAGCCACTCCTGGTGCCCTGTGTTGTAAGCCCGCTTCCCATTACATAAGAACAGTGGCTCCTTCCCCAGCCGCAGCAGCACTGCCAGGCAGACCTCATGCACTGGCCTCTGAACTTTACACCTTGCTTTCTCCATGGCTGCAGACAGACTGGCTCTCTTTCGCGAAAGCCTGTTCCTGCCTCCTTCCAGACAGCTGGAGTTACCATTTGCCATTCAGAGGCTTGCTGGTTTCAAAGGTGGTTTATGTAAGGTAATTAAATCAAATCCAACTGAGTCATTTTTTGGTTTTCAAAAGTCCTGAATGGCAGAGCATAGCTTTCCAGAGACCTCTTGAGTAACAAGGGCACATTCGTCACACCCAACCAGTTTCCTGGTTGAAATGGAGACAATTACTGGGTGTTCATATTATAGTCAGCAGTAGAGTAATATATAGACTACTGATAATATCACTCAACCTTCCCTGTTGGTGAGCAGTGCCTGGTCTGCCATGTAGAGCAACCTGCCCTTGCACGGAGGAGACTGGGGAGTAGGAGAACGTTCTCCCGACGTGCTGGCCCTGGACAGGAAGCAATGCAGGTGGTGGTGATGGCATCGGGTTTAGAAGGCTCTCGAGCACTGATCTGCCCATCTCAAACATGGGGAGGCAAGAGAAGATGATCTCCAAGTCCCTCCTAGTATAAATCGGATTCTCTAAATTAGTGACAATCTTTTGGATTAAGTGGAAATGAACTGTATTTCGATCTTCTGTGAACAACTTGCCAAATGACCTACCCGGGCAAATGACTTCCTCATCTGGGCATTGGGCTTGTGCGTCGACTTCCTGCCCTCTGGTGTACATTCTTCTCCCTTCACCGGAGACTCTAGACTGTCAGAAAGCCTGGGGAGGGACTGGAAGCGTCCATGGAGCAACAATAGGTGTCTGCTGTCGCTGCAGTGCAAAAGGACATTTCAGAGCAGGGTTAGCTGGATTTGTTGGTAGACCAGATGAGAGGGAGATTCCAGGACCCAGCAACTGGAGCAATTCTTCCTCCTCTGCACAGCTGCCGAGCACCACCTTTTCCTCCAATCTAGTCTGAGCTAGATCCAAACTTCCCTTCACTCTCAAAGGGTTTCTCATGTCTGTGAAAGTGCAGCTTCTGGGTGCAGGTTTCCTATGCCTCCTACAGGTAACGGTCAACTGACAATGGAATCCAAGGGTCTCCCGTTGACATGACTGCAGGGGCCGGGCAGCGTGTAGTCATTTCAGCGTGAGACCCTTGGATTCTCGGATCCTTTTGATTTACAACAAAGAAGAACGGGCATCAACAGGTTGTGCCTATAAGGCACATATGTTAACCGCAGGGGCCAGAAGGACTCTGTCCTTTAGCATTTCTCCGTTTTGCACCTTTTAAATAAGAGGTGAAAAGCTGCCTGCCTGTAGGCTGAATATGGCCTGTTGATATGTTTTATTTTGTCTACTTCTAGTTTAAAACAAACTCATATTTAAAAACTAAGAACGTAACTTTGATTTAGTTGCCAACCCATATAAATGCAAGATCTTGAATAAAAATGCAGATTTCCAGTTTTTCACGAAAATTTCTGGCCACACTGGGATCACCACTAGCTGAAGCTCAGAGGTCACTGTTCTCATGTAGTGGGTCAGGCACTCGCCAGGATGACAGACCCTACCTGGTCCATTTTACCATTTACACTTTCTGCCTGGCCTCAGTGGTCATTTCAGAGTGAGACTGTTGGATTCTGTTGATCAACTGACTGTCACCTGTAGGAGGCACAGGAAACCTGCCTCCAGAAGCAGCAATTTCACAGACACGAGAAACCCTTTGAGAGTAAAGGGACGTCTGAAGCATTGAGAGGGGCAAGGTTCTAGAGACAGGTTCCATCTCAGGCCTTGGGCATCACACACTCAGGTATTGGGCCAGGGCAGTGGGACAGGCAGGCACCTGAAATTGAACCCAGCAGCACAAAGGGGTGGTGCCCCAGGGAGGAGAACCTGCTTGCCTTCTTTCTTGCCTTGGGTCAGCCCTGCAATTGCATCAAACAAAGTCCAGGCCTAAGCATGACCTCTTAATACCAGCAGGGAAGTCTAGTTGGTACATTCATCGATAAGGTAATATTTAACCTTCTATTTTTAGCTCTGTTCATTTTTTAGAAATTATCCTGGGCCTCCTTAGCTATTAGAACCCGTGAGTGAAGGATCATACCCAAGGCTTTTTAGATTTTCATGGTCCTTGTCTTTCACAACAGGGATCTTGGCTCTGCCAATATTTTCATGCCCTAATAACTGTAATCAAAGCTTGGGTTGGTCATATGGTAATAAACAGTTGCCCATCTGGGACAAGGCCCTATAAAACACAGAACAGGAAACCCCACATCATATGGAAAGTTGTGCTTTTAGTTTCATAACTCAACTTTTGCTTAACAAAGATAGCTATTACTGAAACTGAGCATTCACAGCATGTAAAATGTACTGAAATATTTGTGAAAACCGTATCTTCATACAAAATATTTTCCTACAGGTCATCTTTTCGGGGTATCACTCTGATCTGTTGAGGCAGGCACACACGTTATTATTATAACCAATTTATGTAAAAGAACATTGGGGTTCAGGAAAATGTAAGTGACTTTGCTCATTTTGCACAATTAGGTAAACAGAATCATCGCAGGCTCCTAAGGTTTCTGATTCTCCATCCATGGATCTTTCCAGCCTCCCTCTGCTGCCTGTGCGTCCTGGTGTGTGTGTGTGCAGACACAAACCGACACAGATGGATGCCAGTGCAGAGAGGCAGAGTTGTTGTTTTAATCTAGGAAAAACTTTCAAAGTCTTCTGGTTTGGAAAATGGCATATGATTGCTTATAAAATATGTATGATTACTTAAGCAAAAATTAAAAAGAAGAACTCCATGAAAACTTAGGAACAAGATTCTATTACGTTGAGGGGATTATGGGATAAATGACTTTATAAGCTTATTTTTCTTTATGGATTCAGGGCCTCTAACCAAATAGTGTTTTGATGAATTGTTGATAAGAAAATGTCTATAATGTCTGAGGCTGTGCGGGGAATATTTTCCTTAATTGTTAAATATGTAATGACTATTTTCTATGTATAAAATATGCTAAAGAAAATTCACAAGTTCACAGCTCTATTATTCAACTACTGGTAGCAAATATGCATCTATTTCCATAAGGCTTCATATTTCACCCAAAAAACCCCATCCTCGTTTGTTGTTATTGTGACTTTAGCCACACAAACACAAAACACATAGAATATGCTAGACAGATGAGCGAGATGAGTTGCTTGGATAATGACTGCCACTAGGCGTGATATGTTCATGCTGCCTCCTCCTTTCTTAAATTGAGATCATGACTCTGCCCCTTTAACTTCAAAATCTACTCTATGGAGTTTGTTAGCCTTTTCTATTTTCTGTTTTTTGCTTTGTTTTTTTGTTTTTGGCCAACTAGTAATGCATTAGAAACATGCTGAAAGACCTAACATTTTAATCAAACTTGACTGTCCTATACAATTATTTATACAGTTTTAAATATTTTGAATCTTCAAAATGAAGAATTCTGTAAAATTTTGTGTGGGGATGGAAACTGTCGTGTATCTCTGAGGAAAATATTATTCTTGTTTATAAAGAAGAGGTGCTCCCTTAGTGGAAAAAATTACTTTGAAATGCCTAATGCCTTTGTTTCAAATAATTATTTTGTGAAGACAGATTTTTTAAAAAATTTAGGTGTCATTTTTATGATGTCTAGTGACCTTGTTTTAATCAAGTTTTTTAAAAATAAAATGCAATTTTAGAAAAACTATGAACATCTCAACACTGAAACTTGTTATTTTCAGGAAAGTGTGTTATGTATTTGCTAGCTAAACATTTAGTCTTTTAACACAAGACCAGGGTTGGCTTGATCTGTGTAGGAAGTGACCTTCATTTACTGCCCCTCCTTACTGAATTCTGGCTTCAATGTTACCTTCAGTGGCACGTGTTCACAGTAGGAAGTAAGCTACAGAACGGTACAGAATGGTACAGAATGCTTGCTTCCTTGTTATCAGGAACCAACAGGCTTTATATGATCATATGATCATTTCTTCAAATTACGTCTACAAAGAAAACTTTGTCAAAATGTCCAGATTTCTTGATCTGCTCCTCTGCACCTCCTCTTAAGAATCTTACTAATGCCAGTTTTAGCATTAATCTTTCCATGGGTTTTTTAGTACACTTAAAAAATTCCTGATTCTGTACCTTTGATCATGTTATTTCCCCATTGGAAAGGTCCATTCTAGTTTTATCTTCCTGGTGGAAGCCTTTCCCTGTCTTTAAGCTCTACTTGAAATCTCACTTTCTTTATCAGATTTCCTCAGGATAGGTGTTCCCTCAGGACTCCAATACAGTTTATGTCTAAATTGTTATTTTGGCCTTTAGCATTTATTCATGTATTTACCAATTTTTAGGACACATAGGTAAGGAAGGAGAAGATCTTTCAAGAACTTGTAATTTAAAAGAATGATGGCCTATACTTTTATTAATTTAATTCATTAAAAAAAATAAGCTCATTGCATATTAATATTGTTAACATCTTTGAAATGAAAAAATATTTCAAAACCAAAATGTGAATGAGAAGAGTGGCATTTTTAAAAAATTTTTTGCAAATGAAAATGGTCTAATAATTATGGCTTAGTAAGAGAAAGCTGGACTCCTGATCAGCTTCCGCATTCAATGCAATATCACAGATCATGTCACCTCTAGAAAAGTCCACTGCACACTCATGAGAAATGCAAATTAAAAGCAAATAACATAACTATATATTATTAAGTATTATTATAAAATATTTTTTCCCTGTCAGACTCCCTAGGATAGTCTCAGCGTCCCCCAGAGGTCTCTGAACCACATTTTGAGAACCACCAGTTTATGCTATACAAGGCTGTTCACCTCTTTTGATGGCTATTCTATATTTTCTCTCTCTCATTAAATTGCAGGTTTCATGAGGGCAGAGATCGTGACAGGTGCTCAATAAAATGAATAGCTGCTGCTGATGTTGATGATGGTGTTTTCGTGTTCACATTTAAAACCGTATATATACATACCTGTGTATATCTATTTATCCATCTATCTGTATCAATCCTGAGCATTTTAGGGATGAAAAGTTCAAGTACTCAAACTATTGTTAAGTGATAAGCTGGCTGTTAATAATTTGCAAAAAGGTAGTAACAGAGGTAATGTTAGTCATACTGCTAATTAGTCTTTCTACAAAAGAAATTAGTCAGAAAGGAAATCCTTGTCCATAGACAGGAAGGGAAACTAACAGTTTCACTTTTGCAAACATTAAATTCATAGGCCCATTGGTACCACTTCCTCATGATCCTTCCCTGTCTGGTGACAGATGGCAGGGGTGGTCAGATTTGCACGTGAATAAAACATACCTGGAAACCCCAGCCTTGAAATCTGCCGTAGGAAGTTCATATTCTTTAGCAATTTCTCAGGAGAATTACATCAGGAAGAGCTTAGCAGGTTCTTGCAGGAATCAGTATTCATATACCATCCTCAAGGCTCAGAGAAAAATGAAATGTGCCCTAGCCACATATGACTTCCTCTGAACATGCTATGCTTAGGCATGTCAAAGCAGTCTTTTGGCACTTAAAACTAAGAATGTATACGTCAGTCTTTCTGGAGATGATGTGTTTCATTTCTGTTTTGTAGATGGAAACAACAGGTTAGTACAGATTGAAATGATCAGATACACTGGATGAAACACCATAAACTTACATATTGTTAAAGCTGGAAGGAATTTAGGAGATTGTTTTGTGTGTCCAGCACCCCATTTTATAGTGAGGATGATGAGACCAGAGAGGTTAAGCAACTTGCCTGGGGACTGTGAGCTTTCTGTTCGAGTTTGTGAGCCAAAGGTCTTTTGTGTCATACACTGTGTATCAGTCCAGTGAGTGGCTGAATTGAGGCTTTGTGACAATCCAGGCTTCATCTTCCACAAGGGCTGCACTCTATTGAGAGCACATGTCTAATATGAGGCCTTGAGGACATGGTCTCTGCTGTCAGGTGAGTGACAAGAGGTGCTTTTGCGTTGCTTTTAACAGGGCTACCATGCTTCTGAGTGAGGCTTTGAGCAATGTGTCCAAGAGATCAGGACAGCAGGCAAGTGGTTCTCAGTGCTGGCTGCTCATTCCAACCTGCTGGGTTTGGTTTGCAAAATCCCAAGACTTTGGCCCCTGCCTGGATCAGTGAAGTTAGAATAGGGGTGGGGGATGCTGTGAGCATCACACTAGGTAATTCTCATGCATACCAGAGCACGGTCTGGCCATGCTCTGCTCTCAAACACGTACCCTCTTCTTCCTCCAACCAAATCAAGCTGGTTTCTTAGCCCTATAGGAGAGGCAGCACCCATCACAGGCCTTGCTTCAGATTTTCAGGAAGACCTTGCTGAATTAGTTGGGCAGAGTGCATTGCTCCTTGAGGCAAGTGACCACGCACCTCTGGCTTCATGAAGTGCAAGTAATTTTATGACACATGGCTTCCTGCTTGTCTGCACGCTGCCCTCCACACCACATGCCTGGTCTTCCATGAGCAGAAGTTTCACTACTGAAATCAGTGGGTGACCTTTCTCATTTTTCATATAGCCGGAAGAAGAGACAATTTGCTATCGAGTAGGTTTGCAAACAAGTTGAATATTTCTGCAAGACAGTGAGAACCTAGTAATGGAGGCCTGAATGGGAAGCCTTCCGGGGTGCCAGCCCAGAGGCCTTTGCCTTTTCACTGTTGGCTGCAAATAAAGGTGGTTATTTTGTGAATATTTTCAGTATCTTTGTAACTCACCAAAGAAGTCTACCCACAAAACGTCAAAACACTCTGTGTGCCCAGGCAACGGTTATCTGCTCTCCACTTTTATGCCAGAGGTGTTGGCATCATGGAGAGTAGGAGATTTCAAACTGTAGTGCCCAGAGTGCTGGCCTATCACAGTGACATGCAGCCGTTTTCTCTTTTGAGAACAGCCCAGCACTTTAATGAATGGGAGCTGAATGAAATCCTCATCTGGGGAAACCTAGTGGGATAAAAGGGAGGGAAGGCATCAAGCACAAGGTAAAGAAAAACTTGGAGCAGAAGGGGTAACAGTGCAGGAGAAGCTGAACGGTCTCCAGGGAGCCAGCTCTGGGTGCCTTTCCCGCCATCGGCTCTTCCTGGGTGTCTCCTCCCAGCCTAGGTAGATGCGTAGGTACTTCTCTCACGATACAGAGGAAGCTTCATACCCTTGGCAGCCAAGGAAGGTGCTCTGCTCCAAACTGCCCAAGGCTGATCTTGCATTCAGATGATCTAATGAGGAAGCAGAAGGCTTAGGTACCTTTCCCCCAGCCCCCATTCCCTTTACGAAATTGAGTCCTGTGGTACTGATGGGAATATCATGTAATTAAATATTGATATAATAAATTCCATTGCAGGAAGTCGTAATTTTACCAGCAGACACTATCATTTAATTATATATTCATACATGCAAAATAGTAAAAAAAAGTAAGTCTATCAAATATTTAAAGATATATTTGTAAATTCTGATATTTTGATGTAAGTTATTATTTTTTTCAGATAAACAGAAGATACCATAAAAGTTTAGGAAATTTAGTGAAACAAATAAAATGATAAAAGTCTACTCATTCTCTTTCCCCTCTGTGTAAATTAGAAGATCTCTATTATTTTATTTTAGTAAAACACCATCTCAGTTCCACTTTTGAAGCAAAGTTTGAGAACTTCTGGTGCAATGAATAAACTACTTAGACCCTAATTAAAACCATTCTCTGTCTCAAGTTGAGATTCTGGTCAGTTTTCTGTTCTTAATGATCCTAGTTGCTTTTGACAAAGTCTCAGCCCTGCTCCTGCCTGAAAACGTTGCCCACACTGCCGGTCCCACGAACTTAGCGGTGAGATTCAAGCTAAGTTGTCAGTTGCCTGGGAGGGACAGGAGAGATTTAACTGGAAGGAGAATTGTCCAGCAAATATTGTTCAATGATGACGGAACAGAAACCAGCAGGCAAAAAGGCAAACTCTGATGCTCAACGTGAGCCAGAGCAACAGCTTCCAGGAGCTGATTTTGCACTGAAGTACCTGAAGAGAGAGCCTGAATTTCAGGCTTGAAGAGGAAGAAAAAGGCTTGGGACAACCCCATCAGTGAAGAAAACAAAACTCAGTGGGGAGAGGAGAGAGCAAGAGCAGAGAAGGAAGTTCCTAGTCTTGGGTCAGTTTTAATGAATTCCCCTAGACGCACTTAAGGACAGAAGAAGGAAGGACCCAAGTTAGCAGAGAAAAGGAGAAACTTGCTGGGCATGAAGGGCAGCAGAACATGGCAGAGGACCACTAAGAGCAAGACATGTGAGCAGATGCCACTGAGAGGTAAAGGAAACAGATCCCCATATCGAAATAACCTGACAGATTAATTCATTAGAAGGCTCTCCCAGGATAAGGCCTGAAATTAGAATGAAATACAACATCAGACCAAAGACATGGATGCTGTGGTGGAAAGAGGTTGACTAGTGTTGTCCAAAACCGACCTGGGTTTCAGCCCCAACTTCAGCATTTTATATCTGCGAGAGGACAAATTGCTTAAAACCACTCAGCTTCCTCATCTGCAAAATGCTGATAATAATCACTTCTCACAGGTTTCCTTTTTTTTTTTTTTTTTGAGACAAAGTCTTGCTCTGTCACCAGGCTGGAGTGCAATGGCACAATCTCGGCTCACTGCAACCTCTGCCTCCTAGGTTCAAGCAATTCTCCTGCCTCAGCCTCCCAAGTAGCTGGGATTACAGGTGCCCACCACCACGCCCAGCTAAGTTTTGTATTTTTAGTGGAGACGGGGTTTCATCATGTTGGCCAGGGTGATCTTGGTCTCTTGACCTTGTGATCTGCCCACCTCAGCCTCCCAAAGTGCTGGGATCACAGGCATGAGCCACTGTGCCCAGCCTCTCACAGGTTTCTTATGGAGTTTGGGATCACATATGCAAAGAACCTATTAAGATTCCTATTACAGAGTGAGTATTGAATAAAGGGTAGTTATTAGCATCTTCTTTTGAATGAAACAGTGGCTGTGGAGGCTCCTTTATGTCTGAACATCTTTGTAGGGACAGAAGCAGGATAGTTGAAGGTAGAGCTATCTGGGTCTGGAAGGGAAGTGTCTGGAGAGAACATTAAGATAAACTGCTTACATATCCCATGTGGGTGTTGAGGGGCTGGCTGGCTAGATGCAGAATGCAGCCTGCTTGGACTTCATGGGCCACCAGCAGGGACATTGCATTAGCACACAGCCCACCTGTTAACCTCTTGGACAATGGAAAGTGGGGTGTGGGATGAGACCTCCAAAGGCAGGCTGTGAAAAGCCAGCAGTGACGAAGCAGGTGCAGTGGACGTAGGTCTGGCCCACATCCCCATGGGCAGCCTGAGAGCTCACAAGAGCTAGAAGCAAAACATCCAATACAGATGAAAATGGAGAGGACGGTGAGAGGAAGACTGCAGGAGGAAGTTGCAGTCCAGGTGGGGGTGGAACAGAAAAGAAAGCTAGAAATAAGCATCTGGCGAAGGATGAGGTCAGCAACTTTTGATCTTTCACTTGTTAAAAGGCAATTATGGTCTAAGAGAGTGAAGGTCGAAGACAGAATCCGACAGAAACACTCCCTGATGACTGTCTCCATACAGGTCCACGAGGAATAAGAGCCCATGGAGGATGAGGGCACAGCCCTTCAGTGAGTGGTGGGCACAGGGGCAGTGAGCCCCAGGGCAGCCGATCTGGGTCTGAGTTTACCATCTGCCTCTTACTAGCTCTATGACCCACTCTTGAGTCATTTTCCCGCTCCAGATTGCAGCCTCCTGGCTACCCAATGGAAGAATTGAACGAGAATATCATCTCTAAACATTAAAAAAAAAAAAAAAAAAAAAAAAAAAAAAAAAAAAAAGACACCTCTTTATGAGCAATCCCAGAATCTCCTGTGCTCTCCCTTCCCCAACTTGGGCACATGGCCCTTTTCAATAACCCCCAGCCGTAAATGGATCATCCCCAAGGCTCTTTCCAAAGCTGATGGTTAGTTGTTCCACGAAGTAAGAGGGACATGTATTCCCAGGAGAGCAAAAATAAGAAAGGTGGAAAGAGAAACTGAGTGGCTCAGCCCAGATTCTGGATGTGAGCGCTGCTCTGGAAGACATGGTCCAATAGCAAAAGCTGAAGGCAGGGTGGGAACAGGCAAGCTCTGAGATCGTCCAGCTCCTGAGCTGAAGGACTGTGACTTAGGGAGCCTGGAGCAGGACAGGCCACCCTAGACAGATGGGCGATTTCCCAAAGGAGACTCCCTGGGGACACACCATGTTGTTTTCGGTTCGGAAGAAGTTAAGATATCGAAAGCTCTGCCCCAGGTTGTTTCCTGAGTATCTGAATGGGCAGCCCTGGACAATTAGCCAGCAGCCTCTGAGTCCTTAAATTGTTGGCACTTCTCACCTTAGCCACTTTCTATTTTAACCTCCTTGAATCTCCCTGTTAATTTTTCTCTTCGTCCTACTATGTATATGCAGCTCGATAATTTCTTGTGAAATACAGGCTAAAAGATAAAGAGGCGATGCTGGCTAGCGGTTAACAAAACCAGATTCTAGAGCCACACTGCCAAAGGCATACACTGGAGCCAGATAAGCTTGCTAGCTGTGTGTCTTTTTATAGGTTACTTGACCTCTCTGTGCTTCATTTCCTCAGGTAAAGTGTGGTTAATAATCCTCCCAGTCTCACAGAAATGAGTTAATAAGTATCGAGTGCTTAGCTGACTGCTGGCATGGAGCAAGTACTTCATAATGCGTTAGATCTTATTATTTTCCAATTTGTCACATTTTCTCCCAACTGTCCTTTCTCATTATTCTTGAGCTCACACAATAGAGCAACTGTAGAGTCAGCAGCAACAAACCTGAGGCATTCCCACCTCCTTCTTTCTTCTAATTCTGCCCCAATTTGAAAATGACTGTTGGTCATTATGTCTTAATCACTTCCGTAATTTCGTCATCTGTAACTAACCAATGTGTTTTTTCAGAAAAAGGAGTGCCATGGATACAAAAAAATTAGTTAGAAACAATGAATAAGACCTATGATTTAGTAGCACAACAGGTGACTATAGTCAATAATAATTCATGGTACATTTCAAAATAACTAAAAGAGTATAATTGGATTGTTTATAACACAAAGGATAAAGGCTTCAGGGGATGGATACCCCATTCTCCATGATGTGATTATTACACATTGCATGCCTGTATCAAAACATCTCATGCACCCCGTAAATATAAACATCTACTATGTACCCATAAAAATTAGAAACTAAAATTGAATAAAAAGAAAAAGGAGTGCCAGTGTACAGAATTTGGGAGAATACTGGGAGTGGGAAGGTCTCTCCTCTGCCAGGTCTGTCTTCCTCTGGCCCTACTTTCTTTCTTCTGGAGAGGTTCAGGTTTAAATTTGAAAGCTCATTTTCAGATTGAGTTTTTGAATGAATCCATTAAAACCTGAAAGGGAAGGAAAGTGGTGAGTTTTTCATCCTTCTAAGCAGATGAAAACATAGCAAAGAAATCATAGCAAAGAAAATCATTTTGCAGGATTCAATACTTTGATCTGTAAGAGCTCGGTGGCTGATGCTGAATGAAATGAGCATTTCTGTATTCCTATGGCTTTGTTTCACAATGCAGTATTCTGGATTGGAAAAGAGGTGGAAAGTAAAGCAGCCCATATTATCTTTTATTGTAATTGTACTTTTTACCATATCTGCTGATGAGAAAGGGGGAGAGCATCACAACATTTAAAATTCAAGCTCATGAGCTAAAAATGTTTTCACCCAGGATTTTGTTTTTTTGTTTGTTTTAATTTTGTAACATCAAGGGATTTTCTTTTTACCTATCAAATAGCAAATATTTCCTGTCTGGGTCCTTTCAACTTTGCCTTATGTTGTCAGACCCAAAAGTCCCTTAACCAAGAGAAAGTCAACCTAACCACACCCTAGAACAGGAAAAATAAAAGGGGTATTATTGTGTGAGCCACTTTCTTTTAGACAACGTGTCTGTTGTGATCAATTATTTCATGTATTCATCATGAGCTGGAGACAGTCATGGACCTTGTTTACAGGAAGTTCTTTAGAAATGGGCTGTCCTAGCTTAACTGAACTTACAGCAAATCGTGTCATTCAGAACCCCACCTGTATTATTTTCTTTCATTTTTACCTGAGCAGGTAAAGGGCAATAGGGTGGGGACCCTCTGAAAACCACATGCTTTTCTCGAGAATTTCTGCCAGTCCAAAAACAGATGGCAGAAATGGCATAAACATGCCTTTGGATTGCAGGCAATTTCTTGTGACTTCTACACACTCTGTGACCACCTCTAGTGTCGTGTCAACTCTGTGTTGTTTACCTGTCAGGCTTCTCACTAGATCTTGAGCTCCTTGAAACCTGGGTCCAGGTCTTATTCACCTTTTATACCCTCAGTGTCTAGCATGTTTAAAGCTTACTAAATTATAATAGTATACTTTTTTTTTTTTGAGACAGTCTTGCTCTGACGCAAGAGTATTACTTTTTTATATCCCATCCCATTCTGCCAGAAAACTTAGGAGATTCATACACATCCTCGTTGGATTAACAGATGTTTCTGAATCACATGTACTTTGATACCGAGAAGGCAAAAATCAGTCCAGGCACACCTTGATGACATGGCAGAGATGACTCACCTCCCAGCTGGGGGCGGGAGCGGGTGGGGAGAGAGCATTTGTGGAGTCATAGAATGGTGGAGGCCTCTCGGGCGGGAGGGTTTACCGAGATTCCCTGTTATCCCCGTTTGTGTAATTCCCCCTCTGACTTTACACGAACCCAGACAGTTGTCTGGCACCATCTGCATCTGTTACACAACCGAAATGTGTTTTCTTGCAAGCTTTTCATTTCCCTTAGCAAACAGGTTTTGGCTTCCATACCTTAAAAAAAAAAAAAAAAAAAAAAAATAGAAGAAGCCTTATGAAAGGGCTGTATGTATATATATATATATATGTATATATATAGTAAAAATATTATTCCTAAGGACTGGCACGGGGAGCCCCACCATGCGGAGGAGGAAACGGGAGCTTGGAAGTAGTCGTCCTGCCTTAGGTCAGCCAGGGTCCCAGCCCCTGAGAGAGACTTGGATCTGCCACATCTGCTTTATCCGCTTGGCCCACTGTACCTCATTGTTCTTTGGAGAACTATTTCCTATTGAACTGAAGGACGTGGGATCCCTAGTCAGGAGGAACAATTCACTATGAATCAATGTATCCATCACTTCGGCCCACGGGGAGAATGCTGGGTGGGATACCACAGCCCCATGGTGGAGCCTCAGCGTCTTCTGCAACAAAGGATGAATTTCAGAGTGACCACAGGAAAACAATACTGCTATTGTTGTGGAAAATGTCCTCTAATGCTTCTTCTGGTTGTGGTTGCTGCTAAGGCTGTTTGTTCATGCAAGTGTTTATAGCATGCCTTTGCACTTTGTCAGGGGAAACTGGCCTTCCATCTCGCCATCTTGCAACACGACTTCTGACTGTATTTCGTTGATCCTAATAATAGACACTGTGGCAACCACCTGTACTTAAGGTCATTGTCTCACGGGTTTCACTCTAATGCTCTACTTCCTGGTGTCATAGTCACAGCTCTGAATGGGCACACCCCTTTCTAACTATATGAAAATATGTCATTAAAAAAAAAAAACTGGCTTCTCCATGAAAACCTCATGACTGGACACTGCGTGAAGTGTAATGTTGACAAACCTGTTCTTGATCCTCCCTAAGCGTGAGTTTGGTAGATGTCCACTACCTTAATCACCAGGAAAGCTGAAGGAAAGTATTTTCTGTTATTGTTAAGCTTATGCGTGAAACGTGGAGTGAGTTCATGCTTACATCACACCAACTGGATTCAGTCACAAGGACTGTAATTCAGACAATCCAGTCCTACAGGTAATCGGGACATGTTTCTTTCAGGCACGATACCTATTTATGCATCTGATACCTGGCTTGTAACACACGCTATATTCTTGAATAATAGAAATGAAGATGGGGAAAGCCACAAGCAGTACAGCACCGAGAACACTCGGGAATACGTGGGTTTGGTCACTGCATTCCCTTCCCTTTTAATGATCGTTTTAATGATCATCTTCCCTTTTATTAGCTTCACCAACCAAGTTGCTTAATCTCTTTTAGTGTAGTTGGTTCCCTAGACTGGGGCTGATAATAGCACATTACCTACCTCAAGACAGCCTGCTTGACTGATGATATTTTAAGATTTCTTAAGGTCTCATTCTTTCCTGCAGGTATTTTTTTTTTTAACTGATTCAAAGGAAGGGATCTTTCACTGAGATTAACTACGGTTGAATATAATCAGCTTCCACCTTTATTACCCCCACCTCCCTGCCAGTCCTGCTCCTGTTCAGAAATAAGTCAGGTGGCATCGAATGGTAATATATCATCAATAAAGCATCATCAGGTGAGCTCTGATGTCAGGATTGTTGGGTTCAAAATTGTATCCACTGATCTAAGTCAGATGGGCATAACCAATTCAGAATGATCTTATCATGGTCCAAACGTGCAGGTTCGTGGAAGTAGGAGGCATTCCTCTTTGTGCTGGGTTCCAACATAGAGGAGCAGAAATCTTCAAACCATATTGTCCTTTCTCTTATGCCCGCTTACGGTTAAATAATTGTCTGATTGTAAGTTGTTTGCAGCCCAGCTGGGCAAGTGGTTTTAAGAGAGTTGAGAGATGAAACTTTGAAAACAATAACAACCAAAAAGAAATGACTGTTGGGGATATATTTTAATGATCATCTGCAAATAGTTACCACATAGAACGTGTCGTTAATAAACTGAATTACCCAACAGTCTTCCTTGCTGGATGTGCTCTGTTTCCTGCATGTGCGTCTGTTTTTATCACAGCTTGGCATCATTTTTAAAACATCTGGGTCCTGATAAAGGGGATTTGAGTACAAAAGAATTCTACGTAAGGTAAAACAACTTTCTCTCCTTTTTAACGTTCCCCTCCCCATCTTGCTAGCACCCCAGACTGTGGAAGGAGAAGCTTAAACACAGACCCCACATACCATGCTTCCTACCTCCACCCCCATGCCATGAAAATGAGGTTTTCATGGAGAAAGTGCTTAGCTATGTCCTTTCTGTACTGAAGTTAGGTTTGTGTCTCACCTCCTTTAGCTTTGAATTTTTCCAAACTTTAGTCACCATCCAGTTCACACACACACACACACACACACACACGCACACACACACTGTATAATGTATTTAACAAATACTTACAGTATATCCCAGGCGCTGTTTTAAGTGCCTTAAAAATATTAACCCACTAAATCCTCATAGCCCTATGTGGTATTATCCCCACTTTGTAGATGGGGACACTGAGTAGCAAAGGTTTAAGTACATTCCCCAAAGTCAGGTGCTATTATGAACCCAGATACAGATTGTACTCTGGTCTATTCTATTCTTCCATTCCATTCCATTCCGTGACTCTGTTCTATTTCTTTACACAAACGTTGGTCTAGATGCACTAAGTTTCTTCAGTGTCATGAAAAACAGAAACATATCACTTTATCTTTGCCATGGCTACAGTCTGATAGCACAGAATAAATTGTATCACTAATTTGGCCTTTGTCAATGCTGCTATTATTTATCTTCGTGGATATTTAACACAGTGACTGTGGTAAAGACTGTGTGACTTGAACTTTGGGTAATATATTGGTGTCATTTGTTAAGTGAATGTCTTTTGCAGGCTTCAGGGTCAGATCGCACTCTTGTGGATGACGGTAATGGTTATCATGAGTTGTGGGGGGGACCTGACCTTAATATTGGGGCAGAGGATAAAGCCTTAGAAAAAAAGGTCCTTGTTTGGGATAGAGCTGTGAATTCTTCCTTTATCTGAGCTGGAGATGTGTTTGATCTGGACTCTGTAGCTCAAAGACGCTAGGGGTGAGTTCTGTGGTGCAGAGAAGCTTTTTCTGGCTTACAGGATGGTCATTTTCAAATGAAACAAGAAATCAGACAGTTAGAGACCGGGGGATGGATCTGGATTTTGGATCAGCTAAATAGGCCTGGGCCTCCATGCTTGGGGTGAAATCATTTCTTTCAAGATTCTAGTAGTGAATAGAAACCTGCAATAGAAACCTCAGGATATTCTTTAACATAGTCCTTAATGAGTGTCCTAGGCTGGCAAAGGGCTGTGCTCTACCCCAGAGGAAACCATTTAGGAGCCTGGGTTTCTTCCTGGAGATGGTTCCATTGCCATGGTTGATTCCATTGCCATGGTTCTCAAAACGTGTGGTTTTTCAGAGCCAAAGCTATTTTGTAACAAGACTAAGATATTATTTGTTGTTTTTCACCTCCATTGTCCCATGAGTATACAGTAGAGTTTATGGAACCTAAGTTTTAGGCGATACAGTAACAGACTGAATGCATTAAGTGGAGTATGAGAATCTTGCTGTTTTTTATTAAGCCAGACTTTAAAGAAATTTGCAAAAAACCTGAACCAATGCCCCATCCTCACTAAGTTTATCTTCTAGAAATATAGTTATTAATATTAGCATATGAAATATTAAAATATTAATTAAAATGGTATTAACATGTAATGGTTTTTAAATTATTTTAGTGATTTAATAAGTATGTATTTTTAAATTCTCAGTTTTAATTTCTAATATAGTAAATTTCACTAGAAACGATTCATATAAACAAAAAAAAAATGACATTATTTGTAGTATTCAAGAGTGGAAAGAAGCCTTGAGACCAAGAAGTTTTGAAACTGCTGTGTTAGGGCACTGTTGTCTGAATAGTCCAATCTGGTTAACTACCATGACTGGATGAAGATGGCAGGAAGAAAGAAGAGCTGTTCTTTTCTATTTGTGCCCTTCTATGTGGCTTCTCGAGATTCATGGCATCATGGTGGCTAGGTAGTTAAAAAAAAAAAAAAAAAGAAAAGAAAAGAATGCCCAGAGTGAGCATTCCAGGTGGACAAGGCCCAGTATGCGAGCACTTACCAAAGCTCTGCTACTCACAAGACCAATTCCAGAGTCGACGTGGGAGGGAAATGCACAAAGGCATGCATCCCGGGAGGAGTGATTCATTGGGTGCCACCAAAATAATAATCTACCTCAGGTGGATTGAGGTAGAAAATTATACTTTAATTTTTGTAAAAAGAGGCTAGAGTATTCTGAGCTGTATGGATCATATATCATGTATAATATGACATAGTCCATCTTTTCTTCATGAAAAGTTGAACACATATTGAATGGAAGAATTTTTCCCTGAAATGCCAATTTACTCATCTAAAATAGTATTAAAATAATGGCAATTAAATTATTTAATCAATCAACTTTAAGGCAAAGCATAAAATGACCTGAAATTGATATTGTCTAAGTTATGAATTCTGTCTCCCTGATTAGACAGGAGCAGGGACTGCATCCCATACTTTTCCCCAACATTTAGGGTTACAGTAAGATGGCATCAGAATTTGAAGACACATCTAAGATAAGTTTACCTTCTGAAATAAAAACTTGCAAAAATCAATACCTAAAGGACGCCATCAGCCCGGTGGATTGGAATTTGTAAATGTATTGCTGATGTTTAGGGTGCATTGGCTGCATCCTGTCCTGGAGACTAGAACATTTATGAAATACACTTCAGGCAACTGGCCTATTTGTTCTATAAAATAAAATGGAAAATATAAGTGATTACAAAGATGTAGGTTGCAATCTACTGAATAGTATGATGACAAATATGATGGCAGCAAGGATGTTTTGAAGGACTGACTGTAAGGGAAATGCAGGCTAAAAAACTGTTACTGAGGTGACACACTGTGTATATCAGTGGTTTCTTCCTTTCTATTGTTGAATAGTATTCTATGGTATGGATGAAATATGATTTGTCTATCCACTTACAAGTTGAATGTCCTTGGGTTGTTTCCAACTTTTTGGTGATTATGAATCAAGCTGCGATGAACATTTGTCTTAGTGTAGACAGCTTTTTGTTTTGGTGAGGGCAAATGCATATGAGTGGGGCTCTGGGGTTGCATGGTGAGTATATGTTTAACTTTATAAGAAGCTGACAAACTGTTTTCCAAAGTGGCTGCACTGTTTTCCATTCCTACTAGCAATATATGGGAGTTCCAGTTGCTCCACAACTTTACCAGTACTCAATTTAGTCTATGAAAAATTTTTTAGCCATTCTAATAACGTTAGTTATTGTGGTTTTAACTGGCATTGCCCTAATGACAATTGATTTTGAGCATTTTTATGTATGCTGATTTCCTATCTTTGTATTTTCTTTAGTGAATTGTCTGTTCAAATATTTTGCCCATTTTTAATTTTTTTTTGTTTTTCTTCTCATTGAGTTTAGAGAATACTTTATAACTTCTGCATGCATGTTCTTTATCAGATATGTGTTGCAAGTATTTTCTTCTAGTCTGTGGCTTGTCTTTTCATTTTTTAAACTGTGTTTCACATTTGTGATAGAGTCTAATTTATAATTTTTCCTTTATGAAACTTGCTTTTTGTATCCTAAGAAATTTTGTCTGCCAAGGTCAGAAAAATTTTCTCCTATTTTTTTCTAGAAGTTTTATAGTTCTAGATGCCAGGTATGGGTTGGGTTTTTTGTTTTGTTTTGCATATGGAAGTTTCATCACCATTTGTTGAAAAGATTAAGATTTATTCAATTGCCTTGGAACCTTTGTTGAAATTGGGACCTTTATAGATTTATTTATGGACTCCCTCCTGTTCCATTAATCTGCATGTCTTCTGGTCAGTGCCATACTGTCTTGATTACAGTATAGTAAAGATTTATAGTAAATCTTGAAATCAGGTTGTATGAGTCCTCCAACTTTTTTTTTTTAAGATTGTTTTGACTATCTAGGTTTTTTCTTCAGTTGTATATTTGTTAAGTTATTCCATCTAATCCTCAAGTTTCTCACCTTTAAGCAGTGGATAATAATAGTAACTACACCATAGAATTATTGGAAAGGTTCAAACTTTGTAAACCATTTAGTGAGGTACCTGTCCCATGTTAATATTTCAAGAACTGTTAGCTATTATTTATCATTCTATAGTTTGTGTGACAGCTCTTCTACTATCTGAAATCTTGTACAGTAATATCCCCTTATCCAAACTTTCACTTTGCATGCTTTCAGTTTCCCAAGGTAGAGTACAATGAGAGCTAGAGAGAGAGAGAGAGAGAGAGAGAGAGAGAGAGAGAGACAGTATATGCATATAACTTTTATTATAGTGTATTGTTATAATTGCTGTGTTTTATTATTAGTCATTATTTTTCATCTCTTATTGTGCCTAATTTATAAATTAAACTTTATCATATGTATGTATACATGGGAAAGAACACAGTAAAAATCAGTACTATCCTGAGTTTCAGGCAACCACTGGAGTTACTGGAACATATTCCCTCACAAATAATGAGGAAGTATACCTTGCTTTATTCTACAACATGCACACACAACTGCTGGAATAGTTTGCGTGTGTGTGAGTGTGTGTGTGTGTGTGTGTGTGTGTGCATAGGTTCAGCTATTGTACAAAGTATTTTGGAATAATGGTTTGTTTAGTCAAGGAATTGAAATATAAATTTGAAAGGCGTATCCTACCATGAAAGTATTTCTTGCATTCTCACTTTACTAAGGGAATAATATTGTAAAACAATAAAGATTAATAAAAGATGCAACTGACTTTCTAAGGAGAGGAAGAAACAGCATACAGAACAGGAGAAAGATTGTTTAGAGTCAGATCCCAATACATTTGTGTCTTGACTGGCAGCTTCTTAGCTATAAAACCTTAAATGCACTCTGTTGTAGTCATTTTTTTTTTTTCTTTCTGAGATGGGATCTCATTGTGTCACCCAGGCTGGAATACAATGGCACAATCATGGCTCACAGCAGCCTGGAACTTCTGGGCTCAAGCCATCCTCCTGTCTCATCCTCCTGGGTAACTAAGACTACAGATGCATACCACTATGCCCTGCTAATTTTTTTGAATTTTATTTTCTTATTTTAAAATTAGATCTTGCTTTGTTGGCCAGGCTGGGCAATTTTCTCATCTACATAGTGCCTCGCAGTAGTTGCAGTGAAGATAAGTAAGCTAGTAGCTGTGAAAGTGCTTTATAAATTATAAAATGCTAAATGCACGGCTCCCAAACGTGTACTGGGGTGCTACAATGAAGTCACAGGGATGTAGGGATATTTTAAATTTTCTTAGGAAGCACAATAACATCTGTTGGACCTTGCATGGTGTTTGGCCATAACTACTTAATAAATGAAAATGTTAGGCCTATATTTTGGTTTAAAGCCCTGTAAAAAAAATTACTGGGTTGTTAAGCATATTGTGAATGAGAAAGCTTGGGAAGCACCATGGTAAACACCCATTTCATAAAAGTCGTATAGTATCTGTGTCTGGCGTATATGTGAGTTATTTATTTTTTTTTGGGGTGGTTTTGTTACTTCATAATCTTTGATGTACATTTTATTTATGTAAAGGGTCTTAGAACCCATCTCAGGAAACTTTATTTCCAGAAGGAGTATTGGAACAAATTTGTAACACCGTCAAACATATACATGGCTTGGTGGATGGCTGCATCTTTCCTCCCAACTCTCCTGCACAAACACACAGAGAGGTCCTCTAGGCTAAGTGTTCTTCATGTATTAGCTCACCTAGTTTCCACCACATCTCTAGAGAGGCCATTTCAACACTGTGTTAGAGATGAAGAAACAGCCTCAAAATGTTTTGGGACTCCAGTCCCTTGTATACCCACATACCCTCCATGTGGTCTGCTAAAAAAAAAAAAACCCTCAAGAACTGCAACACAGAGAATCCTAAAGTATTGATGTAAGCCTGTGTATTTCTTAATTAACCAACATATTTTTAAAGTCTCATTGTGATCCTTTTTTAATTATTTGAGGAAAAATGCCTGGTGAGGTTGAATGGAGCTTGCCTGTAATCATTCCTGAATTTGTAATAGCATGATCCTGTGTTCCTACATCCAATACTTGGCTCTACCGAGATCTGTGTGCTAAAGAACCAAAAGTATTTATATTAAAAAAAAAAACAACAAAACAGTTTTTGTTAAGTGCAAAATGTGACACAGATTTTTAAAAAATATATAAAAAATAAAAAAGAAGGATAAGATGCCCATATAAAATATGCAATCTCCTTTTTTCAAAGCAAAGTAATGAATTCATGATGTGGTAAGTTGCCTTCGTTTCCATAAGACATATGGTTTCATAAACACAATTGGTGAAGCAAAGATGCTTGTTCAAAGGTTTCAGCCATGCAGCCTTTCGATGCTATAATGACTGGCTGATAATGAGAGACAGAATTTGCCAGGACTCGAATCCTCCTGATTTTTGTGATATCAGCAAAGGAAGTCAATGCGGGGGATGGCCTGGAATGGCCCCTACTGTGCCTCAGTGCCTGTCATTCTCCCTCGCTAGGTGCTCCGTCTCTGGCCGTACTTAACCACCTGCAGTTATTCCTACCAACCTTCCCTCTCAGGTCTCTCTGCTTTTGCTGTTCCCTTTGTTCAGAGTCAGTGCTGTCCAACTTTCTATGATGGTAGAAATGGTCTATATTTGGATGGTCCAATACAATAAACACTAGCCACATGTGGTTATTGAGCACTGGGAATGTGGCTAGTGCAAATGAGAAACCAAAATTTGCATCTTATTTGATTTTAATTAATTTAAATACGCACAGTGGCTAGTAGCTATTGTACAGGACAGCGTAGCTCAGATGTTTTTCATTTCCTTGCCTTTCTCCCCAACTTCTGGATCCTTACTGCCAGCTCTGCTCCTACTCATGCTTCAAGACTTAAGAGTCAGTCTTTTGGGAAGCTTTCCCCAGTCTTATTGCACCTTCTCCCCCTGCAGCCACATGCAGCATTCTATGGCCCCATCTTTGCAATCGCAAGAATATTTTTCCTTGATTCCAGCAGCACTGTGATAAAGGTTTTCTCCACCAGACTGAAAACTCCGTGAGGTTTTTGGACTGTATCTTTGAATCCCCAGGTATACAACGTAGTGCACTGTAGCTGACAGTACCTCCTTGTGGAATGCATATGGTTGGAGTTGGTAGGACTTGCAGTTCTAAGATCCTGTGACTAAGTAGGAGGGAGATTGTGGAATGTTGCACTGATACCATCGATAAATTAAATAAGTTAATTGACTTCACCTGAAGGGGAACTGCTGACCCACCCAGAGAGTTGAGTATCACTGGATGGCACCCTTTAAAGTGGTCGTAATGGAGACAATTTCTCTTAATATTGTTGAAGTACTTAACATAGCTCTCTGCATTACTCTGTCCAGTTCTTTGCTCATTGTTGTCAATTGTGGTCTAATTTTTTAAAATAAGTTTTATAAATTTTACCTATAAAAGCAAATGTTCCAGGAAGTAGCAAACCAATACTTCAGGTTGGGAGAAACTGAAGAAACTACCTGAAGTTACTGCCTTCAGAAGTTTCCTTGGGTATTCCAAGCTCCTTGCTGCCTTTCCTTCTCTCTGGAAGTGAGAATTGAACAGCTGGACATTTTTCTTAGGCAAGACAAAACACATTTAAAAAAGTAGTTTTGATGCAATTTTACACCATTTCCTAAGGCCGTCCAGACTTGTTTTTCTCTCCTTGATCGTGACACTGTAAGCGATTTTCTTTCTTTGTTTTCTTTTTGTTCATCTCCCTGAGGATGTTTAGAGATACTCAATCTTTGATTTTATCCTAAAAACTTACGTCTAGTCATTTAGGACCAAAACAGATTTCTAAATCCAGTGCAAAGATAGCGACAACGCGCGTTTTAAACAATAAAACAAAAATAATTTTCCAAAGCAAAATAATGATAATAAATAATAATAATAATCAAAAACCCCTTGTGCCTTCTTTATCAGGTTGGGCACCTCATTCATTTCACTTCATGTCGGGGAGCAGGGGAGAGGAAATTTTCATGCGTTGGAAGTTTAATATGTGGTTCATTAGTACGTGGGGCACACATTCAAACAGCATGCCACAATACTTAGCATTTGGTAAGATGTTCTTATGCTAAACTAATAGGTCTGGACTCCTGACACTCAGTTAAAATCATGTATATTTAGTTTATAATTACCAAGTTTTAAGTTACCTTTTTTTTTTTTTTTCTAAAAAATATGATATCCAGACGTGAAAGTCTTTCAAATGGTTTTGTTTAGTAACGAAGAGTTTTTACTTAAAAATGTTAACATTCAGATTAGTCACACAGCGAGTGGATGACAAAAGATAAAACAGCAATCTTGTTCAAGGAACAAACAGTTTCAAGTTAACCAGGCTGAGCAAGACACACTTGAATGGAGTTGACAATTGATACCAAACTTCCAAGTGGCATTCCAGGGACATAAAACCGACACTGTCACTGGCACTCTGAGTCATTCAGGCACACAGGAGAAAAACTGGCTCAGTGGCATGTCCCATGTGACTCAGCCTGGTGGTAGGTTTTAGTCAATGAGGAGGAGATTCTTCAATTGGAAATGTCAGCAATGGAAAAGTCTGCTTCTAGTGATATCAATTAAACAATTAATTTCACTGATTTTTCACTATGTATTTTTCTAACTCACGCAAGTCTGACCTACTTCTTTAACTTTTAAAACCTCTTAGTGGCCCACCACCAACTGTGTATTGAGTAGACCAATTCATTTATTCATTCAGCAAACAATAACTGATCATTGACTGTCAGCCTGGCACTATTTCAGGTACTAGGCTAAACCAATAATTAAAATTAAGTCCCTGCCTTCATGGAGCTTACATTTCAGTGGGGCAGATGACAATAAACAGATTAACAATAAACACTCATAGCATGTCTAGTGTTGATAACTACTAAGAAGAAAAAGAAAGTGAGTTAAAAGGATAGAAAGAAATTGGGGGTGATGTCTTAGTCCATTTAGTGTTACTCTAAGGGAATACCCGAGGTTGGGTAAAATATAAAGAAAAAAGATTTATTTGGCTCATCGTTCTGCAGGCTGTACAAGAAGCATAGCGCCAGCATCTTTTTCTGGTGAGGGCTTCAGGCTGCTTCCACTCATGGTGGAAGGTGTAGGAGACCCAGCATGTGCAGAGATCACATGGTTAGAGTGGAAGCAAGAGAGAGGGGAGGGAGGTGCCAGGCTGCTCTTAATATCAGTTCTCGAGGGAACTAACACAGTGAGAACTTACTACAGTGAGGATGGCACCAAGCCATTCATGAGGGATCCACCCTTGTGACTCAAAAGCCTCAATGTAGGCCCCACACTGGGGATCAAATTATATGAGGCTTGGGGTACACACAATGTAGCAGCTGATTTTTTCATTTAGGATGGTCAGGGAAAGTGTTTCTGAATTAGGTGATATTTGGGCAGAGGCCCGAGGAAGAAAGGGCACAAGTCAAATGGGATTCTCTAAAAGAAGATTTTTCTAGGCAGAGGAACCAGCCAATGCAAAAAGCCTATAAGGAAGGGAGGGTTTAGAGTGTTTGAGAGAAAGAAAGGCGATGAGGCAGACCTGGAGCTGGGGAAATAGGCTGGAAGCAGAGAAATGGGAGGCTCTTAAAATAGCCCAGTGGAGACAACAGAGTGGGCAAGGAGGGGACAACAGTGAGAAATAGATTTTGCAGAGGTGGCCAGGGCCCGATCATTGGCTCTGAGTGAAAAGGAACGCCCACCAGAAGTTGTTGAACAGAGGATTGGTCTGACTTGCTTTAACGCTCTCTCTGGCTGCTGCAAGAGAAGAGGTTGTTGGGGCAGGGAGTACAGTTGAGAAGCTAAGGTAAAGCTCAGAGACTTTGATGGCCTGGATGAGGGTAACAGAGGTAAGAGATGAGGTGACCGGATTCTGGGTTTAGCTTGAAGGTGAGACCTTCAGGATCTGTTGATGGATTTGATATACGATGTACTAGATCTGGTAAAGTCAAGGACTATTTGAAGACTTTGGCCTGAGTAACTGGAAAGATGGTGGTAGAATTGCCATTTGCTAAGATGAATGAGACTGAAGGAAGTGAAAACTTTCCCTTATTTTGGGTAAAAGTAGAGAATCAAATGTGCAGTAGAGAGCGTGTTAAGTCTGGAGCTTCTATTAGATGACTCGATGGAGGCATCCAGTTGGAAGACAGACACATGAATCTGGATGGTAGCAGTGTGGCCAATGTCAGTGGTATATATTGGAAGCCATAAGTTATAGACAGGTACATAAAGCCATGAGACTAGAAGATGTCACAGAGGGGGTGAATATAGATGGAAGAGAAGGGGTCTGAGGACTGAACTCTAGGAAGAATAACAAAGTTGTCTGAGAAGGAGTGGCCAGGGAGGTGGAAGGAGATCAAAACAGAAGATGCCCAAACAAAGTGACGAAGCCCGAGAAGGAAGTGATTGGGCATGTCCAGTGCTTCTGAGAGGACACGTCAGAAGAAGGCAGAAGAGTGAGCACTAGTTAGCTTTGGCATATGGGAGACCACTGCTGACTGGGAGGAGAGGTTTTTAATGGTGCTGATGAGAGCCCGGTGAAAATGGACTGAAGAGTGTGGGAGGGGAGTAAACGGAGTCACTGTACGTAGCAGATTGTTTTAAGACATTTTCCTGAAGGAGAGCAAAGGAATATGGCCGTGGGCTACAGAGGTATGTGACAGTCAAGGAGAGTTTTCACCCTGGCGCGTTCCGATGCTTATGGCAGATGGACACTGATGTTTTAGAGAAAGGTCACATTCGTGATTGAGAACAATGTGAATAGTGCTCTGTGAAAGAGGAAGGTGGTTAGAGAAAAGGATCTTCATGAATGATGTAGTCACAACTTTTTCTTTGCTCCTACTAATTTTGTTTGAACAATCGAACCATTATTTCATTCTGCCTTTTATACTAACAGCACCATACATTCAAAAATGTTTACTGTACACAGACTATGCTAGTTTATTTTACTTGATTTCTGTGAAAATGTTCTGGAGTACCAGTTTTTACTTTCCTACTTCACTGAGGCCAGAGGAGGTTATTTGCTATATCTAAGATCCCACAACTGAGATTTGAACGCAGATGATTTTGACCTTAGGATTTGAACTCTTAACTGCTACACGTTGACTTCCTCCTCTCTTTGTAACTGCATTAAGATTAAACTTGAACCTTTTGTGTATTGCTTACATATTATTTGTCCATATTGTCATGTGCCTTTAGTAGTTCCTCTTCCTAAGGCCACCTCTTCTTGGTCGGTTTCTCATATGGTAGATCATGTGTTCCCTGGCTTACCTCAAGGGAAAGGTAGAACAAGCTGAGGCATGTGACAGATGCTTCCAAAGCTTCCAGTAATCCCCAACAAACCTGGATTATTCAAAAGCTTAATTACAGAAATAAAAGAGTTTAGAGTGTGTGTGTGGGGGGGAATACATTGTGTTTTCCAGAAAAAATCAAAGAGACAAAATATGCTAACTGGTCTTCTCTATGCACCAAAGAAATAAGAGATTGAAAAATACGTGTAAGCCAGGCTCAGTGGCTTATGTCTGTAATCTCAGCACTTTGGGAGGCCAAGGCAAGCGGATCAGCTGAGGTCAGGAGTTCAAAACCAGCCTTGCCAACGTGACGAAACCTTGTCTCTACTATAAATACAAAAATTAGCTGGGAGTGCTGGCACATGCCTGTAATCCCAGCTACTTGAGAGGCTGAGGCAGGAAAATTGCTTGAACCCGGGAGGCAGAGGTTGCAGTGAGTCAAGATTGCACCACTGCACTCCAGGCTGGAAGACAGAGCAAGACTTCATCTCAAAAAGAAAAAAGAGAGAGAGAAAAAAACGTGTTACTATTGTCTACTTAGATGTTTCAGGGTTGGATTGCTAAGTGATATCACAGCCATCTACAAGTTAATCATTGGATTAAATACCCTGTTCTTGTCCCAGTAACTCTTTAGGTCTTGTTTTGACTATGACATTTCATTCTTTTTTGTTTGTTTGTTTGTTTTTTTGAGACTTGGTAGCTGATAATCTTCACATTCTAAAGTCACTGTATCTCACTTCTTTGAAATTGCCAGCATTCTTGTGTGGTCTCTTCCCCTCGTCATTAGGAAGAACCAGATACAAGGTACCTTCAACTTTTGTTTCTAATAGCTAGCACCTTCCCTCCATCCTACCAAAAACCACATATACCCTTAACTACTGCTACCACAACATCCTTTTACTCTATAATCAAGGATAACCTGCATCAACTTTTTTTTTTATTTGATAGAAGCAGTAAAGGATTCATGTATTTCTCAAGCACCTCTATAATGATATACATAAAACCAGGCTCGTAAATCCTGTCAACTTCCATGACTACGTAGCCTAACTGCACATGCCTAGGACAGTTGTGGGCTAGAAATGGAATTACATGGGCTAGATTCATTTTAATTTTCCATTTTGCTTTCTAAAAACAAACACAAAAATAAAAATGTGAGGAAATGGCAAATGAGAATTTTGCCACAAGAGAGATACCTGGAAATTGATGTGGTCAATGGTGGATGTCTGGGCAGTAAGCAGTTGGGCCCTAGAGAGGATCATTCTGCTTTCAGCTGAAGAATATCTGAGTCCAGTCATCCAGCTCACCATTTGTTTGCAATTATATTTCTGGAGTAAGTGATGTTTGGCATTGGTTTTGCATGAGTAGAAATGTTGTGTTCTGGGAAGAATTGGGAGCTTGTGTTTGGAATCAGTAAACTTTGCAAGTGAGGGAAACAGGGAGGCTGAAGCATTGCTACCTGTGCAGATCACGAGAAGACATTGGAGAGTCAAAAGGTAGTGTGCAAGTGGACTACAGATCAAACTTCGTTTTGTTTTGTCAAAGGTAATAGAAAGCCACAGTGAAGGGAATGCTGATTTGGGGAAGAGCTATTGTGTGTTACTAGAACTCTGTTATATGATTGGTTAATTAGTCTTCTGCTCCTCAAATGTAATAGCTTAGCATCCCCAAATCCCCATGCCCTTTCTCAAAGGGTCTGCTCTAATAGGTCTGTCTGAGCAGCACATATGTCTTTACCTTCTGAACCAGTAAGATACTTGGATCCTAGAATTTGGAACTGAAACCCAGAGAATGCCCTCAGTCTCAGCTAGGTAATGTCAGGGCAATGGGGTGGCTCTGTCAGACCTCAGTTGTGTGTCTGTGGAGATATTGGGCAGGAAAAGTCAGGTGAAGTTGGAGAGAGAGAGAGAAACAGAGAGAATGGAAGCAAAGGGAATAGAAATGAGGAATAGAAAAAACTGGGCCAGCCTGAGAAGGAACCAGACTCCTCTATGGGTAGTAAAAAATGATGAGCAAAATGAGGTGGCAGATAATGAAGTCTTTCACCTACAGTCCCTCATAAAATTGGCAAATTCAGAATGGATTCTTCTTGCATTAAAGTGAACAGCATTGACTTTGTGAATGAAGACCTATTTTTGAAGAGTACAATGTGCTGATGCATCACAATTTGTTTTTGAAGATTTACATCTTTTTTTTTTTTGAATGATTTTAAACTTATCTGCAAATTCTTTGACCCTCCTTCCTCAGAGAAGCAAGACTTGTGTTCCACCTGCTGAAATTAGAATGCGCTTGGGACTGCTTTAACCAACAAAGGAAGCGATTCTATGTGACTCCTAAGACTTGGTTATAGCCGGGCGCAGTGGCTCACGCCTGTAATCCCAGCACTTTGGGAGGCCGAGGTGGGTGGATCACGAGGTCAAGAGATCGAGACCAGCCTGGTCAACATGGTGAAACCCCGTCTCTACTAAAAATACAAAAAATCAGCTGGGCATGGTGGCACGTGCCTATAATCCCAGCTACTCAGGAGGCTGAGGCAGGAGAATTGCCTGAACCCGGGAGGCAGAGGTTGTGGTGAGCCAAGATCGCGCCATTGCACTCCAGCCTGGGTAACAAGAGCGAAACTCCGTCTCAAAAAAAAAAAGACTTGGTTATAAAAGGTCTTGCATCTTCTGACTGGTTCTTCTGGGATGCTCACTTTGAGTAAGACAGTTGCCATGAAAGAAGCCTGTCTATTCTGACACTGCCACACTGGAGAGGCCACGTGTAGATTCTCTAATCGACAGCTCCAGCTGAACTTTCAGCCAACAGCCAACGTCAACTCCAGCCACATGAATGAGCTGTCTTGGATGTCCAGTCTTCAGATCATAGCAACCCCAGCCAACATCTGTCCACAACCACATGAGAAATCCCAAGCAAGAACTCTTCAGCCCCCCTTCTCAAATTCCTGACCCACAAAACCATGAACAAGAAAGAAGCAATGGCTATTGACCATGCCGCCAACAGTGTCTGCCTCCGACTGCTTGACTAAAGAGGATGTCTCCTTCTTGCTATCACCAAAGATGGTCTAGTAGGCAGATTTCTCCTTCTTTGTGCTGGAGACTTGGCTTGAGTAAAACATTGGCTAAGATGATCAAAGGTATTTTTTTTATAGCTGTCTCTGTATGAATTAGCTAACACCTCTCATTTCTGTGCCACCAGTTGAACTCTGAATTCCCATTTGTCTTTACACAAGTTTATGACATGAATCACAGTGTTTGTGTGGGGGCAGGGTGGGAGAACTGGTGAGAGTGCCTATGGACCACTGCAAGTCATCACCGCAACTGGGAAGACTCAGACATATGCTTCATACAGTGCTGGGAACAGTCAGAGGAAAGGAAGCAGAAGAAAAGAGAAAAAAGTAATGGAGACTGATTGTGTGCCAACCACCTGGGTCTTCCAGGGAAGTGGGAATTCCAAAGCCTCTCAGACTTAAACACATGACTTCTTTGAGACAATCACTTCATTGGTGCCCAGCTGAATCAGATTGTAGCTCCAGGCATGCTATTTCATGAACTTTTTCTGATTCATAGAATCAGTTATGTTGCCTTTTAATGCACTATTTGTGAATTTAATGTTAAATTGACTGCCATCTAGATTTAGTCAAAATGAAGCAATTTATATTGGAAAGGTATCATCCAAAAAGTATGCTATCTAGTCATTCTTCTAGATTTAGGTTCCCACATGCACAAGTCTGCAGGGGCCAGGCCAATATGGCAATTGCAGGAATCCTCCTGACAGAGACCATGATGCACAAACGACCCTTCTCAGGAGTAAGTGGCTGCTCAAGGCCACCCAAAGACTGTGAAGAAAGTGACTTCAATTTGCCAAAAGAAAAAATGCAGTCTTTTTTAAAATTATTCTACTTTAAGTTCTTAGACACATGTACAGAACATGCAGGTTTATTACATAGGTATGCGTGTGCCATGGTGGTTTGCTATACCCATCAACCCATCATCTACATTAGGTATTTCTCCTAATGCTATTCCTTCACTTTCCCCCCATGCCCCCCGACAGGCCCCAGTGTATGATGTTCCCCTCCCTGTGTCCATGTGTTCTCATTGTTCAACTCCCACTTATGAGTGAGAACATGTGGTGTTTGGGTTTTCCGTTCCTGTGTTAGTTTGCTGGGAGTGATATTTTCCAGCTTCATCCAGGCTTCAGAAGGTGGGTAATAACAAACTCCTCTAAGCTGAAGGA